>NC_089883.1:3256500-3923500 GCF_040182565.1 Anser cygnoides
AAGGAGTCACAGCTCTTCCGTAGGCAAGGTCAAGATAAAGGAGAAGAACCAGCAAGCCTCTACCCTGTCTTCTGAACCCACAACATGTTAAAATACCAACGCTGAGGGCCAGGGATATCCAACTGACAGTTGGGAAAATAACAGGCACAATTATCTGTCACCAATGTGTCAGAGGGCTGCTCTGTCCTTATGCCACTGGAAACAGCTGGCTCATTGCCACAAGACAGACACCATGTTCAACACCTTTTCTTCCCTTCAGCCCATTAACAAATGAAAAATAATTTCACATGGGCACTGAAGACAAACCGTTTTCCCAGAGCATCTCAGAGACAGACAAATGCAGAACTGGAAACCCCTAGCTCTCAGCCACTGCTTCTCCCTTCTGAGGGAGCTCATTTCTTTACAAGAAAACAGAAACCAGCAGAATTCCCACGTGAATTAATCTGGTTTTATTGCTGCTCTTATACAGAGGGCAGCTATTCTGGGGGTGACAAATACTACCAGTTACCAAAGTAGATAGTTTCCTTTTTCTTCCAGATCTTAGTGACAATCAAACATACTTTGCAAGGACTGTAACCAAGTAAGACTAAAAAAAAATTGCTGATAAACTTAATTGGGAGTGTGCTGTGGAATAAATACTAGCTTTACTAAGCCAATATTTGCTATCTAAATCATTAACGGTGTTCTAGCCACAGAATTTTTTAAAGCGGATCTATCAAAGAGAGATCTCAAACAGAAGGACCATATGTTCAGCAGCTAAGTCAATACTATAAAGCACACTGAAGTTTAGTTTAAAACACACTCAATAACCATTTAGGCACTTGAATGTACAAGGGTCAGGGAGAAAAACTGAGATAATAGAGTGATAAGGTAGGTCTGCAGGTACAGTAAGAAGAAAACGAGACGCTTTAGAATTGGATAATGGTCCAAGAAGGATGTTGCTTTTCACTGATACTCTGCAAGTGTAACCAACATTTACAAACATACATTTTAGATAAAATCAGCCACCTTCTAAACCTCAATACCGATCATTTTGCCTGATGACTGTGGCAGGAGAGTATTTCTAGAGAGAGAAAGAGCAATAATGATGTGATTTTCAGTTCGTTTAAATGTACTTACTAAATTCTTTTCATCAAGGTCCACCCCGATACCTACAATCTTCTGCAGCACTGAGAGATGTCCATTTTTAGCAGCTAAATGCAATGCTGTATTCTTTTCCTGAAAGCAAACACCACTTCTTACATATATATAAATATATATATTTCATACATAGATGTGTATCACTGGACTGAGTGTTCGTACAACACAGTTTTGCACAGAGTGCACCCAGGGTGACTGAAGAGGAGGTTGTCACCAGTAGTAACAGTCTGAAACAGTCCCGTAATAGGAGCAGCAGGGAGGCAAGAAACCCAGCTACCTTAAATCCAAGCATGGCCCACCTGGCTGGCTGTTTATCTGTCTGAAAAGTCCTGGAGAGAAATCCAACACGGACTGAGGAGCAAATGGGGTGCAGGTGGATGGGGAAGAAAAGCCCTGACATACCACAACCAGGTAAAACCCCTGACAACCTGCTTGCACTGGCCTCATTTGGTATCCCATGCCTGACTCTCACATCCTCTGATCCTTGGAATTTATATTTCATTGTGTGTGGTTCTATGCTCATACCTCGTCTTTAGCATTGTGAGAACAACCCTGGTGAATCAGGAACTCCACCACTTCCAGCTGCCCGTACTCTGCAGCCAGGTGAAACGCTGTCTTGTCCATCTTTGAAAAGAAAGAGAGAGAAATACAGTCCAAGCAAGTCCAGAAAGCACAAGATCACATAATCTGCTGCAAGCAATACAATAACGCCTTGGGCAATAACCCTGTTGCTCAGCATGGTTAGTGTTCACAGAGGGGAAAAGTGCTACACTTCAAAAATAGTTACCTCTTACTCTGCAGTTAACTTTCATTCTGATTTACTTTAGGCAAACCAAACAAAATAAGCTGAACAGACTACCCACTGGTGCTAACAACTCCAAGCACTCTAACAAAATACTGGAAAGGAGATCTTTTCAGTGTTTATTTCACATAAATAGAGGATGATTGAAAGTTTACTAATAGCAACCAAGGATGAAAAAAAGATAATTAGTATCTGAGACTCCAGTTACCAAGTGAGTCGGAACCACTGCTGCAGAAAGGCAGATCTTGTGTTGCTTCATTTAGCCCCCAAGCATCAGAATGGGGATCATTCTAGGAACCACGAGGGCCAGGGAGCAGCTAATAGTGCGTGCCAGCTCCTGTGTGTTCCTGCATTGTCTTCAGGAACAGATCAGCCAATGCTGGAACATGCTGGGAGAGGGTTACCCTTGGTTATAAGAAAGGGCAACATTCCTGCTCAGCTCGGCAAAGCAAGATGAGATCTAGTGAAATAAACAAGTGAAGAGCCTTCCCACCTTGTCTGTCTTATCCACATGCACGTCCTCCAGGTCCTCCATGATGAACTCCATCACCCGGACGTGTCCCCTCTGAGCTGCACAGTGCAGGAGGCTCCTGCCGTTCTGGAGAGGAGATAAAGGTCAGTTTGTTTAGCAAGTCAAAGGCTGCAGGACAGGCTCTTCTAACAGCAGCTATCTGGTTAGCAAAGATCCATGTGATGTCTCCCTGCACCTCCAGGGCTAAACTAGTTTGTGCTGCAGACAGTACGTTATGACTGAATTAATGCTCCTTTTCTCAACCAAGGTTTATTTTAAAATGCATGGACTGCTGATTTCCTAAACATATTTACCGGTTCTCTAACACCTTCCACGGCAGCACTGCGGAAATGTGAGCTGAGGAAGCCTTGTACATCCCTGTAGCTACAACTATTACAACTGTTTCAGGAATAAGTCTAGGCTTGGAGGTGAAGATGACCTCGCCCAAGGTCACCCTACAGGCAGAAGTGCAGATGGCAGCCCCCACAGCAGATGCTGTCACACACGATTACTTTAGCTAATAGGTAAACCTCTCTCTGGCTCTGCATGATGAACCCAGGTACAGGGACTGTCTCACCTTATTGACACAGTTAATCTTTGCCCCAGCATTGACGAGGATATGCAGGACGCGGAGGTGGCCGAACCAGGCAGACAGGAGAAGGGCATTCATTCCAAACTGGGCAGAAGAGAAAAAGAGAAATACTGACAATTAAACTGCAGACCACCGCCATCCTCACCCTGGAGGGAAGCTGCTCATGAAGCTTCCCAAATATCTTTATTTCTCTCTCTTTTTGTAGCCCCCCGTTTCTCCAATTACTATTATTTCTGCCAACGATGGTCTCAGCAGCAGAGACCTGCCTCTTAATTGCCACTTCTTAGTCAATGGTTTCAGGCAAGAGAGAACTTGCAGGCTGTCGTGGTCTTCCTACAAGCCTCACCAACACGACCAGAAGAAGCCAAGCACCCCTGTGCTACACATAAAGCCTCACATTCTCCTTGACTATTTCCCGGTCACTGTGCAGGCAGGGAAAAGGCCAACAGACAACGCACAGAGGCACCCTAAAACCAGGCTCGCTCCAAAAAGTCACTGCACCTTCTCCGCAGGGAGGCCGCAGCTTCCCGAGTACCGCGGTGCCTTGTGCCACCCACTCAGGACTAAGGCGCAACCCGTAACCCAGCACCCAGTCCTCAGCACTCCCCCAGCACAGAACACATTTGCAGAACCGGCAAGGGAGGTTCGCCTTCGTACACTGTCTTCGTCATCCACCGGCACGTCGTGGTCCAGGAGCAGTCGCACAGCGTCCACGTTCCCTGCTCCCGCTGCCCAGTGCAGGGCAGTTCGGTCTGTCTGGAAGAGAAGGAAGGAGGGAGGCACGGCTGATGTGTGCACGATGCGTGTGTGTCCACCATCCTCCCTGAAAACCCAACTCTGCCATCCGGGGAGCCAGAATTCCCCGCGCTATACAGGGTTTTCTTTGGCCACAGCCCTCTCCCTTCTGGCTCTGCTATCAGGCAGTGACCTCTGCTAGTCACCTTCTACTCAGAAACTGCGGTTAGGGACTGCAGTGACAGCACAGGAGTGTGAAGTATCATCGCCCACAGATGGATGGATTGGTGCAAACCCGTATTTCCAGGGACCTACTGACCAACACTGGGAGACCTGCACCAGGAACTAATCAGTCCCACAGCCTCAGCATGCAGAGACAGACAAATCGAAGCCAGTCGCTGCAGCCACGTGTATCTGGCACACTGGTTCCAGCGGGACCCATAAATTATTATCCTTCCCCAGTGCTCCCAACTTCCCAGTCTGGCCCAGATGCCAAAGCTCTGAGTTTCAGAGCCTTGTGAAACTGCCCAGTTGCCACAGGCCCTATTTGGCACTGGGAAGTGTATTTTAAAGCTTTGGCTGATTGAGCAGCTAATGAGGAGGGCAGTGTTTTGGAGCTGCAGTTCTGAAACACACCCTCAGCGCTTCCTGCAGCTTGGAGGTGGGAAAACCTAGGACTCACATTGTTTTTGGCTTTGACGTCGACCCCTCTCTTGATGAGCTCCTCCATCCTGGCCGTGTCATTGCGCTTCGCTGCATCGTGGAACTCCTTCTCTGAATGGAGCACTGCAGCAGAGACAGAAGAGCTGGCACTGAAACAGAGCAGGCACGGAGCAGCATGCCCCAACAAACCTCCCCTTCAGCTCACCGGCCCCAGTGGCTTCAAGGAAGGAAGACTTCAGAAATATTCTTCCAGCAAGAAACTCAGCCCTATTAATGCTTGCTGGATTCGTCTTCTCCCACTGTCTCCCCTTCCCTGAGCACCCCTGTGCCACATCAGCGCTCTTCCCCTTCTACCAGTTTATCTTCTAATTCAGCGTCTCCTTTTTGCACGGATTTGTTCCAGCCCCCAAACCTTTTGATCCTTTAGGGCTGTCATCCGCCAAGGCCCAGAGCTGGTGTGAGGACTCAGGCAGAAGGCACAGACCCTTCCCTTCATCCCTCCATTTACACCCTGCTGCTCTACAAAGACGCCCCTACGTGTGGTCCTGCTGCCTTGCGAGCCGAATCAGCCGAGCAGCACACAACCTTTAGTCTGGCTGTGATCAGTGTTGCATCTCTTAATAGGCTGTGGCAGCTCTTGCACATAATTTACACAAAGGGCAGTATTTGTCCTGCACAGCTAGGCACAATTTAAGGGTGTTTACTCTCCATGCTGGGCCTTGCCTCAGCAATCTTCTCCTTGATCGAACAAACCTTGCTGCCAAGAAATGAGAGCAACGCGATTCTGGGCCTGCTGCGGCCTGACAGGGAGGCTCTCAAGGTTTTTGGCAAGGCTGAAGCCAGTCTTTGTTGGACTCCGTCTCTGCCCTAACGCTTTTGGGGAATTCTTTAGAGAAGGGATTGAGTAGGACCCTCAGCCTGTCACATCCTGCTGGAGAGCTGGCACAGATACTCTGCTCCCTTCTATTCTTCTCCAGATCTCAGGCTGCAGTTTGAGTGCAGCGGGGAATCAATGCAACCTTCATTTGTTTTCTCCCCGGTGAAGAATACATGCATGCGTCAACCAAACCTGTGCAGGTTTTAAGCCAAACGTAAGTCTATACATGACTCTTCAATCACACCCTTTTGTGCTGCCACACACACCTCATCCTCACTTTCAAACCTTGCCTTTATAAGCACTTCTTGATTCATTACAGGATTGTCAACCTCTGTGAGCACAACTGTCCCCTGTCCTTTGCTCTGTAACACAAAAGGAGTCCCTGTCTGTGAAAAGATCCTCATAGGTGAACAGCTACGAGTACTGCACTGAATACCAAATCCAAATTCACACTGCAAACGCAGAGCATCAGCAAATTCGTTCTGCTTACACTCAGGCAAAACAAGCCTCAAGCAGCTCTGCTCTCCACAGGTTCCCACAGCCCGATGACTGCAGGAGCAACCAGGCTGCCTGCCCTAACCAAAAACCAACCCCCAGAAGACTCAGCAGATGCGAAGAGCTGGCCTAGGCAGGGACGGTTTTGCTCAGATAGTTCATCTGTATGGATGAAGTCTGTGGATGCTGAAAGGCAAATGATGCCAGGCAGGTTCTCAGCTGTGTAAATACGAGTAATTCCACTTGCTTCACTGCTGATCTAGATAAGGATAAGCCTCTGCCTTAGCATTATCTGATGCATAATCCACTTGTGAACGTCTTCTGTTAATTCTACCTGGCTGCAAACATACAGGTATAACACTCCATTAATACTGAGAAAATGTTATCAACTAGAGACTAACCACAAGCCACAAAAAGCCATCAAAACATTTTATTGTCCCTGTCCCAGCACATTCAGGGGATAAACAAGAGACTTTCTGTCTACATAGCACTACCCCACATCTCTCTGGAGGTCACAGAAAAAAGGCATCCCTACTTTGGACTCCTAGGGTGGCAGAGGTGTAACATCATGCTCCAACTTCTGTTCCTCTTACTTTCAAACAAAAAGCCATCTCCCAAGAGAAACACAAATAACACAACTCTTAATACCAGACAGGATCACTCAAGACCAAGACTCAAGACCTGCCACTTCACTGAAGGCAGTAGCTTTGGACACTGATTTATGTAGCAAAAGCAGAGGATTTTCTGTACAGCATTTTGAGCATATCCTGAGCTGGTCAGGTATGTTAACGGGACTGCATTTCCACACTGCGTGGACACTTCATTTGAGAGAAAACCTGGGAAAATGTGGAGTTTACGCAAATTATCAAAACCAATGTCTACACACTACTTCCACGTGCTTATCTCCATCCTGTAGAGTAAACTCTAGGTGTCAGTTAAGCAAATATCACATCTCTCCAGGTGGCAGAAACGTGCTCCTGTATTTTATGAGCCCACAAAACCCCAGGAGACCTGCCAAGAGAAGCCGAACCGTCGCTTGACTTCTTCTTTCATCTACCTGCCACGATGCGGTAACAAACCTTTCATTGCTAAGGGTGTAGAAGCCGAAATTTGTTTGTTTTCAGCGACATATGGGAAACACCTTGACGGTCTGAGCTTCCTCCTTAGCACCCACACTGTGGAAATCAGCCCCGTAAATGTAGGTGCGCTCCTCAACGCGGCATGCACCCACCGATAAGAAACATTTTGGTACGTATTTAGCAGTTTCTCTTACTCTTTTGAGCTTGGATTTTGGGGTAGTTCACATCCTACGGTAATGAATATCAATTCATTTATCCCAAACAACACCGAAAACAGTTTAAATGATCTCTCCTCGGTGCATTGCACCAGTTCACAGGCAGTTCATTATGTAAGAGATTTTAAAAGGCAGCAAAGGGGAAGAAAGGAATGCACAGAAACGTGCTAAAACTGCCTGCTGGGCTCCAGCAGAGGCTGCAGGACACACAGACACCCCAGGACAGCCGGTGAACGGAGGTCGAGACACCAAACTGGGAGCACTGGCATTATCTGCAGCACCTGAGGGGCGCTTGGGGGGGCAAAAGCAATCTCCATCCCTACACATCCACCTAGCTTATTCCCGAAGGGCGCCGCACATTTTATTAATCTTTATATCATTCCCGGGAGGCGGGGGGGGGGGGGGGGGGGGGGGGGGGGGGTGATATCAGAGGGGAATTCGAGCTGGACTTAAATTTGTTCCTAAAACCATCGCCGGGACGGGGGGCGGCGGGTCCGTGAGGGGCACCCGCAGGGACCTCCGTGAGCCCCCCTCCCACCTCAGCCGGCCCCCCGGAGGGCGGCAGCGGGCCCGGGGAGGCCGGTGTCGCCGCTGCCGCCTCCGATCCCCCCTCCCCTCACGGCGCTGCCGCCTCCGCCCCGCCGGGGCCCCACTCACGCCTGTCGGCCTCGGAGGCCACCTCATCCCCCATGCCGCGGCCCCGCGGCCCCCTCGCCGCCCTCTACCGCCGCCGCCGCCGCCTCCCGGGCGGGCCGAGTGCCGGGGCCCCGCCGCCTGACGGGCGGGCCGAGTGCCGAGGCCACGCCGCCGCGAAGCGCCCGTTTCAAGCGGTGTTTAAAGGAAAATAAAATGTAAGAAAGGCTCTTCTCCACGCGCACCGAAAAGCGGAGCGGCCGGCCGGCCGGTAACGATTCGCTTCGTCGTGACTGGGAGAGGAAGGGGGCCTTGGGTCAGCAGGCAGCGTTTCTTAAATCCTTGCTTTCTATTTATTTGTATTTATTTATTTTTATTTGAAATAGGAAGTTTTGGGATGACTCCAAGGGGCGAATCCTGCTACCGACGTTTCAGTCGGGGTGCTGCACGATCGCTCCTTCGGCCGGTGCCGCCCGTTACCTCAGGGTGGTTCAGTTCAGCGCCTTCACTTTGAGGCTGCGGGTGGTTAAATTCTGTTTCCAAGCCAATATGGGAGGAGAGGGGTTTCCCTTCTGTGGGAAATATGGGGTGGGTTGCTTTATTTTTCCTGAAAACAAGGTTCAGGGTTTGGCACTTTTGGGGGGCTCTCACCACACGGCCAAGGCTCAGCAGCAGGTGCAGAAGGGGGTAAAAGTGCTCTTCACCCAGGGTTTAGTTAATGTTCTTCTGTTTCAGCATCTGGGTCTAGTTCTGTCTTTGATTTTGTTTTCCATTTTGATAATTCTAGGAGGAAGCAAGCAGGCACTGGTTGAGCTGAGGCTGGGAAAGGATCAGATCTGTCTTGGGGAGGTCTGAGGTAAGTGGAAAAAACAGGGCCCAAAGCAGCCGGTTTGTGGGTGGGTACCAAGAAATCACAAAGCTGGGTGCTTGTCCTGTCAGTGACGTACCACCACCATGCAAAATGGTGGAGAGATGCTGCTGCCTTTTCACAAGTACCAGGCAGTGACTATTCTGGCAGCAAATCTCACCTGAAGCTACGTGGGAGCTGCTCTTTCTGCCACAACCATTTCAATTTAGCCTGTATAAGGTCTCTGAAGTGGGTCCGACCCTCACAGCTTTCTTGCCATAGCTAATTTTTGGGTAAATGTGGCACACGAGTGTTCTCTGGGATGTGTCTGAGCAGCTGGTGGCTGTTCCTCAGGAGCGAGATGCTCGCTGTTTGAGGTCTATATCAGTGGTGAGATACAGCTGCTACTGAAGCAAGGTCCTAGTTGTCAGTTTACATAAAGCAGACATTTCTAAGCACGACTGCACTGCAGGAACTGCCTCTGATGGCAGCCTCTGACCCGTCCTGGAAACCCGCTGGTAGACTCAAAGGGTTCAGAGCTTGCCCAGTTCAGTGTGCTTTACCCAGACCTTGTCAAATCACCTCTTATGTCTTCTGCCCTGCAAAAGGTGTCCCAGATTCCTTCCTTGCCTTCCTCTCACCCCCCATTTCCAACAACTTAGCACTGAAAAAAGTTAAAATCACCTAGCTGAGGGCTGCATGTTGGAGCTTTCACCCTGTCATCTGCTGGCAATGTCTGCTAAATCCTGCCTGCTGGCCCTGCCTGCCCAGAGGTACAAGGAGCATGGGTAGATGCTGTGACGTACACTGACACTGTATTTTTAAATGACATCTCTTACATTTTCTAAGCTTTCCTGTGTTTGCAGTCTGTCTTGCCTTTAATATGGGGTGACACCTTGAGTGACATGTTGGCTTGACTGAGGAAACGGTGCTGCTTGTTGGCCTTCAAATCCATGGGAACGTGGTGTGGAGAGACAGGAATAACCTGTCCTGTGAACCCAGAATGGGCAGGACTGGGAAGCACGGGCTTAGATCTTGGTAGGCAGGACTTTGGTTTCTCCTGTGTATAGCTCTCCAGTGGCCAAGACAGCAAAGGGGAGCAGAGTGCATGAAGGGGGGTTTCTCTGCAGCTGGTCACAGGGGCCCATCTCAGGATAGGAGAAGTGATCTTGCTAGGACCCTTCTCGCCCTGCTACTCTGATTTCTCTGCTTAGTCCCTGCAGCACCAGGTTTGTATTCCCTCCCTGTACCATGCCAACCGGTCAGCCTGTCAGACTTCACCCTTGTCCTGGGCTCCTCATCCTTCCTCAGGAGGAATCCCCGAGGAGTCATCTCCCTGTTCTCTGCAGCCCTGCTGGACCGCCGGTTTTGGGTGAGAGCACACAAATCACAGCGACCACACGAGGGTGCCAGTGCCGTTTACCTACCGCGATTTGCTGGGAGCAATGAACTCCAGGCTGTAGCTGGGGCTGCTCCCTGGTTCGGGGACACCTGTCCTTGGGGGACACCACTGTCCTGGGGACCCTTCTGCTGCAAGAGAGGGAGCGTGGAGAGATGCGGTGAGGCAGGCCCAAAGCCAAATCAGTGTCCAGGGGGACGCAGAAATGTAGAGATCTCTGCTAATAGAGAAAAATCCTTCTGTGGGCACAGCTACGCCCTGTGCAGGGGCACCAGAACCAACTTCAGTGCTGGGCTGAGCCATCGGTTTCCATCTCATCGGAGGCGCGCTGCCGAGGGCTGTGCAGCCAAGCGCTGCACTGATGCCGCTGTTTTGCTGCAAGGCCCATTGGCAGCGGTTGCAGCTGAGAAACGGAGAGCGCAGCCTGCCTCTCGCCCCAGTGGACCCTGAGCTCTTGAACAATCACAGATTGTGTGGGGGGGTCTGTGATTAGCTGCTGGTCTTAGAGCTTTGGATTCGTGTTTTGTTTTCCTTTTGTTCAAATTGAATTAAAAAAAAAACCAAAACGCTCTCTGGCAGGAAAAGCAAACATAAGGGCTGTCTGGGTACAGGGGAAGCCCTTCTGGTAGAGCATCCTCCCCTAGGAGAAGAAAAAGCTGGCTTTGATCCTTGCCTCTGCCTGAGGGGAGATGGAAACCTTGGTCTCTACAGGACCCCAGAGAGTACTGTAAACAGCAGGCTGCAAGCATGACTGGTGCAGAGAGTTTTCCTTGCCCTTTCCTGTTATTTTAAATAATTAATGACTTGATGGAGCAGGGAGTGCAGAAGGCAGGTGTCCTGTCTCCCTCGAGAGGAGGCTGTGCACCCGGCTAGACGGACGCTTGCTCTCTCGTGATGAATATTTAAGTGTCTCAGACAAATTGGAGTGGCGCCAGCGGGAATGACTGAGAAGGGCTGAGCCTTCCCCACCGGGTACCCTAGTGCCTGAGGGCTGGGGAAACAGCTCTGAAAAGGGCAGGCAATAATCCCTGCTGGTATATACGTACCGTGCCTGGCCCAGCGACATCCCAGCCCTGGGTGGCACCTCTGGCTCTTGCCACTCTTCCCTTACTCTGGAAGAGACCCGTGGATGGAAAGCTGTCCAGATTTAACCTGCCACTGTTAGCGTCGTTGCCTGCACCTCTTCCAGAGCTTGAATCAGCTGGGATTGATCACCTATGGCTTTTCTGCTGCTTAATGCTCATCTCAGAAGAGAAGTAGCACAGATGTACTGGAAGTTTGCACCTGTGGGCTTGGGTGTTTCCAGCGGGCAGAAAAAAAAGCAATGTAGGCAGTTCCTTCCATCCTTCCCAAATAGGTTTGTGTTCAGGTGTGGAAGGGATGAAGGCTTTCTGCTGACACTAAGTGCAGAATGTTGCAAGGATTTATTAACGATCCTAAGCACTTGCCTAGCGATCCATTTATTAGCTAACAGACCTAAAAGAGCATTTGGATTTTCCCACTAGCATTGTACCATAACAGATGACGGGGGCAGGTGATAATTTGAGCTCTTTTTGCAGTATATTCCTGATACTGACCCTGTCTTCAGAAAGGTGTTTGACTTTATTTCACGTGAAGAATAATTCTAGCTAAGCTGGCTTTGTGCTCTTTCTTGCTTAGAAGTGAAGCTCTCTGACATAGCGTTTTGTGCCCAATTTTTATGTGTTAGTTCAGGGTAATCATTATTTTCAATCTCCAGCTTTCAGAAATCATGAGTCAGGCCATTTAAATCCATGCCATTTTAAAACGCGCCTCTGTTTGCCCTCTGGTTCAGTTGTATACACAGTGATTGGAAAGTCAGTCAGATCTGCAGCTAACCCTGTAACACAGCCCACAAACCAGCATGTGTTTACGCAGAAACAGTTGCTTACCAAAAGGTTTAGCAGATCGGACTTGAATTTATTTCCTGTGGAAGCAAAACTGGAAGGTGACTCCTCCTGCCTGCAGCTGATTGCAGTCCGCGAAGCCGAGCCTCTGCTTCCCCAGAGCTGCCCACAGTGGGGGAGCCCGGCTCAGGGAGCAGCCTCCAGCCCCGGAGGGTTGGCTTTTCTGGCATATGCTGCCACGGTCAGGAAATTAAATGCTGTGTGGGAGAGGGGCCGACCACGTTCTTCTTCCTGTGTTAATGGGCTGTCGGTACACGACTGGGTGTCAAACAGCACAAGGTGCTGGGATAGCTCTGCGTGGAAGCACCCAAATCAGTTCCTTTGGGCCCTGTGGTGTGTGGCTGCCAGTGATGCCATGGGGCACTGTATGTTTGTGCTATGTTACGTCCTCGCTGTGGGCATGAGAGAAACTAAATGTACTGACTCTGTGTCCTGGTTTTCAAACCGCACCTTCAGCTATGTCCCATCAGCATGGAATGCACGTTAGGGCTCTGCCTGCATGTCTCCATGTGTGGCTCCATCTGATTTGTTATTTGTCTGGGCCAGGCTTTTAGTTGTCCTGTAGGCTCGGTTATTTTTGGTGCTTTCTTTGATAACTCTGGTGCTGGGACATGCTGCAAAGCCAAAAATCCTCTGGGGACATCCCAGCAATGCACACAAACAAACACCAGCCCTGTAGCTTCCAACAGGCAGACATACGAAGCTTTCAGAAACACTGGAAGCCTGACGGGACTCTGCAGAGCCACTCTGGAAGCCTGAGAAAGGATCCATCGCTTTCCTCAAAGGCTGTATTCACCTCCTTGCAGGGCTTCCAAGAAGGAGCAGCTTGTTAGAGGGACCTGTGGAGCTTGAAACCTTTGCCAGTAATAATTCAGGCTCAATTCTGAAATCAAATATTTAGTTAAATAGAGACTGTCTGATGACTGGATTAAACACAGACGGCCTCTGAGTGAGCTTAGCACTTCATTTTTTTTTTTGTCAGTGTCCATTTCACAAGCCTGTAATTCCATTTTTCCTGTCTTCCCAGACTCTGCTTATCCTGCGTAGCCTCTCAGACGATGTAGAAGGAGGTATTTCAGCAGAGCTGTTGCTCCTGGCTCGGGAAGCTGTATCACAAAGCAATCTTCTCTGTCTTCAGGCTCAGGGAGAATCCAGTGTTACGGGATCGGGATGAAACCATATGCTAGAGAAACGCAAGGGGTTGTGTTTGGTTGGTTTTGAGGAAAAGTCTCGAGGAGCCCAGGGAATGTCAGAGAGAGCAGGTGAGCAAGTCTTGCCTGGCAAGGCGCCGTGTGGGGTTGACACAGATGGTTCAATGCACGCTAACAGCGCCTGGAAGTTGCAGTTGGTGATTTGAACTTTCCTGTCCTGTCAGTGCCATTTTCCAAAGCTCTTAGGCCTTTAAATCCCTTGCAAAGATAAATGGGCTTAAGCTTCTATGGAGCTCTGAAAGTGCAGCTTACACTCAATTAACAGTGTCGCCGGGGTTGTTCCTGGTGGCCGGGTCACTCCCCTTATCTCTGCCCTTCACTGACACCGCTTCACTGCAGCTTCTAACTCAGTTCCTTCTCCTTGCACTTGTGGAGCGCTGAGCTCACACCCGTCCTGCGGGAATGCATGAGAAGCAAAAAAATCTGCTCAGGGGATACTTATACCTGAGTGACATCTTAGGAAAAGTACTACAGGGAGGGGAGACGCGTTACTTCTGTGATGCTTTGCAGTGAGGAGGGCTGGAAAAGCTCATTGTGCTCAAATTCCCTTCAGTCTGAGAGTCTGAGATTTGAACAGCAGCCGGGAGATTTCTGGTGGGACAACCTCTATCTCGCAGCGATTATCAGGTCCCGGCGGTCATCCCGGCTCTGCTTTGAACCGTTCTTCTCGCTAGCTGAGGTCAGCCTGGACTTTCAAGGCCAGGAATATTGGACTGATATTCTCTTAAAACATCTGCTGTGCGGAGGGAAGTGCAGAGGGAAGGATCAAAAGGGCAGAAACATTCCTCCCTGACGGTGGGAGCAGATGCCCTGTGATGCAGCCGGTCCTGTCCCTACCAGGTCTGCATCCCGTGGTTAAACTGAGCGAGTGTTGGTTATGGGGGGTGGGGGTGGCTGCGTCCTATAAACCCTGACGGACTCTGCTTCCTAATCCCCTCACTGACGTGCCTGCAGGCAATGTTTTTATTCTCACTTTCTGCATGTGTAAAAGAGGGTGGGTCCTCTGCTTCCTGGGCCTCTGAGGACTGCCTGGCTCCTAAAGGCAATCCTGTCCCTGCTGTTATCGGGAAAAGAGCGCAGCTGAAACGCAGGATTTTGTAACCAGTAAACCTCACGTGCCAAAACCTCCTGCCAGAGGCACAGCCCTGAGCTTCTCCAATGTCATCCCGTAAGGCTCGATGCAAAATTTTTAAGCAACACAAAAAAAAAATCTTACGTTTGAGCATTTAATAAAAGGTCGATAGAGCTGCGATGCCATCGGTGCCTTCGCTTCTGACTCCATGGTAAGGCACGGAGCGCAGCAGGAGCCGGGAGCACGCTGCCAGGAGGCAGCAGCGCAGCTTTGGAAGTGTTTTTCTGTCTCTCAGCGATTTTCTTCCAGAGCCCACAACATCTGTCTCTGTCCCCAGCCGCGTGCGAGTGCCCCGAAAGTTTGTTCCAGGCCTAATGAGTAATTTCATGGTCTTGGAGGCGGAGGCGAGGGGGGGGGGGCTGGGACGGCAGCTGGAGTCGTGCGCTTTGCAGGGAGCTCTGCAGATGTCAAATCGCCGACGGATGGCTTTTATTTTATCGCAGCCCACCAGGCTTCCCTTTAAAGTCTGCTGCTGGAGTTCCTGGCGATCAGTGCAGAAACAGCTCCGACGCGGGCTGCTGCGTTCCAGGGGCTTCCTCGCTTCTGGGCACGAGCAGCGTGGAAAATAATGTCATCAGCGGGGGGGAGGTGGGGGAGCTCAGCTGGGCGTCAGCTCCGCTCTGCTCGCGGAGGGAGCACGCTCGAGTGCAGAGCGCTTGGCCTGCCCTACTCCTGTTTTCAGCGCGACGGGCTGGCAGAAGGGAGGGATGAGAGAACAAACGACCCCGGGCAGATGTGAGATCGGATTGCTCGAGCGGCTAGAGGGTGCGCGCGGTGCGCGAGCACGTACAGAACGAGCTGGCGCCGATTGCAGCCGGTCTCAGCAGGCCTTTAAAAAGCACAAAGCCCAGCTTTCTCCCTGAGAAGGGACAGAGTTATCTGCAGAGAGCGATAATCTGCGCACAGCACAGGAAGCAGAAGGCAGATGTTGTCATATGTTTGTCGCGTGTTTCCACCACAGGGTCTTCCTCTGGGACAGGCCTGCAGATCTCGGGCCCTGGAGCAGGATTCGCGCAGCTCCGCGGACTCCCCGCGCTGTGTTCATCCAGCGCATAAGGACGCGCACGGCTCTTCCTCCACCTGCCCACGTTCCTCTCGTCTGGAGAGGAAGTTTACATTCGCTCCCTGTGACTCAGAAATAGAGCCTGATTCATTCTCATGGTATTACAGAAAGGGAAAGCCAAATGGCAACCAGTCTGTGCCTGTAGACACCTGTACCTCTCCAGCTTTCTGCTGTTTATCTCTGGATGAGTTTCTGTCGGCACTAGCACGCTTCCCCTGTCGAAGCTTCTCTTTGCAGGGAAGGACTGATCAGAAAGCGAAGTTTTCTACCCCTACAGCTAAGAGGAAGAGTGCTGGTTCTCCGTGGCCGCTTGCAGAGTTCCTGAAACGGGGCTAGTTCACGTTGACACTTCACGGGGCAGCAGTGGGCTATCACCAGAAGGAGCAAGCACCAGACAGATCTGGGAACGGCTGCAGAGGTACCGCAGCTCCTGAGCTGAGCGCTGTGCCCGCGGGGAGCTGCAGCTGCTCTGCCTCTTACAGGTGCTCAGCACTAGCAGGTCCCACTTCCAGTGACGGCGGCTGTTGAGGACCAGCTATTTGGGAAATTCTCTTGCCAGCAACCTGGGCTTCTGCCCCATGCCTTGGCTCCCTGCTGTGATACAAGGACAGCAGCTGCTTGGCGTCCTTGTAGGCTGCCAGTCCTCAGAGGAAGGGGTGGTGTTTTACCGTCTGCTCCCTGCTCCGTTCGTGGCACGATGGGTGGGTTATTTTGCGCTAGAGAGACTGCGTGAGCATTAGTCAGATTTTAAAATCTCAGATTTTTAAAGTCAGGTTTTAAAAATCTCACCCAAGGTGTGCACAGAGAGGCTTTGGTTGTGAGGTGGGAACCTGTGACTGGCACTACAGCTGGGCCAAAACCCGCCTTTCCCATACCATTCCTTCCAAAACCCACAGTGCAGCCCTTCTGCGCTGCCAGAGAGAACACGGAGCAGGACTCCAGGTGGGTGGGCTGTGAGGAGGGCAAGGAAGGCTCTCAGGCCTGGAGCAGCAGTCGTGTTAGAGGTAAGGCGGTTCTCCTCTGGGCTGCGGGAAGCTGAGGTTCGAGCCACCACTCTCAGCAAGGCAGAAGAAGGTTTTGGCCCCAAACCTGGCTCTCCCTTAGCGGCAGCCTGCTGCTGGCGGAGAGGCCACGCTAGGGTTCTGCTCTCTCATCGTGTGCCTTGACCCCCCGGAAGAGCTTTGTTCAGAAGTGTTCCACGGGCTCTCAGATTAGAAGCTGGCGTTTCGGTTATTTTCTGGTGGAAAAAAATATTTAATTGGAAAAATTCCTGTGTGCCTCTGGTATGCTTTCAGCTGGCAGCCTGCCTGCCCCTCTGAAAATATTTCGGATTTTGAGCGCGAGCACTTTGTGCGAGGCTGGTTTCTTTGCTTGCAACCCTAGCTGAGGTATCCCTTTTCCCTGAGCGGATGGCAGGAGCTGGCTTCTTGTTACGTGGCAGTGGAGTGACCTTCTGGGGCTGCCCTTCACGGGAGAGGACGGCTGAGACAGGCCAGAGATCCTGTAGCGTTTGGAGCAGTAGCCACTGCCCTGCTGCTCCTAGCAGTCTGCTGTAATAATTGCCACCGCCCCCAGCTCTGGCAGACGTGTTTGCAAAAAGCTCTGCGGGCAGTGGAAGCAAGCTGGTTTCATCATGACAATGTAGTTACCCTTTTAAGGGAAAATTCCCTCTGGGAGCCAGCCCTCAATTACCTCCTGCTCGAGCGCCTTCTTGCTGGGGATGTCTTGTAACCCGGCTGAGTTACAGCCACAGCGCTCTGCAGTCAAGCACCTCGCCGCTCCGGAAAAAAAAATGTAATTAAACTCTGCTGGCTTCTGTTTTTTGCTAGTGATTGCTGAGTCTGGAAACTGCAGACAAAACCCGAAGGGCTGGATCCCCTCATCGGTGCAGAAAGGATCTGTGGACGTTGCATCCCCAGACCTGGATGCTGTTCCTGCAGCATTAATGGGGCAGAAGCGGTACTCGTCCCTAAACAACTTTGTTGCAAGATTCGGGAGCCCGGGGTAGTACGAGTTTAGCAGACACACGAGTGTCTACCAAACGCCAGGGAACCGGGGTAGGCAGTGGCTGCATTTCAATTTGCCGTTATTCACCGTGCCGAATGGGAGGGGTCCTCCAGGGGTCCTGATTCGGAGGCCTAAAAAATTCCTTCCATTCCGCGGCCGTGCCCCGCAGCCCGTGGGGCGGTGGCTGCCCGCGGCGGGGCGGCCGCGGAGGTTGCCCTCTGCCCCTGACCGCAAAGGGCTGAGCGGGAGCGCGTGGCGCCCTGGAGAACAGCCCGTGCTCTCTCTGTCCTATAGGGGGGGTGGCTTTGGCTGCGAGCCCCCCCCGTTTACATCCCTCGTGTTCAGCACTGAAAATGGTTTAATTCCAAACGGGCTGTTTACCAGAAGAACGCGATGCTCTTGAATGCAAACGTGTCAGAAGGGTGAGACCAGGCTCCTAAAGAAGTTCTGGGGACTGCTTCTTTTGACGTCTGTAAATTTGCTGTGTTTGTCCTAGAAAATGGCGCTTTCTCTCCGGGCAATAGCAGACCCGTTAAAAACATCAGCCCCGTACCTGTGCGGCTGCTGCTGCCTTGAGCCAAAACAAACGGACCGCAGCCCACGGTGTGACTGCACCACCTGAGAATGAAACGCTGGTCCTTGGAGGGAAGAGTCACAGAGGAGACAGGACGGATCCCAGTGCCCTGTTTGGAGGACCGAAATGCACAGGAATCCTGTTCTGCCTGTCTAGATCCAGACTGAGAGAGCTTCGCCATCTTCTGAGCTTTACCAGGGGTTTCAATTCTCTTCCCCCATTAAGATCAAGGCAGAAAAGAAAACTTTTGGCAAACTTACGTAAGTAGACAGGAAGTAATTACATGAGCTCCATCAAAACACGCAATATCTGTTTCAGCCTTTTAAAAACTCTTCGAGAAAATTATCTAAAAATTAGCTGAGGTGTTGAAATTGTGTTTTCATGCTGCAGAGCAAAATTGTCCACTTTCGAACAGTCAGCTTTTCAAAACCTTTTTGTACATTTTTTAAACTGGGACACTTTTCTGAATACCCAGTCCCCTGTTAACAGCTTTGGGTTGCTGCTTTAACCTGAAAAGGTTTTGCCAGAA
Source organism: Anser cygnoides (assembly GCF_040182565.1). NCBI lineage: Eukaryota > Metazoa > Chordata > Aves > Anseriformes > Anatidae > Anser > Anser cygnoides. The sequence continues at coordinate 3,274,930 of NC_089883.1, forward strand.
AATTTCTTGCCTGCGATTCCCTGATTGCACAGTTGGAGGTAGGTGGTTTTGAACCCGCATGGACAGAAAGGCAGAAGCGTGGCGAAGCTGAGAGCACTGTCATTCAAATACACAACTATTGTTTGCACTGACAGCCCTGCAGAAGTTCATTAGCTCTTGGCAGTTGCAAACGAGCGGAATTCATTTGCCTGGCTCAGGAAATTCAACCCGTGCTGTTGAAAATTCAGCATTTCCAGGAGAAAGCTGATGGAAGGCCTGGTGGCTTGGACGGGCAGGCTGATCACACGCGCGGGACCGGCGCTGGAGGACGTAGGTTTGGATCAGGACCTGCTGCGATCTCCCTTGTGACATCTGGCCATGTTCTTTCTTTGAGCTCCATTTCCCCTTCACCGCTGTTCCTTGCAAATCCACGCAGTCCGTTAGGCACCGGGCAGCGCTGTGCTGTCATGGTGATGAGGTCTAAACAAATGCAGAGCATTTTGCCAGCATTTCAAAACTGAAATTCTTGTTGCGAATGAAATAGCAGAGGAACTCGGAGTTTTGTTTGCTCGGTTCTTCACCCTGAGACTCTGAGTCATGCTGGCTTGCATGTCCGCTGGACTTCTGGAGATCTTCTGGTGTTTTGTCAACTGCAGTGACAGATACCTCAGTGTGCAGTGACAATTCACATATAAAACCGATTAGCGTTAAGAAGCATTTCTTTCTCTGCAAGGTGGGTTTCATTGGAAAGCAAAAATATTTTTCCTCCAAAACTATTTGAGTTTTTTGTGGGTGTGAGGGGAAAATACAAATATCATTTAAAATTTTACTGAGCATCTGAAAACCATTTAGACACCAAGAGGGAATTAAGTAAGGGGTAAGGGGAAGCCAGTAACAAACTCAAATTTTTCCTAATTTCTGAGTAGTTCTGAGGGGAAGGAGGGTCTGGATCTGTTTACGATGCATACATGCCACATCCTTACCTGTGCGTTAGGGCGAGTACTGAGCACTGCCTTCCCACTGCCTGCCCTCTTCCTACCTCTGACCTCTTCCCTTGCAGTCTGCTCCACGTGGCTTTCTCTTTTAGGCCAGAACATCTCCAAAACAATTCAGCTTCTTATTTCTCGTTAAAATGACCGGTATGGTAGATTTTACAGCTATCTGTAGTACTTGCACGGTATGTCTTGTCCATCTATGGGCTAGGAATAATAGTTCTTTAACTACTAATCGACCAAAGAAGCAAGATTTGGGGTTCTGTTCCTGATCCTTCAAAGGATAGGAAAAGTCATCAGAGGACAAGTTGTCAGCATGGGCTTTTGGGTTTTTTTTGTTGTTGTTGTTGTTTTTGTTTTTGTTTTTTTTTTTAAGAGGACTTTGGCTGGTAACATTGTTCAGGTCGTCTAATGTTTGCTGCAGAATGTCAGTACCACCCTAATTAAAGATGAAAGTGTCCACCACAGGAAAATGGGTTTGGAGTCCAGCACTTCAATGCTGTGTGTCTTTCCCTTCGTTCTGGAGGGTGAGAAGCTCCACTGTCTCTCTTGGTCGCACAACAAGGCTGAAGTCATTCGTGCCCACAAAACACCGTAAGGCCTTCACACTGGAAGATGCTATACAAGAATTGCCAATAACGTTTAGTCAAAAAAAGAGAAAAAAATGGAGCTGGTTTTGGCTTTGTTTCCCAGCATTTCAATCCCATTCATTTATTTTGAGCAAATCATTTTAAAATTCATTTCCTGACTTTGAAAAATGCCTACGTTGCAGAGCACAAACTTATCCCCATGGGGATGAGTAAACTGTCCCATGGATCCAGTGGGGGCGAGGAGTAAGGAGGTTTTCCTGGCAGAGACACATCCAAAACTTATGGAGAGCTTCTGTCAGAGTGCTGAGCTTTCCAGGAAGGAGCTGTTGTGGCAGAGAAGGGGGCATGAGATGGGAAAGGGGAGAGAAGAGAGCTGAAGCCTGGAGAAGAAGAGGACGGGAGAGGAAAGCTGGCGAGAGCAAGGCGGTGTGAGCTGGGACTTGCAGAGCGCCGCGCTGTTTGTCATCCCGCTGCTCCAGGCGTTCCACAAGATCCCCAGGGAGAGGGCAAACAAGGTTAAAGGACCGAGCAGCCCGTGGGGGTTATTAGCCGCTACGCCTGCTTGCTGAGGCTTCTGCCAGTGTCCTGCAGAAACCATATGGCTGCACAGGACCGCAGGCACTGCCTCCATCCGCCGTTCTGCGCAGAAGAGGGAAGACAGCACCGCCCTCGCTGCATATCTGCTCTTAAGAAATGCTTCTGATGGAGGTCCTCCTGCAGATCCCATTCCAGAATATCCCCACCCTGTGCCTGGAAGACCTTTCTTAACGCTTCAATCTTCTTTGCTGCAAATTAAGCCGTTTTATTTTTTCCTTTACGCAGTGGATGTGATATGCTGCAGACAACCATCTCTCCCGTAACAGCTTCTTACAAATGGGGTTTGTAATATTCCACTGAAGTTTTCTTTTTTATCTATAGCTGTGAGCACCGGTGCTTTATAATAAATATGCACTAAGGAAGGATTGCTTCAGCGCCCTCAGACACAGTTTTACCAACTCTCAACTGGGCAGCCCACTAGGTCAGGGAGAGGGGACCAGCGCTGAGCAGCAGCAGGTGCGAGGGTCAGCCCCCCTTGCTCTCCGAGGGGACATTTGTCGGGCTGATTTGTCGCTGATGCTGCAAAGAGGCGAGGAGTGGATGGAAAACACATTGCTTAAAGTTCCTCACACTGCCCCAGACAGCAGGGTTGCTGCCGAGAAAGAAATCGTTAATGCTTTGTAACATCACATCGGCTGTTTTCGCAGGAATATTGTGGGTTGCAGAGCCATGAGGTAAGGCACTAGAAGAACACAGTGACTAAGTTTCCTGGAACAAATTAAGCACTGGCTTTCCGAAGTATGTGAACTTGCATAGCATAACAAAACAGGGATCTCTGTTCTCTAAACACGGTGGATATGTTCTGTGCTGGCAGATTTTCTACCTCTTAAACTGGAAGGGGAAATCTTGGAGAGCTTTGCTGTTGATGATTCATGTTTAAGATAAAACACACAATTTTTTAATAGCAAGAATAATAAGTCACCGCTGTAGACTAGCCAATGCTGTAGTAAATCCTTTGGCACCCTGGGACTGGAAGAGCTCTTTCTGCTCTTTCTCAGTTGCAAATTATTGAGCTCTGCAGGATCACTGGATGAAACCTAGGACCCTCATTCTCTATTTCGGATTATGAAATAACACAGTCTCTTCTATTGAGTAAACTATGACCGTGCATTGAATTAAACGCAGTCACGCAAATGTTTCACATGCCAGTCCTATGTATGTTTTCGTTTTCGTGGGCTTTTTAATCATGTTTCATGGGCTTTACTTAGTGCTAGACACTGCCCTTCCTTACCAACATCAACTTCAGGCCAAAATGTGATGTGTTGTCTGCTTTCTCAGAAGAGGAGAAATTGCCTTTTTCTGTAGTATATCTGTAGAAATCAAGCTAGTCTTTTGGAAATTCCCTTGGGGAACTGCCCCCTTCCCGGCAGTGGCTTTCAGAGTTTACCAAGCACATTTACCCAGATGAAGCTGAGCTTGTGCAATAGGATGGCATGCACACTTGCATTCTTTTCCCTGCTTCCTTGTAGCTTCTGAACCCAGTTTCCACCCAGTTTCACAGAAGGGAAGCACTCGCTACGATACCAGTTCCTGTCTTCCTGTAGCTCGCTGGCATCCGTGCAGGGGAACGAAGCTCTGCTGCTGCTCACCACCGCGGGGATGACCGCTGGGTGAGTTTCGCACTTGCTACATGCCAGAATCCACGTGAAGGCGCTCAGGATGGCCCCGAGAGCTCTTCTGGAGCCTGCACTCGGCTGGGTGCAGCAGCACCAGCTGTGTGCCACCCGCAAGCCCCGGTGCTGCTTCTCCTTCCTCCGGGCTTGTGGTTAGCACAGCAGCTAGCTCGGCCCAGCCTGACCACAGCCCGTGCAACGCGCCCTCCTCCGCAGCAAAGCCCCCACGTGCCAGTCCTCCTGGCTCATCTTTGCCCCTGTTTAGGACAAATGGCTCTTAAACAGCTGATATTTAAAAGGGGGTTTATTGCCAAATCTCAAAGCTCGTTACAAGCAGGAGACAAAGTGCTGCCTTTCCACTGGCTGCAGCAGCTGCTTTTCAGATAGTCATCCACATTTGCTTGCTTGTAAGCTCACTTCCTTCCTGTCACAAATGTAACCTGGTGGCACAGCCTGAAACACAGACTCACGCCCCAGCGCTCCGTGCCCACAGGGTTCCCGGGCACAAGAAAGCAGCCTTAGTGCAGCCAGAAATCAGATGGTTAAGGGGAGAAACAAAAAAAAAGTGCGTGGTGGCAGGATGTACGCTGAAGCTGGGAGGTGCTGTAGGAGGTCGGAGCAAAGGCTTATCAGACCAGGATCCCATCTCTGACTGTGACCAGCACTGCCATTTGCAGGGGAGCATCCAGAAGCACTCCAGAAGGCAGCTACAGGGTAGCCCACCCTCCTGCCTTAGGCAGAGCCCAGCTTATGACCAGAATGAGAAGAACAAGTGGGAGAACTGCAGAAGCAACGTGATCCGTTGTTTTCTGGAAAGTCCCGGTGAATCAGGCTTACGGCTGGGCTAGACATTTTAGGATGAAACTGCTAACCCTGCTAGAAAAAATAGTTTAAAAGTCTCCAACGGACTGTTTTCAGCAGTAGAGTTACCGGGTGCTATGGAGATTCCACTTAAGTTATACCTATTTACAAGAAATAATACAAACCTACTAAGTTCTGTTAGTACAGCAAAAACTGTCATTAGCTGTAGCTTGTAAAATGATTTAATGTGCTCATTTCCTAACAAATAGGGTTGCTTTTTTTTTTTTTCTGTTAAGATTCCTACTGATGGGTATTCAGTAAAATGTCAGACATTTATTCATTAGAATATCCAGTATTATATAAAAATATACAGTAAATATAAGCACATCCTGTAGGTTTGGCTGTAACAGATAGGGATGTCTCGCTATCTTCATCAGCGCTTTGCCAGACAGTATCCACAGAACACACTGCCACAAGAAACACCCGTGAGAGCAGAAGCATTTGTATATGCATTAGGGGACTGACCCTCCCGTAAGTTATCTCCATTCTCATGAGTTTTCGGTTCCAGGCTTTGATTTGCCCATCCTGGAGGTCAGGACTGGCTTCCACTTTGGATATGAACCTGCACCCGGAGTTTGCCCTGGTTCATGTGTCTTCCTGTTAGTGTGAACTTCTTCTCCCCATCTGGTTTCTCTCTTCTTACAGACCTGCATCCTGCAAATGCCTGCCTGCTCTCTGAAGCTGATGTCCCTCGACTTCCAGTGCGCACCAGGTTCTGACAGCTCACATTCATACCACACAGTGTTCGGTAAACAAAAGTGCACATGCAGAAAAATACATTTAGATAGCAGATAGGCACGGAGTATTGTCTATATGATTAGCCCTTGTCCTAAAAACATCTGAAAGGCAAGTAAGACCCGCGGTTCACATTCAGTCTACAGCAGCAAATTACACAGATCCAGAGTTTGCTCCGGGCTGTGCGCCTGGCAGTGGGCTTAGGACATAGGAATCTTTTTGTCTCAAAGCAAAGCTTTTGTGGCACCTGGGCCCTGAGTGTCTGGCTGTGTAGAACCTCCCACGTGAGAGAATAAGAAGTGATTTTCCATGCATTGTCTACAGCTGTCTTCAGAGGGGGACAGACCACCCTGGCTGCTTTAATCAGAATCAAAAGATATGGAAGCACCAGCTCTAGTCACTCACTACCTATCTTGATGGCTCTGGGTGGTGAAAACCAGGGTATTTGGAAGCCCAAAGACAACATTTCTCTGCTCAGATCTGAAGAGCACATGGGCTAGCCTAAGAAGAGGTGCAGATGAAGCTTTACTGGGCTGCTGCAAAGGGAGGTGTTTGCAGCCCACTGCAGCCTTGTGGAACCTGGGGAATTATACAAAGAATAACAGAAGAAAAGTGCTGACAATGAGAGAAAAAAGATCAGGTAGCATGTCACTCCTTAAAACCAGTCTGGAAAGATCATCCTTTTCTGTGCTTCCAGAGTCTGGTTTAAGCAAAGGAGGAGCCCTTCAGGATGTCATACAATTCTCCTGAGAGCAAAAACTGTAGGGAACAGGAGAGGGAACTTAGCTCAGGTACAGCACTGTACAGCAGCGGTGCAAAGACATGATTTTATCACAACTTTAATCACTAGAAACCATGGGAATTGTGTTTGCTTTCAGCAGGTGGGTGGGGGAGCTGTGGGAATTGTGCCAGAGCCTCCTGCAATGCTTTCCTCAGCCCCTTACATAGCAATGCACTTTTATTTTCATATACTTAAGCCACAGGGACCAGCCCCAAAGTTGTGCGCGCAAAATGCCTTTCCCTCCGTACTCCAATTACAGATGTCTGTGCCAAACTGTGGCTCTCAGGCTAGCCAGGACGCAGCAGGTAGAAACCTGCTAAATAGGACGAGGGTCTCATCCAGACCAGCTGCCTGAGATGCACGCTCCTATCAGTTAGCATCCCACAACAGAGAGCCAACAGCTAAGGGAATGTACATCATTAACAAATGAGCTTCTTAAGGACAGGCTCTCCTGCGAAGCCCCTGGGCATCTCCTGGACACAAGCTGTCCAAGCATCTGGCTAATTGTTCCCAATTACAAAGCAGGGATTCAGAGTTATCAGGTAGGTATGGTCCTTAAAAATAAGCATGTGGTGCTGCTGCAACACGCTCCTTCAAAGGCCAAGTGTAACCTGCCCTGTATCTTTGCCTCAGTTTCCCTAGTAATGAAACAGGAACAATTAATACGTGCCTGGCAATGATGCATTGAAACTTGCATTCATTTACACAGTGCTTAGCCCGCGTAAAGCATTGCCTGGCTGGACTCAGAAGAGTGCCTAGATCTGAGGACACTCCTCGTAACCAGGAGCTGGCCAGTTTTGCTTGCCTCTGCGTGCGGTCACTAACTGTGGATGTGGTTTTACAAGCATCCTTGGAGAAGCTTAAGCCATTTATCCTTACATTCCTAGATGTCACTGGGCCAGGTGCTCCAGGAAACCTTGCCAGCAAGTGTATAAACAAAGTAAAATATTCTCTGACTGCATTTATCTTTGAATGATTGAAGTGGGAAAACCGGATAGGTGCCAGTGTAATCTGGTATCTGCTTGTAAATACAGACAGACGGGGGCTTTTGCTAGAGAAACCATTCTGCTCCTTTCAAAATTCTGGCTCGGTTTGATTACCAGAAATTTTTAAGGCCTGATCCATTGATTTGAAAGTACTTTGGACCAAGTCCCTAAAGAGCATTCACATTTTTGAAGCTGTTCAATGTCCTGTAACCTTCTGCTGTGATGAGAGGATTAGAACCGGACTGGTACGTACAGCATGAAGAAAGAGAGGAAGAGGCTGTAACTGAAAGCTCAATTCTGTCCCATAAACATGGTGCATGCACAGCAAAACACCACCTTTTGAACACTGGCCTAGCAATGGTACAAATCATAAATGGCAAATGTTTAGCTTTGATTTTGAAAACCAAGTCTCTCTGAAGAGTGCGTCAGGGAGCACTTCTCCTATAAAGAGTCACTAGATCCTTTTGCTTTTCTTTCTGTTTCTGTGCTGCTTCTTTTTTCAGTTCTCCAAGACCTTTAATTTCTTGCAAGACTTGCGTAGCTTGCCGAAGTTGTTCTACCGCCTCGTTGAGTAATGTCTCTGCCATCACTGGGGGTCCGTTCCCCTCCTGGACCTGTTCCAGCCCTCCACGTAAAACCTTCTGCAGAAGTTTTTCTGCCTTTTCCCTTTCGCTAGCAACTTTCTCCTCCATTTTAGCTAAGCAGTGATGGGAATCCTTGGGGAAACCTTGACCTGGAGGTGCTCTCTGGGTATTTTTGGAATCTGACAGCAAGTCTCCCAGAGACGAACTGCGAAGTTTGAGGCCTGAAGTGTTTTCTGCAGAGGTTTTCTTCTCAGTAGTTGCTTTTACACTCTCCTGGCCTGTTTCTGAAGCTAAGGAACTCGGTCTCTGTTCTGCTGAACTTTGCTGTTCCTTCTCAGCCAAGGTTCTCCCGTTTTCTTCTTTAGTTTCAGCTGTTGGGGATGTGGACTCTGCTACTTCACTGGCTTCGACGCCGTTCACTGGGGGCTTGGAGCTGCCAGACCCCAGATCTTCCAACCCCCCAGCTTCCAGGTCGCCGTGGCTGGAGTTCATAGTGGCTATCATTTTTTCTGACAGAATCTTAGGAGGAGGAACAGGAGGCTTTGTGACATCTGCAGCAGCAGTCTCAGCAAGGCTGTCTTTGCTACTGTCTCCTGATGATTTCAAGTCTTCTGTGTTTTCAAGTTCAGAGACTGGTTGGTCCCAAGCCACTTTTAGCTTGTCTGGCACATTCTTAGGAAGAGGAATTGGAGGTTTTGATGTGCCCTTGCTGCTGAGCTCAGCAAGTTTCTCTCTGTTCTCCTCACCTGGCGCGTTGGATTCTTCCACATTCTCCTCTCTGCTTACAGAGTCCTCTTCCTTGGCATTCACATCGTCCTTCGATGCTAAGCCTTCCTTAAGCTTCTTATCTGGAGGCAGAGGCGTTTTATGTTCCTGGTCAGAAACGCTGTTCTCTGCATCCTGGTTTTCTTTTGTGCCCGTGGGTTTTGTAGGCGGCATAGGTGGCTTTGGAGTTTCTTTCTGAGGTGGCAAATTGTCACTTTCGCTGATAGTGGAGTCAAAGTTGGGTGGTCCATTGTCTACTATATCCAGATCTAGTCTCAGAATACCATCTGACGTAGACTTGGCAGCCTGAAACATGAGAGAACATTTTCAATTTCTATTCCATCAATCCTTTAACTTGAAGGAATTGCTATGGATACAGCGGTACAAACACTTGCGGCATAAAACTTAAGCTGTAAGGGGAAGGCAGGGGATTACTGTTTCACACATCCACCCCCTATTTATACTTACATCTGTCGAGGAGAATCTGACTGATTACAGAAACGGTGCTCTCAAGAGCAGCTGCTTCTATAGCTCAAGAGCAATCTACGGAGCTTGTGCTTCTTCCGTGCAGCACCACCCCGAGCCACCGTCTAACAGCAGTTGCATTCATCTAATAAGCGAAAGCCAGTGAGATCTGCTACGCCAAAATTTAACGAGCTGTGATAATCGTGAGTCCCAAACACTTCACCCGACAAAGGAGGAAGCAGGGTCAGATCACGTACGCTGCAGCAAATCTCGAATGCATCAAATGGAGCACCCCCGGCCCTCTGCACAGCCCCGCTTTTCCTCCAGACCAGCACGTTCTGTGAATGTCATGAGCGTTTTTGCTGCTGAGTTATTTTCCGCCTGATAGCGCAGCGACTTGCACAAGAATAACAAAGCCAATAGCCACAAGCAGTCAAGAATTAGGACCGAAGCACAGAAATATTTTTTTTTACTACTTCCTTTGAGCAGACCATCTCAAAACGTGCTCCACCGTAACCGTAACTTCTCTGTTTTCCTCTTGGTGCTCCGCTCTCAGCTCTGCACAACCTGAATTCCTCATGCTGGGGTAGCTGGATCCCTCTACCCTTTTCGTTTACAGCGTGCTTCCCCAAAGCCCTCCTGCTTTCAGGACTGTCCTATTTCCACGTAAACATGTAAAACAAATCGATCTTTGGATGGTCAGCATACGCTGAGACCACTTGAGCAGGGATGCTATTGTAAGACCGTTGCCTTCTGCTTGCTCCCTTCAGCCTGATTTCGCCGCTGCCTCGCTGGGGCCAAGCCTCAACCGATCAGACCTTCAAACCACAGGCTGCGTGCAAATCTCTCGAGCAGGGGGGGATATCCTAAAAAGGGTGGACGCGGTAAACGCGCTACAGGGTGTGAGCTCAGCACCCCGGAGGGAGAAATGCGATGGCAGTTCCTGTGTGAGGGGGCCCAGCGCCGCACAAAGGTGCAGCTGCAGCTCAGGCCAGACTCCTGCAGTGCGGAGAGTTTAGGTAAAGTTTCTCTTGCCTTTCCAGCCCCTAAGACAGACAGAGGCAAGCTGCATCCTGGCTGCTTGGCCCTGAGCCCTCCTTACCTGGCCTGCTTTGACACTGAAAAAAAATCATCCCATTTCCTTCACAGCGCTGCAGCCAGCAACTGTGATACTCATCTTTCTGCAGGCTCTATCCTCCCCCTTTCCCCTCATTCCTGCTCTTGAATTTGCAAGCCAGTTTCCCCCAGATTTGGCTGAAAGTGAGAGCTCTTGCAGATATCTGAATGAAGTATCTCATGAAAATAGTGAGCTGGCTTCCTGCTTTACTGAACCCATTGTAGGCATCACAGAATCTGCGCATCGAGGCTTCTGCAGCTTCTGTCAGGTTTTGTTCTGTTGTTTTCTGGAGGGATAGATGGGCACCTATGATTCACTCCTATGCATTTCTCTAGAAGAGACACTCTCCCTCCATTTCTATGCAAAGTTACAACTCCTGGGGCACCTCATCTTCTGCAGTAGGGACAGCTGAGTGCTGCGCAGACACATAAGTCAGAGTCTGGGAAGTGTGAAGTAAGGTTTGATTTAAAAACCTTCGTTGCTTTAGATTAATGGTCTCCTAACGTATCAATCTGTCCATGGAAGCTTATTCGTAAATCACAGGAATCCCGCATTAATAAGAACTTCTCCCATAGAAATGAACTGCAGGTTTATTCTGTGGTGTTCTTTCTTTCCTTCTTTTTTAAGTGACAGATCCAGAAAATCAGTTACGAGTAGACAGGCCAGTCTATAAAGCTGCCTGGGAGAATAATGTATTCTGTTTCAGATCTAAGGAAGGGTTTGTAAACCCGAAAGCTTGTCTACTTTTTCCAGTTAGTTTAATAAAAAATACTGCTTCTCTCCACAGACCATGCAGTTCTTGTACCGTCAGACCATTGTGGCTACAAAATCTTCACTTCTTAGAAAATAAATATAGGAGCTTCGGTCTCTTCTGATTAAAGTGAAACTGTAATGGCTCTCACCAGACAGCGCAGCGGCTCATGAGTTATGGAAAGCTAAATATATCGTAACGTGTTGCAGCAGCTACAGATCTATGGGAACCTGGAGGTTTGCTAAAGAGGTGCTGGCGCCGTCTTTCCCAGAGGAAGCCGTTTCCCTTGTGAGCTTTCTCTGGGCTGTTCGCACCTGGGTTTTCCCTGGGGGTTTGCTGGTAGCTGGACGGAGCAGCCTGCTGTACTGCTGATCCCAGCTGGGAGACGGCCCAGCCCCCAGGCAGGGCACCTACCTCCTTTAGGTGGCTTCTCGTGGGTGGCCGGCGACCTTGGGTCATTTTCACTCTGTCCCGAGTTACGTGGTCCAAGGAAAGGCTCTCGTCTACTTTCACCTTTAAAAGGGGGAACGGGAGGGAAAGAGAGAAGAAAAGAGGTATTAATTTCTTATGATCCATCTATAAAGGTGTCGTTGGCACACAGGAAAGGACGCAGCATTGGGATCCAGGATGATTTTTGAATATTTCACCGTTACAATCTTAGCCTCAGACCTTCGTTTGCCTGCAAAGCCCCGCACCTACGTGATGGACATTTAAGGTACCAATCCCCTGTAGAACTGCGTTTATCTAAAAGGCACTCCAGATCAAAGCATCCAACCTTCAGGTCTGGAATCGCTAACCCTCCCTCTGCCAAAAGGGCAGGACAGAGAAGGACACAAGCAGGCTTTGTTGTCCCCACCCCAGCCTGGGCTTGGAACAGCTCCTGCGTGTGGCAGAGCACAGCACCCAAATTGCTGTTGCCGTCTCAGAGGTGAAAGCCCATTAATAACTGTGACCTGACGGTGAACTGTATCAGCAGTTCTTCGTAATAGCCCTTCCCTTGTACGGCTCTAATGACTGCAGGAAGCTGAATAGAAGGTGTGAGCAGTGACCTGGATTAATTGCAACTGTAGCTGAATTAACAAATTCATTTCCTGGCATCAGAGTAGAAATCACACATGGGCAGCGAGGTATCACAAAGTGGTTGAGGTTGCGGGGTACCTCTGGAGGCCATCAGCAGGGCCACCTAGAGCAGGTTGCCCAGGACCACGTCCAGATGGCTTCTGGAGATCCCCGAGGAGATCTCCAAGGATGGAGACTCCACAACCTCTCTGGGCAGCCCAGGCTGGGAGGACCCAACCCCGTCGCAGGTATTTCTCGGTGTCTGCCACCCTCCCACACTGCCTGGGGCCGGGGCCGGGCATCCTGTGGGCAGCAGAGCCTCTAAAGCCAGCCCAGGCACTCTGAGGTTGTCCTCAGCGTGGTGGCAGGGGTGTCAGCGCTGGGCTGAGGCGTGGGCAGCCAGGGACGGCTGTCGTGCAGCTCTCCTCTCTTTGCAGCTCTGCCACGTTCTGCTGGCCACAGCTGAGGGTCGGAGCCAGTGCGGAGGACGGCGAAAGGTCAGCGCGGTTTGCTGCCCTTCGGACCACAAGGCTGTCCGATAGGAAAAGCTGGTGAGGGTGGAAGAAGGATTTAAAAGGAAAAATGGGTCCCAATCCCTGGCTGACACGGCAGGGCGCTTTTACGGCTTTCAGTGGAGAACAGCTAAGCCAAGCCAGCTGAGGGCCTGACCCGTTAGCTTGTGCCTAGCCTGTGCAGCAACACTTCAAATCTGAGGTCTGATCCTAACTGGAATGAAGGAGCTCCCTGCTGCTCCCAGCTGACAGCAAAAACCTGACACTGGATGTCATTTACCCAGGCAAAAACGGAGCATGTTCCAGCCTCTCCTCCAGCTTTTGCCTTATAAAAGCAAAGACCAAGCTCTCAGGGTTTAAATTCTCCAGCACCACACCAACAGGGCTCAGCCCTTTACTCAAAACTTTTACTCACTGCTTTTACTCACTGCTTTGGTTTCCTTTGCTCAACACATCTTGCCGATTTCTTAGTCTCCTAGCTACCCTGCCCTGCTCTTGTGTGATTCCCGTGGTGGTGGTTTTGTGCACTTCCTTTCGGTTACAGAAACAACTGCAGAATTGATACCGCTCTTTCAGTTTGGTTTGGGGCTGATCACACACGAACGGGGAGCTGAGCAAGGTCGGTCAGGCTCCAGGATGTGCGATTTTCGTCCTTGCCTCTGCACATCAGGAGGAGAGGAGGACTGGGGCGTGCAGGTGCTGGGGCCAGCTGAGAGGCAGGCAGGAGAGCAGCTGGGCTGAGAAGCCACGGAGTAACTTTCCACTGGACTTCAGACTGCAGGCAGAATAGCTGGTGCACTGAGTCACTGCAGATTTTTCCAGTCTTGAAGACTGGGCTATGTCCTAACCAAACACCTCCATTTCCAGGCTGCTTGGTGCTGAGAATCACGACACTGTGGGGGAGACAAGTCCTTCCTGGCTTGGTGCTGCAGCTGCCTCTGTGCCCCAGTGGCTTCCTCCAGGACAGTGAAACATCAGCGCATTCGCTGAGGGGCTGATCCAAAACCCACTGAAGCCACCAGACCGTCTTCGACTGACTTCGGTGAGCTCTGGTGTCCCATAGGCTTCTCGGTGAGACATTAGCTGTCATCAGTACAGACCGTGCTTCTGGCACACATCTACTCACCCTGCTGCCCCTGCATCTAACCCTGCCAGAAGAGAGGGGAAAGCAGCAAGAGGTAGAAGGGCACCAACACCTCCCTGCACGTTCTAGCTTCTTGGGCTGAGAACTGAAGGGACTAAAAGCTCCTAGCCCGTGGGGATGCAGCTTGGTGTGCCCTGCATACCAGCTGTGAATGGGCTTTCTCTTTCCTTTGACCATGCCTGGCATTCAGCGTGGGGTCTCGGGCAAGTTCTCTTCCTAGCTCAAAAAGCAGTGAATGAGAACTGACACAGAAATACTGAGGTTGAAAACTGTTTCTCTTACCTCATCAAATACTTTGTTTTTGCCTCTATTGATCCCTTCATTAAGAGCTTTTATCCACGATTCCTTTTCTTCCGAAGTTGGAGCTTGAAATTTGATATCATGAACCTGCAAGAGTGGAGAGAGAATTTTGCCTAAGCATTACTTGTCAAGAACAGAGAGGCAGCTTTCTGCTCTATGTATATCCCTTCAGTTTTTACATAACATCCAGTTCCAACCTGTGTTTAAACTACAGATTCCTTTGTGCTTTGGCAAGTATTTCGCTTCACAGCTCCCACGAACAGAATTTTGTTACACTGAACGGTTTGTTGCTCTAGTTTTATTTTCGCCACTAATAAATAAAGAAATAAGAAAGTGAGAGTTTTTTACTTCTGCAGAATGCGTGGAGCAGGTCTCATGGCAGCATAAAGTTTGTACGGGGAATGGTCAAACCGTGGGTAGTGAATCAGACTGAAAGTCCAAGTTGTTCTGCGGCGGTTCCAATGCTATAAAGTGCTTTATCCCCAACTTCCCCACAGGCTGCGAGAAGAGAGCGGTAGGAAACCTGCATGCTGCGGGCTCTGCCCGCTTCCCTGTTCCTGCAGCTCTGCAGAACAGAAGCGATACAGGGATCCAGGGCCCTGACTTCAGCTGCACTGACACTGCTTCAGCTGCGTGGGGACGGGATGCAGCACGAGGGCGGCGTAAGTGAACGAATTCACCGTACCTTTTTCTGTTTGCAAATGAAAAAATAAAGCAGCGGACACCGCAGACATAAAATTTCTGGGCTTTGAATGGCTGTCCTAAGAATAAAAAAAGATGAGGCCATACAACAGGCAGCTGGCAAAAAGCATGGGACAGAAATGTGGACAGGAGCAGTGGGCAATTGCATGGTTATTCCCCATTATGGTTATAATTGTATGGTTATTCCCCATTCAGCCAGGTCTGTCCTTCCTCCAGCGTTATCCCAGGATGTGCTCAGTGTTTCGAATCTCTTATTGACCACGGCAGAAACAATAGGTGGGGTGCTATTTATTTTTTTTTGTTGTGTCTGAGCTCCTTATGGGCATTGCGTAGCTTTGCCCCAGAGTACACTTCAGGTGAGAGAAACGCCGTCTTCATGTTACAAGTGGCAGACTGGCTTGGATCCAAATAGCCCCATTGTGTGCCTTCATCTGCAGTGTGCAGGCCCACAGGTAGGCTCTTGTGCTAAAGAACATCGCGCGAGTTGCAAAATCAAGCACTCAAAACTTGGACAATCCCAAAGCCGCCTAGGCAGCCTTAACTCAGCCTTGCTGCGCAAGTTCTTCGTATCACCGGCCCTAACGGCGGGCGGTGCTCTTACTGAGCTGTGCCACAGCGTGTTTTATGGGTCAATATGTCTTACGGATTGCGCTCTGCTCAAGCCCTGCCCTGAAGACACAATTACTGAGTCCGTTGATGATCTCTTCTTTGCTGCTTCTCACTACAATGTCTGTGGGCTTCACAAATAACCTTTCAGAGCAGTTATCCGCCTTTCGCAGATGAGGAGGTGAGCTACAGAGAGGCTCATCCAAAACCCATACTAGGAAGGTCTCGTTTGGATATTTTTTTCAGGTATTTGACATGCTACAGCTATCCAACATCTTTGCATTGCCTTCAAGAGCAATGCCTCAGCCTTTTTGTAAATGAGGCCCCACATTCGGAAATCACAAGAGGGTCAGAACCTCCAGACTATATAAAATGAGGGAGACAAAGCTAAGGGTGTCTGACAGTTGAATGCTCTTAGCAGCTTCCTGTTTTGTTTACGGTACAACAAAGTGGAAACTGTTTTGGGTCTCAGCAGCTCCTGAAATCTTACACACGTATGCTCTAGACATCCTTATTGGGATGCTCTCCTGACCAACACAGCACCATCAGAAATTCTGCAGAGCTAAAGCCTGATCTCCTTACGTCCAGCCCTGCTATTCTGCTAGAAACCTGCTGCCCTTCCTTTCTGTACTTATTGCTCACTTCAGTGCCACAGTTTTCCACCTGCACATCACAACGACAAGGTGCAACACCCTCCCAAACAGCATGGCCAGCAGGGAGTTAAGCAGCAATTTTGGGGAAGTGTACTTGTTTGATCAGTTTGCACATAAGGTGATTGGGGCCACATGTCTTCCTAAGAGCCCAGAGGAGGGGTTAGGGCCTGCACCACAGCGCTCTGGAAAAAGAGCTCTTTGTCTAGGGCACAGGAGGATCATGCTAACCAGGGAACCTAAGGGAAGGCAAGGCTCCAAAACACAGTGACAGCCAGGTTTTGTTTTAGCCCAAGCAGGCCTGGTTTTGTGTGTGCTTAAAAAGTTTTTTGTTTGGAAACGATTTTGCCCCAAAGCTTTGTGATTACAAAAGCTTATGAGAAAGCTCTACTTGTGAGCAGCTGAGCTGTCACACTGCCTGGCAAAGACCTGGCAGCCCACACTGGGGTTTAGAAAGCTTCGTACATGTTGTTCAAGGGAAGGATTCCTGCCTCACTTCAAGCTTCCTATTCTAATGCCACTTTCTGTGCCTCGTTCTCGGCCCCGGACAAAAGCTGCTGGCCTCCCAGAGCTGGGACTGTGACTAAGTGCTGGTGTCAGCTCGCGGCTGCACGGCGGGGCAGAGCGAGGGCTCCGGGGGATTGCTTGTCAGCAATGAGAAGCTGAGGTCTCCCTCCAGCATGCACCTTTTAGTGCTGACCGACTGCCGCGGCCACCTAACGCAGACCCAGCGACAGCGTGGGGAGGGGGATGCACGGGAAGATGCTCCCAAGGCAGCAGAAAACTGGGTGCACCCAGTTACCCTTCTTCAAGAACATTTTTCTCCTTTTTAGCCCAATATCCACCCATACCAAGGAAAAGTCAGGTTGCTGGGGCTCCGAGGCTGGCACTCGTGATGCTGCCATACAGAGCCTTATTGTTCCCTCGCAGTCCCTTGCGTGTCTGCATCCCTCTGTGGCTCGTGTCCTCCACCGCAGGCACAGGGGAGGAGGCTAACCCACAGGGGGGTGGAAGCTCGCTTTAAAGCCAAGAAGACACAGGAACAAGCCGGAGGAGTTGTTCTCAGTTCTGCCTGCCGCTGTGGCTCTGCACACTGGTGTGAGATCCCCAGGTCCTCCGCAGACAAGGAACAAATGATTTTACTTTGTATTTTTACTTATCAGAGTATTGACAGATATCAGAGGATACCCCCCTGCACAGCTTCAGGCAGGGTCTGATCTCCAGCAGCACTTTTAGGTGGAGACTCAGCGACACCAAACCTAAAGCCAGAGGGCAGCCGGCAGGGCAGCACATCTGATTTCCTGCCTGCTGAAGCCAGCTGAGCCTGAGTCATGACACGAACAACAGCCTGGTGTGCCAGGAAAAGCTGTCACAGCTAACCCTAATGTGAGAGCGACCATTGTGAGCCGCGAATACAGGGTACGTGATTTACTGTAAGTCAGCGCGGAGCACGGCGCAGCCAGTCAGTTCCTGCTGAATCACTGCCTGGATGTCGTGCAACAAAAGAGGCTCCCACTCCGGCCACTGCCTGTGACGACAGCGAGCACATCTCCCTGACTGCTCCACCTCTTCTCGGAGACATCAGTCCTGCAGGCGGGGAGACCCTCGTGGCTACGCTCACCCTGCTTTCCAGGGAGCAGAAGTGCTCCCAGGGCCATCCCACTGTACTTTCACTAAGCGAAAAGCTGCAGTTTAAGACATTTACCAATACCAGCTGAGTTTTTCCACTAGTTGTTGCCAGTCTGTCACAGAGGTGGGTGACAAAAACCCACGATTTCTCAGCCACTTCAGTGCAAAGCTTCAGCTGCCAGCGGGTCGGGGCTAAACTGGACTGGGAACTGCTCCTGACCTGCTGGCTGAGGTGCAGGAACGCGATCCCTTCTGCTGCCTTTTGGCACTGGGTGGTCACCTCCGGCAGATGCCAGAGCACAGCTGGGTCAGCGGCTATCGAAAACACACCAGAGTCCATCTGCCAGATGTTGATGTCATCTCCCGCCTTCTTCTGCATGAATTTGGGTCCTTGTCAGGTTGGATCATGGAGGGAAAAGCAGAAGCAAAGGGACTGTCAGGAGATTCTTGTGTTTTTTTCTGCAGCTGAACCAAGAGCTGCCTCAACGCTGGGAATAATGCAACATCTCTGCCAAACTCGGACCCCAGAGCACAGGGCAAACGTGCTTCACTGCAATCTCTTGGAGCTTCCAGATCCAGGCCCCTCCAAAGTTGACGAAGGGAAAAATAAGCAGTGGAAATTTCCAGCCCTGAACGCAGGTGCTGAGTTAGTGCCCAGCAGCGTTAGGGAAGGACTTGCGGTAAGCTGCAGCACTTGCTGGTGGACTCTCCCTTCCTACCACTCTCTTTCTTGCCATTCTTCCCTGTAGCTGAAGGCTTTCAGACCCGCTGAATGCCAGCCTTGTGCCAATCTCTGTAGTCTCCAGGCAGTTTACACCAGGCGTCGTTTACACTGCTCTTTGCATCACGAGTACATTTTAAAGCCTCCAAGCCAAGGTTGCTGCCCTTTCTTACAAGTTCTCTGCTCAGCTCTCCGTCTCCAACCGTTTTCATCTAATTGCTGCGGGCGGAATGAAGCATTTGAGATTTCTAAGCAGGATGGGTCTTTTGCTCACTTCCAACTTCCTTTGCTGAAGAATCGAAGCTCAGGGCAGCGCTTTGTTTCAGTTCCACGCGTGGAGCTGACCAGTGACATGCTCATATTGTCATGGCTTAAGAAAAATTTCATCCTTGTGACTAGGGCAAGCAGAATCTAGGGTACTGCCATCAAAGACCAGTGTTTAGCAAGGCAACCTATTTATTTGGGTGCAACTCTTACTGCAGAGGAGTTTTAACTGACCGATTTACTGAAAGCAGAGCTATACTGGGCACAGGTCCTTCAGACATTGGGGAGGGGTTGAACGGTTTCTCTTTTACTATTTGCTCTTTGCAAGTGTCCTCTGCTCTTCAGAAATGTCACATCAGAGGTTTAAACCTGGATTCCCCTACAGCTAAACCAGGGTCCTTGCTTTCAACAGGGAAACTTCTGTCGGTGCACTGAAATACAAATGACTTTTCCTAGTTACTCACTCACTTTCTGCATTCTCTGGCCTTGTGCTCAGGATAGGGGGGCAAAGAAACTGAGCAAGACCTGGAAGGGCTTGGCAAGCCACTTCACAGGATGATTTTAAATTGCAGTGCACACTGCAGATGGCAGCAAGTCTCCCAAAAGGAAAACGTTCAGCAGATATCTATTGCCACAGCTGCAATTTCAAAACAGAAGAAGGCCAGTTGTGTACATTGGCCCTCTAATGGAAGCTTGTTCTAACATCTGCAAAATATGTTGTGTGTCAACACCCGGACCAGATTCCCAGCCAAAGGGAGGGTGGGAGGGAGTAACAAACAGGGAACTTTTCACTTATAAAAGCCCTCCTTTTCACCAGAAGAGCCTTATAAAAAGTGGCCTCTATCTAGGTCTCCATTTAATCACTGGCATGAAAACCAGGGGAGCTGTAAACTTGCCAGCATACCAAAAGGGTGAATTTTCCCTTTCAATGCAGAATTTGGGCATATCTTTCTCCTAGCAAGAAACGAAAGGTTTGAGAACAGGTCTCACACCCTTTGTTGGTTCATTCAGCAGAGCAGAAACACACGCAGCTCCTACACAATTTGCCTAAGTAATATGCTTGCAAATAATAAAAATAATTCCTACTATGCTGCCCATCCCTGAGCACACAGGCTGTTTCTAGCCTCCCTGGGAGTAGGTGTGTACACACAGAGTAGCCAGAAGGATCCCACAGGGGCAGTTGTGGTGGTTCAGACACCCTCCAGAAAACACACCAAGCCGGCCAGGGTTAGGCGCTTTCGATCTAAAATTGACATTATTTGTGATTAATGAAGTTACAAAACAAACACTGAACCCCCAGCCAAACTGGAGACACTCACTGCTCTGTAACCCTGTGCTGAGCAGAAGCTCTCTAGCACGGGTTCTTATTTCCAGGCTACCATAACCTTGGTGCATGTTGCTTCATATCCCTTTTCTCCCGATACAGACTGTGCCTACTTGAAAAACACACATCATTCACCTTCCCTCTCCGCTCCCGCCCCGCTCCATGTGAGCATTTTGGGACAGGAGGACAGTTCTGATTTGTTGTTTGGAACCAAGTTTAGCACAATGGTGCTCTGAACTCAGCTGGGGCCCGGAGGCACTGTCAGATGAGTAAATGCTAAGTGACGGCAGTGAAAGAATAAGCAGCAATGACAACAACGACTAAACAATCTCCATTTATTTAAACAAAATGGAGATGAGGGAATGCATGTCAGTTGATATTTTTGACCGTTCATATTCTTATGGAAATTAGGATGTTTCGTGTCCCCTCACAACCTCTCGGATCTGGAGATTTAATAAGATCTTTTAAGCCAACAAAATCCCATTGGAATTAGAATGTAAGTCAAAGTGAGTTATCTGAGAGCAACAACAGAAACATCCCAGCCCAAAAAGATGCTGACATGCAGTACGCAGGAATGCAGAAAAACCTCCAAAGTATGTGTGGTGATGATGGACATACACAGTAAGGGCAAGCTCATCCCTGCAGACAGGCAGAGCTCGGGTGGATGTGTAACTTCTTTGTGGCACCAGCCTGCTTATTTGGTCCCGGATATAACCACATGCTGCGCAGGAACCTAAGGTTGTAGTTTCATTACATTTGCAGAATAAATCTTTTCTTCCAGGAGCTGTTTGGCTGCAAGTAACGTTGCACTGGAGTTGCTCACATGAGCATCTCCGAGTTCAGGAACTGTCTCAGGACATGGATCGGGATCGCTGATTTCACTGGAACTTCAGCAGAGCTACAGCACACACAGCTGAGACAGGGACACTTCCTCGCCCAGAGCACGTGGGTTATTCTCCACTGCTCAGGGAGTATTGGAAGAAAGAAAGTGATAAGGCCAAAAAATATCAAGAGGAAAATGTTCTCGTAAATTGAGTAGCAGGAAGACTGATTCACCGACACAGTAAGAAAGTCTACAAGACAATAGTGTTCCTCTTTGCATATTGTATTCTCAGCTACAGGTCATTTCTCCCAGCTGCCAAAGAGCAGCTTTGAAACCTCAGAGCCTTTCGTCTGCTCTGGGCACAGCTGCCTGGGGACTCATTTTGGAGTTAGCAGAATTGAGGGTGATGAGAAAGGCAATCCTACCTTCTTACCCGGTGAGCGGATTAAAATGAAACGGTTTTTCTTTTTTAGTAGTGCACGCACTTCCTGGCACTTGTCATAACTCTCCAGTTCCACTGTTTCTATGCATTTCTGTTCATCCTGCAGAGAGGGAATGAAACATTATTATAAATAGGAGGCATTGAAATCAATCATACACCGTCAACTCTGCATGTCTTCCCATTGCATCTGTCTAAAAGCTCTTCTGCCTTAAAAATAAATCTGCATGCAGACAGCAAGCCCCCATAAATCGGGCTGGTATCCCACCAAGAAAACACCCAGGTCTCTAAGCTACAGGCTGATTTGTGGCTAGTGGTCCACAGCAGCTGAGCAAATAACATATTGTGGACAGGAACACCAGGCTCTGCCATCTCTGGTGGCCTCATCCAAGGATCTGCAGCCAGAAGCAAGGTGGGAAGGACTCTGCCCCAGCTACAGGCTGTGAATGCCGTGTCAGTCCTGCTGCGGGGGTTTTTGCTGCTCTTTCCAATGAATAGCACACTGCACTTTTATAAAGCTTCCTGGCACGATCTCAGAGCACCCCCAAAGTCCCACTTGGCCTGGCTAAATCACCTCCCCCCTGCGATGAATGAAGTCGATGTTATTCTGCTTCTTCACAGGGCAGAAGATGGCACAGGCATCGCAGCACCGCCCGAGCCCCACAGGAAGCCCGTGGCAGAGCTGAGCTGAGATTTGAGCTCCTGCAAGCAAGGTCAGTGGCAGCCACATGCGACTGGGACACGCTCCTCTCACAGCCATGCTCTGAGCTGTCAAAATGCTGAGGACTGGAAATACAGTCCTGTACAGCCAGCACAACTGTCGGGGCCAGTGTCTCAGTGGGGAATATGTATCTCTGGTGTATCTCCACCGACGACTGCAGGCCACGAACTTGGCTCCTTTCACCCACTAACATAACTAAAATTCCAACTCGTGGTGCGTGGCTCAGCTCAGCTGCAGAGCACCAGCCCTAATAGGAATTGCAGCGTAACGCCGGGCAGATAATACAATATTCTCCGTGTCTGAGACATGAACAGCCCCAAACTCCCTTTGCTACATATTACACAAATAAGCAGTGAGAATCGCGGAGCAGTTCTTGCCAGTGAAGTGCTGCAGTCAGCACGCCTCATGAACCTCTCTATTACCATCCTAAATTAAAACCTCCAGCCATGACCATCCCCAGCTCTGAGGCCGCTCCCAGGGCAGCGGCTTGTACCCGTACGAGTTTGTATTTAGCAATTCCTGTAGCAGCGAGGGGGTGTGGGGTGAGGAAATGTGTCGTAGCCAGGAAGTTACTGCGTGGCTGGAGGCAGGGAATGGAGAGTTCAGAGGGAAGTGGGCTGTGGGGAATTTCCTTCACTTACCACTTGACATTTAAGTCACTGTGCAGAGCTTGGGCTGCGTTCAGTTTTTTTAACCCTCCTATTTGGAGATGGGGGCCCAGCAGAGCGAATGCGGGTATGCACAGCAAGTTCTGAGCCACGGAGGGATGTCTGGATCTAATTTAGGTTTATTATTTTAATGACATTGCTGTTTATTTCGTTTAACACTGAGTAGGTGAATGTGACCAGAGAACTGGGAAAAGGTATATTAGGAGGAGGAGACGAATCCTGCCCAAACCTAAAACCTCGCAGATAAAATCCTGCTGACACTACTGAGCCCTTTGAAGGCACAAGGCTCCCGCTGCCTTGTTCTCTAATGTCACTGCAAAAGGACAGGGATGGAAATAATAACCCCTCAGCAGCCAACAAATGATAGAGAAGGGTGAGGTCAGGGATACAAGCGTAGGGGACGGGTGATCTCATCCTGCCCTTTGGTGGATGACCACCCACAGCACATCACAGCACTGCCACACGACGGCTGCGGTCGCCAACTCCTACACGAAGGTTTGCTGGGCTCAGGATGGACGTGGCTTGGCTGGGCTCTGACGAGAGATCAGCACAAAGCCTCCCGGCAAACCTCCCCATCCTTGCAGGGCGGCTGTGCCCCCAGCAGAGCCCACTGGCTCTGCGTCGCCCTCCTTGTCCACGCCATCCTTCCTGCCTCTTGGACAGGAAACTGCCCTCACGTCCCATGCCAGCCGCCCTCCACATTTTAAGAACAGTCACGGGCTGTGACAGAGCAAGGGGACAAGAAGGACTCAGCAGGTTGAGGAGCCGTGGCTTTGCTGGGCCATCGCCTCTTGACTTTCAGCTGCCCCCCTCCTCCCTGGGCAGGCTTTGGGATTATGGCCTGGCCAGGGAATAAAGGCACGGAGGATGGGGACATGCAGGGCCCTGCCTCACTGGGACACTGCCCTGACTTTGCAAGGTGTAGCTCCTTCATCTCAGGCCCTGGAACTCCTCAAGTAAGTTATCCTCTTGGGGGAAGGCACGGAAGAAAGCAGCCAGAGAAATATGAAAACTCCGTGTATGAGGCAAGGGAAAAAGTTTGTGAGCTCAGGCAGTGCCAGAATGGGGCTTTTGTCTCCGTTTTACCCTTGGCGAGTGGCCAGCCCCTCTGTGTGCCTACCTGGTCACAAAGAGATCCTTTATGGCTACTCTGCGCAACTCAGATAAAGACCAAGGGCCTGACCCTGCCACAGGTCTCCAGGTCCCTCCAACCTCCTGCGACCCAGAGGATGCTCAGCGTCGGGCAGGGACAAGGTTGCTTTTAGCAACCCTGCCCCTACAGACTGGTCTCAAACACTTTTTAGACAAGTTCCCGCTGCATTTCACCTCTAGCGTCCCAAGGAAGTTAAAGCAACTCTGTTCCATTGTGCCGAGATGCAAAGGCTGGATTTAGCTGCCTGCATCCTCGCCCAGCAGTCTCGCCTCCCAGCAGAGCACAGCCTGCAGGCTGCCCCACGGCGCCCCATCTGCTGCCGATCTGACACCTCTCACATAGCCACAGAGATGGGAACAGGGAATTCCCTTCAGGCCTCTTTCCCTCTACAGATTTTAATGCTTTTTTTTTTAAATTGCTTTTGCACTTGCTGTAAGGGACAATCAATAAGACACGTAAAACCCTGGTACAGAAAACCCTACACTCACGCTTTAATGCAGAAAAACAATTCCATTAGCTATTCATAGAGCAGAGGCTGCTACTTAAACATGTATGTGTCTGTAAGTGCTTCACTTGCTTGGCCCTTAGGAAGAAAATTACTGAATGCCTATAGATATTAATGCATGTGCTTAACCAGAGAATCACACTTGGCAAACCTACAATTTCCTGAATGAAGAGGTGATAAAAAGGGGAAAAGATGCACTGAAATTTTCATTTATCTGAAAGTAACATTTCCAGCAAGGACCTCATCACTGATACACATTAATGGTCTGTGACCCTCCATTCACTGTACATCTCTAAACTACTTGAAACAATAATCCTCTTCTCCAGCTGAGGATCTCAAAGCGTTTTACTAAACCACATTTGGGTGTACATTGCTGTCACTGTCCCAGTGGAGAAACGCAGGTTTTAACTGCACCACTGAGGTCACACAGGAAGCCAAATGCCGGGTGGATCCTCTGGTCTCTAGAAGACACTTTGCCAAGATGACTTTTGCCCTGTCATATGCTACTCTTTAAAAAAAAAATTAAAAATTAAAAACTTTTAACCAAAAAAAATCCAACTTCTAATCCAAAAGACTCCCTCTCTCTTATCCATGGAGTGATGGCATGGATTTGTTTAGGCTCTCTGCATAGGATCGCTTGTTCTTCGTATGCCCTCTGTAGTTCCGGGGGCTTAATTTTTATTCCAGCAAGAATACGCAGAGACAGGGAGACAAGAAACACCATTATAAAATAACCTGCCTGCTGGTTCCGTGTGGATTTGTGCACAACGTGCCTATCACTGAGACTTCTCAGTGATTTCCCCAGTATCTGAACACCGCAGAGCTGTACGGATTTGCATAGGTGCATCTCTCCTGACATTTGGGTATGCAATGTGTATGCTGTACGTGTGTCCTTCTTAACCGAGTCTTAGCTTAGGTGAGGGTGCAGCTGCAGGGTGCTGTAGATGGAGCCAGAGCAGATAACAAGAAATACATCACCCTTCGTATTGCATCAGCCCGCTGAAACCTGCAGCACAGCGAGGTACGACGACTGTCACCCGCCATCTGCTCCAAGTAACACAATAGCCCTTTGCAGTTTGCCTTCGGGAGGTAGCTCCACTTTGAAACAGACCAAAAGCCTGATGAACAGATGCAATATGGGGAACATGCTTCCAAGGCAGGTCAGAAGTACATTCCAGGAGATTTCTATTGATGATGCTAAAATACAGTGTTTGTGTTATGCTCAGGCTGTACTTAAAATGTTATTGCCGGGATCTTTTGTTGGCCTTCTGCTCTGCTGTTATTCTGCACACACAAACTTCAGAGACAAGTGCAGCTGCCAGCTTGTGCAATTGCATAAACAAGTCTGCCTGCGTATGAAACAACTGCTGAAGGCAATATTAACACCTCTTCACGAAGGGCTCCAGCACACCAGGGACTGATAACAGGACAATGTGTCCAGGTCACTAGCTCATTTCCTGGAAATCTGATGGGCTTAGATCAGTTTCAATATGCAGACTCTAAACCTGCCCTCGCACACAGAAGCTGATCTCCCTCCCATTTAACCTACTTCAGTCTAACTTCGGATACATACAGAAATAACTGTGTATTTCTGCTGCCCAATGCTTTATCTCCTTTCTCTTTCTAGGGCCGTTAACCTCCCGTCCAGCAAGCACTGAACAATCCCATTTAAAAATGTTTCTTCCTAAAAGCGAAAAAATGCAGATCGAGATCCGGAAATAAAAGCCACCGGAGCACGCTGCACCACAGGCTCTCCTTTGACATTGGGCAAGTCACTTCTCATCTCAGAAACTTAGTTCCCCAATTGTGAGATAGAGACAGCAATGCTGCCCTGACTCACGTTACTGGAAGATAAAAGCAGTAATAAACACGAACTGCCACAATTCTGTGGTAACGGGACCCCTCCTGAGTACAGAAAATTGCCATTTCCTTCAGTTTCCCTGTAGTAAGTCTGCACGATCACATGCTATCCTATTGTGCTATCAGGTAATTTTGTAGCAATTTCCTCTCCTAAGATATTTGACTTCACTGTAAGTCTGTTTAATAGCCTATAGATATTAACATGATCCCTTATTTACAATAATGGGGCCTTGTAGCTACTGTAGCTTACAGATGCAATTTATTACAGGATGTTACCGCAGTCCGCAGGCTACCAGAAAACATTATGTCTGGTTGTTACAAATGCCATTTTCCTTGTTGAGATAATAAAATAACCCTTTAAATGATCGGGATTTTTCCTTCTTCTGAATGTCTGTGAAAATTAATCTTACTTTAAAAGCTTCCTTTTCCCTTGTGGTAATAAGAACCTCCATATATCTTGTTTTTAAAGTCGTGCCCTCGAAAAAAAAAACCTCATGTTTATGGACTCAAATCTATTTGTTCCTGTAGCTTCAGCTGGAGTCAACAGGTGTCTGGGGGACCTGGATGCAATCTGCAGAGAGATGACAGTTCGCTGGACCAAGCTGTATCGCCCTGTGTAAGAGCTGCAGGTCTCGAAACCCCCACCGCTTTGCTTGTCTTCCAAGCTGCTCATCACCTGACACTGACTTCTCATTTTGGTATTCTTGCACTCTTCATGACATTTCAAAACTAAGAACAAACGCCTCCAGAAGGCCTCGGGATTTGGAAAGAGCAGGAGGGTTCAGTGTACAGGAGGAGGTAATACCATTTAACCTAAACTGCTCATAACAAATCTTCTATATTAGGCAATACTATGTTTTTTTCAAAAAGAGAACCAAGCTCATTTGTCAGTCCCGTTGTTCCTGAAACCACCACAGCAGCGCAACTGCTGAAACATTTCCCCATTCTTGTTCCCTTGACACACTGCACAGAAACTTGACGTGCTTTTATTTTCTATCATCCTGATGCCCACGACTGACCCGGACCCCTTGTGTCAGATGCCACGCAGGCGCACAGTCCTCGTGCAGATTTGCACTGAGAATTCCTGCCACTTCTTCTGACACATGCATGCAAAAACCTCAGCCCAGAGGCTGCTTCTAGCCACCACGTACCAGCAGGGCTTAGACTTAGCTGCCCCTGTCTCAAATCTCTCTGGGCTGCAGCTTATGTGACCTGCTGTGGCAAACTCTGCTCTCACAGAGCCCCTTTCAGCCCAGCAGCAGAGGGGCAGGTTCAGGAACTACCCACCTGGGCAAGCAGTCCCGCTGCAGCCCAGCAGGACTGGCCCTGCACTTTTCGTTCTTCTCGCATGAAGATGCAGGGCAGATTTGGCTTGGCTCTTCTTTCTCATTTGATTAGAAACAGCTCTAAATGAGGCCGTGAACTTAAGGCACGCAATTTATCTAGGGAAGTCCAGGATAAGGCTCCCAGGGGTCCTTCCCTCAGCGCTGGCTTGCTCAGCTAACAGGAAGAGATGAGCCAAACCCAAACTGTGTCCCCATTTAAGGAGGAAGGCAAGCACTCAGGATCTTGCCCTGCGCCCGTCGGTGCCTAAATGAAACCCTGAAAAGCCTGGCTAGGAGCAGCTCCAGCTACTTGAGGGGTGCCAAACAGCTGCGGGGCTGTCTGTCAGCCCCTCTAGCAGCAGGTGGGCAGCCGGTCTGCTACAATGCAGTTTTAGCCTTTAAATGCCAAAAACTACTAGCACATATCCTGCTTCCGCCCAAAGTTTTACTCTGTTTGCCTTGTCACAGGATGTCCTGCCCCCATATTTTTTTTTTGACAATAGCACTGTCAAAATATTTACTGGCTGAAATATTTATGATATATAATATACTCTAAAATGCAGCAGCTGTCTCTTCTTCATAGCATTTAACCTTCCCGAAGATATCTGGAGAAGCCCTTTTGAAGGGAATGGGCAGGAGGGAAGAGTGAAAAATGCAGGAATGTGTGTCACTGAGGGCCTTTATTCAAGGGAGTTAGCTGTGACCATACCTCATCCTCAAAGACCACAAGCTGCGTTTTCCGTAGCTGGATGTAACGATCCTTCCACAGTCCCAGGAGTCCCCCACTGCTTTTCTTAATCCAGCCGAATTTCTCTGCGGTTGGAGCAGGCTTTGGTTTCTCTGAGACCTCCTCCTTTGTATCCTGCAAGGGCACCAAGAAAAGCAGAAGGGAGAAGGAATCATGTTAAAAGCACTTTCCGTCCCTCTAATGACAGTCTTCGGAAAGCCTGCCCAGAGCAGACCCCAGCACCCACCACATGCGCTCCCTCCCCACCAGATCACACGGAACAAAGCCTGGGACCTGGCACCTTCCAGAGAAAACTTCTGCAAGGAAGAGGGAAGCTCAGCCAGCTCCCCCCGACAGCCAAACCTTTGGGACAGGGTTGGGGAGTGGACAGCACGGACCTTGGCCACTCCTGAGGATGCTGCTGGGATGGCGGTGAGTCCCCCTGCTCCTTTGCTCCCTGTGGCTCTTTGCACCTCTTTTAGGGAAGGTTCTCCCCTCTGGCTGGTGCACCAAGCACCCCTTTAGTAGCAACACTCATGTTTTGCCCACAGTCACTTCTGCAAGCTCCTCTAGGTCTCGCTTTGCTCTCAGAGCTGCCCTGCTCGCACGGAGTCACCGTGACCTGTCCCAACATGCACAACTGCTTTGCTCTCCGCTTGCCACCGGCTGCAATGGCACTGCAAGGCTCCCGTGACCAACACAGCTTTGCCCTGGACCAACTCCCCACGGGGGATTCTGCAGCGGGAGGGCCAGGACTGCACCACACCTGCACCGAGATGCTTCTGGCCCGGTACACGGGCTCTGGCGGGGCCGCTGCCGTGAGCCTCTTTCCCAGAAGCAAGCAGAGGAGCACTGCTCGCTGCCTTCAGCTGAGCCAGAGCTGCTTACAAAAACACCTCGCCAAACTCGTCACCCTTACAAGGAGGCCAACCCCAAATCCTCCAGCACCCTTCCAGGAGCCACGCTGTTAGCCCAAAGCTTGGCTTTCCTCCTGGGACGCGGCACTTCTGTTGCCTGTAATGACAATAATCCTCCTGCAAAAACGCGATGCATTTTCACTACATAAGGATGTATGACAGAGGCAGGAGACCGAGCATCCCCAAATGGTCCTGGCTAGCTGCTGAATGAAACCTTTGCTCCTAGGAAAAAGAAAACAAACCAAACAAACCAAACCAGTGTGGCTATAGCCATCATGTTTCTTAACATGAGGAAATCCCACGTGCATCGGAAGGAGTCAGAGCTGGACACTCCCATGGCCAGAAGGGAGTAGGGATAGAGCGAGTGCGTACGGACGAGTTCCAAAAATTCAGAGGAAAGCCTTGCTAACAAATCTGTTTTCATGCACCAGACTCCCTGCGAACACACCCTTGGATTGCATTTGGGTGAGCTGTTCCTCTAAAGACAGAACTTGCACCCACAACGAGAGGAAAAACAGATTAAATTCCCTGCGCATGGGCACTTCTTCCAACCTCCAGCAAGGCTGGGGAGAGGCTTCACGTTTCCAGGTAGGTGCAGACCAGGCACAAGAAACGCAACCAAACGGCCTCCCGTAAAAGTAAACCACACAGAAACGGGCGACGTTCTTGGCACGCTCTGTAGAAGTTGTTTCAATTGTACCGAGCTGCGCCCCAATACAGGATGATAGAGCATAAAAGAGTTTTCCGGGAAATGAGGGGTACTGTGGTTTTTTTTTTTTAAGTTGACTTTTTAGGTTGCCAGGAAGTTGTATTCAGTTGTGATCTGCTATTTCAGCAAACATCAATCGCTGCACAAATATAGACCTGTTGGTCTCCTGACTGAGCACCCTTTGAAGTCATTTTTAGACAATTGGGCATGGACTTCACCCTCAGTTTTCATCCTAGCAGTTTTGCATGGCTGTACCTGTACGAATAGTGACTCCAGACCAAGAGCTCCCAAGCTCCCCATTACTCCCAAATGTTTTTACTTCTTAAGGTTTTCTGTTGGTTCTTTTTGCTGTGCAGATTAATTTTTACCATTCTTTCCCCCCTCTCTGCAGATGGCAAAAAGGCTATCTGAAAGAAAACACGTGCCAAATAAGTCTGTCTGTGGCCTCTGTGCTCTACAGAGTGAAAACTACCGTTTTCTGTGGTTTTACGATAAAAGTACTCACTGTAAGGTCTCAGCACGGCACAGCTACTTCTGAAAAAGCAACCTGCCCTGCTAGCCAGTTTTGTTGGAGTTTATTTTCATGCCAGCGCTCCTGTGAAAGGCCGAGCTGCAAGGCTACAGCCGAGGTGATCTCGCAACCCCCGCCTGCTCTCACTGCCTACGCCAGCTCTCTGACATTTCGGGGCCAGTCGCTTTTCTCCGTACCATCACAGGGCTTCTGCCCCTGGGCTAAACTGGCCCTGCGTGTGCTGGGAGCCAGCGCTGCCTGGCCGCTTGCTCTCTGTAGGTTCCCAGAGTACTGCTAAGATCCGCATGTGGAAGAACCCCTGCACGGGTCACTCTCCAAACCCCGCAGGACCTCCTGGCAGTGCCGGCGTCCCAGACCTCGTGGAGCGTCCGCCGGGAGGATCTCTGAGTCCCCGCCTGCCCCAACGTGCCAAACCCCAACTTGTCCCCGTCAAGAGGCTCGCAGTGCCAAGGATCTCTGCAGGAGGAGGAGGCAAAGCCTGCCTCTGCCACCCAGACCCGGAGCCTCCCGCCTGCGAGAGCCCTTCACAGCCTCCCAGAAGAGGGAGGACGGGATGGGATGGAGCCTGCTGCTCAGCAGACAGGAGCAGCCTCGAGCAGAGCGCTCGGCCCCGCATCGTGCAGCAGTCACCTGAGCCCAAGGTGCCTGTGTAGCCCTCTGGTCCTGTGTCATTAAGGCTGCGAGGACGGTGCTACGGACCAGCCGGGGGAGGTTTGCCAGCGAAGGCCGCCGTCAGAGCAGGACTCTGTGTCCACTCCGCACCCGCTGCCTGCGATTCCATGACTAAAATTGGAGCGCGGCACAAAGAGATGATTTGCTGGTGTCAATTCAGCTTTGTGCGGGGATTCCTTCTGCTGCAGGCAAGAAACGCTAAGATATCCTTTCCAGGATGTTCTGGGGCTGGATTCATGCCTGACGCTGGTGTAAATCCACGAGAATAAACCCACTGACATCAGCCAAGCGAGCCAGCGTAAACGAGGGAAGAACTGAGTTGTCCTGTCACCGGCCGAGGCCAAAGGCACTGCTCCCAAAGCCACTCCGTACAAGTCGTTTTTGCAGTTTATATCACGGGCTTTAGAAGTGCAGCACGAGTTTGACTCTTACAGCCTGGTTTACGCTTCAGTTTTACGGCTTAGCAGAGCTCAGCATCCTGCAGGGGCACAGGATGGCTTTCTATTTAACCATTAGGCAATGATTTCCACCTCCCTCCCCCAGTACTTGAAGGGCCCACAAAACCACAGACTTTTCATGGCTTCTAACAACAACAAAAGCCCAACAGCCGAGTCGTGGCGGTGTTTTTAAGTCGCACACGCTGCCCAGAAGTGGTTCGCTCTGTCACAGTTGCTCCGTTCAAGGCAAGCAAGAGGTGCAGCCAGCTCATCCCGGGTTATCTACGCAAGACGAATGCAGCTCCAGACGCGTTCCCAGACCTCAAATCTTTTTCTGCCCTTCCACCTTCCCTTCCGACAAGGCTCTTGGTGCTTCCACTTCTCCCCGGCCTGCGGGGACCAACCACCTCCCCGGGCACAACCCGCTGGGATCCACGTGAGCCTTGGCAAGCTGCAGCTGGGGCCCCAGCCCCAAAGGGCTCCCCGGAGGGTTCCTTTGCCGAGTGGCCCCGCGGCAGCCGGGCCCCCCAAACCCTCCTCGCTCCTGCCCCTCGGGCCGGGTGCCAGCTGGACGCGGTTCTTGTGCCGTGGATTAATTTCACGGATGCCGGCGGATAACGACAGCTTTCGGTCGCGACCAACCCGGGCCGCTGTGCGGCCTCCCCGCTGCCTGTCTGGGAGAAGATTTCCTTCTCACCCCATTTTTGGGAGCCGAACCGAGGGGGACGGGAGGCGGGCAGCGGCTCCCAGCTCCACGCACGCCGAGCTCTGCGGGCAGCCTCCTTTGTGCATCGGCAGCGATTACGCGGGGTCGTGGGGCTGGGAGAGCCCGGGCGTGAAACCCCACGCGTGTCGGGGGGAGCGCGGCCGGCAGGGACGCGGGAGGAGCAGGAGGAGGAGGAAGAAGAGGAAGAAGAAGAGGAGGAGGAGAGGACAGACCCTGCGAAGGCTGCGGGCTCCGGCACGCCCGGCTCTGCCGCCGCTTGTCCGCCCCGAGCGCGACAAGGGGGAGAAAAGTTGGAACCGGGGGCGCCGGCTGAAAAAGCCAGAAGTAATTACGGAAAATAATAATAATAACTCGGCAAAATTTTAAAAGACCAACGTGGCCGGGCAGGGCGGCTGCCCCCGCGCTTGGCAGCCGGGGGAGGCACCGAGGGGCTCCCAGCCCGTCCCGTCCCAGCGCGTCCAGCCCTGTCCCACCCTGGCGCGGCTCGGCACGGCTCGGCACGGCCCGGCACGGCCCGGCACGGCTCGGCACGGCTCGGCACGGCTCGGCACGGCTCATCACGGCCCTTACTCACTTGCTCCATGGCGGGGCAGGGGCCGGGGGTGCTCCTCAGGGGCTCCGCGGCCGGCGGCGTCCCGCTGCGCAGCGCGGCTCCGGGCGGCCGGGCATGCCGAGCCGAGCCGAGCCGGGCCGAGCCGGGCTGTGTCCTCCGCACCAACTTCTTGTCGAGCAGCAGCAGCAGCAGCAGCAGCAGCAGCAGCAGCAACAGCAGCGCCGGTTTCCGGAGCCCCGAGGAGGCGGGGATCTCCCCCCCCTCCTCCCCAAGCCCGGCCCGGCCCCGCCCGGCCCGGCCCCGGTCCGTGGGGAGGCAGCGCCCGGTGCGGGAGCGGGGCTGGGAGCTGGGGGGAGAGGGGGGAAAGGGGTCTCGGGGGGGTGTGGAGGCTCGAGGGGAAAGGGAAGGGGGGGTCCTAGGGCGAGACCGGGGGGGTGGGGTGGGATCTGGGGCGTGGGAGGGGGATAGGGTCTGGGGGGGGGACATGGTGTGTAGGGAGGGGACAGGTCCCTGGGGTGGGACGTGTCTGCGGGGTGGGGTATGGACCGCAGGAGTGGGGCAGGGCCTGTGGGGTGGGACGCGGACCGTAGAAGTGGGATAGGGTTCTAGGATTGTGGGACGTGGACCATGGGGTGGGACAGGGTCTGCGGGGTGGGGCAGGGTCCTAGGGTTGCAAGATGCGGACCATGGAAGTGGGACGGGTCCCGGGGGTGGGACGTGTCTGCAGGGTGGGACGTGGACCACAGGAGCGGGACAGGGTCTGTGGGGTGGGACATGGGCCATACGAGTGGGCCATGGGGTGGGACAGGGTCTGTGGGGTGGGACATGGACTGTAGGAGCGGGGCATGGACCATGGGGTGCGACAGGGTTCCAGTGTGGGACACAGCCCCTGGGACCCTTGGGGTGCAGCAAAGGACCGTGGAGGTGCGACAGGTCCCTGAGTGTCAGCCAGTGTCCCCATGGGCACGTTAGGGTCCCCAGGGGACAGGCCAGACCCCCATGCTAGGACGGGGTCCCTGGAATCAGAGGCTCCCCGCGGTCAGGCACGGCACAGGGTGGGACAGCGTCTGCGGGGACAGGAGCAGCAGGACAGGGCACAGGATGCACTGAGGCGAGGGATGCCCACGCAGGTGCTGCCTGGGTGCTGCGCATCGTGGATCCGTCATGGAGCAAAGCCCCGGTGCATCTCCTGGGGCTCAGCTCCACGTGCCAGCACGGCTCCCTCAGCCCCAGCGCCGGCTCCGGGCAGCACAACGCTCTCGTGCCAGCGGGTTTCGGCAGCGGGGCGATGCCTCGTCTTAGCCCAAGGGGAGCAGCTGGGAAGTGGTCTTCGGTGGCAGAACTGGTTAACGCAACTAGTCACGCTCGAGCTATTGTTCTCCGCTGGCATTCAGCTTTGCAGACTTCTGCTTCTATTTCGGGCCTGCTGAAGGGCTCATGTACCCAACAGCCTGCCTGTTTTTCTCCTAATTATTTCAGTCGGTCTAAAAAAAGACATTACCTCCCTCCGCAAACCTTGCCTCCATTGTTCTCGGAAGAGAAGATAGAGGATGAGAAGGAGAGGAGAAGAAAAGTATTGGCACCAGTTCCCTCCAGGTTAAACGCGCCTCTGCACGGGTATCGCAGGGGCTCGGAGGAAGACAGGAGGCGGCTGCTGAGCAGCGATGGAGGAGGCACCGAGCACTGGGTGCCCCCCTCCTACGTGGTCTGGGGCTAGCAGAGGAGCAGGGAATCACCCTGGGTTCGGAATGGGAAATCCTGGGGCTGCCAGGAAGCAATTTCAGCATTCCGTCCAGGGCTCAAAGATGCTGCACGTTGCACCTGCCGTGATGGGCGAGGGTTTTGTCGGGGGGCTGAACGCGCTGGGAAAAGCAAAGGGAAGATGGAGAGGGAATGGCGGGCCCCCCATTTGCTCCACTTGCACGGGATCGGATCCGGGACCGGAGCTGAGAGCGGGTGCGCACAAACAGCTATTAGTGGTCACGGGAGAGGAACACCCTGGCGGCACCTCCTTCCCATCAGCTCAGCCGTGGCTTTGGCAGAGGCGCCGGTCTCGCCGAGGTGATACCTCTGCTGCGTAAACACTTTCGGCGGCCTCACTGCCCCCCCGCCACTGCTGGTAGCAGCATCGGGCCCGGAAAGCGCCGATGTGGTGCGGGTACAGGCGCTGGGCAAGCAGCTGGTGGGTTGTGAGCATCCGAGCCCTTCGGGTTCCTCACCCTCGTCCCACGCCAGGCACCTC
The DNA here is from genome assembly GCF_040182565.1 of Anser cygnoides. Lineage (NCBI taxonomy): Eukaryota > Metazoa > Chordata > Aves > Anseriformes > Anatidae > Anser > Anser cygnoides. The sequence continues at coordinate 3,309,667 of NC_089883.1, forward strand.
GGAAAGGTGGGACCAGGACCCCCGGGCAGCAATTCGGAGCTGTGGCCGTGCTGGGGACAGCTCTGTGCTGCCCAACAGCAGCTTCGGGACTGGCTTAAAAACGTTTGCTCTTGGTTTAAGTTCCCAACCCTCAGATGGGATAGATGGTATTGCAGCCAGGCTTTAAAGTGATAAAAAATCCCAGGCACGTCGTTCAGTCTTTATTTTCCTGGCTGGGCCGTGAGGGGAAACCTCTGGCCGGGCAGATAGAGTATAGGCTGTGCTTCTGACTCTCCCGGAAAATTTTAATCGGCGAAAGAGTGAAGAATATTTTTAGCATGCAGTCACCGTGCATGTGAGGACGTGTGCGTGGCTGCACGGGGATGGCCGTGTCGCTGTGGTTTATCAGCTGCCGCGAGCGCACGGAGAGCATCGCACTGCCCTTATCCCCAGGAGGAGCTGGAGTCCACGAGAGGAAGGCGAGGAAGACGTCGGTCGTGTGAGAAGGTGGAGGCCGGTCCAAAAACGCCATCTGATGACAGCACGGGGGCAGGATCCCACCCGGCGTCTTATTCATTGACAAGAAGCGGCGTGGTGCTGCTGGGACAAGCGGGACGGAGCCGCCGCACGTGGCACCGAGGAGCTCGTGCTGGTGAGTCACGGCGCAAGGACCTTTGTTTGCAGCCGAGCCCTGGGCTTTAACCCCTCCCGGCCGCTCACGTGGGCGCTTCCCTGCTGTGGGGTGGTGGCATTCGGGGTCCTGCAGCACCTCCGCGTCTCCCTGCCATGGGAAAGGAGGCGGCTTGCCGGGGCAAAACAGGGATGCCTTCGGTTGTCTTAAAAATAGTGAGCTGGAGTAACGTGATGAAGGCCTGGGGCATGAGGGCGAGTGTGGAACTAACCGTGCCGCTTCGTGCATCCTTTTTAATTTCTGTTTAAATTAGCCCCTCTCAGCAAGCCCACCTGAAAGGCAGCGGGTGCAGGCTGCAGGGTGTTGCTGCTGGTGTCCTGGTGACGGCCGCGTCCCTGAACGGCACAGACCCCGCTGGCAAATCGCAGCCACCGCTTCTGTTGTGAACGTGAGTCCGGGGAGATGTGCTGTGGGGTCTGGGGGGACTTGTGGGTTAAAAAAAAAAAAAGGGAAAGAAAGGGAAAAAAGCCAAAATTAAACAACGTGCACATAGCTATGGGTGGTGTACCAAGCAACCCAGTGACATTGGCACCCCAGCCTCGGGAGCAAACAGGAGGCCGGGCAATTTCTCCTCACTGCTCCCCTTGGTTTTGGGGCTGTTTCGGCACGGCGGTGCCACCGAGCTGGGGGCTTTGCCTGAACCTCGGCGACTGCTGAATCCGGCCCCTGGTGGGTGCTCCCCGGGGAGCTGGGGCGGCTCAGCCCGGGCTCAGCTGGCCACGCTTTCTTTCCTCATCCCCTCGTCTAAAAAGCAAAATCCCCCCTCGCGGCGCGCGTCGGGCGTGTGGAACAAAGAGCTGCTGGCCTGCTATTAATACATCAAGGGGAAGCACCAGGAAGGGAGACGAGCTAGCAGAGCTGGAAGACAATGTTGGCACCAGAACAAATGGGGCCAGAACCGGACAGGAATAAATTGAGGCTGGGAATGAGGGAGGCTCTAATCCCCTGCAGATGCTGCCGTGGCTTCTCGGCAGTGGGGACAGGGAAGTGAGATTCGGGGGGTTTGGTCCCGCGGCGGCCGAGGATGGTTTCTCGGCGTAGCCTTGCAGCTCACAGACTGTAATTAGAGCTGTCAACTGCACTGAAATCCTAAATGGTGAAAGCTGAGTACAGCAGCCCTGACACCAGCACGGCCTGAGTGCAGCCCTGCAAACCGCTGCGTATCAGGAAAAAGCCCCGGAAAATCAAAGCCTGAAATGGCCCCGAATCGCCACGCACTGCCTTCGGGGCTCCCTCAAACTTAAGAAAGGAAGTAAACTGTTTGATTTCAAAATGCAAATAGTTTGTGGTGATGTTTTTTTTTATTTTTTTCTTAATTTACAGTTATATGAAATCGGGGATGTGGCATCCCAGCCCTTGTTTTTTGGGGGTTCGCCTCGGACTCACCAGTAAGTCAGCGCGCTGCGGTCTGTACCCTGCCAGCTGCTGCCGAGTTTTACCGGGAGGTGTGACGATGGTGAAGGGATTTAGCTGGAAAAATGGGGGCTGTTGGAGACGGAGGCAATCATTTCTGGTTGGGTTTGCAGGAATGGGTTTGCAGGGAGCTTCGTGAGAAGCTCGCTTGGGGCGGGTCTGGTTTGCCTTGCGGTGAGCACGTGGGGTGGCCGCATCCTGCACGCTGCAGGCACCAGCCCGGGAAATCCACGTGCTGTGGGGTGAGAGGGGGATTTTTCATCTGGGGGCTGATCTGAAAGATAAAAGCGGGAGGAAAAGGGAGATAAATCAGTTCAGATTGAAGGGAAATAGCATGATAAAAAAATCCCCAAAGCCTTCTGGTTTTAGACCAGCTCAGAACAGTTTGAAAAGAAATGCAAAGTTTGTGTTTGCGGACCAATTAACCCCTTTTTAAAACTTAAAAAAAATAAAATCTGTTTCCAGATAAAAAATAAAAACTTATCTTTCCTTAAAAAGCTTCTAGAGAAAGAGTTGGGTATTCCTGAGGCACTTGGTTTTCAGGACCCCAGAAACGTCGCCGGGCTGGCACGGATCAGGGTGGCTTAGGGCCTTGCTCTGATTTTGGGTCGGCTTGGGATGCAGGTTGGGATCAAGCAGCTTAAGGAGGGATTTACAGGGAGCGCTGGCAAGTAAACTCTTTCACATGAAGGACTTCTCGTGTTTGCCCATTGTGCCCGGGATGGGCTTTGGAGGGCTTGCACGTGGCCGAGCAGGCGGCACATACGGGGATGTAGGGATGCGGGGATGCAGGGATGCAGGGATATGGGGATACAGGGATATAGGGATATAGGGATAAAGGGATACAGGGATATAGGGGTATGGGATGCAGGCACACAGTGAGTGCTAACATCAGCAGTGCCCCAAAACGGTGCTCTCTGTTGGCGGCGAGGCCAGGGGGGCTCTCAGAGGGCTGCCTGAATTGCAGCCTCGCCACGGCTTGGAGACGAAATGCGCTGTGGCCACGGGAGGAGGTTTGGCCGAGAAGCATCAGTGGGGAGATGTTTCCCTTCTGGAATTGCACAACGTAATTAATGCTGGTAATAAACGTGGAAACTCATTACCTCCGCGGCGGTGAGGTGCTCCTGGCTGGTGGCAGTCTCGGTGCTGGGGTGGGAGCCAGCATCCAACCGAGCTGCCACCAGCACGTACAGACCCAGTGGGGCACCGCGTCCCCAGGCAAACCCCATTTTCCAGGGCTGCACCACCGTTTGGGCTATATTTCGGGGTAGAAATACTCTCCTCTTTGCCCCTGGGTGGGGCATGCTGGATGCACAGAAGAGAGAAGCCCCATTCCTGCCTTCACCCCCCGAAATACCACGAGCGCCCCAGCAGGATCAGGCCCGCGGGAGCCATCGGCCAGCTCCGGCCATTTGTCACGGGAAAGGTTGCGAAGCGCTGGGGCTGTGAACTTTGCAAATTAGTTTCTGCTCCACGTGGAATTGGGCCATTTTCCCCCCTTCCAGATGATCTATGTGCACTTACCGTCCTCCGGCCCTGCGGGCTGGGCAGCGCTGGCTCAGTAACTCCGGTGACATTTGCAGATGCCTTTCTGCAGCCTGGGCAAGGCTCTCACCGTCCGCAACAGGAGCGTTTTACCTTTTTCTGCGGTGTTTTCCCTTTTTTTTTTGCGGCATGTGAATCCCCCCCCCCGCTCCCCCCCGTGCTGTTTGTGGCTGGTGTCTGCGGACCAGCACCCCAAAATCTCCCCTCCCTGTTAGGGCGGCAGCGCCGGGGCCGAGCGATGCGCACGCCTGGGCACCAAGCAGCATCCCCTAGGGGGCAGCTCGTTGGGAGGGCAAATGCTCCCAGTTAGCGGGACGAAACACCCAAATTGCAAATGTTTTTTGGGCCCCCCCTTGGGCTGCAGCAGCTGGCGATGCTCGGGCAGGGCGAGCTGAACCTAACCGAGCACACGGCGCCCGTCCTTGGCCGGGACCCTCTGCTCCCTCGGAGCCCACCGAGGTGAGAGCCTCCGGCAGCAGCCCCCGGAGGCCTCCAGCCCTCGGCCTTCCTCCTCCTCCTCCTGCTGCTGCTGCTGCTGCTGCTGCTCGCCGGGGCCGGCAGCTCGGTGTGTGCGTGCTGCCATCCCCACCTAGCGCCCGCCGAGCGCAGCTGCGGGGGCTGCGGCTCCCCCCGGGCAGGATGCGGCCCCCCGGCCCCCCGGGGTGCACCCAGCACCCATGGCGAGGCCCTGAACCCCCCCCCCCCCCCAAATTCCTTACCTGGGGTGTCGCCCCTCCAGCACCACGAGGCCAGCTGGGGACAAGGACAGTGCCATGTGTGCTGGACACCCCGAGCACCCCTCCAGTGTGCACGGCTCGGGGCTGGGGACAGGATCGGTGGCATTACCCCAGGACAAATCCCCGGGGACACATCCCCAGGGACACCTCCCCAAGCACCCCTCACATCTCAGCACGCGGAGAGCATCCCTCAGCCCACCCGGCCTCCAAAAGACCCGGTGGGAGACATTTAGGGCAGCGTACGAGGCCAGGACAAGCCTTTAGCGATGCTCCCCTCCAGCCGATAGCAGGCTGGGGACTCCCGGGGCCGCAGACAGCGTCTTCTCATTTTCCTTCCACTAATTGCCCCCGCTGCTCGTGTCTGGGGAGAGGCGGGGAGCCATCGGCCCCCGCTCGCCCACACGGTGCCTGCCGGGCTTGCGCCATCGCCCTGCGTCCTCCCTGCTCGTGGCTGAACCGATGAATAATTCGGGTTAGGAGGAGTCATCCGGCCCTTGAGGGGCTCCTTCTGCAGTCCTTGCAGAGAATTGTTCCCAAATTTGGCTCATTCTTGTCCTTCCTCCAGTTCCACCACCCCCTGGGCCACTGCGTCACAATTTCCTTGGCCCTGCAGCCCCCAGGGGCTCTCTTGGGTGCTGGGGCTTTGCTGCTCCCACCCAGCCCCTATTCCCCATTCCTGCTCATGATTCAGGTGGGGGCTTTTTCAGGCTTTTGGTGTTTCTTATCTTGGTTTGGTTTGGCTTTTTTTTTTTTTTTGAGGGTTTTATTTTTGTTATTTAACTTCAGAAACCAATTAAGGCTGTGGAGGAAGCACATTTTGGGTAGAGGATCCGAAGGACCCTCTCTGAGCAGAGCTGGAAACACCAAACACGGCGATGCCAAGCGGCCCAGGAACCACAGCCCCCAGCCCCACGGCACAGGACAGGAGGCAAAATCCAGGCGATGAAGGTACAGCGTGGGCTCCTCCGTATTTCAGAATGAAAACCAGAAAAAAAAAAAAAAAAGCAAAAAAAAAAGCACACTGGCCCTATCTTCGCTTGGCAGAAACCCCCTCGCAGCTCACCCATGAAAGCCAAATTCAGTAGCTCGGCGTAATCCAAACTTTCCCTCTGCCTCCCTAAAGAAAACGTTGGAACAGAGCGAGCTCAATGCCCGCTGAAGAGGCCCATTTATCTGCAGGCTGAAAGAAAGCAGTAGGATAATATTTGGAAAAGGCCGCGAGCGCGCGGCCCCAGCTGCGCACGACGGCAACAACCTGCCGAGGCGGCTGGGGGCGAGGCTGCCCCCCCCGAGTGTTACATTTCCCCATTTCCCCTCATTTCCTGCCCATTTCCGTGCTGGCCCCAAAAGGTTTTGCCATGTCCCTGTTGGGTTTGGGTGTGTTTCTCCCTGGAAAAATAAAAATCAGGTATTTTGGTGGGGAGGGTGGGCAGAAAGCCTGCCCGGTGCCAGCATCCCGGCGGGGCTGGCAGCCAGAAGCTGCTCCTTCCCCCTGGTTATTGGAGCTGCGCGACCAGCTTCATCAGATATCACTTAAAACCAGGTTGATTTCTGCATAATTGGTCAGTAATAGCGATTTAATTGGCCAAGCCGTTAAGAAGTCGCAGACCCCCTTACGGCAGCATCTATGTGAACACCCGGAGCCTGGCTGGCACTCAATAAAGGTTGCTTTGCATTTAATTTTTTTTTTCCCTTGTCTAAAAGTGCTAATGGTTGTTTAACATTCTGTTGGACATCTGATTCTGATTTGGAGCCTAATTATCCTTGATGAGGACTAATAAGCAGCTTTCCATGCACACAGGTGAGCATCTCGCTGCTGTCTCCTGTGGGGAAGCCCGTATTTACCACCAGTTGCCGATGCAAATTTCTACGGGGCTAATCCAGACACGCCCAGGGCTCTGCTTTGCCCTACACCACTGTAATTGAGCAATTTCAAAGCCCGTCGAGGGTTTTTTTTTCCCACTTGGGACTGCTTTTTATTGCTGCTGAATTTTGTTTCCTACGGGATTTGCCCTCCCTATGCTCTCAGTGTGTCCTTGCAAGCGGCGCCTGGCTGAAAACAGACATTTCCGCCCAATTTGCCAGCCTCGTTGGGAAAGAAAATGAATGTTTCAAAGGCGTCATTTTGCTGTGGTGAGAGGAAAACTTTGAAATCAGCCCTAAACTGTCTCCAAGGATTAGGACCCCAGTGCAGCTTGAAACCTGGCTGCAGCTTGAACCAGGTGACACCAGGACAAGCCCACGGGGCCGGCCGGATGGGGCAGTGGTCAATGGCCAGTGATCAATGGTTGATGGTCCATGGTTGATAATCAACGGTCCATGGTCAACGGTCAATGGCCAATGGTTGACAGCCGATGGTTGATGGTTGATGATCAACGGTTGATGGTCAATGGTTGATGGCCGATGGTTGATGGTCAACGTCTGATGTTTGGTGAGGGATGGGTGAAGGTGGATGGGTGAAGGTGGATGGCTGAAGGTGGATGGATGGCTGATGGCTGAGCCAGCAGCACGGCAGCACGGCTCTGCGTTAGCAGCAGCACTTGCCTAGGTGGAGCTGCTTCTCTTCGGCATCGCTCCGCGTCCGGCGGCAGCGCCGGATCTCATCGCACAAACATCGCCTGGCTGCAGCTCTCGGGTGGGATGGGCAGGATCAGGCGGAAAGAAAAAAAAATCTGTGGGCTTTTGTTTGTTTTCCATGCTCCCCCTTAAAGTGCTGTGCAAAAGGTAATCACTCCTGGAGGCTGGGCTTTGGCAACCCCTGCTACGCCGCCGAAACCTCCGGATACGCCCTGGGCGAGCCCCGAGCACGTCCCCACGCCCAGCTGGGGATCATGTCCCAGCACCGGCTTTCTGGGGTTGTGGGGACGTGGGGACACGTGTGACCAGCTCCCCCCCAACCTCAGATGGGCTGCTACAGCCCAGCCCTATGGGCAGAGTGCTTTTTTTTTTTTTCAAGAGTTTCACAGCAATTATGGGACTGCAGGTAAATACCCAGACCTCAGGGCTGGGAAAAGTTGCCAACTGCCGTGCCGTGAGACAGGTTCAGCCAGTGACGTTTGTTCTCCTCGGCCCGGCTGAAACAAGGACCACGTTACAGCCCTAAATAGTCGCTTCTGGGGGACAGGTGGGTCACAGCAAACTTTATTTTTCTGGAAACAGCAAGCACATTGTGCAGGAAGTACTTTCCAAGGATGCTCCCCACACCCTTTTCAGGAAATACCACGCTTCTCTCCTTATTGCCATGCCAATATATATATATTTTTTTAATTGGCATAAATGATAGTCTCGGCAGGGACACGCCGTGTTTTCCCTTGGCTGTTGGATTTTATTTTGAAATCGCTGTTGTTTTGATCTCTGCTTCTCTCCACCCCCCGGCTCGCCTCTCGCCCCGCACGTTCGTGCTCTCGGTGCCTGCTCTGCCGCCACCTCATCTGCTGAGCCCGGGCGTGAAAACACCGCGGGGGCCTCGCACGCCGGTCACAGCGGGTCCTGGGGGACGTCACCGACTTGGGGACACGGCAGAGGAATTGCAATTCAACTTTGCAAAAGCCCCCCGGGGCGAGGAGCGGGCGGCCGTCCCTGCCCGGTGACTCACATCCCTCGCGGACACATGGGCAGCGCTCGGAGAGCCCCGACGCCGCTTCGCGGGGGCCCAATTTTAGCCCTGGGACAGACATTTTAGCCCTTGGGGACAGACATAATAACAGCGAGAGACGTGTGGCTCCGGCCGGGGGGGGGGGGACCCGAAATATCCTCCTCCGCGCGGCGATGGCACGGCCCCTGCCCGGCGCCCGCGTAAACCAGCTTTGGCCAGACCTGCTATTCCAGTGGGTGGGGTTGGCTTTGTCCCGGGTTTATTACAAGCTCCCTCTTGGCACCGGTGCCAGCTCCTGTGCCTGGTCCCGGGACGGTGCTCTGGGACGTGGTGGGGCTCAGCTGGGTGTCCCCAGGGGGGCTCGGAGCTGGGGCAGCTCCCTGGGGACACAGCAAGGGCTGGAGCACCCCCACCGCCCCACCAAGCCCTGCTTGGGCATCTCCTTCATCCCCCTCATTTCTTAAATAGCAATAAAACCAAAAGCTATTCGAGACGAGTAAAACGTCTGGTTTCTTTCCCATTTTTTTTTAATTCAAGACCAGGCACACGGTTGATTTTTTTTTAATTTATCAATTTTACCCCCCACCACGAATGTCTGTGCTGGGCCTCTCCATCCCTCGAGCAGCTGTTAGCAGCTGAGCTTCGGTGCTGAAAATTGTTTTGAAACTTCCAGATCCATCTTTTGGATTTTTTTTACAGGCCTGAGTCCATAGTGGGCCCTTTCCTTTTATTACTAGCATTTTTACCAGGATGACACTTTGACTAGTCTGGGAAATCTCGCCCGCCACGCCAGCTCCTGACGATAAAGATTTAATCTTTCTGGAGAGGAGTAGCGCACCAGATGATAGAAAACACTGCAAATTTCCCTCAAATCGCAGAAATCCAGGGCAGAAGGAGCCTGCTGCAAGCCTCTAGCCCCACCTGGAGCAGCGCAGCAGCCGCGTGCGCCCAGACCTCGGCCGGGCAGCCGTCGGTGTCACCACAGTCCGAAGCACCGTGGTGCTCAGCTCTCAGCCCCGGGTGCACCGCCACCTCTCTAATATCCAATTTAAATCTCTCTCCCAGCACCTTTTTCCTCCAGATCGCCTCCAAATCTCCCCCAGAAGTGCCGGGGTGCAACGGGCAGGTGCAGCATTTCTCTGTCGAGCACAAATTTCCTGGAAATCCACCCAGGAATGTGCCAAGGCGCAGGCTCAGAGCTGCAGTTTCTGAGCAGCGGCAGCACCGGCAGTGCCCGCTTCCTTACGCGAGCCGTCAGCCGTGGGGGTGCAGCTCCACGGGGGCTGCAAATCTTCATTTTTTCGGCCAGTGAAATGCACAGGGAGCTCCTTCCTGCACGGGATTTTTCCACGAGCAGGGCTGAACGCAGAACGTCTGCTCCATCTGGGGTGGGAGCTGGAGCAGGCTGACGGTGGTGTCCGGGGGCATCCTCGTGGCGAGCAGCCGGAGCCAGCCGGGGATTTTTCACCAAAGCCGAGCTGCAGAATGACTCCCGAGTGCAGACAAGATCGGGAACCACACTGCTTTAATTACACCAGCCCAATTTTCCCTCGTTTGGTTAAGCCTGGGAGCTACAGAAAAAAGCTATTTCCAGGCGCAGGGCTCGCATCAACGCGCGACCCCTCTCAGCCCCCCGCACGCAGCCGGGCTTTTGCCACGTCCCAGCGCGCTGGGAGCGGGCACAGCAAGCAGATAACCGGCGTTGGACCCGATTCCTGCCGTAACCTCTGCTCTGACGGGCTTGATTGCCTTGCCTGCATCTCGCCAGGCTTGGAGTCAGCACGGCAAAAAGAGTTAAGGGGAATGCCTCTGCCCCGGCGCACCACGTCGCAGAGCGCGCGGGGCCAAAGTCTGCCTCCTGGGCAGCCCCGGGGTCAGCCAGCACCCGGCGCCTCCCTCGCTGGCACGCGGAGCGGAGCCGCTGTTCTTCCACCCGAAGGAACGCACCCTTTCCTTCGCACAGCGCTCCTGAGCCCTTTTCCCCCCCATCTTCCCACTTTCGGGGAGAAAATCGGCGGGACGCAAGCGGTGAATTGTGAAATCGCGGCGGTGAGAGGGGGGCACCCACGGGCACCAGACCTGGCCAGCAGCCCCAGGCCCCCTTTGCCTCCCCTCCTGCTCTGCTCCTCCACCTCTTTCTGCACACCCAGCACCCACCGGCTCTGTCCGTCGCCCTACGAACGGGGAAACGCGAGGAAAAACCCATCAGGCGGGGACGAGAGGAGGGGATTTTCCCCCAGTAGCGGGAGCCGTCCCTTACCGCTCGGTCGGAGCGGTTCTTAACGCGTCGCTTTCGTCCTGTTTCGAACCAAAAGGTGTTTCTCAGCAGCGCTACCTCTGTGGGAAACACAAATTTTCATTTCCCCTCGAGGGTGCGAAGGGGCCGGAGCTGTGGGAGGGTTTGGGCCCCCGGTGCAGAACAGAAACCCCAAAAGTTCCCCTTAAAATTGGTTCAGGGCACCCGGTGACGGCAATGGCTCTGTTTTTGGGGCAGGGCCGGGCAGCAAGAGCTCGAACCCCGTGGTGGTGCGGGGCAGCTCCCCCCGGGGCAGCTCCAGGGCTGGCCGAAGTTCACCCGCGGCCGATTTATCGAGCGCCGAGGTCAGGTTCACCGCGACCCGGCGGGCCGGGTGCCGAAAAGGGGGGGGGGGCTCGCCGGCCACCCAGGGCACCAAGGACAGTGCCCCCCCCCCCCCAGGCCGGCCTCTGTGTGAAGACCAAACCCCCCCGGGGGGGCTCCCCAGCATCCAGCCCCTCCAAACCCCTCCTGAAGCCCCCTCGGGGCTGGCAGTGTTTTGCCTGGGGGTGCCGGGGGGGCTGCCAGGGGGTCCGGGCAGTGCTGGGGGGGGCCCTCAGGATGCCACAGGAGATGTAGGGGGGGCCTGGGGGCACGCAGGTGGGTGTTGGGGGGGGGGGGAAGGGAGGTCTTGGGGTGCAGCGCTGGGGGGGGTGCGGGGAGGGCTGCTGGGGGGCGTGTGGGGGCTGCTCAGAGCTGGGGGTTTACGGGGGGGGTGCGGGAAGGGTGCACATGAGGGGGGGGTTTGGGGGAGAAGGGGGGGACACTGGGGGGGGGTTGGGGGAGAAAGGGGGGACACGGGAGGGGAGACACCCAGCGGTACTGGGGGGGATACCCGGGGGTACGGGACCGGGGGGGGATACCCGAGGGTACGGGGGGATACCCGGGGGTACAGGGGGATATCCGGGGGTACAGGACCCCCGAGGGGGGGGACACCCGGAGGTACTGAGGGGGGGGATCCCCGAGGGTCCGGGACCCCGAGGGGGGGGACCCCCAGCGACACACCCAGCACCCCCAGGGGGCCGCGGGGCTCCACCCCCCCCCCCCCCCCATTCCCCCCTTCCCCGCTCTGCCGCCTGGGCCGGGCCCCCCCCGAACCCCCCCGAACCCCCCCCCCCCCAGTCCCTCCCCACCCTCCCGGAGCATCCCCCCGCCCCCGCCGGGCTCCGGGGCCGCTTTAAAAGCCGCCGCTCCCCGCTCCGCCCAGCTCGGCCCCGCGGCGCGCACCATGCCCGCTGCTGCCTCCTCTTCCTCCTCCTCCTCCTCTTCTTCCTCCTCCTCCTCCTCCTCGTCCTCCTCCTCCTCCTCAGCGCCGGGGAGCTCGCCCCCCGCTCTCCTCTGCCTCCTGGCCCTGACCCTGGCGCTGGGCGGCCGGGGGGTGGCGGCCGAGCCCCCCCGCCCCATCTACACCAACCACTGGGCCGTCAGGGTGCGGGGGGGCCCCGCCGAGGCCGCCCGCCTGGCCGCCGCCTACGGGTACCGCAGCCTGGGGCAGGTAAGGTTTGGGGGGGGGGGGGGGTTTGATTTTTTTTTTGGGGGGGGGGGGGGGGGGGTCCCGGGTTGGGGGGGGGCTGCGGGGTTTGGGAAACTTTGCACCGGCTGAGGGAGAGAGCTCCGGGAGGCGGGGGGGGGGGGGGGGTGCTGCTGCCTTCCCCCCCCCCCACCACCTTCCTGGGTGGGTTTGGGGTTTGTTTGGTTTTTTTTTTTTACGCTGGGTTTTTCTCCCCACGCTGTAATTGTGGGGTCTGTGGGGTGGGTGCCCCCCCCCCCCCCGGCTGAAGGTGTCTCCGGGGGTGTAAGCTCCGACCTCGTCCCTGTCCCGGCCCGATTGGGGCGGGTAATTAGTGGGGGGGGGCTGCTCTGAGGGGGGGGGGGGGGGGGCGCAGAAGTAGGGCCAGCACCCCCCCCCCCCCCGCGTCCCCTTGCCCTCCCCTTCCTCACCTTCATCCCCAATTTTAATTACTGGGAGAGCCCCGGTTTTAATTACTGGTTGAGCCCCACTGTTAATTACCGCCCCGCCATGGGGCCAGGAGAGCGCAGCCCTGCAACCCCAAGGGCTGCTTGGGCTCTGTCCGCGCTCGGCCGGAGGGTGCCTTGGGTGAGTATCCCCCCCCCCGCTTCTCCCTGCTCCCACCAGCCTAACGCCAGCCCAGCTTTGGGGTTTCGCCGTCTCTGTGCCTGCTGGAGCATCTGCCGGCCCCGCACGCCGGCGTCCCGTGGCCGTGGCCCTCCCTCTGCCCCAGCGGGCTGCGGACCAAGGGAAATATTTCTGCGGTTGCATCAGGGTGTTCCTGGCTCGCGCCTTCCCCGTGCACCTCTGGGGCTTCCCCCCCCGGCCGCCCTCCGTCCCCAGCCCCGCTGCCACGGGGACCTTGCCCTGCAGCCCCCCACACACGCACACCCCGCTGGGAATTGCCACCTCGGGGCTCCCCGAGGCTTTACGTGCCCCGAGGTGCCCGCGTTGGGTTGTGCCCCGTGCCACAGCCGGGTCCCCCCACGTGTCCCCGTGCCCGGGACGTCCTTAAGCCCGCGGTCACCGCGGGGTGACGTGGTGCTGGGGGAACCCTTCGCGTGCGGAGCTCGCTGGGGTTTTTATGTAAGAGCAGCGAACAACCCGGCAGCAGGAGAAGGAGAAGCACTTACACCCCCTGCTCGCTCCCAGCCCTTTGTTCGCCGCCAGCTCCCGGGGCGAGCCGGGGCAGGCCCAGGGCGCTGCGAGGGGCCGGGTGTCTGCGTCCCTGGGGGGGCACAGCCTGTCCCCGTCTCTGTCCCCGCACAAGGACTTGCCCCGTTTTTAACTTGTTTGGTGTCCAGCAGGGTAAGTCGCGAAGATTTCCAATGCGCACGGCGGTCCCGCCTGCAGTGCAGGATGTCAGTGCCCGTGGCAGGACTTGTTTGGGGCTGGATTTGGGGTTTTCCTGAGTTTATGTTGTCTGGGGGTGCTGGCCCTCGGTGGGCTCGCTCCAGGCTCGAATCCAGCCACTGCCACTTGAGGACTCTGAAGGCAGGAGCCAGCAGCTGGGTCCCTGGGGGGGAACGGACCAAGTCCCCATGGCACAAGCAGGCAGGGGACCCCCTCTGGATCCGTCCCCGTGCCGGAGCAGCCGTGATCCCCAGGGGTGTGCTGGGCTGGCGAGGTGCCCGAGGACCTGCCTGGTGGTGGGAGGGGAGCAGCTGGCTCAGAAACGCCCTGCCCAGCTCTGGGGCAGAGCTCGGTGGTGCACAGCCCTCGAGAATCGCTTCACTTGTGGCTGAATCGCTTCTCAGCGTTAGGAATGAAATTCGTGGGGTAATCCCCGTCGGGAGGAGCCTCCGGTCCGCCCTTCCCCAGGTAACTTTGAAGCTGAACTCGGCCATCTCCTGTGCTGCCGGGTGCCTTTGGCGTGCTGGGCTGCCAGGAGGGAGCTGGAGGGTACCCGTGCTCGTCCAGCGAGCTGGGAGGGATCGGCCTCTCCGTCACCTTTTTTCAGGTGGAATTCCCATTTTTAAGCTTTTCTCCTTGGGTTAGCTTAGGTTGAAGGGTGCCCACGGAGGTCACCTGGCCCAACCTCCCCCCTTCCTCCTCTCCGCTTGGCCCCCCTTTGACAAGTTTTTTTCATTTTTTCCCCCTCAATAAATCCCACGAGAATGAGGGAACAGGAGCAGGGGAACAGGAGCATCCCTGCCGCTGGCGCCTGTTTGTAGGTCGTGGTCCTGCACCGGAGGGAGCAGGGACGAGGATAAAATGAGTGTTACCGGCCCGCAGGCCGGAGAGGCAGATGTGGAGCTAAGCCAGGAGGGCTGCGGGGGCCGGATTTCCAGGCAAAACAAGCAGGAGGCAGGGTGGCCTCACCTGAGCCTTCCCCAAAGTCCCGGGAGGTTTGAGCTTCCCCAAAACCTGGGGAGTTTTGAGACTCCTCCTGCACCTTCCCGAGTGCACGGAGTGGGGCTGGAAAGCGGAGCTGTAAAAGGCAGCAGCTGAAATGTTCAGCGCTGGCAAATCTGGAGGTGTTGAGGACGCTGAACGTGGAAGCAGCCCCTGTCTGCCTGGCTCTGCCCCGGGTTTGGGGACATGGGGACAGCTCGCCCCGGTCCCCGTGGTGCCCAGCTCCGGTACGGGGTGGCTCCTGGGGACGCAGACAGGACACCAGAGGGGTGGTGACAACCCCCTGGGAGCCGGCAGCGAGGTTATTTTGCAACTGCTCTTCTTTGCTATGGGGTGGGGTTTTTTTTTTTTGCTTTTTGCACCAATTTCCAACCCCCAGGAGACAGGAGGAAACCCTCCATCATTGCAGGCGCCTGGCACAGCCCTGCACGTCCCCAAGCCTGGTGGCAAGGAGAAGGACGGGGACAGTGACAGGGTGACATGCACTGGTGCCGACGAGCTCAGCTTTGGGGTCAGATCCTTTTTGGGATCAGCTGTGCCCACAGATCCCCTGGTTGGCTTGGCAGGGTGGCACAGCATTTTCCTGCAAAAGCGGGGCCCTTTTGCCCCAAAAATAAGGGCAAAAATGTGTATTGGGGGATCGAGGGGCTTCCAAAATCTGAGAAGAGAGGGTGTCAGCCTTGTGCCCACCTCCCCCGGTAAAATAAATCTCTCTTACAGATCGGGAGCTTGGAGAACTACTACCACTTCCACCACAGCAAGACGTTCAAGCGCTCGACGCTGAGCAGCCGGGGACCTCACACCTTCCTGCGCATGGACCCCAAGGTACGGGGCCGGGGGGGCCCTGGGGACCCCCATAAAACCCCGGAGTCACCCCAAATCCCGGGCACTGCAGCCCGCTCTGAGCCGCAGCTCGGGGGCGATGGCAGCACGTTACCCCCCCGAAACCCAGCCCCGTGCACGCCGGGGGTGACTCATTTAACGCGGGTACGTTGATCGACGGTGAAAGATCCTCAGAAGGGACTAAATGCGAACATCTGCCCGAAGGATGGGAGCAAGAAAGGGGGGGGGGGGGGGGGGGGGGGGAACAAAACCAAAAAACAAAAACCCTCCCAGCACAGCGAGGCTGCCGCCCGCTCGGGGTGTTGATGCAGTTGCCACAACATTTGCTGTCTCGAGGGTTGCTATGTGTGAAATCATCGGCCGTACCGCGCCTCGCTTTTTCCTAGAGCAAGCACCCGAAGGGATTCGGGCTGCAGCTGGATCGACAAAAGCCGTGGGGGGACCGGGATGGGCGAGCCTGGGGCGGCACCGAGGGGGGGGAAAAAACCTCGGGGCTGGCACCCAGGGGTGGCCGGGGAGGTGGCTGTGCAGGCACAAAAGCCGCTCGCCCTCGGGGAGGCATCCGAGCAAGCGATGAGTTCCCGTCTGCAATGGGAAGAGGTCCGTTTAATGGGGGCTGGTTGCAGTGCTGCTCTGAAAGCCGAGCCAGCTGGCTTCCTGGCGGCTAACGTTCACCTTGCCCGGCTCCACGGGCTGCACGTTGGAGCAGTGAGCTCCTGTTCTTGGCCGCCGCCCGGGGTTCAAGCCCTCCTGGCGCGCGCCGTCTCTCCCCCTTCCCCGTGCGTGTTTCCAAGTCGTTTCAGAGGTGTCCTGGCGTCTGAACGGCACCGAGTTCGCGTGCGGGGCGCAATTAAAACAAACAAAAAATAAATAAAAAAAAATAAAATCACTGCGAGTCACAATGAAACGCGACGTCTCAGGCTGGAACAGCGAAGATGGAAACAAATCCTGCAGAAACCCCACAGACCCAGCGAGCTCAATCGTTTGCAGATGTTCCACGTCTCGTGTCTTCGAGGGGGCTATTGTTCCAGCCCCGTCCTTTATGGGTTTGCTCCGCCGCAGGGGTTGGTGGCGTGGGGGCTGCGTCCCCCCCAGGCACCGGCAGAAGGATGGGGACAAAGCGTGCCAGCCCCTGCAGCCTGGTGCTGATTCCCCCATGGGGACCCAAATCCCCCCCCCGGGAGACCCCTTTTTGGGGTGACGGGAGTCGCAGCTGGTGGCTTCTCCCTGTGGGGCCGGTGTCGGCCAAACAGCGTGGCAGGGGGTGGAAGGATTTAGCAAAGCCAGCGGTTTTTGGGGCAGATTGCAGCAGTGAGAAGACGCATGGAGCACGGCTGTACCATGCTGTGAGCTGCAGCCCGTGTCTGGGGCCCAAAAAAGGCCAGTTACTGCGGCTAGTTCTAATAGAAAAGCAGCACCAGAGGATGGCACGCCCCATAGCGAGCCCCATAACCCTCCGGTTGCTTTTTGGGCTTCGTGGCGAGCACGTGCTGGAGCCATCTGCTTTGTCCCGGGTCTGCGTTTTACCTGCTCCAGCTGAACGAGCCCAGCTGGTGCCTTTCTGGAGGTGTGAGGGGTTTGTGTCCTCGCCTCTCCTGGTATTTACACGTGGTGGAGCTGCATCGCCCCCTGGAAATCCTAAAGCTGTGCAAAAGCTGCCCCCCGTCTGCAGCCAGGGCCATGGGTTTGGCTCCGTGGTGCCTGCACCCCCTCTTGGGTCCTCGGGTGCCTCGTTAGTGCTAATTAGGGTCGGCCAGCAGGGCCGGGAGGGAGCAGCGAGCCAGGACCCCGGGCTCAGCACTGTGTCGTAACAACTTGGGCCACTTCTTGTAGCAAAAAGCCATTCTTTTTTTTTTTTCTGGTATGATTTCCGAGAAGCTTCCCCCCCGTGGAGGGCTGGTGGAAGCCGCTGGGAATTTCGCAAGCCCAGGACCCGCGGCGGGGCTGGCCCCGGGCTCCTTCCCGCTCGCCTCCCGCTGTCGCTGCTCGTTTTCGCGTGCCGGCGGCATCGATTTTGGCACCGGCCGCCCTAAATCAGCGCGGTGACGCTGCTGATTTGACTGTGAATTAAATTAAATTAAAGATTTGCTCCACGCGAGGCTTCTGGGTCGCATCCTGGCTCGTGCGGTGGATGCGGGGCGTTTGGGGTGCAGGTGCTGCATCCGAAGGCGAGGGCTGGGTGACACGGCCTGGGAGCACTGCTTTGAGGAGAAAAGCCGTGTAATTGGGCACATTCCCCTATTTAATCCATCTTCCTTTAAACCAGACCGTGAAGTTGCATTTATTTTTTTCCCTTCCGATATTTAAATCCGTCGTTGCATAAACAGAGCAGCGCGCTATCAGCAGCCGAGGCGCTACGGAAACATATTTTCATATGATATATGTTGTGTTTTTTTTTTTTCCTCGTTTGTTTCAATGTGTTTTTATTTTCCTTGAGAATATATTGGTTTAAAACCCAAGCTCTAGGCTGGAAATTGCCTGGTTCGATACGCACCGCTCCCCCGTCCGCTTTGATCCCGGTAAATCACAGCCGTAAAGCCATAAACCAGGCAAGGAGAAGTTGGTTCGGCTGGCAGCTCCCGCATAAATAAGCCACGCAAAAGCGTGCCTTTGGGGTTTTTATTCTGCTTGTTGAAAAACCTTCGTCCACAGAGCAGAGCCGTCCCCACGAAGGCATCCCGTGCCACCAAAAGCCCCGAGCCGAGGGGGGGAAAAAGTTTCGGGGGAGGCTGGCTCCACGGAAAAGCCTTCCCTTCTGCTCCAGCGTGGAGAAAGCTTTTGGTTATGTGGTTTATAAACTGCTCCTAAGCAGCCTCGGGTTGTCTCTGTGCCTCTAACCTCGGGAGACCTGAGACCTCGGGGTGCCCCCGTGCCCTCCCGGGGCGCGTTTTGGCACCCCTGGGAGCCCCCGGGCGGTGTTTGCTGTCCTGCCCGGCTGCTGCAGCTGGGAGCAGGGTGAGCCCGGAGCGAAGCCAAGCACCCGAGCCCCTCCCAGCAGGCCGGCTTCTTCGAGTAAGCGCTGAAACACGCGTTTTGTCCCCGGCGGGACCCCGGCGCGTGCTTACGGGCTGCGCTCAGCCGGGACGGTCGAGGCACGCGCTCGCCGGCGATGGGTTTTGCGCCGGGGGAGGGATCTGTTCCCGGGCTCGGAGCCCACGAGGAGCTGAGCTCGCCCTGTCCGTCCGTCCGTCCGCCGTCCCAAAACGAAGCCTCTCTCTCTCCGTGTGCTTGCAGGTGGACTGGCTGCAGCAGCAGGAGGTGAAGCGGCGGGTGAAGAGGCACGTCCGCGGCGAGCCGCACGCCCTGCCCTTCAACGACCCGGTGTGGCCCAACATGTGGTACCTGGTGCGGGTCTCCTCGCCGCTCCCCCCCCATGCCTTCCAGCCCCGAGAGGGGCCGGTTGGAAGCCTTTAGGGCAGCAGCAGCCCCGGGGCTGCGGTCTCCACACGGGCGTTTTTCCCCTTGGTAGAGCCGCAGCCGTCTCTTGGCAGTGTGGTTTTCCTCCTGCCTGGCTCGCCGATCTGCGTTTGACAGGGGAATTTGTTTAAGGTTACGTGCAGGGAGGAAACGGGCACTTGGGAACCGAAGAGCCCGCGGTATTTGGAACGGGAGAGAGGAGGGATAACGGGGAGGGGGCGATGCCCAGGCCGGCTGCTGCCGGAGGCCGGGGGGGGGGGTTGATCAACGGGGTGAGGTTGTAACAAATCCGTGAGTTACGCAGCGGGATGTCAAAACGCTTTGGGGTTGGTTAAACGCGCTCTGAGCTGGATGGGCTGGAATTCAGGCCCTCGGGCCGCGGCCCTGCGGAGGCCGACGCTCCGCCGTTCCTGCCCTTAGCACTGCGGGGACAGAGGCAGCCGCTGCAGGTCGGAGATGAACGTCCTCGCCGCCTGGCAGCGGGGCTACACCGGCAGGAACGTGGTGGTCACCATCCTCGACGACGGGATAGAGAGGAACCACCCCGACCTGCTGCAGAACTACGTGAGCGGGGCGCCCGCTGGGGGGCTGGGGGTTCGTTTCGGGACAGTTTCAGGGCCTAAGCGCAGCCTCCGCCTGTGCAGCAAGGGGTTGGAGGAAGAGGGATTTGAAATGCTCAGGGTGTTTTTAGGAAGGAAAATAAGGGATTGGGGAAACTCCAGCAGGGCGGGGGCTGCTGTGCCCTGCCAGTAAGCAGAACCTAATGGCAAAAACCTTTTCAGGACCCTCTTGCGAGCTACGATGTCAACGGCAACGACCACGACCCGACGCCGCGCTACGATGCCAGCAACGAGAATAAGTACGTTAATAATAATAATGATAATGACAATTGTGAGGCTGCTGAGCCCCCGTCCCATCCCATCCCATCCCATCCCATCCCATCCCATCCCATCCCATCCCATCCCGTCCCACGGGCAGGGTGGCAGAGGCGCAAGCGGTTGTGCTGGGGATAACAAGTGTTGCATCGGCTCCTTCGGTCCGGAAGCGCCATGGAAAATAATTTTGGATGTGGCCTCGTGCAGTTCCTCCAAGTGATGCGAACCTAAGCGCAGCCCTGCCCCAGTGGCTTGGATGTCACAGCTTTCACTCGCTTTCTGGGCTTCAGTTAAAGCGGGACTGGGACGTGGCAGCGGGTGTGAAAGGGAAATGCAAAATGGCAACGCCGGGAGCCGGTTGCGTTGGGGCACGGAACGCAAGGAGCGAATTTTCTCCGTCCCCGTCCCTCGCTGGGGGCTTGGGTAAGGGCTCTGCAGCTCCTGGGGCGCTTCCTTGCACTGCTCAGGCCTTGGGGCTGGCTTCTGGGTGCCTGGGGGGTTGGGGGGGGGGTGGCTGGAGGGGCGTCCTTGGGCTGCGGGACGTCTGCTGACGGGGGTTTTGTCCCCGCAGGCACGGCACGCGCTGCGCAGGGGAGGTGGCGGCGGCGGCCAACAACTCGTACTGCGTGGTGGGCATCGCCTACAACGCGCGCATCGGAGGTGAGGCCGGCGCTGCCCGCGGCTCCCTGCCCTTTGTGTCCCCCCCCCCTTCCCCCCCGGGGGGGTCCTGCTTGGGGGTGGGCTCCCGGGGAGGGGTAGGGGGGTGGTGGGATGTTGTCCCCCCCAAAAAAATTTTGCCAGGGGAAGGGTTTGTGCTCGGTGATGTTGGCGCCAACGTGGCTTATTGTGAATTGCGGCTTGTTTGTGGGGTCAGTGGCTGTAAATGAGCCGCTCGGGAGCAGTCTGGGGACCCCAACGTACCTTGGTGGGGAAAACAAAATGCCTGCGGAGGTGTGGGGGGGTTCAGCCCGGCATCCTGGCGGGGCTCCGGCAGGAGAGGGGCTTGGCGAAAGGGCTCTGCGCCCCCCCCCCCGAGCCACCCCCACGTTGGGATCCCGGCCCCAAGCACCCGGGGTCTCGATCCCTCGCTCCCCAGTGATGCAGGCAGCCGCTTTCCGTAGGGCCGGGTCCTTCTGCGCGGGGCTGGCGGCGGGGTCCCCGTGCTGGGAAAGCCCCGACGGAAGGAGATGGCCTGGGGAGGGCGAACGGGGGGGTCTGGCAGGGGGCACAAAGGCTGCTCCCATTTCCCCAGCGACGTCCGTGGAGACGAGTTCCTTGTCGCCTTTATTACGGGTCCCGTTGCGATTTGCTTCCTTCCTTGGCCCGTGCGTGTGCTGGGGGCGCAGCTGGAGGTCGGGGTGCAGGCAAACAACACCTCCCCCCCCCCCCCGGCCACGCCGCCCCAGCTGATTTCCCTCGCTGCCCCTGCGTCGCTTCTCGTGCGCCGCGGGCGAGAAATCCATCGGGGTGCCCTAAGCGGGGATCCTGCGCCTCTCCTCTCCCTCTTTGACGCCTGTTTTGGAGGCTGCTGTCGCTGCCTGCGCGCAAAGCAGCCCGTTCAGCTCCCGGCCTCCGTTACCCAGCCCTGGGATTTTCCCTCCGGGCTGCATTTTCCTGCGGGGTGGAGCAGCAGCGGGCTCTGGGGGCTGCTGGGGCGGGCTCAGGACCCGGCATCCATCCTGCTTTGGCGCTGGGTGCCGGCACCCGGCCCTGCTCTCCACCTTTTCCCCTCGCCTTTTCTCGTTCACGCGGCAAGGAAAGGGAAGGGAGTTCTCGGGAGCTGCTCCGCTCCCCCCTCCTGCATTTTTAAGCTTGTTTTTGGCCGGCTGGGGACAGCGTCAGAAAAATGTGTTGGAGCTGACCGTCGTCCAGGGCGCAGCTGCGGCTGTAACCACATCTGCCCGCGTTTGTTTTCGTTAAGAAAAGCACATGTGGAAGGGGGGAAAAGCGGTTTTTTGTAAGCCGGAGTCTCCCCAGATGGCGAAACGCGGAGCTGAAATTCCCGGCACCGGCTCTCCCGGTGCTGCGGGGAGGGGGACGGGCTGGGGGGCTGCCCCCGATGCTGATGGCAAGGCCCTGGGACGGTGACAAGGCCCTGGGACAGGCACTTCGTGTCCCTCTCCAGCTGCCGATGGCATCGTTTTGCTCAGCTCTCAACCTGCAGTCTCGATTCTTTCGTGTCCCTTCTCAGTCGGTGCCTGGCCGCGTTGCCACGGGGTCGGTGTCCCCGAGGTGTGCTGACGGCATTACGGGGACCGGGGGCTTGTCCCTGACTGGCCCCCCGGGTTTTTTTGGCCGGGCCGCGCTCCCTCCGGCTGCAGGCGGATGCGCTGCCCCGTGCCCAGCGTCGCTGGGTGACCCCCGGTGTAGTTGGCAGAGCTGCGAGGCTCCTCTGGGGTCACCAACACCCCGTGCCTGCAATGAGGAGGGGGATACCGAGGGGCGTGGGGGGCTTTGTGACCCCCCCGTGGCAGCGAGGAGCGTGGGGACTTGCAGCTCCACCGCGGCCGGTCCCGCTCTGCTCCGGGCTCTCCCTGCAAAGCACCAGGGCTTGCATCCACCGGCGCCTCCTGCGTCCCTTTTTCCATTTCCAAGGTCTCCGCGGGGAACAGATGCAGCGTTTCGGGGCTTTTCCTGCAGTGGCTGAGAACGGGCGGTGCTTCCACGGCCGTGCAGCCTCCGCCTGGGGCTGCTGCTGCCCCCGGGGCCGTCCCCTCCTGGCACCATCCGGACAGGGGCACGGGGACGGGCACAAGCGGGGGTCCCGGTCCTCCTGTGGCACTGGGGGGCCTTAAGCAGCTGGGAAGTGCTGCCCTCATGCAGGGACAACGGGGTTCTTGAGTTAAGAGGGGAAAAAGGGGAAAACAAGCCTTTAGCGCAGGGAGTTTGGGGCTGGCAGCGCAGCTCCCTCCTGCCGGCCCAGCCCTGACGGAGCTGATTTTTTTTTCTCCTCCCCCCCCCAAAACCACGGCCGGCGGTGAAGCCAGCAGGGCAGAAGGCAAGAGCAAAGTTTCCAAACCAGCTCCCCAGCCCCTCGCCGCCGCGGGTGTCAGCTACCGAGGGCGCGCCGAGCCAACAGAGGCCTTTGATTGCAATCCTTGCGCTTTCCGTACAAGCCATCCAGCCCCTAACGTCTGATGTTTTTGTGCTTTTAGGCATTCGTATGTTAGATGGAGATGTAACAGATGTTGTCGAAGCGAAGTCGCTTGGCATCAGACCCGATTACATTGACATTTACAGCGCGAGCTGGGGGCCCGATGATGACGGGAAGACAGTTGATGGACCCGGTCTGTTGGCCAAGCAGGCTTTTGAGCATGGCATTAAAAAGGTGTGGATCGCGCAGCGCCCAGCCGCGCTGGCACTCCTCCCCTGCCCCGCGGGACCCCTGCCCGGCCCCCCGGCCCCGACCCCGGGGGCGAATCCCCTCTGGTGGCTCCCGCTCCCCCGAGGGACTCGGCGGTGGTGGGACCCCGCACGTGGCCGGAGCATCCCGTGGTGGGCGCCGGGTCGAGTGGCAGAGCTCTGCCGAACCCGGAGCATCCCACGGGGAAACCCCCACGGCGAGGTGCCCCCCACCCGCAGCCTCTCCATCACCCCCTCTCCGCCCTCCCCGGCTCCCCATTATCCTCCCCCGGGGGGTCACGTGCAGCATTTCTGTGTTTTTTTCCACCCAAAATTGAGTCTCGCGGCCAGGGTGGGACGCGGGTGCTGCCGCGGGGTCCTCCAGGGCTCGGGGGTTGGAGGGGTGGGCTCGGCGCTGGCTCGCGTGGGTGCAGGGAAAACTCAGATTGTCGTCCTCAAAGCTCTCCACTTCTTAATTTTTTTTATTTAAAAAGCCAAATATTGGCTAAAATCACCGGGCAAAGCCCTTCGATGGCCCCTCGGTGGGTAAGGGGGGGGGGGGGCACAGGGTGGGCTCCTCCCATGTTTTGGGGCAGCTCAGGGTTGGGTTTTGCCTCCCCGACCCGATTCCTCCCTGGGTTTCCTCCTGTCCCTGCGACACGCGTTATCTCGGAGGAGGGTGGAGTGTTTTTCCCACTATTTATTTGACTTCCTGCCGGGGCGGTCGGGCTGAAGAGGAATTCATTGAAGTGCCTGGGAGTTCACGCCGTGTAAATACAGCGAACAGGCTGCTTTTTAGAGCTTTTTTTTTTTATTTTATTTTATTTTCCTTATGCGGGAGGGAGCCGGCGGCAGCGGGGTCCCCGCCTGGACCCGCCGTTTCGGGAGGATTCCTCCAAATCTGCTTTTATTTAAAGGACGAGAGCGGGGTGGGGGTTGGACAAGGGAGGAGGATTGGGGACGAGGATGGGTCCTGCGCCCCTGGGTGCCCTCTGTGCCCATTCCTCTCCACCCTGAGCCCTCCCTGCCTTTATTTCCCGCGGTTTTTGGGTGAAGCAGGATTTGGCGACGGGCAGCGCGCCCCAGGTTGGTGTTCCCAAGCTGGTACCGAGCTGCTTTGTGTTCCCAAAGCTCCTGTCCCCATGGGGCCACCCGTGTTTGCAGCACCCCCATCCCGCATGCACAGCTCTTAGTTGCCCCCCTCCCCTCCCCGTAAGTAACGAGGAAAGCCGTAGGCAGACAGTGGCAACCTTCAGCCCAAGCAAACGGCTGTCGTTGAGTTACAAATCCTTAAAATCGAGTTTTTAATGGAAACGTTCAAATAGCCTCTGTCTGCTAGCGACAGGGCCGCGCCGGGGTGATTTCCCCTCGCCGTTCTTGCTCCTCCAGCCACACCTTGTTAGCTCCCGAGCTAATGGGGCTCTATCGATCCTGGCGCTAATTAAGCGGCTGCCCGAGCCCTGGCAGCGCTGCAGGAGCGGGGGACGCCGCACAGCCACGTCCCGCTGACGGTTCGGTCCCAAACCTCTGCCGGGGGGGGGGGGTTTCCAGTGGTTTAGGGGACGATCCGCCTGCGATGGCTGGGCCTTGCTCTGCGTTGGCCTCTGTCCTCCTGGCGCCGAGGCCGCCTGCGCTGCGCAGCCCCGGGGACGCGGGCACGGCTGCGGGGCAGCGCCAGGGCTCGGCGGAGGCCGAGCACCCTTGTAAGGGAGCTCTCGGCTGCCTTGCGTGTGCACCCCGCTGCAGCCCGATGTTAAATGGCACGTGGGTGCCCGTGGGCTGGTGGGTTTGGGTGTTGGTGTGAGCCGGCGGGGGCTTTATTGCTCTTGGTGGCCACCGTGCGGGGCTCTCCGTGTGCCCATCCTGCTTGTCCGTCTGCACGGCCACACGTGTGGGGCTTGAGAAAGCAGGGCCGGGGATCCCAGCAAGCTCTCCATCATTTCCATCGATCCATGCGATCGTTTCCGTCGCGGTGGCTCCTCTTACAGCCCCGCAGGCAGCTCAGTCCCCCCCCTCGCTAGGAGATACCCAGCACGTGCGCCCAAGTAACCAAACCCTGCGTAAAGCAGGGCAGGAACCAGGCCGAGCCCGAGCACCAGGGGCAGCTCGGAGCCTCTGCCCGAGGAGGGGAGCAGGTAACAAAGCAGCCCTCTCCCCGGGTGCTTCAGGAACACGACGAACCCCGGCGAATTCCTCTGCCCTCGCATTTTTCTCCGCCGAGGCAGAGCCAAGCGGTGGGAGGGAGGCGAGCGCCGGACCTGCCCGGGCGAGCTCCCCGGGGAGGATGGGGCTCGCCCTGGCTGCTCCCGGCCTCCGCGGAGACAGGAGAGGGAAGCAGCCATTTCGGGGAAGAGGATTTTACCTAAAAGGACCGGGATAAGCCAGGCTGTGGGTCTCGGCTTCGCCGCTCGGCGTCGGTACCCGCGCTGTGCTCCGGGATGTCCCCAGGCATCGTAACGTGCCGTAACGCACCAGCTCCGTGTGCCCCAAGCGGCAGCGAGCGGGCCGGGCCCCCCCACCCCACGCTGCACCGCCGGCTTCGTTAGGGGCCCCTCGTTAGCAGGAGGGCTGCCGTTCCCACCTGGGACTTTCCCGGCTCCGGGGAGGTCTGCGCGGCCGCTCCCGTCCCCATCCCCTCGCTGGGCTGC
Organism: Anser cygnoides; assembly: GCF_040182565.1. Lineage (NCBI taxonomy): Eukaryota > Metazoa > Chordata > Aves > Anseriformes > Anatidae > Anser > Anser cygnoides. The sequence goes on from NC_089883.1 coordinate 3,334,913, forward strand.
CGCAGGCGTGCCCGGTGGGGATGCTCCATCAGATGTTCCTGCCAAACGATGGGGGAGGAACGAAACAAAACAAAAAAAATCATAAAAGACACCTTGCAGGAAGCTTTCCTATGGTTTGGGTGGGTGCGTTCGTGATGGGCTCTGTGGGCTGCAGAGAAGCAGGCGCGGGGTTTGCGGGGGGGGGTTCCTGACGTTCCTCCTGGACGTATGGGATGGGGTGACCCGGCTGCTCTTGGACAGGGGGAAAACACCCTTCGAAACCGGTACCTTCATCCCGGCCCCATCCTTGTGCCCTCGCCAGCCCCCCAAGTCCTGCCCCAAACCCCGGGCGATGCTCAGCACGGCCATCCCCTCTTCCCCGCGCCGTTCCCCACGTTCGTCCCACCCAAACCTCGGCTCTCCTCACCCCTTCTCCTCTCTCTGCCCGCAGGGTCGCAGGGGTCTGGGCTCCATTTTTGTCTGGGCGTCGGGAAACGGCGGCCGGGAGGGCGACTACTGCTCCTGCGACGGCTACACCAACAGCATCTACACCATCTCCATCAGCAGCACCACCGAGAACGGCTACAAGCCCTGGTACCTGGAGGAGTGCGCCTCCACCCTGGCCACCACCTACAGCAGCGGGGCCTTTTACGAGCGGAAAATCGTGAGTTTTAGCCCGCTGGCTGCTGCTTCGATGTGGCCGGGTGGGTTTTGCTTGAGTTTTGGAGGTTTTCTGTCTCTTTTTTTTTTTTTTTGGTGAGACTGGAACTGCTCGCTGCAGCAGCTGCGGTGTTTTTGTGCTTGGGGAGAGCTCGGAAATCTGAGTTTTCCCCCATGGAAAAATGCAAAAACGGAAATATTCACCTGGCCCCCAAAGTTTGCGCTCACTTTCCTCCTGCTAAAACAAGAAAAGGGGGATTTTTGAGGGTTTTAGCTTGAGACAGAGAATAAAGAGGGGGGGATGGAGGCAGTTGGCAGGGATGCATTAAACCCAGCCGAAGTCCTTGCCGTGCTGCAGGCGGGTGCACCAAGCAGCAGCAGTTTTGGAGAGCAGCCCGGTCTGGACCCGGGTGCCACATCCCCTCCAAAAATCACCAGGTTAACCCAAAACCCAGCAGCCTTTAAAAAAAAACAAAAAAGTAATCAACTGGGCATCTCTGCCCACCTCCGCTTTCTGAGCTTCTAGTGCTCAAGCACCCTGCTCCTTCCTGAAACGAAAGAGCTGGAAATGGCTTTCTTTTGTATTTTGTTTTTTCCCCATGCAAATGGGAATTCTTGCCTGATGCAAGGAGCTGGAGCTTTTAAGGACAGCGTTTGATTTGGCGTGGCTCAACCCCAGCCCGTGGGCGCGTATTGCTGCCAGCTCTGCTCCCACCCCAACTTCTCCTGCAGCTGATCCACAGCAAAATTGACTTTTTTTTTTTTTGCCTTTCAAATAGTTTTTGCACCTTTTAGCAAAGGAAAATGTAAGTACGGGTGTTTTTTCACGTGCCAGATGTATCTGCAGACCCTTTTTCGGGCTGATGCTGTGGCAAGGATTCGGTATCCAGACCTCAGCTCCCCACGAGCAGCACCGGGAGCAAACCTCGAGCTTTGGGGTCGGTGCCGGGAGCACCTCGGGCACCCCGGGGCTGCAGCTCCTCTCTCCGCAGGTCACCACGGACCTCCGGCACCGCTGCACCGACGGCCACACCGGCACCTCCGTGTCCGCCCCCATGGTGGCTGGCATCATCGCCTTGGCTTTGGAAGCCAAGTAAGTGACCTCGCCGCCGCCTCTGGGGAGGGATAGTCCCTAGCTTAGTGTCTGGAGGGCAAAACGGGACAAAAAATGGTGTTTTTTTTCCTCTGGGGTGGCTCAAAGCGGGGCAAAGTTGTTCTGATTTGCTCCTTTGGGGCCAGGTTTGATGCAGGGCTGTTGTTTCGCAGCTGACCTTCCCGCAGGTGTTTCGTTGAGCTAATTCTCCGCTCGTTCCCATCTGGAGGAGGGCTGGGCTTTGTGGGATAAGTCGGGCTTTTCGCTTGGTGCTCCGAAACTGCTGACAGGCGCTCAGACTGCGGGCCCCGTTATGATGAGAAGGAATAAATTGAATTTTGTTTTCCTAAACGTTGTTTGAGGGCAGTATCAATCACGGCTCGAGATGCTGAGGCCGTCAGGGAAGCATGGAAAATTCTTCAGAAATATCCCTGGGTTGGGGTTTTGGGTGATGCCGAAAGCACCCAGCGCTCAGTGCGCAGCACCACGAACACACACTTTTATGTTAAATGTGCAACCCAAGTGTTTTGTTTTTTTTTTTTTTTTTAGCACTTTTTGCCATTATTCCTAGAAGGGGAGGCTTTGCCTAGCAGCTTGTATCAGCTTGTGTCATCGTTGTGCTTCGTTCCTGCAGGAAATGGGGAAAACCTTTGGGATTTATATATATATACACACATGTATGAATGTGTGTGTGTATATATATATATATAAAATATATATATTTAGTGTGAGAGCTAAATACCCTTTGCCAGGAAGAAATCCCTGCAACACCCATGCACGCAGCATCCTTGGGGTGCTCCCCCTCTGCTTAGGCACCCCAGTCCTTGGCCATCCCCCAGGCAGGGGGTGAGCATGGAAATAACCAGCGCGTGCTCTACGTGAGCAGCAAAAAGACCCTTTTTTAACCCAATTGGGGTCCCTCCTGCCGTGCCGTGACCCTGTCTCCTTGCAGCCCCCTGCTCACCTGGAGGGACGTCCAGCACCTGCTGGTCAGGACCTCGCGGCCGGTGCACCTGCGGGCGGCCGACTGGAAGACCAACGGAGCAGGGCATAAAGGTGAGCAGTCGTTGTCCCTTTTGGCAAGCAGCGTCCCACCGTGGGCTGCTCCTGGTGTTTTCCCGGCATCGGGGCATTTTTGGGGTGTAAGCCGGGCAGGTCGATGAGCTCCATGTGTTGGAGCACCTCATACCCCGGCCAGTTGGAGGATCCTCCAGGAGGAGGGTCTGGCAGGCAGAGCGGTGGGTTTCTGAGCCTTCTCTCTTTCCAGTTAGCCATCTATATGGCTTCGGGCTGGTGGATGCAGAAGCTATTGTGGTGGAAGCCAAGAAGTGGAAGACGGTGCCCCCCCAGCACGTTTGCGTGGGAAGCCTGGACAGGGTGCCCAAGTGAGTGGCGGGCACCGTTACCTTGAGCTGGGAGAACTGGGGCTGTGAATTCGGGGTCGACGAGAGCCTCGTGGACAAGCCAGAAACGTTTCTCCTCTTTTTTTGGTGGCTGGCTGGTGTTGCGTGCTGATGAGACACTGGGGCAGGAGGTCCTGCGGGACCAGATCTAACAGGGGTGGTTTATTCCTCCCTTTCTTTGTCTCCCCTTCCCGGGGCAGGGGGATCGAGCTCTGCAGTGAGCCCTGATTCCCATAGGGCTTTTGGGGTCCTCTGGGGCAGCCCAGAGCCTCTGACTGAGGCAGGTATCCCAACCAGGTACTGCCTCGCCTTGCAGCGAGCTGCTCAGCAGGGCAGCGCAGCTCCTCTGGAAAGCAGCGAGGATGCAAAGCGGGAACGGACTCGGAGCCAAGTGTGTTCACGAAACTATTTATCTGATACAGACGCTAATTACAACCCGGAGAGGAGCGCTGCGCCGATAATTATAATAAAGAAGCGCCCTTGCAAGCCATGAGGCATAGATCTTAGAGGCGGTTCAAAAGCACCTCGCTACCATTGAGCAATTCAGCAGATCCCCCTGCGAGGCCGATGTAAGGCGCTGGAGGAGGCGATGATCTGCCACGAGGCAGTGGGAGGCCAGGTTTAAACACAACTGGGTGTCTGCTGATGGGAACAGGGCAAGCGCGATGTTGAGAAGGAGCCGAAGGAAATAATCCCAAATTTGGTCTCATTAATTAGTCCTCTGCTTAACATGAGCGTTAACCCCTCGCTGCAGCCATCTCTAGCCCGGGGTTAATGGTATTTGGGTTCCCAGCTCCAAATCCCAGGTGGGATTAAAAAGGTGTTTTAATCAGTGAGGAGCAGCCGTCGCCTTTGCACCGTGTGTTTCTGAGTGCTGGGGAGTTGCATCGGGGTTTATTGATGACGATTGCCCCCTGCCCCCGGCAGGTACATCCGCCCCGACCACGTGCTGCGCGCCAGCACCCTGAGCAGCGCCTGCAGCGAGCAGCGCGAGCAGCACGTGCAGTACCTGGAGCACGTGGTGGTGCGGCTCAGCATCGCGCACCCGCGCCGCGGGGACCTGCAGATCAGCCTCATCTCGCCGGCGGGGACCAGGTCGCAGCTCCTGGCCAGGAGGTGAGAGCAGCCGAGGGAGCCTGCGTGGGGTTTTTGGGGAGGTGGGGAGCACGCGCACGGCGTGGCCGCAGGAGGGGTCCGCGCCAAGGGTGGGTGTGCGCGGGGATGTTTTAATGCATCCTGAATTCAACCCCTGCCTCTTCCGATTGAATATGGTGTTTGTGCCGCTCCTCGCAGGGTTTTCGACCACTCCAACGAGGGCTTCAAGGGCTGGGAGTTCATGACGGTGCACTGCTGGGGGGAGAGGGCGGCGGGGGAGTGGACGCTGGAGATCCAGGACACGCCGTCCCAGGTGCGCAGCCCCGCCGCGCAAGGTAAGGGCATCAAACCCCAGGGCGCTTCCAAGAGCGGGCATAAAACCCCGAACGCTGTTGTGCAAAGGCTTGGGCCGAGCCAGCAGCAGGTCTGTCCCCCCCCGTGAATTTACTGCAACCGAGAGCGAGGTTTCCAAAATTAAACCGTACCGAGTCAAAACGAGGAAAGCCGAGAGCTGTAATTTTTGTTTGTTTGTTTTGCTTTGCTGCTGGAACATCTGCAGCGTGGGCTGCTTGTGCAACGGCAACAGCAGCGCGAGGGGACGATGCCCCTGGGGCTGCCACCGTGCGGGCAGGGGCTGGCTGTCCTCAGCCGGCCCCCCCCTGCCTGTCCCCAGCCCTGCCATGTCCCCAGGAGCTGAGCTGGCAGGATCCGGCCCCGTGGAAAGGGGCAGTGGGGCACGAAACGTCACGCCTCGGGCTAGTGCACCCTGTGGGGGCGTGCAGATTCACCTTAGCATTGATAGAAAGCCAGCAGCAAATTAAAAACCTCGCCCCCGCTGCTCTCTGGCACGTGGGGGTTAATTGCCCGGGAAGGCGTTGCTGTTTGCTGCCGTGGCCTGAAATCTTTTTGAACTCGTTGTAGCAGCACCGAAACACCCCCCGGAGCTGCTTTCCCCCCCCCCCCGGAAATGCTTTGCCCCCTGGATTTAGTTTTCAGCTGGTATTTCTGCTCCCCTCCCACGAGGGGAGCAAGCTGCACGCCGCCCCAGGGCCGTGCCGTACCTGGCTGTGCAGAACAGAACCAAAAGGAGCACACGAAGCCACCCCGTAATAATGACGCGGAGAGGGCGAAGCAGGAGGGAAGGACGGGGAGATGCTCGTGGCCGGGGCTGGTGGGGAGCTGGCACTTGTAGGCACTCGGCTGTGAAATTGGGAGGCGAAAATTTAAAGTCAGGCGAATGGCATTTTATCGTAACGGGGGTAAAATCCGGGGTGTGGGGTCGGCGCTTTGGGTGATGCTGAGCTTGGAGCGAAGCGTGGGTCGGGGTGAGTGCTGGGCGAGAGGCAGCCGCTCCGGGTGACAGGACGTGTGCCCCGCAGGGAAGCTGAAGGAGTGGAGCCTCCTCTTCTACGGGACGGCCGAGCACCCCTACAACACGCTGGGGGCCCCCCAGCCCCGCGCGAGGCCGCCGGAGGCCTCGGAGATGGAGCCGTCAAGGGCGGCCTTCCTGCAGAGCCAGGTGGAGGTGGCGGAGGAGGAGGAGGAGTACGCGGGTAAGAGCCGCGGGGTGGCCCCGAAGCATCCCCAAAATGCAAACTGGGATGAACTGGGTGGGCTGGGGGGGGGGGGCGGCAGGGAGGAGAGGTGCCTGTGGCCAGAGCGGGGCAGCAGGATGGCGAAATTAGAAGGTGGGGAAAAAAAAAGCAGCCTGTCGGCGCTCCCGCCGCAAATCGGTGCTGGAGGCGGCTGGGGAGGAAAAACCAAACCCAAACCCAAAAAAATCCTCTGCCTGCCACCCTGGTGCGCACAGCGAGATGCGTCCCCGTGTCCGGCTGCCCGGGGAGGGACCGGCAGCGCCCTCCCAGCCCGCGGGGGTCCCTCAGCCTCGGTCCCCGGGCCTGAGCTGCCATCTCCCGCAGGTCCCTGCCACCCCGAGTGCGGTGACCAAGGCTGCGACGGCCCCAGCGCCGACCAGTGCCTGAACTGCATCCACTACAGCCTGGGCAGCGTGAAAAGCGGCAGGTGAGGGGCCGCGGGGTGTTTGCACGGGGCAGGGAGCGTAGGGGACGGAGGGGAGATGGGGGGAGGCGCGGGGGGCTCTGCCCCGGCGTAGGGTGGCTTGGGGGACGTGGTGCTAGAAGTGAAGCCGTGCCGGGGAGAAAGCATTGGGGTCGCTTGGTCGGTGCCCGAGGGGCGGAGAGCTGAGGTGCCAAGTGACTTCTGAAATTGGGAGTTTATTATTGTCTTCGCGAGGCCAGGGCTGGAGAATCCCCAGCTCTCTGATTCAGAGCCACGGCATCCAAGGCAACCTAAACCTTAAGAAGAAAACGAGGCAGGGACGGGGACGCTGCATTTCGGGAAGGAGCTGCCGCTCTCTGGGCTGTGCGGGCGCGGGATGCGACGGATTCGGGGAAGGCAGGGGGGCAACGGTGGGAAACCATCCACGCCGAATCAAGGGCAGAGCACGGAGCTCGCAGTGCCTCGCTTCCTCCCGCAGGATGTGCGTCAGCTCGTGCCCCACAGGGTTTTTCGGCGACAAGGCAGCGCGGAGGTGCCGGCGGTGCTACAAGGGCTGCGAGAGCTGCGTGGGCAGGGGCCCCGGCCAGTGCACGGCGTGCAAGAGGAGCCTCTACCACCACCCCGAGATGGGCGCCTGCCTGCCCCTCTGCCCGCCCGGCTTCTACGCCGAGGAACGTAAGGGCTCTCGTAAACCGCTTGTAAATCACCGAGGTGTGCTCACGCTGTTTGCAGGGGGAGAAAACCCCTCCGCTGCCCTGTGCTGGCTCTGGGACAGCCCCGACCTGCTGCCCCTGAGGACGGAGGGGGCAAAATGTGGGCACTCAGAGCTGTTAATTAGGGGCAGTTGTTATTAATGATCCTAGCTGCTTGCAAAACGTATTAATTCGTAGCATGGAGTGGCACGGTGGGGCTTGCTGGGGGACCACACGTCCCGTCCCTGGGGAACAGCCCCTGGGCTGTGCGGCTCTGCCCGCCAATGGCAAATCCCTGTCCAGGCGTCATCCTCACCAGCTCTTCGGTTGTTCTTCCTTTTTTTTTTTCTTTGGAAAGGTCAGAAACGCTGTCTGAAATGCCATCAGAACTGTAAAAAATGTCTCGGCGAGCCGGATAAATGTACTGCGTGCAAAGACGGATTCAGGTAAAATACCAGCGTGCTGTGAGGTTTTATAACTTCGTCCCCTCTGCACCCCCGCGAATCTGCCAGCACCCCCCGAAATGTTGCACCCAGCAGGGCACGGTCACGGTGCCCTGCTCAGGGAGCAGCCGGGGTGCGGGGAGAGCTGGGGACGGGCTGTTCCCAGGCCCCTGGAGCCTGTGGTGTGGGTGCAAACGTCCTTTTCTGCTTTGCTGGCAGCCTGGCGGGAGAGAGCTGCGTGCCGGAGTGCCAGCCCACCATGTACCTCAGCCGCGAGCCCCGGCGCTGCGAGAGCTGCCCCGCCGGCGCAGGTACGTCCTCACCCCCAGCACCTGCACACGAAACCCCCAAATCTTTGGGCATCACGGCCCCAAGCCGGAGAGGGAGTGGGGAAGAAATCACGGCGCCGGGAGGCTGTGGGCTGCGTTGTTTTTCCTGCTCCCATCCCCCTGGATAACCGTGTCCGTGGGGAAACGCCCCGGGGACGGAGCTCAGCAGCTCCCCTGGCTCCCACGCGCGCTGCAGGTGCTGGGATGTGTTCCCGCTGGAAAGGATTTCAGGGAGTTTTTCTATTTTTATTAGAGCTGTTCTTTATTTCCTGATCCCTCTGAAGCCAGGTGCTTTGGTTTAATAAGGTTGCGGGGGAGGCTGTAAAACCCTCTCGGAGGGATGGAGGATGGCTCGGCAGCATTTAGAAATGTCAGGTGCCCGATGTGTGCTGGCCCCGGGGCCCTGCCCTCCCAACACCCACCCATGTCCCCAAGTTGTTTGACGTCCCCTTTAAATTTTGCCTTTTCTTGCCCTTTGAAAGTCCCATTATTTTCCATTGTTCGTGCTTGTGTTTGCTCTCAACATCATCATGGATCTGATAATGTGATCTCCGGACAATTCAGGCTCAGCGCTGTGGGTCTCATTCATCACACACGGGCAATTGCCTAGGACTAAACCCAAAATTTATTGATCTCCTTGGCAAACCTGGAAGGGGACGGACTCCTAATCCCTTAAGAAAATTACTTCCTTTGTAATTCTTATTCCGGGCAGTGTAAATATACTTCACCACAGGTTTTTTTCGAGCCCTTTCCTCTCTCCTTTTCCCACATAACCATTTCTCAAGCGCAGCGCGTGGAAGGCCTCTAATAAAAGCGCCTCCATCCCCGCCGCTGCCGCCCAGCCGCGACACGCTGGCACCACTCGTCTCCTCCACAGCCGACTTTTGCATCTCTTTTTCCAAGCATTGCCCTGCACAGGGTGGCAAAACCAAACCGGTGCTCGCCTGGGAGCAGCCGGAGGGAACGGGGAGGGGATTTCAACACGATGTCCCCAGCCGAGCCCGTAACCAGCCACAGAGGGCTCCCAGGGCGGGACGCCGGCTGGGTTTTTGGGGTGGAAGCAGGGTTCGGGACCCCGTCAGCATCTTGTTTATCCGCAGGGCCAGGTGAGGAAGAGTGCACCCCCTGCTCCCCCGAGACCCCCACGCCCCACTGGCGTTGCGTCCCCGCCTGCCGGGAGGGCTTCTACCCCGCCGACAGCCACGGGCTTCCCAGCAAGGTCTGCAAGAGGTACGGTGCCTCCTCCCGTGGGGGGGGGAGCGAGGAGAAAATAAAAATACAAAATTAAATGAAAATTAATGAAAACAGCTCGCAGCTGGGGCTGTTTATGGGGAAATAAATCCAAAGGGCAGGGGAGCGCCGAGCTGGCTCCCTCTTCTTTTTTATTTTTTTATTTTTAAGAGCCACGCAGCCAAGGTGTCTTAGGGCTACGTGGAGGGGCTCAGCCCTGGCCCCAGGCTCCCTGGGGAGGCGTGGGAGGAAGGGTGATGATATTTAGGCAAATATTCCAGCTCTCAGCCAGAGTCCTTGCCCTGCGGCCATGGCGTTAACCCGTTCCTGTGCCCATCACGGGGCCGGAGGTGCCGCAGGGCAGCGATTTGGCTGCCTGGTGTCGGAGCGGGACTCACTGCAGCCTCCTTAGGGCCGGCATGCCGGGGAAGGGCGAAAGGCAAAAGCACCGTGGGAGCACCAGGAGCTGCCTCGCAGCACGCTCCCTGCCTGCCGAGGGTTTCCCTAGCCCACGTGCTGGCTTCACGGGGGATGAAGGTTGGGATTCGGTGTTTTCCCCGTTGCGGGTGGCTGGCTCAGCGCGGCGGGGTCTCCCCCCCAGGTGCGAGGACCACTGCTCGGCCTGCGAGGGCTCCAGCGGGAACTGCATCAAGTGTAAGGAAGGTTTCAGCCTCCTCGGCGGCTCCTGCGTAACCAACGAGACCTGCACCAACGGTAAGTGCCCGTGGCGTAACCCCCGGCTGCGAAAAATGAGGGTTTCTGGGGATTCCCTTTGTAGGGTAAAGCCAAAAGCTGCCAGGCTTCCCGGGGCACGGCTGCGGTGGGCGAGCTGGCAGAGCTGTTGGATGTCTGCCTGTTGCTCAAACGCATCCAGGCGTTTGTACTTCGTTATGTTTTAGTCTCGGGGCTAATTCTCCCACTCTCTGCAAAACTTCTTTATTCCTTCATTAAACCCCCATGAAAGGTGCCCTTAAGAAGCGACTCCTTTGCAATTCTCTCTCCTCAAACGCTGGAACGAATTGCACCGCCTGTTACGTGCGATGTTTGTTTATTTAAAATGTTAATCTGCTCTCATTTTCTCTTGTTCCTCGCCTCGCCAGCTGACAAGACTTTCTGTGAGATGGTGAAATCAAACAAGCTCTGTGAAAAGAAGCTGTTTGTGCAGTTCTGCTGTCAGACGTGTCTCATGGCCGGGTAAAGTTCAGCGGCTGCATCCAGGACTTCCACCAACTGCCAGCCCAGTTTCGCCAAATGTTTAGGACAAAAGTTTATTTTTTCAGCTTCGGGAGAGTTTACATGGTGCTGTCAAGCGTTCCCTCGCAAGTTTGATAGCTTTAATATCACTGTCAGCTCGTTCCTATAGCAATACGTTGAGCAGAGCTCGGATCGTAGCCTGAATGACCGAGCCCGGTAAGGCACCGTGCGGGCGGTGATATTAATACTCTCAAACACTCCTCGTGAGCAGGGAGCAAGGCGTGATCCGTGTACCCAAGCTCGGTTCTTCGCAGAAATCCTACTGACGTGCGCGGCTGGCAGGAGCCCGGCCGCAGGGGACGCGGGACACGAGCCGGGGCCGAGCCCTGCTGGGTGACGGTGACAGCGACCTGCGCTGCCACCAAGCCAGCGCCGCGCTCAGCACCGGCGTGAAAACGATGAGTTGGGCGGCTCGGGAGCAGGCTGCGCAGCCCGCCCTGCCGCCCCTGTTCGGGTTCAGCCGTGAGCGTGGCCATAACCGGAGCTCCGGGGATCGAGGCGGCTCCGCGGGCAGGCCGGAGCCGGGTGTCCGCAGGGAGGTTCGGGGGGGTTCATCCACACGGAGCAGCCTGGGGGGCCGCAGCCTTACTGTAAAATTAATTTCCCTCCCTAATTGCTGGTTAGTTCAGTTCTGGAGCGAGCTGGAGCCTTCCTCTCGGAGCTGAACGAGGTGGCTTCCCAACCCGTCCCTCCCAGCGTTTCGCATCACCGTCCTTGCCCCGTTTTGCCGGTATACCTCTCACAAATCCTCCTGTTCACGGCAGTGATATTTTTTTCTTGGGCATCTGTTTCCAGAAGAGACATTCCAGGGATCTGGACAGGAAGCTCTTAATTCTGCAAAACCCTCCCCCGAAACAAACCTTTTCATGCTCTCTCTTAATAGTACGTCACGTGGTGTTTATATAATTGTGTTTAAAATATCCCTGGCTATGTTGTTTTACAGATTTTTTTTAAAAAAATAACTTATACAGTCCTTGTTTTTCTCTGTAGACTATTTTTTATATGGGGAGCGGGGAATCTTGTCTTACGTCCTTATCCTCTCCGACCTTGCCGAGACGCTCTTTTCACCAGACATATGTAAACAGCATTCCCTGCGCTGCATGTTCTCATTTTCATTGTTAATAGATTTAAGGAGTTAAACCTCTTGCCAGTGAAACTCGCAGTGCGGATTGTCACCCGCTCCTCCCGGAGCTGGGCTAATCCCTGCTTGTTTTCGGCTGCGACGACGCGCCCTGCCTGGGCTTGCCCAACAGAGCTTACCTCCGCCAGGCGAAGGGGCGAGAGCCACACCGCCACCGGCAGACCAAACCCTCGCAAAGACGGAGCTTTGGTGAACCGACCTTTAAGTTAATAAACTATTGATCTCCCCTGAGCAACGGGTCTGTGCTTTTTCCAAATTCCTGCCTCCGGAGGCAGGTCAGGGCGGTGGTGCTGCACCTCTCTTTGCTCTGCTGTCCTCGCTGGAGCCTCTCCGATCAGTGGGAGAAACGGCTCCTGAGCAGATGGTGCACGTGCAAAAAACCTCGTGTTTCTTCTCAAAAAGACCTTTTGCCTTCAAAGCTCGCGGTGTAGTCCTGGCCGCAGTGTGGGCTGGCAGCCATGGGGCCACCTTCCCCTCTCTGGCTGGGGACGGAGAGGTGCTGGTGTGGTGGGGATGGAGGCAGCCGTGGAGCCTTTTGGGGTTTCTTTCACAGGGTTTTACCGTGGGTCAGGCGCCCAGGGTAGTGCCTGGGTATCTGGAATTGAGCTTTTTATGTGTGAAAAGGGAAAGAAGTGAGCCCTCTCGTGAGGGAGTCGTGGAATATCCCGAGCTGGAAGGGAGCCACAAGAATCAGCGCGTCCAAGTCGAGGGAAGACGCTTTCTCAGAGCTGTGCTGCTGTGGGCTTGTGCGTCTCACAGTTCTTCCCATTTATCATCTGATAAATGTGAATTAACCAGATGATGTATCACGTACTGAGTCCTTCTGTTGCTCTGGGATCCCCTTTTTGGTCTTGGGCCAAACCAGAGGTCAGAAGTGGGGTGAAATGCTTCTGGCTTCTGCCACTTTGGTTGTAAAATAACAAACTTTAATTTCTGTTGCTGTGTCACTGTCAAAAACGGGAGCTGTGAAGCAGGAGCACTGCGTCAGCTCTGACTTCCAGTTCTGGCTCACAGCAGCCTGCCTGTAACACTGCTCAATGGTTTATTCAGATGTACTGAAATGCTAAAAAAAAAAAAAAAAAAAAAAAGCTGTTTACCCTTACATCCTTGGCATAACTTAAAATACAAAAATACACCATGGGTGAAGCAATGCAATTTAAGATGACCAATCCCTAGCAGTCGCAGCTTTATCTAGCTTTCTGCTGCCCTCCAGCCTGCCGGGAAAAGAAATAAATTCTACACATCGGGTTCATGTAACAACACCAGCTTCCAGTATTTCCCAGGGCTCTAACTCCATCAGAAATCATTCTTGGAAAGTAATAAAATTCAGATTATTTATCTAAGCTATTGCAATGCTAGCTTGGAGCTATTAAAGTCTCTCTGACACTGGTATGCTCAGAGGATCAAAGTGGCTGTCTCTTCAAGATAAACGAATACTTAGGCAGTGTATTAAAGCACATTTCTCTATTGTCTCTTGGCACCAGTGACCGATCCGTAATAGCTGTTTTCTGGAAAATCTTCTTAGAGTAGCCTGACTCCTCATTTGCTGCTTGGCTGTGAGGTTGCGTTCACAGCCATCAGCCATTTCATAGCTGGCAGGTGGAGAACACACATCTTAAAAATCATCACTTTGACTTCCCATTACAAAGAAGGGGCTTTTAAGAGCTCGTGTACCGCATCTGACACCAACAATCTGTCTGCTCTCAGTTACGGCTCCATTACAGCCAGAGAGCTGAGGCACGCCGCTGTACTGTGCTGTAGGAGAAAGGTCCCCGTTTTGTTTAGCCTTGTCAGGGGCAGGACCTGCTTCCCAGGAGGCTGAAGAGAATCTCCTTTCAAAGCCTGCCTGAAACAACTGAGGATTGCATTGACTTTCCCGTCGTGTGATTCCTTAGTTGTGCAACCACGCTGCTAATTCATCACTGCTTATGATACCTCTTTCTCTTGCTCTCTCCTAACTTCTTTTAAAGAAACGCAGATGTTACAAAAACCTGACTACGTGCTTTCGTACGTAGCATTGGTCACAGACAGCAGCGAGGGTGTTTCCTTAGCAGGGAGCGCAGGAACTGAGTGACCTCAGCCGACACCTCCGCAGGGATTGCCAGCCAGAACGGAGCCAGCGCTGACACTGTAATCCTGGGGACCAAGCCAGGCGTCACTCACAGGATGCTGCTGCTGGATGCTCCCAAAAGAAAAGTATGAGCCATCCCTGTGTGGTGCCAAGCGTGGCTGCAGCACTCACACTATCGTCACAGCCTCTGGGTTCACAGAAATGTCACAGCTCCCAAAAAAATAAAATCCTTCCCTAGATAGTGGTAGCTGCAGAAATCATTCTGCCTCATCTCACAGAGGGAGCCTTGAGGGCTGGAGAAGTATTTTTCCAGGGTCACAGAGGCGGTGGCGTGGTGACATTCAGCAGGATTTGGGGACCTGGGGGTGACCAACCACTTCCCTTCCCATGCCACCTTCAGTTAACATCACCTGCACTGTGGCTCATCCATCCGCAAAGCGCCGCTGCTGCCAGCCGAGCCCTGCCAACGGGGCCAAGTGCCTTGGCTGTGACTACCTGGCGTTAATGCCAGGCAGCTCACCAGCCTTGGACCTGGTTTACGCTGAAGTGAAGCTGCCTGCCCAGGCACGGCAGGCTGAGCCATCTCAGCTCCCCAGGAGATACACCCAGCTCTTCCTCAGCTTTCCAAATCCGTAAAGTGGGTCAGGAGGTGGGTGATGCCACTTGAAAGTGTGCTTTATCTTGAAGGCGAAAGGTGAATGTTGTGCTGCAGCCTGCAGTGCTCCCAGCCCATCATTTCTTCCCTGAGAGCTGGAAAGCACGTGGAGATGCCAGAGCGACTGTCTCGAGCGCTGCAGTGGGAAGGTGTTTATGGGCAACCCTGTATTCGGGAGCAAAGCCCAAACTGCTGCTGGGGTGGTGGAAAGCACCAAGAGCTGTAATTACTGTGTGAGGCTGCCCTGGCTGTATAGCAGGAAGGGAGCAGCATTTGTCTGAAAAAGCACAGTCCCAGTGGCTAAAAGCTCAGCAGCTGACTGTCCAAGGGAAAGCAGCCTGCTTGCTGCCATTCAGCCCACGGGAAGCAGGTCCCCAGCCTGCTCTGCCTGGATTCCTGCAGAGTTAGTCTGATCTGAAACACCAGAAGCAGAGAGGGAAGCTCTGGTAACAGCTTCTGCCTGTTTTAGGGTTTAATGGATAGCAAAGCCAAGCCTTTACTCCGTTGATAGATGTGCTCGGATGCGGGGCTCTGCACTCTCTGGCTGTGCACAGAACCGAGCTGTTGGGAACGTGGAGAAAGCGCAGCTCAGCAGAGATTTTGCCACAAGGGAGACTGCAATGGCCTCTGGCTGGGTCGTGTTGTCCATGAGAGGAGGGCTTGGGGCGAAAAAACTTCTGATTTTGTACCTTTTCCCTCAACATTCACAATTGCTGCTAGGAGCCCATAGAGAAGGATCGCTGCCCATCTCAGCAGTGCTGCTGCAGACAAATGAAAGACCCAAACTTTTCCAACATCTGCAAGGCCTGGCCTTCCCCTGGCCTGGGGAGAGAGGGGTGACAGAGGCACCCTGTGCCGCTTGGGGCTGCTTTGGCCAAAGGCAGAGGCGTTTGTAGGACATCAGTTCCCTCTGCTGACGAGCTGCTGAAGTGCTCTGGTGCTATGGCGGCACTCGCAGGGAACTGCCCAAACGCCCCAAGCGAAGGCCGCACCTGAGCAGAGCTGCTCCCCTGGGCCCTTGCTGTGGCTCCCCCCAGCTCCCTGGGGGGACGAGGTTCCAACTGTATGGAAAAGCACTGTTTAAAGACATTTAAGTGAGATTTAGAAGGTTATGAGGGACAAAGGGAAGAGTGTGACTCGGGGGGCACCCAGTGGAGTCCCTGTGCTCCCCTCTTCTAGAGGTCCCGCACCCTGGGGTGTCCCCAGTGCACCCCAGACACTGTCTGCACAGTGAGCTCCTCCTGAGGGGAGCAGAGGGGCAGGTGCTGAGCTCTGCTCTCTGGGGACAGCGACAGGACCCGAAGGAATGTCATGGAGCTGGGACAGGGGAGGGTCAGGCTGGACATTGGGAAAAGGTTCTGCACTGAGAAGGTGGTCACGCGCTGGCACAGACTCCCCAGGGAAGTGGTCATGGCACTGAGCCTGGCGGAGTTCAAGTTCAAGATGCGTTTGGACACCACTCTCAGACACACGGTTTGAGTTTTGGGTGGTCCTGTGTGGAGCCGGGAGTTGGACTCCACGCTCCTCCACGATTCGGTACAAGAGGGACGTAGAGCTTCTAGAGGGGGTCCAGTGTAGAGCCATGAAGATGACTAAGGGATTGGAGCATCTGTCCTACGGGGAAGGACTAAGCGAGCTGGGCCTGTTTAGCCTAGAGAAGAGGAGATTGAGAGGGGATCTTATCAACCTCTACAGATACCTGAGGGGGGCAATGTAAAGGGGACGGGGCCAAACTCATCTAAGTGGTGGCCGGTGATAGCACAAGGAGTAATGGGTATAAATTGCACCACAGGAGGTTTCGTCGCCACGTGAGGAAGAACTTATTTATTGTTCAGGTGACAGAGCTAAACCTAGAAGCGACCACCCCCCCCCTCTTCCCGCCCTCCCCGGCCGCCATTTCGCGGAGGAGGAGCCGAGGGGCGGAGAAGGAGGGGGGCGGGCGGCGCCTGCTCGGCGCTCGGCTGCGGGGCCTGGCGGAGCGGGGCGGGCTCGGCTCGGCACGGCGCGGCTCGGCTGGGCCTGGTGCGGCCTAGCACGGCCCGGCGGGATGGTGAAGCTCACGGCGGAGCTGATCGAGCAGGCGGCGCAGTACACCAACGCCGTCCGGGACCGAGAGCTCGACCTGCGCGGTGCGGGGCTGAGGGGGGAGCTGGGCCCCGGGGGGGAGCTGGGCCCCGGGGGGGAGCTGGGCCCGGCGCTGTGGGACTGGTTTTGGGCCCAGGAACTCGTTTTTTGGCTCTGGGGAGGCTGTGGGGGCTGTTGGAGGCTTTATTCTGTGCGGGAGCGGGGTAAAGGCACCCTGCAGGCTTTTTTTTTTTAGCAATCCCTCTGTCCAGGCATCTCCCCGAGGCCTTGTTTTTCGCTGTGTTTTACTCTTCCGTAGCCACCCTCTAATCCATGCCTTACTTCCTCTCCCGCAGGCTATAAAATCCCCGTTATCGAGAATTTAGGCGCCACTTTGGACCAGTTCGATGCGATCGATTTCTCTGACAACGAGATCCGCAAGCTGGACGGGTTCCCCCTGCTGAGGAGGCTGAAAACCCTCCTGATGAATAACAACAGGATTTGGTGAGTGGTTGCGTTTGGGACCCTGGGGCAGAGGAAGGTGCTCTTGGGAGGAGAAGCATCTGTCAGTGCAGGATAGTTGTAGAAATGTTTGTTTTGTGGGGGGAAAAAAATGGCAGCGAATACTGTATAAGCCCTATTCAGCTTGCTTGCGTTGTTCATTGAAAAAATCTGTCCCTGGTCAGTCTTCACTTTTCAGACAGGACAGTGACATGCAGAGTCTGGAACTTGGCTAGAATCTTTTGGAGTTCATTTACCGTCCCTATAAAGAGCAGGCAAAGAGGGATGCCTGCAGTTGAATGATTGTAACTCATATCGTGCATCTAATGCTCTTTCAGTGCCAGCTGGTATTTTATGCTGCTTTGATTAGAAAAAGTCTTGTAGCTGATGCCAACCCAAACTTGTGCCGGTGTCAGACTTGGTTATCTTTAAGAGAGAAGCTCTGTATTTTCATATTTGTGTGTTTTCACCATTGCTAATTTCCCGCCTAAGTTAAACCTTTGGATTTTTGTTCTTCTTCAGTCGGATCGGTGAAGGACTTGAGCAGGCTCTGCCCAGCCTCACGGAGCTCGTTCTTACCAACAATAACATTGCCGAATTGGTAAGCTACTGATGCAGAATAAATCCAAACAGGACTAAATTGTGTGGTTATGTCATCTTTCTAATTAACCTTTTTCTTTAGAGAAATACCACTTGAATTTGGTAGTGTGGTGTGTATATCAGTGTGTATGGTTTAATTAACATAATTTGCAGCATGCAGTGGAACAGCAGTCAAAAGGTTTGGGTGGGTTTCCTGTTAAAAAATAGCTAAATTTTAGTAATTCTAATTGATTTCTAAAACACATGTGAGAGTCTAGTGAGGAGCATTCACAAAGGTGATCTAATTACTTTGAAATTAAATACTTTTAGGTCTAATATTGAACTGAACAAACAGTCTCTGTTTTTAAAAACTGTATGAAAATTCTCTTTTAAAACTTCTTTTTGGTCACTTATTCAGAACTAGAAAATGCAAGTGCATCTAATATTCTCCATTTGAATTATTTAATTCATAAGCCAAGAGCCTGAGTGCAACCTTATTGGTTTTGTTAGTGGTGTTATGTGTAAAAGTGACCAGATTTGAATCCTTTATATAGCATTTGAGCAGATCTAATACCAGCAGGTCTACTTGCAATTTTCTTATTCTTAATTCTTTGTTAAAAATGAAACTTGCTTCGTTGCTCTTTTTTCCACCTGTTTCTGGAACATATCTTTTCCATAGTAGAAATTAAAACTTATGGCTCATTTGGCTGCCTTAAATTGCGTATAGTAGTATTACTTGAAACTTTATTGACTTACTGCAGTCATTTGCCACAGTACAAATGCTATTTGCCTAAATTTTCAAAAAAATAAGCTTGAAATGAACGTGAGATTATTCTGACTCTGAAGCAGTAACTTATAAAGACGGGTAGAAGTTTAGGAACTTTGTTTTAAAATACTGGATTCTTATTAAATGCATTCAAGATTGTTTCTGTGTTCCCATTATGTAGGGTGAACTGGATCCATTATCAAGTATTAAATCACTGACGTACCTGAGGTATGTAATCTTGAAAAGAGAAGTTACTTTTTGTGTTTTTCCTCTGAATTTATATCTGTATTTGAATATAGATATATCTTTATTTTAATGTATTTCATATTAAGTACCTCTTTGTAACCTTTATTTACTTTGTAGCATTTTAAGGAATCCTGTAACAAATAAGAAGCATTACAGACTGTATGTAATCCACAAAGTTCCTCAAGTCAGAGTACTGGATTTTCAGAAAGTAAAACTCAAAGTAAGTCTTCTCTCTTCTGATTCAGCACACGATGAAGACCTTTTTTCTTGTTACGTTCTTGTAACTTTAGTGGCAAGAACAAGCTTTTTGCCATATTTGTAAATTGTATTGAAACTATGAATCCTAAGTGGCTTTAAAACATGTGCTTTGCTTTCTTTCATGATTTCATTCCGTTAAGAATCTAGTCTGCTTAATTACATTTGACTATGTTTTACTACCGTCGTTTGTTTAGTCTGATTCTCTTCTGGCTGGCTAGTTTTCTTGGTAGAAAGAGATCTGGAGAAAGGAATGAAAAATCACAGCGGAGCCCTCTGTTCTCAGTGAAGATGCAGTGTGGGAGAGTTGTTGTTTTTCAGAGCGTTAGGCTGATATGCCTTGAGTCTGAGCATTTGGACAGTGTTTGTGTGCTTGTTGTTACGCCTGCTCTCCGTGTGCCAATGTTCGCTGATGAAGATGAGCCAAAGCATCTTTCTTTGCAAAGACAGCAACTTTGCAAAATGCAATGTTCCTAAATTAACTTTGTGTGTGTGGTATCGCTGTAGGAGCGACAGGAGGCAGAGAAAATGTTCAAGGGCAAACGGGGTGCACAGCTTGCAAAGGATATTGCCAGGAGATCAAAAACGTAAGATGAAAAATAAATTTACGCTGGCGTTCTCCTTCAGAAACACCACTTTGTGTGCGGCATTACGCACGAAACTGAAACAGCCGTTATTGGCAGGATGGCTTAACTTCGGTAGGGTGATTTCACGAGGCGCTTCTGGCTAATTTTTGGATGGTGGTGAATACAGCTCAGGAATATTTCTGAAAGAGACCTTTGGTCAGGGTGGATTCATTTACATCAACGAGCAGGAAACCTTTTTTTCCCCTCTGTTACTTTACTGCAAAGAGGCGGCTGTTGTTTGTATGTTTATTTTTCCACTCTCTAGCTGATCACTAACTGAAAAATCTTATGTTTTTCTAGGGACTATAAACAGTAGAACCTGTTTTAACTAGGAGGATAAATGCAGATGAAAACAATTTAATATTAAAATATAATTTAAAATCTATTATTTATATATTTTATATAAAAATATATGCTTATTCAGTTAAATTCTTAAATGGTACGTCATAGAATGGCTCAGGTTGGAAGGGACCTTAAATATCATCTTGTTCTAACCCTCCTGCTGCGGGCAGGGATGCCACCCACTAGATCAGGTTGTCCAGGGCCCTATGTAACCTGGCCTTCTTTTTGTGTAATTTTTCATTGAGTTGCTTGGAAAACAGAATTCAGACCACGCATGGCAACAGCATTTCCAAATTCATAGCTGAGTAACAAAAGTATCTCAAATGTATTTAGCATCTAAAACTGTAACAGGTGGACTTTCACTAAGGATTGTGAGTAAAAAAAGGGTTCAGGTCTGGTAGTTTTAGAACAGGTAAATCAGTGATCTCAGTAGTTTGATAAACATACAAACAAAATCTCCCTATAGCTGCAGAAGAGGCTGCAGGTTTCTGAGGCTGGGTCAGCATTTCAGGAAATTCTTTCCTGCTGCGTAGTCAGTAACTCCCATTTTCACAGACTATAAACGTTTATTTATTTTTTTTTAAAGCAGGTAACTCTGAGAAGCAAAAGTTTAAGATTGCACCTAGTGTAGCGCAGGCTTTAACACAAGCTGTCACAATGGCACATTAAATATGTGAGAAAAGGAAACCCCCATTTCATTTACTCTGTATTTATCCACCCTGCCTTCGTAATGGTGACGGATGAAACGGAGTGTTCAACAACATCCAAATCGAGTAGCTCTTGTCAAATACTTCATAAATTATGCCCTGCCTCTCGTTATGAGCAGCTGAAGGGTGGGAGGGGGAATGGGACCCTGGGGATGAGTTGCTGGTGTTTCTGAAGGAGGCAATTCACTGTATCAGTTTGTTAACAAAGATAAGATACTACACTTGATTGAATGAAATGCTTCCAAACCTGGTTTGGAAGTAAGAGAAGCACGTGCTCCTCACAGAGTGTAATGATACTCTGCTTTTTTTTTTTCTTTGAAGCTTCAATCCAGGCGCAGGTCTGCCAACGGACAAAAAGAAAACTGGGCCCTCCCCAGGTGACGTCGAGGCAATTAAGGTAGGTGTGGCAGGACAGCACACGGGGACAAAAATGGAGGAGAAAAACTGAATCCAAACAGAAAAAATGTGCTTTTTTTTTTCCTGGCAACATCTGACTCTGCTCAGATGAATAGGACAGTACGTCCTGTTTGTTGTAGGTGCTTGTCCCGTAAGTTTTCTTCTACGGCATACCTGTTTTTTTGAGATTTTAACTGAAACTTTGTCCTGAGCTTAGAGTTCTCCCAGAGTAGAACAGCTTGTTTAATAAGGGAGGAAGTAAGGTCGTGCTTTGTCATATGTAGAACCTTTTAGAATGTAAAAGCTTAGCTTTGCTTAGGCGGAAAAAAAAACTTGGTATGTTTATTTTAAACAGACTGACGTGCTGCGTGTGAAGGTTCATCGTGTTCTTTTGTCTGTTTTTTAGACTGCCATAGCAAATGCCTCGACTTTGGCTGAAGTGGAGAGACTGAAAGGCTTGCTGCAGGCTGGTCAGATACCCGGCAGAGAGCGAAAACCAGGTCACGCTCTGCTTCTGGTTTCCAAACAGAACCTACGTGTCTTTAAGTGCTCAGCAAGTGCTTTAAGGCAGAAAGGGCAAATAGTGAAAGAGTTGAAAAAAAAAAAAAGCTCTTTAAAACCCCCATAATTTGATGGCCGGAATGAGCGGGGATCAGCCCTAAGGCTGTGCGACGAGCAGGGGAGCCGCCTGGCTGCCAGCGTGGGGTCCAGAGCTGGCACAGGGGAGCAGCAAGGTGCCGTGGTGTCGGCTGTAAACGCTTAGCCTTATCCCAGTCGTTTAAAGGACAATGATCCCAGGATTTTGGGACTCCCCCTATTGTCCTGGGCGTCCCCCCGGGGGTCTTTGGGCGTCCCCCGGGGGTCTTTGGGCGTCCCCCGGGGGTCTTTGGGCGTCCCCCGGGGGTCTTTGGGCGTCCCCCCGGGGGTCTTTGGGCGTCCCCCCGGGGGTCTTTGGGCGTCCCCCGGGGGTCTTTGGGCGTCCCCCGGGGGTCTTTGTGACCACAAGCAGACACCCCCTAGCTGCAGGCTGCCACCATCGCTCATTACCTGCAGCTGAGACCCCCCCCCAGTCAACCTTTTTTTGGGGCGTTTGTTAACGCTTTGCACTATTAGGCATTATTATATACCCTGCTGAACCCTGCCTGTCTCCCCCAGGGCCGGCCGAGGACGCCGAGGAGGAGATGGAGGAAGACGCCGTCCCCAACGGCTCCTAGCGGGGGGCCGGGGCTGCTGGGGGCTTCCCTCGGGGCCGTGCCGGGGGCTCCGCGCCGCGCTCACCCCTCAATAAAGGAGCGGGGCCGGGGGCCGCTGGTGCTGAGCTGCTGCTGCGTGTCTGGGGGGGGACGTGGCCTGGGGCAAGGGGGCGTGGTTTATGGGGAATGGGGGCGTGGCCGTGAGCGGGGGGCGGTCCTTTCGCGGGTGGGGGCGTGGTCACAGATCAGGGGCGGTACATTGAGGGCGGGTGGGCGTGGTCATACCATATTTGGAGAATGGGGGGGCGGGCCTTAAGGAAGGCGGGACCATCTGCTGCTGTTGAGCCCCCATTGGCCCTCCGCCCTCCCTTTCTCATTGGCCTTCGCCGTTCCGGTCTCGCCCCCCTTCCACTCTGTCGTCCCGCTATTGGCCCGCGAGGCGGGGTTCGCTTAACCCCATTGGCTCCCCGCTCGTCCAGCGGGCGGGGCACGGCACGGGGCGGGCGGTGATTGGCGGGGCGGTGCCCGGCCGGGAGGAGGAGGAGGAGGAGGGGGCGGTGGCGGCGGGGAGCGGGGAGATGGAGCTGGGGGGCGGCGGGGTCGGGGGCGGCGGCGGCGGCGGGGCCGGCGGAACGGAGCTGGAGTGGGGCGGGGGCGGCGCCGAGCTGCTGCGGCACGCGGGTAGGAGCCGGGGGGGGAGAGCCGGGGGGCTGAGGGAGGGAACTGGGCCTGAGGGGGGGCTGTGAGGGGAACCGGGTCTGGGGAGGGGCTGTGAGGGGACTGGGGCTGGGGCTGGGCCTGAGGGGAACGGGAGCCTGGGGCTGGGCCTGGGGGTGTGAGGGGAACCGGGGCAGGGGCCTGGAGCTGGGGGGAGAACCGGGCCTGGGCGTGTGAGGGGAGCTGGGGCTGGGGGTTGAGGCAGGGGGTGGGTTATGAGGGGAACCGGGCCCGGAGCCCGGGCTGTGAGGGGAGCTGGGGTTGAGGCAGGGGGTGTGAGGGGAGCTGAACCCGGAGCTTGGGGCGTGAGGGGAACCGGGGCCTGGAGCCTGGGGTTGGGAAGTTGAGGGGTGGGAGGGGTGCGTGGCTGGTGGTGGCAGGCAGCCTGCCCTAACCTATGCCTCGTCCCCATCGCAGTGGGCTCGCTGCTGGCCAACTACGGCTGGTACATCCTTCTGGCCTGCGTCGCCATCTATGTCATCGTCCAGAAGATATCCCAAAGCCTGGCCGCCAGGCCTGGCGGCCGGTCAGGAGCGGTTGATGCAGCAGATATCGGTCAGTAAAGCCTCGCGCGCTCCCCGGGGCTGTGTACGGTGGTGCTGAGGTGTGGTTGTCAGCCTCTAGGTTCCTGCTGCACTCCTCAGTCACTGTGGGATGGCTGACAGCTGTTGGGCTCCACACAGGCAGGATCTTGCTTAATGACAGCAAAAAGAGATTCTGCTCTGGGGGATTTTAACCGTGAGGGGTACTCAGGGTGACCGTTAAGGCCCATGGAAGCGTGTAGATCTTGCTGAAGAGACCAGGGGGGAAACAAGAAATGTTTTTAAAAGTCTGTGTTATGGTGGGGTTGTGTTAGGAAGCAATGTGGTAAGGAGGGAAGGAGCAGGGCTCTGCAGCACAAGGGAATGGCTGGTCTGACAGTGCAGGAGATCAGAGAGCCACATGCTTCAGATGAGTTGTGGCCATGTATCTGTCAAAAAAGCTTTCAGAATTCTCAAAGAAAAACAAAACACCCAAATGGAAATACCGGAGGAGGGACCTTTTAATTAACATTCATCGTTCCTCTCCTTTGAGTTATTCCTTCGCAGTTCTGACTCCATTGGGACTATGTACATTTGGGGTGTAGCCGCCTCCTGTGTGCGTTGCCTTCTGCAGTGTGGCAAAGGTTGAAAACCTTACGCAGTCGTGATCCTGCCCCACTCCAAGACCTGCTGCCGTAAAGCGCGGGCTGTGCTTGTATGGCTGCTGAAAGAAAAGTGCTTGGCACCGATCCCTCTGCTGTGCTGGCATGGCAGTTCGTGTGACCTCAGAAAACGTTACTCACTTGTCCTTATCCTACTGGTGTTTTTTTTTGTAATCATAATTGGATCTTGATTTAATTGCCGGAACTGCCTATACAATGAAATTCCTGAAACTACCGAAAGTTCTTTTGTGCTCATCATTGGGTAGTTACGAACAAGGAGTCAAACAGGTGTGGAGGTACTTCAGCTACTGGAAATAAAAAAGAGTAATATTTGCTTCTTAGCATTTTTCTCTTGACCTCTTCTAAAGGCCAACTGGGTTACTCGGTGTAGATTTTCCGAGACTGCCAGTTTTCTGTTGAGATATGTTTGACGTTTGTGAGCAATTTCTCCGCTGACGGAGCAGATTAAATCTGCCGGTGCCCCGCTGCCGTAATCCAACCAGCAGGACCAATTGCCAGAAGCAGTAGGAGTGAACGTGGGCTGGTTGCCCTATGCTTCTGCATAAAACGAGCTCTCCGGGTAAAAATGGAATCCCTGCGAAGCCTGGATGATATTTCTGAAACTATTTGTGTCAAACAAATCCTTCAGAAATAGAAGCAAATATTCTAGAAGCTTGAATTTTAATTTTTATGGGTTCGTTACATGGGTGTCTGTATTCATTAAAAGCCCGTTGAAGTAATTGCTCTAAAAATATTTAAATATTAAGAGATTTAAATCAGCGTATGAATTACTGTGAAAGATAAGCTGCAAACTGGACTTGAGCTGTGATTTTCTGCAAAACTGTTGTGGCAAGGGATGCGAGCCTTTCCTTGTTCCCATTCTTTGAGGATACTGTTTAGAATTTATTTCGAACTGCTTTGCAAACTCTTGTGCAATTTCCTAGAGCCCGACCTGGTGGTAAGGAGGCAGGAAGCTTTGGCAGCAGCACGCCTCAGGATGCAAGAGGAGTTGAATGCACAAGCAGAAAGATACAAAGAAAAACAAAGACAGGTAACTGGAGAGCACTCCTTTCCTTAGCTCCTAAACTTGTCATCAGGTGCTTCGCTGCTGTTGTAGAAAGGTTTATACCACGCTAGTTGCCAGAAGGACAGGGGACTCATTCTCTCTGCGGGAATGTAGGTGGTGGGGTTTCTTCCCCTTTCGTCACCTGGCCCTTGTCACCAGGCGTGTATCTGCATGCTGTGTCAGCCTGAGGTCCTGATGCTCGCAGTTGATTCGAACTATTGATATGTTTAGTATTCTGCTCGTTCTTGAAGTGATCAATCTCTGGGATGCTTGATTCTCCGCCAGTATTTGTGTGTCTGGAGCACCTTGAGCTTCTTTTATTATTTGATTTTTTGACTTTTTTTTTTTTTGAGAGAGGTAAGTCTGTACCTACAGGAACGTAGGTGCACCGTGAATGGCTGGAGGGGATCTGCTGCAGTTTTAGATTACATGTACATGTGTTTTCTGCTCTTAGTGGAAAATACGAGTTCTTTGAAATGTAGTTTAGCAAAACATTGCAATAATTTAGTGTTTGGAGCTACAGTTTGAGGTAGTGACAGATAGCATATGGCTATCTGGGGCGGTGCAGAAAAGTTGATGTGATCAGCACAGCAATAATATTGCTCGTTAATCCCGGTTCTTCTATTTTTGCTTTTGCAATCAACTACATTCAGATTTCAATTTATAGCTGACACTTTGAGAAATGCTGGCAGTTGAAAGAAAAGTCATAGTGTGGGAGAAAATAGCCACTGTTTAGAAAATCTTGGGCCTAATGTACTTGGGCTTGGGGAGCTTGGTTTTGTTTGACTGGACGGGTCAGCTGTCTTGTTTTCTTCCTGCTTGCTGAGAGGAAGGCAGTCTGTTCTAACTATGAGTTTATTTATTTTTTTGGATTGATTACTTCAGAAGAGAGAAGGGAGAACCTTTGATAGTGTATATTGGGATGTAAATATGTAGCTGGCTTATTCATTTAAAAAAACACGTTTTCTGCCGTAGAACCCCCCGTTGTGCTTCAAATGGCCATCAGATGCAACGTTCTTTACTCAGTACTTTTTATAGACTTAGTTCTGTTTTACTTCCAAAATATTTTTAAGCATGAAGGGGTCAAAAGAAGCTGCAGACGCAGTCTTGTGTGTACTGGGGAAGAGGGGGTTGCTGTTCTGTTGTTGGGAAGATTTGGGTGTTCACAAAGCTGAGGTACTGCATCGGGTAAAGATAGAGCCGCTGGGTTCTGATGAGCCTGTTGTAGCTGTTTCTGTCACACGGGCAATTCTCTTAGTTCTAAAATCTTTGTCTTACGTATCCTCAATTTGTCTCCTAGCTTGAAGAAGAGAAGCGAAGGCAGAAGATAGCAATGTGGGAAAGCATGCAAGAAGGAAAAAGTTACAAAGGAAACCTGAAACTGAGTCAGGTAACAACCAAGTTGTTAATGAGGTTACAATTATGTATGTGTAATTAGATTAGTTGAAGTTCACATTGACTAAATTCTGAGTAACGTTTACTTTTGTGAACAGCAAGAAGTAGAATCCGGTGCCTCCACCTCATCAGCAGTCCCGAAATCTAAACCAAACAAAAAGCCTTTGAGAGGAGGTGGTAAGTGTGAAATCTTTAAGATGTTTTGAGCTTGAAACAGAGCATTTACCTACCTGCGTAAAAAGTCATTGCATAATTACCTGTAATTTCCCTCTTGTTCAGGGAGAAAACAACACTGTACCTTACAAACAAGTTCTCTAGCTTTACCCATTGTGGTCTGCTCACACTTTGTACAAAACCTGGCAGGCAGTTTCTGTCGTGCTTTTCCCCAGGGAGACAGTATTTCGGTTTTCTTGTAAATGCTTTTGCCGTAACTTAGGGAGATTGTTGTGACTCAAAAATACAGGTTCTTGCAGTATTTCTGGGACCCCTCCCCTATTGTTGGGAAAGTCCAGTAATTTAATATCTGGCCTGTCTTTCAGTCACCTGTACTACTAACTCAATGCAGGAAGAAAATATTTTACTTTCTGTTATGTAGACTCAGGGACATGAAACACCTCATTAAGGTAGATGTGACCTTGTTAATCAGGCATTACAGTAATAACCTATTGAATACGCAAATCCTGCAGATGTATAAAACAATTGCCAACTCTGACAAGCCACCATAGGGTGGTTTCATTAAACTCACTGTCAACCACTGAAATTTATCTCGATGGATTAACTGTTTTCTGTAGCCATAACTCCTCCCCGTAAGGGTCACTGCTGTAGATCAGCCATGCAGCTCCTCTCCTTCCTCTCCTCTTGGCCAAACAGCCTTTGCCATACCTGCAAGTGCTAATTTGGCTATAATATTTTAATTACAAATTTCCATAGCAGAAGGGATCACCCTAGACAACCTCAGTTGTATCAGACTAAAAGGGAAACGCACTTAGGGTGCAGCAGTGAGTAAGTCACTTGATTAAATGTATCAAACCTGAAGATCCTTCATTTAAACATCCTGTACCTCGGTAACTGTTCAATGCTGAAAGTTCTGCTCCGAGTATTACAGATTGGTTCATCTTAGGTTGTTTAATATGAGTGCAGTCTAATGTCTGATACTGTCAGATATCTTTTGTAGCTCTTGCACAGAACGTTTACTGCTACTGGGAACGAGAAATGCGTGATCATTCTTAGCACATGGTTCTTTCATGTGCTGAGAAACATGATCAGGGCAACTAGGTTGAGGCATCCATCCAGCTGCTACCTGTCCTCGTTTCAGCCTAAGCAAAATCTTTGCTTAAGTTTAACGGATTATAGAATTAGAGGTCTCTGATCTTCTCATGAGTTAGCTAAGGATGAAGTGAAAGAACCATCTGCTCCGTCCAGCTGCCGAATTAAGCTAGAAAGCAGAACTTAGCTCGTACAACAAAAACAAATTTCAAAGGTGGAGGTGGTGCTTGAAGTTTCAGTGGAACAGGCTGCTTTGAAACCTGCTTGGTTAGCAAGGCTTTTGGATTTCCTTTTCTTTGCCTTGTACAGAACAAACTGAATATGTTTGCCAAGTTGTACCTTTCCAAGTGCATACTCATAAAGTGAGGTTGTCTGTAGTATGGCATTGGAAGGTTCAACTAAAGTATCTGTTTGCATCACTGTGTGCTTTTGCCTTTTCAAATTCATTTAAAAATCTTGTAGTAGTAATAAGTGAATGTGCTTTTTGACCTTCCAAATATTCGTTACAGGACTGGAATTAAAGAATATTGTAAGTCCCTAACTAGTAGGACCCTGGGAGAACAGGTAAACTCTTACTGCTCTACAGCAACTGCAGAGCAGCATTACAGCTTTAAGGCAGATTTAGAGAAATTAAATGGCAATTAATTTTAATTTAATTGAATTGGTCAAATTAAGACACAAATGATTTTCAATGGCTTTTACTGTTAGCCCTATGAAATAAACCATCTCAGGTCTGGATATTTTCTCTGCTTTCATTTTCCTTAAGTTGCTGCCTATGCAGTAAGTATAAGGAAGGTGCAAATAATTGTGAAATTAATTTTTGATTTGCGTGTTGATGAGTATTAATACGGTGGCTTTCTTGTGTGTTCTTCTAGGCTATAACCCCCTGTCTGGAGAAGGAGGCGGAACGTGTTCCTGGAGACCAGGCCGCAGGGGCCCGTCAGCAGGTGGATGAGGCTAACCTCCCTAGTGTCTCACGTCACTAGCAGGCTTAATCCTACCCGCTGTCTGACTGCCTACAGTTGGCATGTCACAGTGACTCCTTTGGAGTGTGGTTTAGTGCAGGAGTTAATTTAAAAACAGATTTTACATCATTTGCATATATTAACAGCAGACGATACTACACACGAAAAATACCCGATTCCCTTAGAGAGGATGAAGAAGAAACAAAGTCAGTGTAATCAGTTCATTCTCTTCCCTCTGTAGTGAGGAAGCCTAGTCTCCAGCCCAGATGTGTCACTTGTGATTGAGAGCTGGATTCTGTGGTTGGCCTTTCAAAAGACTGGCCTCGAGCCGGTGAGTGAATGATCTAGGCCTCAGTTTACCTGCGTAAAATGAGGATATTTGCCATCCTCAGGCGTGTAGTGGGATTTACTGTGTTTGGCTGGAAGGCCTTTAGAAGGGAAGAATATTACCATTGGCAATCAATTTTTGGAGGAGGGACTTTGAGAAAACCCAGATGACCTGACAAACGCCCTGGATTTGCACTGAAGGCCAGTTACTTTAGAAGAGTCTCTGTGACAAGCTACCTTGAATGATGTTTTCCTTAGAAATGGTGAACAAACCAGTGAGGATTACTGATGCTAGACAGCAGATGGGGGTTTCTTGCTATTCCTTTTTTTTTTTTCTTTTCAACTGCTTTGTAAAAAACAAGATACAGTTAATATTAAATACAATTGCCAACAAATCCTAACTCTAGTATTTACAATCTTGTGCTTTTCCACAGCATCTTTTCTATAGAAGGCGTATGTTCTAGTGCAATAAATGTATATAAAGCGAAACGCTAAAGCGTTTTGTATATATGTGTAAAGCAAAACATATGAGAGATCAAATGAAATGATTTTCGTTTGGCTAGCACCATAAACAATAGTTTGGGGTGTTTTTTTAAAGTGGTTCTTTTTGTTTTTATGTTTTATTTGGTTGTTCTGTGTTCCAAATCATGATTCCTAGAAGAATCCTCTTCAGGTTAAGACCAAATCAGATTTACCTCAAGTTTAAAAAGTGACACTCTCCATTCCCTACCCCTAGTAAGTGATTCGGAAGTGGGGTAGGTTGGATTAATAGTTGTAAAACTCTCCAGCTATATATAGTTGAACCTAAATCCAGAAAATCTGTATCAAACTCACTTGCTCTTAGCAGAGCAGAGGGTTTCTTTTCAAGTTGCCGCTGACAAATATGGTTTGTGGAGGAGGTTTTACACAGGCGTGTTCAGCTTGAGCTGCAAGATGTTCAAAGGGAAAAGAGAAGCCACGAACTGTGCTGAGACCTGTGTGGTGCCTTGTTTCCGGGCAGCAGGACTGCGCGTAGCTTTAGCCATGCAGCATCAGGGTTACACCAGCGTGGACAGAAAATAGAGTTGGTCATCAGAAATAAACTTCCCAAACCTCCCATCCTCTTGGTACTCTCTCTGGCACAGAATGCAGAAAATGCCTGAGATCCAAGCTGTGCGTTATAAAGGGTGTAGTAGCTCCTGTTAGCGCATGACATGTGCATGTCTGACTGCTTCTATTGAGCTTGCATGTAGGCATTATGTATATCAGTATTTTATTAGGATAGGTTAAGGCTGCATGAAAACTTGTCTCTGAGTGCTTGTGTTTGGATTATTTGTGTCCATCTGTACGCGTGATGACTGCCAGCTCCGAATGCGCTGCTCATATGTATACAGAGACTGCTCCTTCTACGTGTCGCGCGATCCTCCGTGATTTTCTATGACTGTAAATGTAGCAGGGGCACATTACCTGGGAGTTTTGAAGTTGCCAAGTAATGAAATGGAAAAGTGAAGGACCTTTTACTTTAGACCTATGAAGTGTGTGCTAAAATGCATGTAGAAGATGAAGTGAGAAGGCCATTAACGTTCCTATGGAAACTGGTTTTCATTTCCTGGCTTCTGTGCATTTTGATACATAACCTTAAATTTCCATTGTTGTAACACAGAGCGCAGAATGTAACTTCAGGTTTTCTTCTTGAATAAGGCAGAAAAAATAGAGGCGGGGAAATATTTTTCAAGATCTTCATCCGGGGGAGGGCTAAGTTATCTTGCTCGTGCCTGTGGGGAACGTTTTCCCCTTCTGTTTGGGGAAATAGGCAACAGTCTGAGGTGGTGTCTTCAGAAAAAGAGCCGTGGGAGATTGTTGTCTTAAAGGTACAGAATTCCTTGTCTTGATGAAGTGGCGAAGATGGGTCGATTTAGCTCAGTAAAAGCATTTAAAGGAATAAATAAGCAGGTCTGGGCTGAGTATATGCTAATCTTTCTCTGTGTCCCAAGACTAGCTTCTGGCCGGGGCTGGGATATGGATTTTTGCCCAACTCTTAAGATATTGAGACATATCCAGGGAGAACAAAGTGATTTACATATTTCTTGAAACTTCAACTTTCCCTCATTTTTTTTTTCCCCAGCCCTAAAGTCCTTAAATTTTTCTTGATCAGGCACTTCTAAGCTATTGAACAGAGTGGGAGCAAGAACCTCAGTTTGTAAGACTTTTCCTTTTGGCTCACAAACGATGCAAACAGATGGAAGGGTTTTTCCTCTGACTTCAAATAGAAAGTCCTCCCTTGACCACAAACAAGTATGGAAACGTGGCTGCTTGTTGCTTTACAGCTGAAGAGTGAAGCATGCAGAAGGCATTAGGTGAAAGTGAACCCTCTAATAAATCCATTGTTCCTGTTTTGGTATGAATTCCCAAGAACTTTAAATTATGAAAGATCATATTAAAAAGCCTTCAGGAGATATTTTTTTTTCCGTTTACAGCAGTTATGCAAGAACTCGCTTACTCTACTGATGCAGATGTTCTGGAAGTACCTTTATCTGGAAGAAAATAGATAAACTTAGAGCTGATACAATGGTGTTAACGTGCTACATATAATGGTACTCAGCTGCTGAACAGTAAATCTGTCTTGGGTATCGAAAAGTCCCGAGTCAACCAATGTACAGAGGTACGAAAACATTCTGTAAGTGTTAGTTGATTGAGAAATAGAGGTAAGTATTTTTCATTGCCTTTCAGATGAGTTACATGCTGGAGAAACAGAGGTTTTTGTTTCCTTTAAATTGCTGATGAGGTTTAGTCTGTGCATTGTTCTGTTAAATCTTCACCAAGAAATACTGAGTACTGGAATTAAAATTGAACCAAAGCCACGTCACTCAAAATTTATTTGGCTTTACTTGGGCCTTTCAAAAACGCTAAAATGAAGAAAAGCTTCTAAGAGCGATAATGCGTTGCATACGTAGATGTTAACAAACAGAAATGTTTCTTACACTGGAAATTTTTAATAATGAACAACAGAAGACGGACTTGTGGGGCTGAGGGCAAACAGGAGAGCTGTTAGCAGAGCTGTTCCCAGGCATCCCAGAATTGCCTGTGTGTTGTTCAAAGATCTTGTGAATGAAAATGATCCCCCACTTCTGCAAGGAAAGGAACTGCTCTCCTAGCAGAGACTCTTTGTAGGTGTGTAACGACAGAGCTAACAAATGTCTGTCACTGTGGTTTATGCAGACCTGTGAGATTTTGATTCTAAACTCTAGAACTCAAGGACTTGGGCTGCTCAGCTGTTGCTCTGTGCACAGGCAGGTTTCACGTTTGGACTGGGCTGATACTCAGTTCAGGTGTTTGGATTGGATTGGATTTTTTGTGTGTCTTTTTTCCCCCTCCCTAGGAAGATGATTAAAGAGAGCGTTTGCATTCAGAGAGCTCTCTGGACGAGAGGACGTTCGGCGTGGCAAGCTCTGGGATGTTTTGCCAGCAGCGCTATGGTTAATGACTGCATCTGAACCATCCTCACACTAATTCATGCCTCCTGCACTCGGCGAGGCTGTTCCCAGTTCTGGCAGCAGCGGTTTTTCAAGCCTGGCTGCACATCAGCTCACATCTCTCTATCAGCTCACATCCACGCTTTGGGAGATCTCTGACCTTGTCCAGGCTACAAGGCGACACCTTTTCGGTGGCCAGGTTAGCCAGGAGCGTGCCACAGCGCGTTTCTGTCCGTGCTATCGCTGAACACTGACACTATATAATTTCCAGCTGTAGAAAAAAAGCTGGGCTAGGCTCGGATAGGCTGAAGATGTGGCTTTCTTTTTTTCCTCCCCTTTTTGGAATGAAAGCTTAGCTTTTGGAACAGCTCTGCAACCACAAAGGAAAAGCATACGGCTGCTGGCTGGGTGGTGTCCTGGCCCGGTTGCGCTGTTGTAGCTGGACGTCTGTGAGCTTCCAGCCCAGCTGTTCCAACCCTGACACACACCCTGCCTATATTCCCAGCTCCAGAGCCAGCATCTTCAAAAACTTCCATGAGTTTTTCTGAAGCAGCCGATGGCTGCAATGGAATAGGTCTCCTCGGCTCAGCCTTGGTGGTGAGCAGCGTGTGAGTGCACACATTTTATCGCAGATTTCTCTTGTGACGGGCTGGCAGGCGTGCAGGCTCTGCTCTGATCCCTCTTTCTTCTGTGATCGCTTTTGTTTTGAAGTACACACCTGCTAAAAGGCACTTTGAGCACGGAGCAAGATCTCCAGTGGTAAATTAATAAGTTCATTCCTTCCTCTGTGTTTGCCACGGTTTGCAAATCACGATTCTTCTTGTGTGCTGCTTACCGAGCTCAGCTTCAGCGCTGGCACCGTGGGTACCACTGAGGTAGGGAGGGCAAGGAAAAGAACTTAAAAAAAAATCTATTTAAAGAGAACAGAAGGAAAAATGGATATCCTGAACTCGGGGGCCTTTCAGTCTAGTTCTGGTGCTTTCACAGAATTCGCAGAACGTTAGGGATTGGAAGGGACCCTGAAAGATCATCTAGTCCAGTCCCCGAATCTCCTGCATGCCTTAAAGTGGGGAGCCACTGTGAGGTTGCCCTACATGATGCAATCAAAAAAAACCCACTCAAACCGTGGATCCTAAAGCTTTTTTGCTTACTGAAGAGTGACGTGGTCTTGTAACTTCACTGCTTCTTGATAATGTACTTGCCGCTTCGTTAGCTGTTCGCCTTCCTAGGTATATGTCATCTTGACGCTTGATTTAAATACACATTTTAGACTTTCTCAGTGTTTTTCGCTGACTGGTCTGGGGGTAGCGGGTTGCAAACTCCTGCGCTCCCCCCACGTGGTGCAAAGCAGCCATTTGGCGCAGCACAAAGCGCCCCGGCTGCTGAGGAGGGGAGGCTGGAGCAGGGAGCGGGGTGCTTTCCCTTCCCCTCCTGCACCCCAAAAAGCTGGGGCAGGTTCCTTGGCCGGGAAAGGGAGCAGCCAGGGGTGGGCTGCAGGCCGGGAAGCTGCGGTGCTGCACTGCGGTGCTGAGCCGTGGGATGGCAATGTTGGCCTGGCTTTCTGAGCAAAGAGCAGCCCGGTGGCGTTTCCTTGTCCCTGGAGCGGGCGCGTGTCTTCCGAGTGATTCAGCCGGAGAAATTGGGATTGGTCCGGGTCGGGACCAGCCGAGGATGGGGGATGAAAAAAGTGGGTGCTGGAACCGGGGCAGGAGTTTCTGCATCATTCAGGAAAATGCAACGGAGCTGGAAATACCGTGACAAAGACAAACGCTGCCGGTTGCCCAGCGAGATTTTTTCCACCATGAGTCTGTTACCTTGAATGTATGAAGTATGCTCATTTTCCAGTGTCTGGGTAGTTCTGAAAGTATCAGTTTAAGTACTGGAACGTTAATAATTAAAGTTTCTGGGGCACTGGCAAACTAGTTCGCTTCTTTAACTCTTCTTTTAAAAATATGGTGAAGATGGTAAGAATGTAGAAGGCACATCCCCTAAGCGGGGTCGTTACTGTGGATATATCACAGATCAAAACCGGTGGGAAAAAGTGGTTGCAATGCAAAATCATATGTCTGTCCTACGTAGGGTAGTGCCCCTCTTCTGTTATCCTGCTCCTTCGTTCCAAAAGGATGACATTTGCTCCGCAAGCATACAAAACAGTTCACTGCTTCAAGTACATGGCTTTTTTTTTTTTTTTTTGCATTTAAAAAAGAGGGTTACCGTTCTGTTACTCTGAATGTGAATCTAAACCGCTGGGGTCTGACAAGGGTGCTCGCCCTGGCCGGTCTGTGTGCTAATCTCGAGTGGGATGGGAGCCCGGAGGTGGGGCACGCGCAGCGAGCATCCTCTTCAGGCTTCTGAGAGTCCTCGAGAAATTTCCTCAAGCAATCCCACAAACTGCATGCAGAATAGAAAACGTGCTGCGTAAAAGTGTGCCTGTTTATGCTTGTACGCAGTTACGTTAGAAAAATACCGTGCGTTTTAGTTTATAGGAGCAAGAATATATAGCGTCAAGTATTTCTTAAAAATAAATGCTGTATTAATAGAGGAAGGCACTTAAATGTGTTTGCGAAGCACGAGCTTTCTGGGTCAAAAATTTAAGACTTACTCTAGGCCACCAAGGGGAAGGGCAGGGTTTTACTTGTGTTGGAGGAACTAACCTGTGTTGTTCAAGATTTCCCTGAATTTGCTTTTTTTTTGTTGTTTTTAACCCTATGGTGGCAACAGCGGCTGCCCTATGCAAGAACAGGGGAGGGGGCAGGAGCAGTGAAACGGGCATTCGCGCATCTGCCACTTTTGAACTCGATTTTGGCATAAAAATAATGAAAAAAAAAAGATGAGATCAGGTGAGGCACCGTAGCTGTGCCTGGGGAGGCCCGCGTGGCTGGGTGCTGCCTGGAAGGACATCGCGGTGTCCAGAGCCGCTCCGTGCCACGAGGAACTGCGGCTCTTTCGATGGGGTTTGTGCTGTGACCATGTTTCATTGCAGCATCCTCCAGGTCCCCGGGCGAAGCGATTACCGAGCCCTGGCAGTGCCAAAGCCCAGCACGGGATGCTAGTGGGGCATCTCTCCCCGGCAGCGCGCCCCGGATGGAGTTGGTTACAGCTTCTTTGAGCCTCAGACGGCAGGGCAGTGGTGTTTGTTCAGGCAGAGGCTGAAGCCTGTGCGTGGGAGGTGTTTGTGTACCTGCCTTGAAGGACGGAGGGCAGCCAGCCTCCCTGATGCGAGCCGAAGCTTAGGCTCACCTGCTGCCTGATCTCCGTCCTGCTGGGCATCTCGGCCCTGTAGCTGGCACTGTGATACGGGATCTCGCTTTGCTCGCGGTCCTGCCACGGTGAGAAGTCTGAGCGTGCCTCCCCTCACAGGGCTTAAAGGCTGGCGCTGCCCAAGCGCCCCTTCCCCTTCCCAAGCGCTCTCCCCTGCGAGCTGCGGGGCCGGAATCGTGCCGGGAGGTGGGAAAACGCCAAAACCAACCCCAGGGCAGCGGAGAACTGAAGCCCTGCAACGCCACGTGAGCCGGGCTTGGTGTCACGCCGCTGCGGGAGGCGCAGCAGCGTCCTCGTGCTGGAGAGCTGCGGAGGACAAAGCCGGGTCCCCAGCGCTGCCCTGCCTGCTCCCAGCGCCGCCGCGTGTCCCCTCGGCATCGCTCCCCTCGGTTCTGCGAGCTCCTGCGCTTCATCGTTTCCATGTGTGTTGAAGTCGCATGGCGCTTTCAGTTCTGATGACTAACTTCTTTTCCTTCATGGGAAGGAGCCAGCTGACAGCTCCTCAGCCCCAACCCTTCTTTTTTTTATGGCCTTTTAACCACACCAGCTCTGCCTTTTCCTGTAATTCGCAGGCCACAGTGTCTTTCCCTTGAATCAGGAGATTTTTCCTGCTGATTTGGAGCACGCCGAAAGTAATCCTGTTCTTGCTCACCGACTTGCCACATCTCCTCCTTTTGGAAAGGAGGAAAGGCCTCCTTAGTTTAGTTTCAACATCTGTTGGTTTCCTGAGTTTTAGGACCTGATATTCGGGCTTATTTGGGGAGAGGGGAAGAGCAGGGTTTGGCAAGGCCCCTCACCAAAAAGGCTTTTGAAAGTAAAGGAGCCAGAGTGGCACAGGCTGAGGGTAACCCCAGGGGAAAGGGATCAGGGAAGCAACAGAAATAATAGCACAACACTAAATCCTGAGAGGTAGAAGGGAATTACAGTAGTGGGGACAGGGTGGGGATTTCCCCCTGTGCAAGGGATGGAAAACACCGCACAGCACAAAGGGATTTTGAGTTATAACTGGTTTGGGATCATTTTAAGGGGGATGAGCTGAGGTGGATGCTGGGTCCCACTCCCCGTTCCCCAGAAGAAGTTTCCAGATGAACAACTTTGTGCTGGCTTTGTCGGAGCAAAAGCAAAGCTCCCTGCGAGCCCCAGCCCGCGGGGCTCTGCCTGCTCTGCTCTCTGTGCCGATGGCAGTAGCGGCGCAGCCCTGCTCCGTGCGGCACAAGGATGCTTGGCGAGCCTTGGAGGAGCCCTTTTGGGGGATCTTCAGCACTCTTTTGTCTGCCTGGCAGCAACACGGAACTGTTGGGAAACTGCAAACGTTCGCTGCACCCAAGCTAGTGCTGCATTTTTAACCCTTTCCCCACGTTCTGCGGCTCTGGAAGGCAAAGCATCTCAGCCTCGGAAACCCCTCCCGCCTTCTGGCTGGTGTTTGCCAGGCAGTGCTTCTCCTCTCCTCTCCTTTCCTCTCCTTCCCCTGGTTTTTCCCTGCCTCCTGTCTCTTCCTGTTTGGGCTTTTTTTCACTTTCCCTGCCTTCTGCCTTTTAGTTCTCGTCTTTTTCTTCCTCTTCCTATAAACGTACATCTCACGCGACCCTGCTGGGTTCTGCCTGTTGGCAACCGAAAGGAGACCTCCTGCTCTTTGGTTTATTTGCTTGCGTTTCTTCTCCACTTCTATTTATGTTTTATTTCTGTTTAATGCCATCAATTGTCATGGCACTCGGGTAATTCATTGCTCCTGACATCGCAAGATTTTATCGGTTCTGACCTCAGTATCAGGCTTACAACATCACAGCACCAATAAAACCATGCAGAAGCGTTTTTTTTTTCAAGGCACATCAGCATTTATTAAACAATTGGATTGTAATGTTACCTGCCACTTCCCAGAAATGTGACACGCCATAGGATTGTAAAAATCCACCATAAATGCCCAGGTTTGCGTCACTGAAGGCTGGCACAGTGGTCGCTTTCACAACAGTCCTTGCTCAATAACAGACTTTCTGAGCTTGTCGTGGATGACACCACGACATAAATAAATTGTAAAAGATGCAAAGGGAAGGACTGGCAATGGGAGATGCAGAACTGCATAGGAAGGGGAAGAAACCACGCTGATAAGTGGACGGTCAGTGGGCTGCACCAGCTGCGTTTGTTCCGTAAAGACTGCAGGCTTTTTGCTTGAAAATGTCAAGGGTTTGGGGCTGCACTATTTGAAGCCGAAGCGCCCTGCAGATGAAACGCATGTGGAGAGTTAGCGCAGACAGATTAAAGAGAAGTACTTCACCCTGTCTTCCCTCTGCTGAGCAGTCCTTACGGCCTTAGGATGGAAACAGACTGACCTATTTCTGCTAGCTTTAATTAGCAAGGTGGGAGAAGAGAACTGCCCGGGCCTTCTCTTCCCTGGGCACCTGAGCAGGCAGACGACATGGAACAGCGACACGGCACGGGGCAAAGCCAGGGCTGGAGCGTTTGGCCCCACACGCAGCCAGGGGACGAGCTGGGGCTCGGGCACCAAGGGCCTGGCTGTGGGACGGGGCCGTGTGGCTGCGCCCCGGGGGTGTTTCGTGGCGTGGGGATAACTGGAGCCTATCTGTGCTCGATCCCTGATGGTGTAGAAGAAGGGGGAATGGAGTGTTTCTACCCCTGGGCTGTGCTGGCTGTCCTGCCCGGGTGCCAGTCCCCAGCACCCCCTGTGCCACCTCAGCCCCCACCCCGGGTTCCCATCCCTCACTTTTACCTCACAGCTCCCACCCCACACCCAAAAAAACCCCCAGATCCCCACAGCCCATCCCCTGCTGCACCCAGAGCTCCTCACCCCCGGGGGCTCCGCACCCCCCCGGGGCTCCTCACCCCCGGGGGCTCCTCACCCCCCCGGGCCCCCGCACCCCAATTCCTCCCCCGTCCCCTCAGCTGGGGGCTCGGTGCGGGCGGCCCCCTCCCGGCCGGGCGGAGCCAGCGGCCCCGGGCAGCTCGGCGAGGCGCGGGCCGCACACGGCGCCTGTGCCGAGGGGCAGGGCCGGGGAAGGGGAGGCGGGCGCCCCCTTCCCTCCGCTTCCCGTCCCTTCCCCTTCCCCCCATGGCGGCGCTGGGCGATTCGGCGCGGCTGGCGGCGGCGGCGGCGGTGGCCGAGGAGGAGGAGGAGGAGGCGGCGGCGGCGGGGCTGTGAGGGAGCCGCCCCGGGGCCTGAGCCTCGGCGCCGGGCTGCTTGGGGCCGGGCAGGGCCGGGCTGGGCATGGCGGGCCGCGGCCGCCGCGCCTGGCTCAGCGTCCTCCTGGGGCTGGTGCTGGGCTTCGTGCTCGCCTCGCGGCTCGTCCTGCCCCGAGCCTCCGAGCTGGCGGCGGCGGCGCGGCCCCGCCGAGCCCGCCCGGTGGGCTGCCGCCCGCCGCCCCCCGCCGCCGCTGCTGCTGCTGCCGCTGCCGCTGCTGCCGCCGCCGCCCAGCCGCGCCGCCCCGGCCCGCAGGCACGGAGCTTCCTCTTCGTGGGGGTCATGACGGCGCAGAAGTACCTGAGGAGCCGCGCCGTGGCCGCCCACCGGTGAGAGGGGCCGAGGGGGGGAGGCTCCGTGAGGGGGGCAGAGCCGGCTGAGCCCCGCGGGGTGAGGGGGTGCCCCCGGGATGGGGGGGGGGGGGGTCGTGGTGGGGCTGAGGGGGGTTGAGGTGCTGGGATGGGGCACCCTGAGGATGGATGGGTGGACGGATGGACGGACGGACAGTCCTGTCGCTGAGGGCTGGCTCCGTGCTCGGCCCCGGGGGACCGCGGTGGTGGTCGCCGAGGGGTTTGGGGACGGCGAAGCGCTCGCCTCGGTGTGCCTGACACGGGCACGGCGCTGCCGTCCTCCCCTTCCGAAGCGAGTAATTGCGGTAACGTGTAAAAGGCCGTCCTCCCTTCCGAAAAGAGTAATTGCGACTCCCCTGCCAAAGACGGCAATCCTCCCCTTCTAAGACTAGCTGTAATCGCGTATAAAAGGCTTAAAAATAAAAGTTGGGGGAGCGCCGGAGAGGGGGACGAATAAAAAAACCCACCCCAACCCTGCGCCCGGCCGAGGAGATGGAGCCCCAGCAAACGCGCCTGGGAACAAAGGGTGAAGCCGGCCTCCGCTCGCCGCCTCCGCCGGGGGCTGCAGCAGGTAGGGCCGGCACAGGAACCCGCTCCCGGTCACCGTGCTGGGCTTAGGGGACACCTTTGTGCTCTGCACGGCGCGCCGTGGACCCCGGTGACGGGGATGGCGGCGTGTAGACGGCGCTTCAGCCCTCAGCCTCGGAGCCTGGCGTGCCGGAGACGTGGCCCTGCCGAAATACGCCCCTCGCTCCGGGAGTCTGAAAGAGTTAAGAGCTGGAAATGTCAGCCCGGCTCCGAGCAGGCCACAGGGGCTCCGGGGCGGGCCTTTGCCTCGTAAAACATCCCCTCGGTGCCTGTGCTGAAGGAAAGCCTTCTCCATCGCCTCCCTGCCCCGCCGGGAAACGCGTGGCCCCGTTGGCCGGGCAGGGCGGGATGGACGTGGCCGGGCCGTCTCCTCCTGCTGCCTGCCCCTGCTTTGGGAAGGGGCAGCTCTTCGTATCAGTGCCAAACGCAGTCAAATTGCTTAATTTGGGCAATCTGCAGCGTATTGTGCACCAAAGAGGGTTGTAATGGAGACTTAATGCCTTCTTTCGGCAGTAGACCTGTAATTAAGTTACAGAGGGTGTGTGACTGATCCTTTGAAACGGGTGAAAGAATGTGTTTCTTCAGGGTTCTGTATTTTTCTTCACCGTGTGGGATGGGGCACTTTGGATTGCAAATCCCACGAGCCCTGCGATTCCCATTTACATACGGGAAGGCTGGAGTCACGCCGGGACATCACGTAGCAGGTTTTGCGGCAGAGCAATCGGTCGAGCGGCCACCAAATTTTGTGTCAGGAATCCCCGAAAGGACGGTTTGTCACGACGTTGTCCAGAGATGGGTGTTAGTCCTGGATGTTTTCCCGTGCTGGTGTGGGGAGGGTTCTCGCACCTGGATTTGCCCGTGCTTGCTGAACAGTCCCGTGCTTGAGGAGAGCTCAGAACCAGATCTGCAACGTCTGTGCACGAATAAAACAGTTAAAGATGCAGCTTGGCGAGTCGGGCTCCTTCAGGCCCGGGAAGGAGGGCTGAGCATCACTTTTTATTGTGCTTCTATTTTGGTTTAACCTCTAGAGGGGCTGTCAGCTCTCGGAAGGGCCGAATAATGAGAGCTGGTAACGTTGCGGTAGGGCTGAACGCCTTTTTTCCCCCCCTGCTACTGGTAAAAGAAACGAGCTAATGTCCTGGTGACAGGAAGGCGTCTTCGGGGGAAGGTGGGGAGGGGGAAGAGGAAGACGAACCTGAAATCGTAAATGGCTTTTGATTGCCATGAAGTGCTCCGGCAGACAATCGCTGGGATTACCACACTGACAAAGCATCCTGGGGAGCTGAATCGCTGGCACAGCGAGCGAAACGGGAAGCTGCTCGCAAGGCTTTCCCGGGGTGGCAGCGTGTGCGGAGCCTTGGTACCGCTGAAAGGAATTAGGGATTCAGGGGCTGAATACCTCCGCGCTGCCGCGGCTCAAAGGCCATTGACGGGCAGAGCTAAAAGGGGCCGGAGCGGAAAGCATTCGCTGATCCTCGCTGCTGTGAATCCAGATAGGGTCTAACAAGAGGGGAAGCAATCCACTTCCTGAACATCAATCACGAGCAAAATGACCACTGCAAGGCAAAGCGGGCCTGCTGGATTTCCAGGAGCCGCCGGCCCTTTGAAACAGTCGTGCTTTTGTAGTCTGCGAGGCAGAGAAATAAGCTTCAGATCTCCAGGTTGTTTTTTTTTTGCAGGGCGGATTCGTAGCTTCGGCGGTGATTGCATCTGACAGCCAGGTTAGAGGAGCTTCCCTTCGAGAAGGCCGGCGAAATGCGGCCGCAGAAACTGCGGTGTCACATCAAAGGGCGCGAAATAGCCAGGAAAAGAGCAGTGCAGGAAGGAGTTAAAGTACGGCTGGGGTTCAGGGAAAGTGCAGCACTATGTGCTAATGGCTTTGCAGTTGAGGGGAGTTGTCCTGAAAGAGCTACAGGAAGGAGAGGCAATAAGGACTAAGCAGTCTCCCGCAAGATTTAAGCCTGCTGTCTCAAGAACAGAAATATCGAGCAGTTAACCCTTTTTTCTTTCCCTTTTTTTTGTTTTTTTTTTTTTGTTTTGCGTAGCAACTAGATTTCCAGGGAAACCCGAAAGGAGAGCGGTGCGAATGCCGCCGATGGCTGGGTGTCAGAGGTTGGCATCCGACACCGCGCCTGCCTTGCCCATGGCGGTGTGACTGCCCGGTGTCCCTGCAGGAACAGAGCCATGGTATTTCCCGGTTCGGGACGGTCCCCACGGCACCATGAAGTGCCACAAACCCCGCTCTCTCGAGCTCGAGGCAGAAGCTGCCCCTCGGGTGGCTCCGTTTTGGACGCACTGCCCCAGGGGAGGCAGGCCGCGCCGGAGTCTCAGTACCCGAGTGCTTGGAGGAGGCGAGGTGAGAGGCAGCCAGGAGGATTTGGGGTCTCACGGCGTGGGTATTATCTGTCTAAGCCTGCCCTAGCTGCTGCCGGCGTATAATGCAAACCACATTTTCATGCTTCCTTTCAGTTCAGAACCTGGGGCTAGCTGTTGGGTGGCGGCTGTGGGGTTTTCTGGTCACTGGTGAGGTGGGAAGATGGATTGCGGAGTGTGCGTTCACATCTCCTGGGAGAATTCACGTGCACTGACCTTGAACATCGTGACGGAGCTATACGTGTTTTGCTCAGCATATCAGCAGTGCCACAGGAAAATTCTGTGTGTCCTGCTCCAGTGCCATCCGGCACAAAGGTGACGTACCTGGGCTTTCCTAGCAGGAAACAGGATTTTTTCGTAACGTTTCTGAGAACGTTCATGGGACAGAAGGGCACAAAGCAAGTAGGATCGACTGGTGCATGGGGGATGTGGAGAAATTAAGTTGCCTGCAGGGGATGGATCCCTTTTTGTCCCTTCTTCCACGAGGAAAATCTGTGCGTACCCAGGGACAGAAAACTGGCATCTCATTAATTCAAAGGACTTTAAGGAACTGGGGAAGCTGCTTAGGTTCTCTGTTAAATCCCCCTGTAGCAAATCTTGGTGGAAAGATGGCACCTGGGCTTTTGAAGAACAATTGTGCAAAGCTACCACTAATTAAACACGAAGTTTGCTTGAAATGTGTGTCCGAGAAGCAAGTCCCGCAGGTCCCTTATCTTGCTGAGTTCTTCACAAGTAACGATTTTCTTCAGGTTAATTACCCAAGATGACCGTTTCTGCAAACTTAAAATGATTTCTCTGGTCTCTTCTAAGGGAG
This sequence comes from Anser cygnoides, assembly GCF_040182565.1. Taxonomy (NCBI): domain Eukaryota; kingdom Metazoa; phylum Chordata; class Aves; order Anseriformes; family Anatidae; genus Anser; species Anser cygnoides. The sequence goes on from NC_089883.1 coordinate 3,377,602, forward strand.
GTTCCCAAACTGCGCGGACAAAAGCAAAACACATTTTTCTGTAATTGTCTCTAATTCGGGTCTCTACAAAGGGGGCACTGTCTGCGTAAGGTTGCAGGCCGTTTCTGCCAAGTCTGCAGAGCTGAGGATAAAGCAAAGTAATTCAAATAAATAATAAACACTGTGGAAAGTGAAGATACAACTTTCCAGATCTGTGCTGCTCCAAGCTGTGCTTTTATAGCTTACTTTTAAATGAAGAAATTACTTATGGCAGCACTCAGAAGCTATAGTAGTGGTCACCTTTTCTAATAGATGTGTATATATTTTTTAGAACTATCTTTGTGCACGCAGTGTGCTGTACTGCACAGCTACCTGTAAGAGCTCTGTCAAAGTCTTTGCATCCGGTGTGCTGGTGATTTGCTCAGACGAAGGTGCACGCGGGATATCCCAGCTGTTATCCAGCCACTTAAGGGACGATAAAATTGACTTGTTAGCCAACAACACTGGAACAGTCCCAACATCCTCTGCTAAGAGGTTTCTTCTACGGAAGCGTTGCCTAATTTTTGCGTGTACGTGTTTGTTTAAATTGCGTTTTAATTTCTCTTGTCGGTGCTGGCTTCTAGTTTGTTGGAGTTGTTTGCCCAGTGCACCGAGAGAAACCAGGTCGCACATGCCCCGCGTGTTTCCAGCGCTGCTGCTAGGCAGGTAACAGAGAGCCTTGCTGTCCTGATTCATGCACATCCTCCCGTTTAACCGAGCAGATTCAGATTACACCAAGGAGATAAGCTCGGGAGCTGCCTGGTTTTTAAATGACCGGCGCAGTGCACGTATCGGTTGTGTTCAGAACCTGATAGTTCGCTCTGGACCGGGTCGAGCACGGCAGGACCTGAAGCTGGCCGAGGCTACCAGCGGTGACTGCAGCGGAGGCGATCACTGCAGGGGTCTGGTGGCAGAGACACCGGGGCTGCAATTCCTTTAAACAACCGAGGGTGACCCAGGAATCCACGGGAGGGGAGGGAGGGTGCCAGGTTTCTCTGAAAAAATTTTATTTTTTTTCTTATTACTGCCGTCAAACGTGGAACTCATTTGCAGATGCATTCTGCAAATCTTCCCTTGGAGAAGCCTTGGCCAGAAGAGCGATGTCAGCCGGTGGCAGCGAGTGCCGAAGCGGGAAGGTGGTGCTTTGAGAGCAGGGCTCTGTCAGGGAGCCCAGCAGGTCAGGTTGCTGCCCATAACCTGAGATCGGAGACGGGGAACTGACCTAAAGATGGGAGGGCTGGCAAGAAATTCCGCCGGTAACACGTGGATCTGCAGCATCGCTTGTGGCCGAGCCAGGTCTGCCTCTTTGCAGTGTCAGAGAAAAAAAAAGCAGCTTTGATCCGAATTCATCCCAGCATTTACCAGTCCTCGATCCTGCTGGTGGCTGGGGCCAGAAGGATGTGCTTGCAGCGACCTTAATATCTGTGGTTCTGCTTCTTTCCCTAGGTGCAGTAACGTTTCCTGAACAAATTGTTCTTTTTGTATTCTTTCCCTAAAAAGGGGACGCACGAAGCAGCGAGCTGTGGCTTGGGCACGAGGAGCAGCCCGTGGCGGCTCCCATTGTCTGAGCCTCGGAGGAGCAGCGCTCACGCTGCCACAGACGCTCGGGCAATTTGCTGGTGGGGGAGCACATTTCATCTGTCCGGGTCCCAACACACGCTGGGGACGTAAATTCCCAGCGAGTCACCTTGAGCCGGGAATTGTGCTGCCGCAGGAGACGGACGGGGGCTTCGTCGGGCCGAGGCAGCGCTGGTCTCGGGGTTATTTCTGCGCTGGGCTCCTGTTTTAGCATGAAACTGAACTGTGGACCGGGTCCAAGAAAAGATTGGGCCAAACTGGCCCTGAGCCAAGGGGCTTAAAGCAACGGGAGGGCTGGAAATCAAATCTGCCAGGGTTTACGGACGTACGTGCGTTTTGTTCCCCCTCCGTTGAATGGGGGCTCTGTCCCGACAATGCTTCAGCGGGTCCCCAGGGGAGGGGAGCTGGGGAGAGAGCTGGGAGGAAATTTAAACCGGGAACCAACGCAAGGGGGGAGGCAAATAAATACATAAATAAAAGCGAAGACCACTCCTGGAGAGCCCAGAAAAGACGTAAACCTTGGGCTGGCAGAAGCCATCCCACGTTGTCTGTGGCTCCCAGCCCTTACAAAGGCAGATCTTTCAGGGTATCGGGAGCATTAAAAATGAGAGTTTGAAGTTGGAACGCATCGAGAACCTGCTTTTTGGGGAAGAAGCCTGTAAATTTCTATCGTGCACTGCTATGGGAAGAACGATTTTCCACGTAGCCTTTTCGTCCGAACCCCAGTATTTGTATGCAAGGGGGGGCTGTCAAAATACCCAGTAAAACTTCGTCTTGTTTTAAAAGGGGCAGTTTTCAGTGCTTTACCAGGACATAACCATAAGCAGGAGCACCACGCGTTAATTGCATCACCGATGATTAAAGGCCTCATCACCTCTGTTGGGAAGTCAGCAGGAATGTTTCCATTGACTTCGCCGTGTGCTCTTGTGGGACGTCGGGATCTAAACTTTTCCAGCAGAACGCTACCCCTATGAGTAAGAAATCCAGAAGACAAAGCCTTTAAAGTAATTGTATGGTATTTGTTACACACAGCTGGAGCAGTGCGTAGCTGTTAAGGTGTCAGAGTCGATGTTCAGTCCCGATTAAATGCTTCTGCATTTCCCAGGCAAACCGGAGGTTTAATTTTTCTGAAATATTTTTAGATTTCCAACTCGGAGCGGGAGCTAATTCTGTCGATTTTTGAATTGCACGTGGTTTGCGCTGCCCAAAATCTGCTCAGCTCTTGGCAAGGAAGCCGTGCTGGGAGGCATCTGGTGAAAGCGACAGTGATGCATGCGAGGTGCTGTGTCCTTCACCTCGAGGGTGCTTCCGCGTTGGGCTCTGAATGCAGATGAGACTCTGAGCAAAGTCACCAAACGTAACGAGAAAATATTCTCCTATCCCTGTAAAAAGGGGTAAAACCTGTCCATTTATCAATGAAAATAGTTTTCTGTGTGTTCCCGTGAAGGACACCTAAACTCTGTTTTCTCGAAGTTAGAACTGAAATGGCTCTGAAAGCTCAAAATTCGTATTTTTTTAGGGCAAGGCTGTAAGGGTTACGTGCCTGGAAGTCCTCCCTGGAGGAGGCTGACTTTTCTGCCGTCTGTCTTACGGAGCAGTCCCGCGTCCCGCGGCTCTTCCTGCCGTGTCAACGCGGTCCCCGCGCGGATGGGCCGGGTTTGGCGGAGCCGAGCACCAAGGTGCGGAGCAGATGTCGCCGTGCTGCTTCGTGCCGAGCGGGCTCCCCTTCTGGGGGCCTGCCTCCTGCTAAAATCCGGCCCGAAGCGTGAGGAGAGCCGCTGGACGTGCCGCAGCTCACCGCTCGGGTTACGTGCTCCCCATCGACGTCCTAGGTCTGCGTTTACACCAGTCCTTTGCTGGCATAGAGCCTTTTGGGGTTATCGTCCATGGGTTTCTCCAGTGGCTGCAAGCAACCAGGAGCGTTTCCTGAAGCCTTGCAGCACCTGGAGGAGCCGCCCTTTGCTTGCTTTCCCACAGGATCCTGGCTCTTGACAAGTACACGTGAAATTTAGTGGCTCGTTACTCCTTGGAAGTCAGTACTTCTGAACGTGTGTTTGAGCTTTGGGGGGTGCTTAGGGGAGGCGGGGGGTGGATATGATGCTGAAGAGCTCGCAGGGAAGCTTTTGAGGCATTAAACCCAGTCGTACGAGTCGTTGGCCTGTCTTGGTTCCCTTCAGCTTTGCTGTTAGACCAACACCAAGTACGTGTAAGAAACCCTGCCCACCGCTACTGAACTGCTCTTGCTGTATTTTTTTACAGCTACAGCTGCAAAAGCGGTGCTCAGGTGCTTGCCCTGTCAGATGTTTTTGCGTGTTCAGCCAGTTGCTCGGGGTGCAATGCGAGCGTCCGTGTTTGCATGGGGAAAAAAAAAATAACCCTTCGAGGCGTTCAAAAAGAAAATTTGTAAAGCAAATGAGGTGCAGCTCTGAGTTATCTCTGCTGGGTAGCGCTTTCTGCCTGCCTCTGTTTGCATGCTCAATCAGTTCTCGTTGTCTTTTGCAACCTAGAACCTGGTCCAAAACCATTCCTGGCAAGGTCGAGTTCTTCTCCAGCGAGGGTTCGGACACCTCCATTCCCATCCCCATCGTGCCGCTTCCAGGCGTGGATGACTCTTACCCGCCCCAGAAGAAATCGTTCATGATGCTCAAATACATGCACGACCACTACTTGGACAAATACGAATGGTTTATGAGAGCCGACGACGACGTTTACATCAAAGGGGACAAACTGGAGAACTTCCTGAGGAGTCTGAACAGCAGCGAGCCCCTCTTTCTCGGGCAGACCGGCCTGGGCACCACGGAGGAGATGGGGAAGCTGGCGCTGGAGCCGGGCGAGAACTTCTGCATGGGGGGCCCCGGGGTGATCATGAGCCGGGAGGTGCTGCGCAGGATGGTGCCCCACATTGGCGAGTGCCTGCGGGAGATGTACACCACCCACGAGGACGTGGAGGTGGGGAGATGCGTGCGGAGGTTCGCGGGAGTGCAGTGCGTTTGGTCCTACGAGGTAAGGACGAGGGGGCGGCGGACATGGGGGGGGGGGTGTTTTGGGGGAGGGAGAGGCTGGCAGCGGGGGATTGCTGCCGCGGGGCCGCGCAGAAGCGGCTCCGGGGCTCGCCTCCCTTTGCCACCTGGCGGTCCCAGCCGTACGGTTTGTACACTCTCGTTTCTGACAAGCGTCGCCCCAGGAGGGACCTACGCGAACTTGGAAGCGGGGAGGGAAGCGGAGGCCGATTGGGCACGCCGGGGTGGTGGGAGGAACGTTCGGCGCTCATAACGGATATCTTTATTTAGACACAAAGGGAATAAACCTAAATCAGAGTGGCCACGGGTCCCTGCAGCCCTGACTGCTCAAGCCGTCTTTTTTTGAGCTGGTTGCGTCCCAGTGTCAGCGTGCAAAATCGAGGCTCCCAGTGCCGCGTTTCTTGCCGCGGTTCAAACGTGCCAGGCTGACAGATGTTTGCCTTGACAGTGGCAGTCTTCCCCACCCCACAGCCGCTGCAGAGATGTCTCATCGGTGCTGGCACCGTCACGCAGCCCCGTCCTGCGCCCGCCCGCCCGCCGCGCGGCTCCTTGATGTCGGCAGAGCCAAGCCACTGCTCTTACACCGAAACTCCGGCTCTGCCCACGCGGTTGTGGCTGCGGAGTTGGCACCTCGAGGGGGGGGGAAAAAAAAAAAACCAAGAGTCCCCAGGCTGCTTTTGGCAGCGTTTCCGCCGCGGCTTCCTGCTGCTGCGGGGTGCCGGGGCCGGCGGTTCCTCCGAGGGGCGAGGAACCCCCTCCTCTGCGCCCTTTGAAGCGAGCCCTGGGTGTTTACAGACTGTCTGATCGAAAACACCTGCTGGGCTCGAGCTGCGCTTCCTAACGCTCCTCCCAGGGAAAGCGCCGGGGGTTTCGCTGAGAAAGGAGAGAGGAGGTGAGAGCAGAAGGGAGAGCGAACGGTTTATCTTTTTATTCAAGCGTTTACGGCCAGCGTACAACCGCGGCTTTGTGCTTCTGGGAGACGTGGTAAAGAGAGGGAGGGAGATTTCTGTCTGCGTGACGGAGGAGCCGCGGTCGCGGACGCCGACGGGTGCTGCTGCTGACTCGCTCTCACCAGCAGCGACTCGTGTTGAACTCTTGATGTGTTTACTGAATCCGCTGCCCCCGAGAGCTCTTGCTTCGCTTCAGTTCACAGTTCGGTGACAGGAAGGCCGCTGTGGAAGGGGAAGGAGGGTTCCAGCTGCAGTAATTTATTCCTATCTGTCGGTCCTGAAGGCTTGCTGGACTACCAGCCGCTCCCCACATTCCCAGCTGACCGACCTGGAATTAGTTTACGCAGTGCCAGTGTGGTGGTTAGCCCTTAGCAAGAAGTCAGTAACGTTTTTTCCACCGTTTTTACCAGCGTGAAATTTTCACTCCAGTCGTTCCGGATCGGAATAACTTTCCTTGTGAATGCCTCTCCCATGGGGCATCTGCGAGCTTACTGCAGGTCAGCACCTGGGCTCTGCTGAGGCTGCCAAAGACCCCTTGGAGTCAATCCAACCCCATTTGGGCTTGAAATAACTAATGATGGCAAACAACTGCACTAGGAGTAATATCTGACAGGGTGAGGTTGGGCTTTTCCTCAAAATCAGTTCCGTTTGGTCAGCCACTGTTCAGTTATCCGTAGCGCTGGGTGCTCCCACGTGCCGTGAGGTCCTTCCGTGCAAAGACGTGAGATGCCAAAGCTCTGCTGCTTGGGAGGGAGGGAGGACGCTGGGTGGTAAAAGCACGCCTCTTCTGCGGGGAACAGCCCCGCTCTCATCCAGTCGAGGGTTTTCAGCTGAACAACCTGTCATCTTTCCGTTTTTTCGATGCGCTCCTCTCACTGCCCGGACAACCTGATTAAATGCGCCTGGTATTTTATTTAAGATAAAGCAATAGCTGTGCGAAATGACACAGCTGCCCTAACAGCTGCGGTAGGAGAAGCTCGGGGTAAAAGCGACGTTTCCCGTGCCTCGTACGTTCCTGAACGTCAACTAACAGGCGGCTGTGAGCGCGGCGCCAGGCGTTGTGTTTCTGCGAGCCTCTGGTGGAGCAAAGGGTTGGTCTGCGCCAGGGCACGGCGCCCTTCGCGGCTCCCACCGAAAGGGAAGCGGCTGCAGCGTGAGGTTCAGCAGGCAGAGCTGCTTCGGCCTCACGAAAACCCAAGCCAGACAACCCGAATTTCCCCCTCTCATCCTGCGCTTCCCATTGAGCAGCACCAGCGAGGAGCTCACGTCTCCGGCCGCAGTCACCCCCAGCTCCCTGCTCCCACCCGTAGCGCCTCGGACACGCGGAGCCCTGCAGGACCTCGCTTTAGGGGGTGTTTTTTTTTTTTTCCCTGTGCTGTTCTTGCCGTGGGCGCTGTGCCCGGAGGCATTTTACTCATCTCCATGACTGTCACTGCCGCCTTTCTCTGACTTCGGGATCCCACAATGTCCTCACTGTGCTGCTCATCTCCACTGGCTCGTTCCCTGGGGTTGTGCCCAAGCGCAGCTCCAGCCCCGGCTCTGCGTGTCCCTGCTCTCAGCAGGCTGTCTCAAAACCCTCTTTTTCCCCCCTTCCTGTGTTTCTGTCGCTTCGCTGCTCTCCGCGGTGCCTCGCGGAGCACTTCGTTAGCGGCACCGCTTATTTCAGGGCTTCTAAGGGTTTGCTCGTGCTCTCCCTGCTGTCGGGAGCTTTTCAGTAAATACAGCAGAAAGAACTGACGCCGCGATTCTTCGGGCTTCCTGCTTCGCCCCACCCCAGAAGAGATGCCACAAAAATAACAGGCAGGTTTGGGGAGAACTGAAACTCCCCTGCGTCCGCGGCGCATCAGGAGCAGCGGATGGATTTTAGGCTCCCGGGGCCAGGCTCGTAGCCGTGGCCCTACAGGAGGCGGGTCGGGTGAGTCGCGGATGTGACACACCTCTTAAAATGTTCTGTGCGGCGAGGGGTTGGCATCGGCGTGAAAACAAAACCGAGACTGCCACGGCCTGCTCGACAGATAGCTCCAAAACTCAGCCCTCCGTGGGGTGGGGCAGACGAAGCTGTGGACTTCGTGCAGCACGCTGGGAGGAGAAGTCGTAAAAAGAACGGAGCCGTGAAGTGTTTGAGGAGTACAGACGGGAGCTCCGTGCTTCGGGGCGATGCACGGCGCGGGCCTTCCTCCCGCAGGGGAGGAAAGGCTTGTGCTGAGCTCGCTAGGAAGTGACTCTGCGCTTGTAGGGAATATTGGTGTTCTGCACATCTGGTGCTTTTCCTTAGCAGCAGTTTACACACTTAAGCCTCCTTCCTTTGTAGCTCACCCAGCTGCACAGACCCCAGGGGTGCTGGAGGTGTGCGCTGTCGCGCGCTGCGGCGCTGTGCCACGCGCCGCCCTGCTTGCTCAGCCTGAGGACGCCTTTCAGCGTTGGGGACAGCGTCTGGTTTGTCACTTAAACAGTCCCAGCGTGTTCGTGGTCTGCTTTCCTTCTGAGTTTAGCGTTTCCTTTAAACGTGTCTGAGCTACGGAACTGTTGTTCTGCAGCTCGGTGTTGTTTCGATCCTGTTTGTCTCGTTTTAAGGCGCAGCGTTCAATACCCTCAGCATCAGAGCGCTGATAGCTTTAACACAAGCCCTTTGTAGCGGCCAGAAATCAGGGCGGTGCTGACGCGCACCCCGTTCACCTCGTCAGCATTAAAACCCATCCGACACGCGTTGCTTTCAGGTGAGCCCAGCAGCTTTGCTTCCTGCCCTGCGGTGGAAACGGCCGGACCCAGCGAGCAGCCCGCGCTCCGCCTGCGCCCCGTCTGGTTTTCCTTCTCCTCTGGCTGAGGCAGTGACAGAAAGGAGGAACACAGCAGTAAGGGGGGGTACGGAGGGGGAAGTGCTTTCCTCCACACCACCACCGAATGCTCTTAAGCCTCCAGAAGCGAGATTTTTTTTTTAATATGTGTGATACAAGTGGCAAAAAGGGTCGTGACAAAGGGAGCGAGCGCAGCAGGGAAGAGCAGCCCGAGCCTCTGGGTGTCGGCTGGGGGAGAAGCAGGGTGGTGGCGACTGCGGGTACTGGGGGGCTCCTGGGAGGAGGGTGGGTTCGAATTCGCGTTTTGTGCGGTCTTTCATCTGCAGTAATTGAAGATAATTGCTGCTCTGAAATCCACTGAAGTCAGGAGAGCCCTTAAAGTGCGCCTCGGATCTGCCAAGTACGTTGGCAGCGCCGGAACGTGCTGCTTCTGGAAGGGACTCTGCCCTGAGCAAAACTCAAGTTCAGGGTTGTATGAAATAATCCGAACGACGTTCAGAAATGCCTTCTGTCCCTTCCAGAAACCTACGATGTGAGCTGCAAGTGTGGGAGAGAGGGAGGATACAGGCGTGCCCCCTCTTTTAGGGTGGATGTTTGTAAATGGACCTTTCTTAAGCGCTCCGTTTCATCTTTGAAGCGCTTCAGAGGTGTCTGCTTGGCTTCAGAATGAGAAGTGGGTGGCTGTTTGTCCCGGGGGGGTGCACGAACAGAGCCTCAGCTCCGTGAGGGTGGTGAGCAGCGGTTCCTTGTCAGGGCACGCAGGTAGGAATAGAGGAGAGCCTTATCCGGGCAGGGGGGTGACGCCTGGGCAGACTGAAATACCTGCCCGATGTGGCGGTCTGTGGCTGCTGGGGGGGGGTGGGCAGCGAGGTACGGCCACGGGGCTCTAATTTTAGTGGCGGTGTTTGCTCAGGAGGAGGGCAGGGAGGTCACAGGAGGGAGCAGCCGGGGTTGGCGAAGCCAAGGTGTGGGCTGGGAGGATTCGGAACGGGAGGAGAGCCCTCAGATCTGCGCCCAAGTCCTGACCGAGCTCTTTCACTTCAGAAAATAATTACGTATTTGAGAAACAAATATTTCAGAGGGGAAGAACTGACTTGACACCGCTAGGTCGTTGCTGACTGACCTCTGAACTCAGGTTGGTAAAGGCTTTTTGTGTGGTGTGGGGATCAAGACCTGCTCTGTATCGAGCTCTGAGCATCATACCGAGGTCACTGGAGCCTGGACCTCGGTGACTTTCTGCCAGCCCTCGCTCTGAAAGGGGGAGGCCGCGTGATTCGGGCTCCCATGTGCCTTGCGAGCTGTAGGTGCTGCTCGGGACCGACCCGTTTTTTGTGAGCACAGAGGCAGCGAGCGTGTTTCTGGCGAGCTGGCGGGCTTGCCGCAGCGCCTGCGCTGGGGGCTGCGTGATGCTGTAGCGCAGACACCAAGGAGGCTTCCCCCGTGAAGCCAGAAAACAGAAATATTGCTTTTTTTCCCCCCCGTTATTGGCTTTTTGAAGTGCAGCAGTTCTGCTAGGAGTCAGGATCCGTCAGCCTGCCGAGTTCGGTGCCTGTCTGGCTTAGTTCTTAACCGTGAGGACGAGCCAGCAAAGGCTAATCCGTCGTGGCACGGCCGGATAAAGAACCCCGTCGTAATACCTCGTCATCCCGCTTGCTTAATTAAGGCGCGCGGAAGGCGCTTGGGGCTGTGAGTTCGTTCAGCTGAGCAGCCGTGGGGACAGGAGGGAGGGGAATCGGAGCCCAGAAGCTTCCCGGAGGATTTTTCCCATGTGGGCTGGCTGCAGAGGCTGCCCCGTTTCTGCAGGGCGGGCGCCTGCTTTGCGGCCCGCGAGGCACAGCGGGGGGAGAAAATCCTTCCTCTGCCCCTAAGGAGCTCGCCGGCGACTTTGCGCTGTAATCCCAGAGCCGCACGCCGCCTGCCGTGGGCGGATCCCACCTGCCTGGAGACCTTGAAAGGGCACGGGGAAATTCGGCCGCTGGTACCCGTGTGGGCAGCTGGCTCCCGTTACGCTTCGAGCTGGCCGCTTCCACCTTAGTTAGCGCTTATCTCTGTGTATAAAAGGCCAGGGCGGGGTGGAAGAACAAACCTCTCGCGCTGCCCTCCGCATAAACAAAATCTCGGCGAAATGCCCCAGGTGACAAGACAGGGAAAAAAAAAAAAAGTTAAAAAAAAATGGACTTTCTCACTTGCAGTGGACACGAAGCGGCTTCAGCTGGGGCTCTTGGCCCCCCTGGCTTTGCCCCCCTGGATACTTTGGGAGCGAGGTGTGTGTAAACCCGGGGGAGAATACCTGCTTTTCTCCCCTCGGGCTGCTCCAGCCCAGTTGGGTGAGCAGCTTAAAGCACCGCCAGCACGGAGGTGTCGGAGCCTGCGAGGCGGGGAGAGAAAAGCCAGGCTTGTGTGGCGATGGGAAAGGAAAACAAGGTGGGGAAGGGGCTCGATGTGAACTGCCTGAGGTCACCGAAGGGGTGGCAGAAACGCCTCCAGCGCCGGTGCTTCCAGTGCTGGCTGCGCTGTGCTTGGTATTTGGGGGAATACTTAGGTTTTTTGATCAAAGCGATTAAATTATTGCAAAGAAACAAAAGGTGGAGCTTTTAAATGGATGGATATGGTGGGTGTTGATATAATATCTATTTTCACTTGGATAAAAAACAGTTTACCGTAAAGCATCATTTTCTTTTGCACCCAGAGTGAAGGAGCCCAGATCGTTACCCAGAGCTGCTCTAGGCACTGCTTGCAGCCAGCCGTGTAGCATCAGCCTGCTTCGAAGGCTCTTCTTAGTGCTTTGGGGGGAAAACAGCACCCAGTGGGCTGCGGCTGCTTCGATGCAGCGCTCTGTGAGCGCTTCCCCGTGCTTGGTGGGCTGGGGCAGCCCCTTCCTGAGCTGCCAGCTCACCGCAGTCACAGGTCTGCTGCTGGGGAGAGCTCTCAGAACCAGGGCAGCCCCCATCTCGGCCCAGGAACTGCTGATTCCTGTTCTCTTTCCACATTTCCTCCTCCGAAAGCCACCGTCGGGTGCTGCCGAGGCAGGCGGCGAGGCTCAGCGTCGGCTCTGGGATGGTTGGCGCTTCGCGGGTGGCCCTGGAGAAGGTGCAGGAGGACAGCCCGCAGGTTTCGCGCGGGGCTCTGCCTGTGTCTGATGGCTCTGCGGGTGGCGCGCGCCATCCTCCTGCAGCCTGTGCCCTGTGCCGCCGGAGGATTAATTGCTCGGCATCTGCCTAACCTCATTTCCTGTAGAAACCTCCCTGCCGGAGACCTGCTGCTGTTGTTTTGCCTTCCAAACCCATCCGATTTGGAAAAAAAGAACTCGGTCCTACTTTGCTGGGCTGTTGCACCGTCCTTAATTGATGGCTGAAATGCTTAAAACGCGTTAGCACTAATTTCCTGTGTTAAAAGCTTATCTGGGCTCCTGGCGGTGCGAACGTTCATGGTTATTAGCTGGAGACCTCTTAAAATCTTGCCAGAAATCCTGCTTGCCCAAAGGGTGGGGATTATCTTCCAACAAAATGACCTTTACGTGGCACGGAGAAGTTGGGAACATAACTGGGAGGGCCGGGGGACACCGACTGGTGGTGATTTCTTAGATCCTGAAATTCTGGGTAGGAAGCATGTTTGGGGTCCCTGCAGAACCGAAAGTTCGGCGCTGGTTAGTTTCTAAACCCCATTCCTGAAGGTGGGTTTCCGCTGCTGCCCTCAGTGAAAGCAAGGCAGTCGTCAGCGATGATCTCAGCCGCATTTTGAGCAAGTTCAAAATATTGCTGCAGTAGGGAAGCAGAAGTTGTGGCAGCTTTTTGTCGGTGGGACGCTCGAGAATGGGTTCAGCCTCATGCCGGGGGCTTGCAGCTTGTGTGGCGATGACGGTGGCTTCAGAAAAAGTCAAAAGCTTGAGTGTAACTTAAATTGCTGCTGGTGGCCCCAAACGCTTCCTAAGACCTTTTGAACTGGAAATCTCCTTATCCACCTATACAACGCCCGTGGCGCGCTGCGTACCGTGATGAGGAGCCCTGTGGACGGAGGAAGGCCCCCGCGGCGAGCCCTTTTCCAGCCCAGCAGGTTCCCTGCGCCCAGGTGAGCTCTGCAGGCTGCGCGGCGCCCTTGGAGCCGAGATGCTGTGCATCTCGTGACGCCCTGGCGACGTTGCTGGGGCTGCGTTTTGTGTCCGCTCCGGCGTGCGGCTGAGAGCACGTCAGGGCAGGATGGAGCCCCGGGTGGTGCAGCTCCCGGACCTCGTACTTCAGAGGAATTAACTCAGAAAGACGGCTGGGAGAAGGCACGACGTGCTCTTGTGTAACCGCGGAGCACGGGTAGGGTCGTGCCCACTGCATCTAAACTCCGTGCAAGGCTCTGGGGTTAATCCTCCCTACTGAATGGCTTTGGGGAGCTCCAGCTGGGAGCCGTGTTTTTGTTCTTGGAAGCTGCCCTCGGAAGCATCTGGCACTCTTCGGGGATTAAGCACAGGTTCTTAGACAGAGGTTAGGATTAGCAAGGAAGGAAGCAGGAGCCCACAGTTTGGGCTCAGGCAGCAGTTCGTTAGGAAGCAGGATGATGGTGGCAGAAGAGCTGCTTGCGGGTCCCGGAGTGCTCCTGTCCTCTTCTCCCTGCTGGCACGAGGAGGGAAGCACAGCGAGGAAACACCAAGAAACCCCAACCATGGACTGTGACCATGCTCGGCCCTTGTGGGTGGCTTGGAGAGGCACGGGGCTGGTGGTGGAAGCTCGCTGCCTGCTCCTCCCCACGGCTGCTGCCCCAGCTCGGTGCCACCGGTGAGAAAAGGGCGCTGAGACTCGCAGCGGAGCATTGAGGAAGGTTCCTCTGCTCATAAGCCTTCAATGGGCTTAATCACTTGGCAGTAACTTCTTTAAACCTTATTTGAGTTGAAGCTAAATGTTTTGGCTGGTTATGTCAGCGCTGTATTAGCGAGGAACGCAGGAGAGTGTGCTAGTTTGTATTAACGGAGCTGCCTTAATCCTTCGTAGCCGTGCTTTTTAATGTGTTACTGTCCTACAGGGAGAGAAAACATTTGCCCATGAGACAGCAGAGCTCGCTCCTCAGCGTTTCTGCGTAAGGCAAACGTTCCTTGTCCTTAATAAGGACTGAGAAAGTTCTCAGCAGTGGGTGTCCATAATTAATGGTCAGTGTGCATGAGTGCTGGATGGCCAACTGTCTGCGTCTGAGGTCTGGCTTTTTATAAATACTTTTTCCTACAATCCTCCTCCATTTATGGGTGGGTTGGAAGCCTGACCCCATTTTTTAGTGGTTCCATACAGCCTTCAGCCCCGATGCTTCCCTAACTATGGCCCTGTTGGCCTGGGGTGACTCCAGCACGCACGCCTCTCGCGTTCGCCGTCCAGGTCAGCAAAGGTTTTCTTGTGAGCACGCGTATCTTTGCTGTCCTGACAAGAGAGAAATTTGTTTAACCTTCTCACGGATGATTTGTTAAGAAACCTCACCCTTACCTTGCCTTACGTGTTTGTTTAACCTTATCACAGCTTACTGAGCTGACATGCTCGGTTTTATATCCTTCTCCTGTCGAAGACACTTCCTAACATCTTTGGCCAAGGGGAACTTCATTAAAGACAAAAAAAAAAAAGCAAAAACCAACCAAGAGACAGTAGTGGGTTTAATCTTCACAAAGCAGCAGGGCTTTTTCCTCCCTGGGAATATTACGAAGCTGTGACTTTTCCAGGTTTGGAGCAGAACGATTTTTTTTGTGACTTTTCCAAGTAACCTTTCTCCCCCTTCTCTGGCTCCTTGGCATTGAAACCCTGCTGCAGGCGCTGCGAGAGCCTCCTGCAGCTGCGTGTCGCCTCGCCGCTGCGTCGCGACGGGCCCAGCTGCAAGCAGAGCCACCTCCGATCCCGTGGAATAACGTGAGCAGCCGAGTCCTGACGTCTGCTGCTGGTATCGTCACCGCCGCGTGCGCTTGTTCGGGGGAGAAAGCGTCCACGTGGCTCCTTATCTATTCCGGGCCAAAAATAACACCGCGGCTCCTGCGGCCTCAGAGAACGAGCCTGGTCTCGGAGCGGGGAACTAGGGTGAAGGTGAAAAGGATAAGTGATGGGGTAAAAGGCAGGACCGGGGGCCGGGGGTGGGATTAGGATGGCAGGGCTCAGGACCGCGTGGACACCGCCGCGGGGACGAGTCCCTGCTGACCCGCAGCCCTGCCCGCCCGGTGCCACGCAGCGCGGGTTTGGTGCGGGAGGAAGATGAGGGGTGAGGGCGGCATCACCTCCGCGCCGTCGCGGCACGGCTCCCCACGGGGGACCCCCGCGGGGCTCTGCAGGTCGTGTCTGCGTCCCGCCATCTGCCCTCGCGGCTCCCGGGGCGGAGGAAGCGTGCAACGCGCGGCCCCGCTCGCTCGGCTAGGTGGTCGGGGACAGAAAATGCCTTGTTCCCCGTCAGCCGGCACAAAGGCTCCTTTATAGGCGCTTGGCCGTCCGTCTGCCGAGGTGCCTCAGCCTGCTAGCAGCGGTTACCGCTGGAGGTATGCAGGCGCTGGGGCCGCGACGGACAGGGGGATGTTGTTCGCGCGCTGCCTCCCCTTCCTTCTGAGGGCAGGGAGCCGCGCGGCGGCCCGGTGCTCGTGGTGATGGAGGGGTGCCTCGGAGGCTTTCCCTTGCGAAAGCAGGACTGGAATCCTCCCGTCACACACGTGGGGACAGACCTGGCCTGAAACACGGCCTGCACCAGTGTGGAGGGACCCCTGTCCCCCGCAGGGCACGTCCCAGCTGGAGGGGATCCCCGGCTTCGTAACGTTTTTGATTTTCTTTGCAGCCTCTGGACTGCTTTCCCCCTGTCTTTCCCCTCCCCAGCTTCTTGCCCCGTCTGCCCGAAGTCATTTTTCTCCTGTCCGTGTCCTCGTGCTGATTTCACACGGAGACTTGGCTGCAGCCAGCCCTGCCCAGAAACGCACACTCATCCTTTGAGACCTAGGGGAGGGAGCGAAGGGAGAGAGGCGGCTGCTAAGTGAAGTTCGCCTCTCTGAAGTTCGCCTCCTTTGGCTTTTAGGCATCTTCACAGTTTGCCATCTCCTGCCTCCTGTGTTTGGCTTTCTTTGCCCTTTTTTTTTTTTTTGTTGTTGTTTTTAACCCCCCAAAGCTAGCTGACAGTCCTCCAGTTCCGTTCCCAAATAGCATTCTCATGCTGTCACCGCTGGCTCTGGGACTCGAGGGAGAGCTTGGGTGGAAAAACAGCTTCTCATCGAATTACCAAGAGACGGATCTCATGGGGTGAAGGAAGAGCACAGGAGGGACGTGCCCTGTTTCCCATTAAGCTCTTTCCCTTGAACATTTTCTTGCGCTCCAGTAGCGTGGATAAATATTGAAAACTGGGAGCTGAACGTGTCAAAAGGTGCCACGGGGCAGGTCCGGGGTACGAGCCACCGCCGGGTCTGTGTCCCTCGGGAGCAGCAGCTCTGCCCTGGGGACGTGTGCCCCCACTTGCTCTGTGCTCTGGGGACTGTGCTGCTCTCGCTGAAGGTCGCTTGGGCTTTGAAGGACGCGTTTAAGCTTTCTGCGGCCTCTCTCACGAGCGGGTGAGAAATTACTTTTCGACTTAATTTCAGACTGGCTGTCGTTCTCAAGCGAGCCTGGAGAAGCGCGGTTTTGACCTTGCTGGCGGGGAGAGCTTGGAGGAACCAGATTTCCCAGGACGCCGAGGGAGGATTCTTAGGTCTAGAATCCTGTGCTTCGGCGTCAAAGCGCCTGCAAACCTTCCCGTGCCCCCTCGGTGGAAGGAGAGCTCTCCTGCACGGCGCAGGGTTATCCCCGGGGCACCGCAGGAGGAACCGTCAGGGCAAGGTGGGGAGTCCAGGAGGTCCTGGCCCGGTGTCCTGCAGCCAAACCACACCTCCGCTCCCCTCCTGCACCAGGCGCTTCAATTAAAATTCCACCGTCAGGGCCGAAGCGAGGGCAGGCAGGAGCAGACTTGTTTTCGGGAGGGAGGGCTGAATTTTCTGCCGGAATGGGCCTTTTCTCAGGGTGAGCTCAGGAAATGCTCCCCCCCCCGCCTCCTCCACCGGTTCGGTGCAGAAAAGCCACAGGTCGAAATTGCAAAAAATAATCAGCATTGTCTGCTTCGGATCCCAGAGGGCATCAAAGAGCGAACGAATTGAGGAGCCCTGCAGGGACAAAGCTGCGGTTCTCCGGCAGCCTCTCTGAACCAGAGCCCAGGACACTCATTGAAGGCAATTTGTTAATGAAGATGGGGGGAGCCGAGCAGGAGAAGAGATCCCCCCCAGCACCGGGAGCAGCGTGCAGGGGTGGGGAGCAACCTCCTGGAGGTGAAAGGTGGCGAAAGCAAGAGAGCCAGAGCGAAACCCAGGGGGGGTCGTAGCGCGGTGGAGTCTGAGAAATTCCAAATATTCTAAACAGAGGTCCCATGAGCAGAGATACGAGGGAACCAAATTCCTTTGGCGTTTGCAATATCGGGCTGGCTGAAGTAGCCGCTCTTGTGCAATGCTCTGCTCGATGGTTACTGAGCAAACGCTGCTCCTTCTGCAGCTCACAGCGAACCAATTTGTTTCCAGCCACCCGTGTAAAGCAGGTAGCTGTGGCACGGGTGCTCATGTGCAAAGGGTCAGCGCAGCGACACGCGTTGAGGTTGGAAGTGCTGGAGGGCGGAGGAGAAGCAGGCTTGCAGTTCCTGAGCAAACTGTCTCGTTGAGGAGTGTGAAGACGAGGCAGACCTTCACGGCCCCCTGGTTGCCGGCGGTTTCTCCGGTGAGAATGCAGGAGCTGGGCAGGTGGTGGGGGGGAAGGCAGGGGAGGACAGAGATGAGCTTTCAGAAGGGAAATCGGTCTCA
Organism: Anser cygnoides; assembly: GCF_040182565.1. Classification (NCBI taxonomy): domain Eukaryota; kingdom Metazoa; phylum Chordata; class Aves; order Anseriformes; family Anatidae; genus Anser; species Anser cygnoides. The sequence goes on from NC_089883.1 coordinate 3,394,766, forward strand.
AAAAAAAAATAATTAAGTAAACAGCAAAATGTTACAAGGTGTGAGTTCAGGAACAACCTGCCGTTTGCCCTGGCTCGCGCTGTGACACGGCTCTAATCCTCAGAGCCGGATATCGTATCTGATGGGCCGCGACGATCTCCTTCTTTCTAGACGTAGAACTCCCCTGTGCCTGTCTCCCCCCAGGCGAGGAGGAATACCTGCCAGGAAAGCAATGCTCTCTGATTCTCAGCTGCTTTGGCACGCCAGCAGAACCGTCCTGCACTAAAGCGGTGCCGCAGGGACGTGTTCTGGCGTGGCAGCCGAGCTCAATCGAAGGGCGAGCGCTCGGGCACCTGCCTGGTGGCCAGCACAGACGAAGCGCCGAGCAGCCTGCGTCGTAGCTGGTATCATTTCGTGCCTCGTTACCGTGCTAAACAGTCAGCTCTTCGTTCGGAACCGAGGTCTGAAAGTGACTTCTGAGAGCGTGTTTTCTTCCTGGCCAAGCAGAGGGTGTGCGGCGAAGAACAGTGGCTTGGGTTTTGTTTTTCTTCGGTAGCCAACATAACGTCACTGGTTGTCTTTGTGCCTGCGTCTCTTTGTGTGGCGGGGCGGAACAGCCGCGTCCAGCTCGGGGTCGGTGCCAGTTTCATCAATATGATGATTATACGTGGAAGAAAGGAGCTGCAGTGGTTCTCGTGGTGTTTCAGTGGTCAATAATAGGGAAATATGGCCACATCTTGATATTCTGGTTCGGCTCCCCTGGTTGCTGTGCATTGTGCTGGAAAGTCCCCCTTTCCTTGTAACCCTGCGTGCTCGTGCACTCTGGTTGGCTAAAGTAAATGTTCCCGTCCTCGTGTGTGCTGGGCTATAGCAGAACCGCTGTAAAATACTCCAGACCCCGTTCCTGAGCGTTGCTGCATGGATAATGCTGTCATGTTTTTCTTTTATTTTTGAATCCTAAGAGTCGCTGCAGTCCTTTCTACGCCAGCCTTTGGGAACCAGACCACAGCTATAACTTTGAAACTTGGAAATACCCGGGCAGCCTCAGTCCTGCGTCCCACACCAGACAATAATGAGCGCTGAAAGCTAAACTGAGCCCATTGATATGGTGATGATCAGTACTTTTCTCTTTCTGATTAACATTCAACCTGTGTCTTCTATAACGTTTTGAACAAGCCATGGGATTGTCCATTCTTCTTCGATCCAGTTGCCCGGTGGATTCGAGCCCATCCTGCCAGGGAAGTTGCTGGCGCCGTGTCCCGTTAGGGCGGTAACCCTGTTGGCCTGGGATGCAGTTTTGGGTGATAAGTGTGACCCAGTTGGGGTTGTTTTCACTTCCCCACGAGTGAACCTGTGACAGACGGACAGCGGAGCGAGGTCCTTCTGCGTTCGACCCGCTGCAATCCCGTGCGGGTTGCTGTGTCCCCGCGTGTCTTGCAGGAAATGCCGGGGGCCGTGAGCTGCAGCCCTCGCTTGGCAAAGCTCCGGGGCCAGGAGATTTTGGGAGAGGCGCGGCAAATGGCCGGACGCCACGCGGTTCTTTGGGGAGCGATAAGCGAGCGAGAACAGACGCAGATATTTTTAATGGGGTTTTAATGTAAATCTAATGCAGTTTAGGCAAGCAGCCTGGTAAAGGGAGAGCTTCTTGCCGGTGCTTTAGGGGAGCTTTTATTCCTGGGCAGCCTCTTGGTAAAGCCGGATGCTCCGGGTCCCCCTGAGCTCTCACCAGCGGGTCCCTGGGGTGGTGGGTAAGCTGTCTCGTGGCCCTCGGCCGTAGGAAGGTGTCTGTAAGTCACCAGCCCTTGGCAGTTGTCCTCTGGGGAGTGGGAACTCGGCCGTGCCGGGCTGGCAGCCCTCCCAGGTGTGTAAGGCACAGCGAGGGAGGAACGGGGAAGGAGGAGGATCCATGCCATGAGGGCAAACGCTTGGCCGGAGGTCAGAGCTGGGAGGTGTTCGGGTGCTAGGACAGCCTGGGGAACTCAGATGTCTCAGGAACTGGGAGGTTTGTAAGAGCTGAAGGTGAAGGAAAATGGAAGGGCCCATGGAGGGCACCGGGGCACGGCCGCCCGTGGGTGTTGAGTTCCAAACCAGAGCTGCTGGCAGCGCGCGGGGCTTCGTCGGGCGGGCGAATCCCTGCCTGCCCAACCCAGAGCCCGCTGGGCAGAACGGGAGCCTGGAGAGGTGACGGGTCGCTCCGCCTCGTTTCTCTGTCCTCTGTTTGTGGGGACGTGCTAGAACGATGGAGGATTTGCACGTGTGTGTGTGTGTGCTGTGTCTGTATGCCCCTGAAGGAGAAGGCACCATGGAGGTGCTCTCCCAGCACGGAACTGAGGAGACCAGAGGCAAAATAGCAGATGGGGGGGCTAACCCAAGCTTTATTCCTCTCTGCAGCGAAATAACCTCGGTTGATGCAGGTCTGTTGTAACTCTCACCCCCTCAGCAAGCTGCTGGAGGAACCTGCTGGCAGTGTCTCCAGGTAACAGTGGCAAGCAGGCGATGCTGACAGGATTTCACTTACCACACGTGAAACACGTGAAATGCCCGCGGGATGGCTGCAGGCAGGCGGCCGGCGGAGAGGCCGGCGGGCAGCTCTGCTCTGGGGGCAGCACCTCGGCTTCCCGGCACCCTCCATCGCCACAGCTCGGGATGAGGGCTTTTTTCTCGTCCTTTCTTTCTCTGTTTTTTTTTTTTAACCGATTTCTAGGAAACGCAAGATGAAGTGGGCTTTGTTTGGACCCTCCCCAGCAGGCACTTTGTCACGCCGGCGAGGCGGTGCTGGGTGACGCGGCACAGAGGCAGACTTGTTGCTCGCTGCAACCGCTGCTGCCTTCGCAGCCGGAGAGAGCCGGGCTGCGAGCTCGCCTGAAGCACTCCAGGGCTAAATCTGCTGCTAAAGCCCTTTCAGGGGAAATCCTTGTGGCAGAAGGATTTCAGGTTTATTAATTGGCCTAATTTCTCTACCTAGCGAAAGAGGTTTTAAATCATTCCGATAGTGAGGAGTCAGGTCCAGGTAAATTTATATTTAATGAGATAACATTATAATGAAAGAGAACGTTTTAGCTGTACAGAAATGTCTTAGTAAATGCCTTTCGCAGTCCTAAAATGGAGTAAAGATCTTTTTTTTTTCTCTTGCATTTTTTTTTCTTCCCCCTCTGGGCAAAACCTTGCTGAACACGTCTGGACAGTGAAATGTTCTTTTGTAGGGATGAACTCACGATCTCCGAGGTTACGTTTGCTCTGAAAGGTGTTTGCACACAATAAAGCACTTTTATACGTGACATTTACTGCACTATAGCAGCTAGCTTTAAAAATAGCATTTTGGGAAGGCTTCGTTTCACATGAAGTGTACGTACCCTGAGCTTCCTCTTTAAAATGTCAGTGCCACTTGACAAAGCCCCTTAACACCTTCCTCGCCGCTGCTGCCTGTCCCTTCCCAGGAGTGCTGTGTGGGGTGTCTGGGGGTGCTGTGTGGGGTGCCCAGGGGTGCTTTGTGGGGTGTCCGTGAGCTCAGTATCAATTCTTGCTGGTCGGAGCTTGGGAACTGCCCGTGGTCCCTCTGGTACAGGCGTGTCTTGTTGTGCACTCCTCAGGTTGTGCGTAATCCCCCCTTGCTGCAGGGGGGTCTCCGGTTTGTAGCTGGCTGCAGAAGTTGAGGAGAACTTCACCCAAATAGAAGCCAACACATGGCTTTTCTCAGCACCCCTCTCCCAGCGGATGCCTATGCATATTGCCATTATTTTCAGTTCCTCATAGCTGTTCGAGAGCATCACCATTAGTACTTTACCTGCACAGAGTAAGTACAGCACAGCAGCACTCTGTGTAGCGAGAGGCTGTGTGTCTTTCCTGGCTCCTCTCGGCGCATTTAGTGGCTTTTTTCCCTCTCTCTTTCTTTCTTTCCTCTTACAGATAGGTTTTGGCCACTGCTTTTCAAATTGTTCAAATTTCCATCTTCAGTAGCTGAGGCTAGCCACTGAAGCTGTCTTGCTTTTAATGCTATTCAGGATGTGTCTTTTTTTTTTTAAATTTTTTTTTCTTTCTTTCTTCAGTCAAGTCTACAAAGAATACTCTGTTTTATGTGCTTTATATGTATGATTTCTTCTTAAAGGACAACTCATTTCCTCTACTTTAGAGGTATTTTCTTAAATCTGTCACTTCCTGTCTCTTTCTTGGCTGTCTGATTTGCCAGTTTTTTACATTTTTTTATAACCGTTCCACTCATTAACTTCTCAAATCCGCTGGGAATTGCATTTTGCCCAGGCGAGGTGAAACTCCCTTTTTATTCTCTGGCAAGAAATATTTGACGATTAATTTAATTGCTAAATTGGCTTCCAAGCAGAAGCAGGCTTGGAAAACTGCAGGGGAATTAATCATGCCCGTTTAACAGAAGGGACTTGAAAATGTGGAGGCTGTGCTAAAGACGTCACTGAAAGCCGAGGTGCATGGCAGCTAGCAAGCTCTCAGTATTTTATCGTGCTTCAGACCTTCTTTGTAATTTCTTGCTGGCTTTCACCACATTTTTCCACTCGAAGAGCTGAGCGCGCCCTCCCACGAGGAGAGCAGAGCCCTCGGCTCCGGGAAGCACCGGCCAGCTGCGGGGCTGAAACCCCGGGGCTCGCAGTGGACACCCAAAAATTCAAGTACTGGCACAGAAAGCACGTGCAGGGCTGCCCGCAGACCGAGGTGGGTGGGCGCTGGCACCCAGTGGGTCCTCGCCCTGCTTTTCAGATGAGTTACTTCTGAACAGGACATCTCCTAAGGCTGAATTTCCCTCTGGTGGAAATGGCACGCGACTTGATCAGGTAGCAAGGTTGTGCTGGTTTACGTCAGCTAAAAGTTAGGCTTAGACATCTTGCGTGTGGCTGTCAAGTACCCCAAGAAAACAGTGAGGTCTAAAGGATGGTTTTGTTCAGGATTTCATTCAAGCAAATGGAGTCCCTTCTTCAAAAGCTTGCAAGACTGCATCTGAGTTGCAGTGAGCTCAACTTCATGGGACTCCAAAGGCATTATTACAGCTTCTGTAATTATCCAAAATAGCTGTTCTGTACATGAGACTGGCAGGACTTTATAAAGCCTGGTGTCTTGGGCTTCTGCAGGACTGGGCTCCAGCGCTGACTCTCCCATTATCTAGCTGGGAATCTCCCTTGGAAATGCGCAAAGCCCATCATAAATATTGTGTGTGGGGTCGGGTGACAAGCTGCAGAACGTCTGATTTTATTAATTATATAGGATCTGCTCTTGGTAGTAGACGTCAATAATGTCTTGCATTGACTGTGACTTGGGAAGGACTTACAGAGCAAATTCAGTGCTCAGAGAGGTAGGAGAAGCAATTTCATTATGGGTTACCTGTTCTGCCTGCTGTTCCCATCAGCAGGGGAGAGCTAAGCACTGCCGTGGCACCGTTAGGATATCAGACTTGGTGTTTGGAGGTTAAATTAAATGGGGGAAAAGGAATGAGAAGTTACAGCTGTGGAAAATACTCTTACGTAGATAAAACCACTGAAGTTACTCTGTACATTAATAAACATCGTTGCTTATAAAAAGCACATGTAATATAAAAGTCTCCAAGATGACAGTAACTTGACAAATACAATCCTGCAAGCCCTAGGTAAATACATTGATGAGATTTTCCACATCGTTTGCCATGCGTTCATTCAGACATGCAAATAATGAACCTTGTTTCCGCAGTGCAGGAAGTATTTGTGAAGTGCAAGCACCTCTGATTTGTATCCGCATTGTACTGCCGGTTTGAACACACACCTATCCTCTGAAAGCCCTTTTTTTTTTTTACGGTTACACTATCTCTAACTGCAAATAATCCAGTTCCTCTGATCAATTTTAATTATTTTTGCACTTGTTGCTCAATAAATGTTGATATTCCGAGAACTGCAGTCACTTTTCCATTGTCTAGGCAGCAATTGGGCAGAGCCAAATAATCAGTTATGATCACTGTCGATTTTTAAGCGCGTGAGATGTTGTAAGGCAGGTGTAAGTGAAAATCCAGCTACGGTCCGTACAGTCGTCCTGAACACCTGACTGCCTTGGTGCTTACACAATTAAAGACAGTAGCAGGTATCCCGTGCACATTATCATGTAAGCTGAGATTTCAAATGCTCAAGTTGTGTAGTGGGCATTAACTGTCTGCACGGACGCCAGAAATACCCCGCTGGTGAAGTGCTGGGCTCTGCTGTGGGCTCTGACCTATAAATGGGAAAAGTAATGGAGAAAGCAATTATGCAGTAAGATTGAAATTTCCGGAAGGGAATGAAGCAGAGTGGTTTTGTAATAGGAGAGAGTGGTGGGACTTCAGGTCATATCTGCAAACTTTACCTTTCTCCTCCCTTGTACTTTTCAGGGAGAGCCTAAGGCTTCCTCTCTGCCAGCCCTGTAAAATGCTGGTTCTGGACATTTTGTGCATCTCAGCCCCTCGTTCAGTGACGTTTCTTCCTGATTCACTGGGAAGATCTGTTTTTCCTCTATAAATTGTAGCTGAATAACGTCTTTGCCTCGGAACAGAAGGGAACACCTCGTTTTCACGGTTAACCTGTCCCTTCTCGTTTGGATTACCGCTCTGCAAATATTTGTCATCGTTTGAGTCGATCATCCCTTGGCTCCTAACGCCCTTACTGCTCCCTTCATCCATCCGCCCGGGTTCTGCCACACACCGGGGCAGCTTGTTGCTCTGCTGGGTCCTCCCCCAGCCCTTCCAGCTGTATGGGGCAGCAGGAACATCATCTGCTTTGGGGCTGCGCGGTGTTGTGGAGGACGTATGGCTTTAGCTGCTTGGCCCTGGAGGTGGGGATGCCATTAACACATAGAATCACAGAATCACTGAGGTTGGAAGAGATCTTCAAGATCATCTGGTCCACCCTACCACCAATGTCACCCCCTAAACCATGTCCCCAAGCACCACATCCAACCTTCCCTTGAACACCCCCAGGGACGGTGACTCCACCACCTCCCTGGGCAACCCGTCCCAACGCCTGACCGCTCTTTCTGAGAAGAAATGTCTCCTCATTTCCAACCTGAACCTCCCCTGGCACAACGTGAGGCCATTCCCTCAGTCCTATCACCAGTTATCTGTGAGAAGAGGCCGGCCCCAGCTCCCCACCCCTTCCTTTCAGGCAGCTGCACAGAGCAATAAGGCCTGCCCTGAGCCTCCTCTTCCCCAGACCAAACACCCGCGGTTCCCTCAGCGTTCTTGCTGTGCTCCCCCTTCTCTTCCCACCTGCCCCGTCCTTTACGGTGCTCCAAAGGGCACTGCGACAGCGGGAGAACATCTGAACAACGCAACGTGAAGCCAGGAGCTCTTTAAAGCTGATGAGTTAATGTCCTTTCGTAACGAGCTGTGGCCTGGGGCTAACTGCACGCAGGTGGGGAAGGAGGAGAGACATCTGCTTTTGCTACTGATGTCTGATGATTTAAGAACAGCGTCTAGGTCGTTCGTCTTTCCGATGCTCAATCACAGGGACGAGTAAGGCCCCTTAAAGGCTTTGTTGAGGTTGGGGCGCCCGACCTGGCGCTGCTTTCTGGCCTCCCTTGGGTGGCAGCGTGAGGCCAGGAGGTGCCCCCGTGGGCAGCACCGGCTGCACCTGGACAGGCTCTCGGAGCTCCCCGGAGCAACACCAACACCAATGTGGCTTTCGACAGAGGCAAAAGCTGTTGTGATTTGAGCACTCCTCTAGCAGTTAAGGATTTTCCGAGAGTTTTGTGGGTGCTTGGATGTCAGGATGTCACTTTTTTTTTTTTTTTTTTTTTTCAGAAGGTAAGGAGCACATCTCCGTGGAGTGCTTTTCTGCCTCTGAATCTGTACCAAACATCTCGTTTTTAGAGCTGGAAGCATTTCTGAGGAGGACAGACTGGTGTTGGTTCCAGGACTGACTTAGTCTGGTTGTGTAGTGGGTTTTGGTTTGTTTCTCTGTACGATAAGGGGAGGATTTGGCAGCTCATCATATCTGTTAAACTGCTGTTAGAGAAGCGAATATTTAAGCTGAAGGCTTTCTTTGCTCAAAACCGGTTTTGAAAGGTGAACAGCTTAGGAGTTCATAGAAAGCCTTGGGTTGGAAGGGACCTTAAAGGTCATCTGGTTCCAAGCCCTTAAAAAGTTGTGTCCCCCTAAAGAGCTGTGTCCTAAAAATTTGTTGCTAATAATGATTTTTGTGGTTGGAACGTATTTTTATAGTATTGAATTGATTATGTCCTTCTTCCTTTGCCTGCAGCCTTTAAAATAAATGGCATTAGTTTGTCTTGTAAAAAGGTAAAAAAGCAAAAAAAATAATAATCACAAATACTTGCAGTCCCATAGGCTTCTGAAAATGCTGGAGCTTTAAGGACAGAACGAAACGACTCCTTAGCCTTTTTTCCATCCAGGATTATAGCTCCTGCAACAGAATCAGGCATGAAAAGGGATCATTGCGGTAATGCTTGGTCTCTTCTCTATCTTAAGCGCAAAGATAAGCATGTTTATGCTTGAACATGACGACACTACGGAAAATAATTGCTGATCTGATTAGCTCGATTGAGTTGGAGCTCGGCTTCCTGTGCTTTATGGGTGTTCCTCTGCCCGGGGCGGCGGGGGAAGGCTGCGCTGCCGAGGCTCCTGCCTCATTCCCATTCTGCAGCAAGCCGGAGGATCGGACAAGTTGGGGCAGCAGACAAAAGGCAGGCCCGCAACGCTCCGCTCTGCGTGGCAGGCCAGCAAGTTTGGGTGTTTGAGTAAACGGGGAGCTGGAAGTCATAAAAGCTGAGCAGGACGGACTTCTGAATATCTTTAGGAAAACCCATGTGCTTTTTTTTTTCCCCCTTTTAAAATGTTTCTTGGTTTTGTTGTTGTTTTGTCTGATTTTTTTTCCATGCTAAAGTGGATTTTTATTTTCACCTCTTTTTCTTTTAATCCAGGCACTCAGAAAACCTGAAATTGAAATTGGCTTGTATTGATGGCTAGATAGAGCTGAGCAGCAGACAACTGGAATTTCTCTCTCAGAAAGCAAGTATTCAGTTAAATCAGTAAATCCCCCTATGACACTTTAATCCTAAGCCAGAGCGTGAAGTCTCATGCAATGAAACAAATGTCCACACCATTAAGGAGGACTCTCAGAAGCCTCTTTTAGCTGCTGGAAACGAAGCCATGCTAACATGCTGTTCGTTCCCTAAATGTTTCCCAGTTGTAAGCCGTAATGGGCAAACACATTACCTTTCAGCACAGCTGTGATTAAAAACGGCAGGATTGCTAAGCCGGCCGCGTGCGGAACTCCCCGAGAACGCGCGGCGGTGCGATGTGATGTCTTCCCTCTCTTCTTAACTTCTGCCACAGCTGAAATGCAAAGCTTGGGGCAGCGAAGGGCTACGCAGAGCACTGAACACCCGAGTGTGTTTCATTACAGGAGCCTTTTTTTCCCGTTCCACCCTTGGACTCCCGCTGCTACAAATAATTGTTCCAGTGGGTGCTTCGGTCAAAGCAAGTGCTCAAGAATGTCTCCGTAGGGTCAAGCTTAGGAAAATCACTTGTTCTTTATCTGGGCTCTGTATTGCAAGTAGCAGTGTGGTGGGTAGAGTTTGTTCTCAGTGTATTCAGCCTGCAAGACCACCGCATAAAAGGCTAAAACGTGATGGAAGGAGCTGTGTTTGCTTGATCAGATGCCATCTGCTTATCGTCAGGCTCATCTGGAGCCCCGTTTCCTCTGCAGGTCGGTTCCAGGTGTGTGTGTGTTCGGTCTGCAGACACCGCTGCCCTCTCATGCTAAGCTATTCCCTCATCTCTTGCCTTGTGCTCTCTGCTCTGCCTGTACTTGCCCGTTGCCTGTCACCTTACTTTTGTACTGTAAATTTTGGAGGTCAGAGAGAGGTTGGGGTTTTTTTAGTATTATTTTTTGTTGCTCCACATTCACTTTGTTACCAAGCCTGATGGGTTCTCACCTGGGGTAAGAGAGAGCCTTAAGCCATCCCCAGCCTATAAATTATAAACAGAATTGTCTTTAACTTGCAGATTTTGAGCAACTCTTTCTCGGAGTAGCACTGGAGGTGGTGATGAGGGCTGAGGTTGGTTGTCTGACAAGTGTGAAGTTCTCACGGCTGTCTGGCGAGGCTGCCTGCTTCCTGCAAAGTCCTCCTTGTACAGCTGGCTCCAACTCTGGGGTAGTAACGTATCTTTTGACATGTTCTTCTTTTTCTTTCCCTTTATTTTTTTGTATTTGGTGTCGCTCTTCTCTGACTCCAGCACGTGATCTCGGGTCCTCCCCGCAGACAATGAAGTCAGCCTTGGGCAGCAGCCTTTCCTCTGATTTTTTTTTTTATTTTTATTTTTATTTTTTTTTGGCAAATCGTTGCTCAGAACCTGTTTTGGAGCCTCGGCCTTGTCATTTAGTTTTACTCTTTGGAAGGGATTGTTCATAAAATGCTGGGGACACTCATATGGATCCGTCCCAAAAGTGTTGCATGCTACAGAAATGTCAAATTATTCCAGACACTTAGCGGAAAAAAAAACCTTTGGAAATAGAAATGTCCATAATAGGTTATGTGCACAGAGATCCCTGCAGGGTGTGTGTTTCAGAGACACTTGTCTCTGCTGTTAATACCAGAGCAAAAGACCACAGGCATCTATTTAAGGTTTTTTTTTTCATTATTATTATGGGGTAGAGAAAAAAATAATATGGTTTAATATAATTACGAAATTCCAGTCAAATGCAGAATTGACCTCTCTCATTTAGGTGCCGGATTAGCCGGTCAGTCCTCATTTTGGACTTGCTTTTTGCTCCCCTTTTTAAGGGAGGAGTAGGGAAGCTGCTGTTTAAAACATCTCAGTCTTTTATTTATGGTTCTCTTCCAAGCCTTTAACAGCGACGAGTCGTGGTGCAGCTTGGCTTTATCCAGCACACGCTCCCGCTGCGTTCTTCGCCCTTGCTGTTCAGTCCTCCCGAAAGGTGCCTGTGGGTAAGGAGTCCCCGAGTTCAGCCCCTCCGAAGGACGCCTGCCATCGGAGGTGTCATTTTCTAGAGCCACATCTGCGAGAGCTTCGCCCCGTTGCGGGGGCCGGCCCTCCCCGCTGGCGCGCAGTCGGGCCGGGTGCCTCCCTGGGCAGCCGCCTGCCTCCGGCTTGGAAGCCGAAGCTGCCGCTTGGCAGGGAGACCGGGCTCGCTTCTGAGAACTGCATGGGTGTGAGACCAGACGCGAGGACGGGCGCAGTTCTGGCTTTCCTCCCCTGTCCCTCAGCTGTAGCTTGCCGTGGTCTCCGCTCCTCCTCCTGAGAAGTCACGGAAGCCAGCTGTCAGTGCTGCCGGTGTTTTTTCTCCTCCCCGTCTCGCAGCTCGAGCTATCCAGCCGTGCCCTGTTGGCAGGGATCTCCTGACACTGCTGTCATTTGGCTTCTCGGGGTAAAGTGACCAAATCCTAGGATTAATTTTCCAGGAGGGTGTATCAGCATGTCTTTGATGGGAGCTGTAACTTGCATCCCTACCCATTGAAAGTGACATTGGTGAAGAACCTCGTGAGCATCTATCTCCTGGCTAGCAGCAGCAGGCTGTGAGGCGGCCACCAGCTGCTCTTGCTGCTGGCAAGATCCCAGCAACTCGAATGGCCCCGGTGGCCGCTCATCCACCTCCTTTAAAAGACTTTGCAGGGTATCCAAAGCGGTTCATTTAGAAAACCAGGCTGGCCTGCTGAGACGTTCGCAGCCTCGAGCGCATCTCAGCTCTGCAGCGCTTGCAGAGAGAGGGTCTGAAGGAACGAGCATCTTCTGCGCCGCTGAGCTGAGCAGTGCTTGGCGGCCCCCTACATGAGCAGCTTAGGGCTTGGGGCTCCTCTAGGCCAGGAGGTGCTGGTGCAGGACGCCGGGATGGAGGTTACGGTGTGGGACAGGGAAGCAGAGGTCAGCGAGAGATGATGCTGTATGCTTCCCATGCACAGATTTGAGTTTTCTCATTGTATAAAAAAAAAAAAAGACTTGCAAACCATTTGGTACATTCCAGTGCATTCTCCGAAGGTGTATTCGTCATCTAACAAAGCAACGGTGAAGCCTTGACAGTTTGAGGATACAAATGAAGTGAGGTTTGGAGGAGGAGCAGCCAACTCTCCTAATTTTTCTGATATTATTTAGTCTGAGCAGAAAGGTTTTCAGGCCAACAGCCTGTCTTCAGGCTGGAAAAGGCAACTTAGATGCCGAAAGCTTGTCAGTCTCTTCACCCCCCCCGCCCCTCCGCTCCTTGTTTGTATCAGTTGGTCTAATAAAAGATCTTACATCTCCTGAAAAATGTTTCCTTGCTAAACATTTAAACATACTGGCTTGGATTTGTCAAAACTGTCTAGGCGAATTAGGCGGGTTTCCATAACACTCCTGAATGGCGTCTAGAATCAGGAGGATGGATTTGGAAACACCGTTCAACTTTTAAAAAGTGGGTGGTAAAGCGTGATGGACAATACAGCAGCCTTTAATGTTTTAGTTATTGAAAGCCAGCGTCTCTTTAAACAGTCCTGCAGCAGATGTTTGCTCTGCTTTTCTGCCTTTTAATGCAGCTGGGCTTTTCGGTTACTGGAGCCTCTGCTGCTTTATCATCCAGCGTTAACTGCAGCTCTTGTTACGCCTTCCTGCAGAAATCCTTGCTTTATTTATTTATGGCCACCTAACTCACCCAGCTCTCTACTTTCCATTAGATAACCGCGCGTTCCTGTCCTTTGGAAGCACTGGAACCAGGGCTCGGCCCCCAGCTCCTAATGTAACACGGCACAAGTTGCTCGCCTGCTTTACGAGGTGGCGTGCCCTGGTTGGCACTTGGTGCCAGCAGACTTGATAATCCCTCCAGAGCAGATACAGCAATAAAACATCTCCCGAAGTCCCGCGGGCGTGCTGCAGGGGAGGTGAGTGCAGCCTCCAGCATTGATCCGTCCCCGTGTCACTGGCAGGGAGAAGCGCTGTGCCGAGGTGTCACGCACACGCAAATCACGTGAAATGCTCCCGTTCTTGGCTATAGGTTTTTTAATATTAGCTGGCAATTCATATTCTTGACCACCGTTTCTCAAGTACTTCTGCAGGTGAGTCTTGAGTGCTCTTCTGATGACTGTGAAGCCATTAACATTCTCCTGACAAGTTCTGCCCTTCACAAGAAAATGTGTTTGGTTGTATTCACCACGTGCAGGGAAGGGAGAAAGCAGGGAGGTTATTGCAGTTCTGGGTTTGTTCCTTTCCGTGAATGCACTGCAGAGAATTAAGCACGCTGCGAGGAGCTGCTTCTCGCTCTTGCTGCGCTGCTTTTTTATACCAACAAGCAATGGTTGTCAAACTGACGCTGTACCAGAATCTGCAGAGGATGATGCAGCTCAGCTGATTTTTTTTCCTTTTTTTTAAACTGCTGAACGAAGGCATGAATTAGTTGGATCTGGCTCTCCAGTATTTGTAAAAGTCTGCCTCTCAAGCACACGGTGGTCCGCTTTTAAGTGGCATTACTGCCTTTTAAAATTATGCTGAAACTTTTGCAACCCGTTGACAGATCTGAGTTTTTTTTTTTTTTTTTTTTTTCTAACCGTGGGTAATTACAGGCTCACAAATCCTGGCTCCTGTGGGCGCGTTGCAGCGCAGGCTGCAGGGCGGTGTACAAGCAGCGGCCGCAGCGGGAAGGTAGGCGACACGAAGGGGCTGTGGTTGTCGCAGGCATCTGCAGGATCAGCCCTGCACCTGATGCACTTACAGTCCGTCTGGGGGCTGCTGTGCTGCTCTGAAATGCCCCGACTCGTTGCGCAGAGCCCAGGCCTGCATCGTGCCATCAGGGGAAGTGCCACGCCGCTGCAGCGAGCGGCTCTACAAAAGGGTTTGTGCTTGGGAAGTCAGGAAGTTGGGGCAGCTGATTTTTTGTCGTGCTGCTTGCGCAGGCTTTTTAGGTGCTGTTGCTGTCAGAGAACTGTCTAGGTTGGGAAAGACCTTCAAGGTGACTGAGTCCAGGTGTTTGGTAGAATTGGTTTTAGTCGTACATCTCTTGTACATAGTGGATTTGTTCAGTCCCCATATCCTGTAGAAGCACACGTAAAAATCGCTGCCCCATTGGCTTCCAGTTCCACATGGGCTTACAGGTTAAATACAAAGACTGTGCCCAGCATCTCTGGGAAAAATATAAATTCAGTAGATTGAACTCAGTGGGGCAAATGCCTGTCTGAAGATAGAAGCTAACAGGTTCTCCCCAAAGGTGCTCATTCTCTTAGGCACGTAGACAGCAGGGAGTTTTTTCATGGGAATTGGAGAGCAGGGGCCTTCTGGCTGCAAGGTCTTTCCTGTGAAATCATCTTGTGGTTTTGGGAGAGGACAGAGGGCTCAGCCTGCAGCTTCTGAGCCTCTTGACCCGGAGGGATGGGTAGGACCGTCGCTCCTCCTCTGCAGAGGCAAGTTTCTCTTTCTGCTTGGATAGCTTTTTTTATTTTTCGAGCCCCTGAACTTCTCAGAAAGAAACGACTGTAGGAGTGCAGTGGAAATGGCAAATGTAATGGTTTCTAAAACAGACAAGCGTCTCATTTCTTCACATCCTACCCTCTGTGGAGGTTTCCTGCTGGTACTGTTGATGACATTTATAGCTGTTGCTAACAGGGGAAGGGCAAAAAAAAAAAGAGACTTGTTATTTTTGCTGTCATAGCAGTACTCAGAGCACCAACTTTAGGAAATTGGAGCTGGAGAGCGCTCTTATTAGCTATTAGTCTTCCCGTCCTTTCCAGGCATGCTCCCCCAAACTTCTGTGCAGCATTCTGTGACGTGAAGTTTTGAAGCGTTTGGTTATTGGCATTAACTGCACTAAGCGATTTAAATGCTCTGATCTCCATAAGAGCCCCAAATCTTACTTCTCTCCTCGAGCAAGCTGCCTGACAGCCACCGTGCAGGTTCCAGAATTCAGATTGCCTCGACGATGCCAGGGACAAGGAAGCATTCGCCTTCGGTTGGGAGCTGGAAGGAACGAGGTGTGCTGCTCCCTGGCCTGGCCTTTAATATCCAAACGCTGCTTAAGGGCGTTCTCCCCTTCTGAGCTGCCTGTGAGAGTGCTGTGCTCGTCCCCCACAGGAGAGGTATTCCCGAACGTTTCAGATGATGGGAGAAGGAGCCTGGAAGAGCTGGGACAGACCGGTGGGGCAGGGAGTAAGTGTGCGAAGTTGAGAAACGCAGCATTTGGTGCACGGTTCTCTTTAAAAGAAAAAAAAAAAAAGGAGAATTGGCAGGGAAACAAAGGCTGAAGATCACAGCTCTTGCATGGAGTGGTGTTGAAATCTGCAAGCTCTCTTGAAATAACGGGCTTTAGAGGGAGGCTTGTTCTAGCATCAAACCCCCCCCATCTTCCTGATGGCCGGGCATCTCGCGTGGCTCTCATTTTCAGTCACCCGTTGCTGTGTCACAGCACTTGGGTAGGATTTCGTTACACGGAAAGCTGTTGCTTTTCCCTGCATCTTGGCTTAAAGAGAGCTACAAGAAATGGAGATCTGGGCAGAGCCACGTGCGTGGGGCTCTGCAGGGCTGGCGCAGACGTTCCTGCACGCGCCCCCGGCGCTTTCGGCATCGCTGCAGAGGGCACAGCATCCCTCCAGGCTCCGGCTCCTGTGGCACTGTGAGGTTTATGAGGTTTACTGTTCAGAAGGCACCGTTCAGGCGTGCTGTGAAGCAGTGGTCCAGAGCGGAAGGCTGATGTTTCTAATCTCTTTAAAATCCGGTTTGAAATTCGGCCCTGCGCCTCCCTGCTTGTCGGGACTTGGTGCGGGGCCAAACTTTGTCTTTACTCAGAACAGCCCTGCCGAATTTGGAAGTGAACTTCGGAGCACCTCGGTCCCCCATCGTTTCTGTAGCTCACTTGAGAGTGCTCTTTATCGATGACATTTATTTCTTAAAATCTGTAGTGAAGGCGGTGCTGGAGACTTGCAGAAACCTAGGGGGGCTTTGCTGTTACCTTGAAAAGGTGTCTGGGGGATCAAGTGCTTCTGGGTTGGAGCTTGCTTTGTCTTCCAGACAACACAGTTTCCTCAGGGGTCTCAAAGGTACAAAAGTCCTTCTTTTTTTTTCATTGTTTGGTTTTAAATGGCAGTTGCTAGCTGTCTTTTTTTAATGATTTTTAAATTACCATTAGTGCGTTGTGGTGGCAAACTGTTAGCACTTTTCCCCTCGTGATTTCTTCCCGAGTCCTTGCTTTGTTCATGCCTTAAATATTAATGTAAGGATTAATTCCTATGGTAACGCCGTGAAAGTCTTTCTGGGTAATTATTAAAGGTAATACCTCTGTTTTTTTCACTGTGCTACTCCTGAACTTCTCCCTAATCTCCTTTGAGTGAAACGGAAGGTTGCTGCCGAGACCCTCCCAGGATGAGGGGGTGGGGGAAGTAGTGGCCCAGCTTGAAAATTCGGTTCTTGCCAGTTTTCAGCCCAAATCCTTCCAGCACTACGAAGGAAGAATGATCGATTTTGCTGTGTGGACACAGAGGAATAATTTCTGTGTTTGAGCTTTACAAGGATTTATTGGCATGCATTTACAAGATGTTAAGGCTTTGACAGAGGGAACTTTTATTGAAAGGAAAAGGAGAGTGTGGTAGCTTGTTTGGCTTCCCTTCCCAATTACATTTCGGTAAAATTAACTTGATTTCCTCTTCCCCTTTTAATTATGTTACACATGCAGCTGGAAATCAAATAATAGACATGTGCAACTCAATGTCACCCCTGGGATAGCTGCTCCTGGATTTCCTGTCTCGGCCAGCGTGGTGCTCTGCGCTCCAGCTGAAGGAGCCCAGCAGCTCAGTCGCAGCAGCTCGTGCCTTAAATCTTCTGTGCCCTCAAGTTGAGATATCTTGGGAAGAAACGCGGCTGTGCTGCTCTCTGGATTTACTGACCGGTGTAGCAGAAGGGCTGCTGCCTCGCCCCAGTATTACAGTTTGTCTGGGAGCAGAGAGTTTGTGTCTTTTTGTGCAGAGAGAACGCAGATCTCAACTGGGACAATTTTAAAGCTGCTCGAGGTTGTTGGGTTTTTTATATGAGGTGTCAAGCTTTGGTTTGACTGGCCCACTCCTGGTTACCTTGCTGTTGCCTTTAAGTCCGAACGCAAGAATTGCTGTGCTAGCACTATCACTGCCTGCTGATTTACAGTATTTCCTCATTGCGCTCCTTGCGGTTCAAGGTCCGCTTAATTACACTGATTACAACGTTACGCCGACGTTCTTATCCTTATCTGGTCTGAGCTTTGTCCTCTCGGGGCTTTTGCACCTGCACTTGGACTCAGTCCCGTGCCAGGCTCCCCAGCGTGAGACGTGGATGTACTGCACTGAGTCCCGTGATGGGCACCAAGAAAGGTGGTGGCACCCGGGGACTTGGACAAGAGGCGACGGGCCAAAGGGACGGACGTGAAATTGTGTGTAGAATCAGTGAGGTTGGAAAAGACCTTCAAGATTTAAATAATAGAGAAAACATCTTTATTGCGAGGGTGGTCAGATGCTGGAACAGGTTGTCCGGAGAGGCCGGGCAGCCTCCGTCCTTGGAGGCATGGTCCTGAGCTGCTCAGGTGGCTCTCCCCGAGCAGGATTGCCAGAGGTGCCTCCCAGCCCCGTGCCGTTACACTTAACGAGGCTTCTCAACCGCCTTTGGGGTGGGAGTTGGCCATGTGCTAACCCCACTGGAGGACGCAATCCTTTGTGCAACCCTTTTGCAACCGACGGGGTGCCGCCGGTTGGATGCGTGAGCGCAACGCCAGTTGAAATTGCTCACACGCATCTAGGAGAACGAGTCCAAGTGACGTGCCCGTAAAATATTTGAGACTTGGGGCTGTTGGCTACAAATTGGGCAACGCGTTCAAGTGGGGGTTGCGCGCGGTAAACCTCTGCGTCAGGCGAGGGCAGGGAACCCTTGCAGTGCTAATGGCCCGGTAAATGTTTTCAGCACATTGGACGGGCTGCATCTCGACACACACTTGTTACTGTGTGTATTGTGCTATGCGTAATAAACTGAAACAAATAACGTGGCTGCCAGCCATATGTTCCCTGTCGTTGACTTAGCGCGGCCGAGATTTTCACAAGAGATCGAAACCTTCAGCTTCAGTCATCCCTGTTCGTGCCAAGAGAAATCGCGCTTGTTCTTGGGGCTGGTGGTCTGGAGATGGAGGCTGCGGCGCTGCAAGTTCCAGGTCTGTTCCTTCCCAGCACCGTTACGTGCACGACCTTTCCTCGCCAGGCTGCGACTTTTGCATGTTCTGCACCAAAAAGCATCGTGTGAGGCTGGTAAAGCTGATAGTCTGCAAATGGACATCGCCCGTTCGTGGAGAGTGACCCAAATCCTGCCTTGGTTAATTTTAAATATTGCCTCAAAAGCTTTCACACGTTGCTAGAGCAGTACCCAAGGAGCTGTTGCTACCATTCGGGCAAAATTACAGCCTGCAGTAAATGGGGCTGATTGTGGGAACTGCCTTTCTGGTACAGACGCATCAGGATAACAAGCAGCTTGATGGGTGACTTTCCTTTCTGGCCTCCTGCGGTGCTTTGAAAGCCTGGGTGGTCACTTGCAGCGTCAGCATCTTCCTTTAAAAAACAGAAAAAGGAGAGAAAAAAAAAAAAAGAACTTTTAAACAGCTGTCAGTCCAAGAGGCCATAAACGAGAACAAAGCACTTGCAGCGAGACGTGGCGGTTCAGCGCCCGGGCCGGTGCGCGGGAGTCCTCAGAGGTGACGTCCAGAGGGCACGGGGGTGAGTTTGGAGTCACAACACGTCCCTTGGGGGCACGCATCCAGCGCCACGTGTCCTGAGCAGCACCGGGGTCGGCGGTGTAAGGCCGACACCGGGATTTTGCCTTCTGGGGCTTGAGCCTCCCCCAAAGACTGCGTTTAGCCTGCTGGGGAAAGAGATGCTTTCCCCACCTCCATCCCTTCTTTAATCTTTAATCTTTCCGGCTCTGAGCTCCCCTGGTGTCGGAGAGCAGATTCACGTGTGCATCCCTGCCTCGACAACCCTTTGCAGGACGCCAGCTGAAGTCAGTGAGCTGAAAATGGGGGATGTGGGGTATGGCTGGGTGGGCAAGGGGTCCCGCGGGGCTCACCTCGACGGGGCAGCGCTGTGCTCCTCACGTCATCAAACCCTCGGTGCCCGAGCCTGAGGTCAGGCGCTGAGCAGATAAAACCATGATTTCTGGAGCAGAGTGCTCCTATTTTAGTTTTGGGGGTTCACCCCTCCTTCCCCAGCGCATTCAGCATTGGTATGGAAAAGTGGCTCTTTGCATCCCCCTTAAGGTGAGCAGCTGTTCTCAGAAGGCCTACAGCGCTGCTTTTCTTTCTTTTCCTAAAGGAATGGGACCTCCGAGGAAGACCAGGGCTTCGCTTGCAAAATCTGATCGTTTAAGTGGTTTTCGGGGGTGCCGTGTTTTGTCTTGTGTTGGTTAAATGCCTGTCAACGGGGGAGAAAAGCGCTATGGATTAAAGCGTCCTGGTTTTCTCTGGTTACATAGGGGCTGATTTGCATATAGTGTAAAGGTAAAAACGCTCCAAATTGAACTATTTGTAATCCTTAGGCTTTAAATACATTTTAATACCTTTACAGTTTGTCTTAAGCGGGAAACAATAGAGCTTTGGGCAAGGCGTACGTGTTAATATTGTCACAGTAATTTTGCATCTCTAATGGCTTCCTGGCAGTGCACTGAAAACCACACCTTGCAGGCAGGGAAGGGCTGTGTTACCCAGCCTTTGTGCACGTATCTGCCTAGTTATCTCTTTTTAAATGGGGAACGTGGATCACAGAGGAGGAACGCGTGCCGTAGGATATCAGTAGAGGGTTTAGTTTGGGGGTTTAGTTTCCTTAATCTACCCAAGCAGCCAGGCCAGCAGGAGTGAAGTCTGTATCCCCTTCTGCTTGGCGCTGGTGAGGTGCACCTAAAATATTATCTTAAAATATTATCTTCTGAGCTCAGCAGGGTCATGGACGAGCTGGAGAGGGCTTAGCAGAAGGCCACTGAGGTGACCAGAGAGCCACGAGTCACAGATATCCTCCAAGGAGAAGCCGAGGGTGCTGGACTTGTGTCCTCAGGTGAGGGAGATGCCGTGGGCTCATCCGCCATCTGCCTCCGGCCCTTTGAAGGGCAGCCAGGAAGATGGAACCAAACTTGTGGCGGAGCAGCGGGGAGCAGCATCCCCAAATTGCAGCTCGGGAGGCTCGGAGCTGTGCCGGGAGCCCCACATCAGGCAGGGGGGTGGGCGATGGACCCCCCCGGAGCTCCCTCATCATCCCGGCTTCTGGAGCCCCGCGCTGAGCTCGCTCAGACGTCGGGGTGAGGCGTGCAGCAGCTGTCCACCCCTGTGGTCTTGAGGCAAACAAAACCCGGTGTGGCGAGCCTGAATGTGGCTTCGTTCCCGTTTCTTCCGAGTGACTAATGCCGCCGGGAGGTGGGAGGGAGGCATTGGACGGGGAACATCTGGGTTGTCGCTGCCTGGCCAGATCGCCTCCAGACCGTCCTTCTCGGCCACTTGCACCTCTTTAGGCTGACTGGGGAGGTAAAAGGATTTTTCTGATCCTGATCTGCAAGAATGTCAGGTAGGATCCGGTGCGTGAAGGATTAAAGCGAGACAGGGTCCCTGGGCTTGCCTGCAACGGGACAGCTTTAGGATGTCGTTATCTGCGTTGAATTTTTAGGCAGGAGGTGGCGAGGAAAGGAAACAGATCTTGTTTTCACGTGCAGTGTAGATACTCCATTGCAGCCCTGGCAAAAATTCCTGCCTCGTGAGTGATATTTAATTAGACCCTGTGTAGTGCTGCTAGGCAGAAGCTCTTCTGTGTGTGTGAGGGACCAATTTTAGCTTAACAGACGTGTGTGTTTTGCATGTGTTAGACCATTTTTAGCTTAACAGCCAGGCATATTTCTCGGTACCCCAGCGGTGCATGGGACAACCTCCACGGTGAGAAGAAAATCTTTGCTAAGCACGGGTTTTTGCCCTCTTGGGGTCCTGCTTGGGGTGCAGCAGTTCCGTTTGGGGTCACTCAGACCCCAAATCGGTGGGAGATGCCTGCCTTCCTCCCTGGGCCGGGGCAGACCCGCAGCTGCTCCTCTCCTTTCGTCCCACGGGATCAACTCTTCCCTCGCAGGGTCTGATCAGTTCTCATCACCTTCAGCAGGAGCTTGCCGTGCCCTGTGGGAGCAAGCAGGCCCGGAACAGATCCTGCTTCCCTTGGGATTTCCCAATTTAAGGCTCTGCAAATGCTCGTAAGACCTTCCTGCACCCGAAATGACCCAGCAGAGCAACGCTGGCAGTGCCCTCGTGCTTTGGCTGCGTTTCAGACCGGCTGGCTCAACCCTCTCCATCTAGTCCTCGTGGCTTCTGGAGGCTCATTTTTAGAAAGTGCGAGCGCGGAGAGCCGTCTGTCTGGCTTGCTCGACAGATTATGTCCAAGATTTTCGGTAGCTTAGCTATGACCACTGTCTTACTTCCTTCTGTCTGAAGGATGGCCGCCAGATTGAGAAGGAGCACGCATCAGAGCACTGACGCACATCGAGGGAAATCCGGGAGCTGTCTGCTTGGAACAGCTGCTTGCCCTTCTTTTTTTCTTTTTTTTTTTTTTGAAAGAAACTAGGAAAAAAAAAAAGGACAAAATTGAGCAACAGCGTGGGATGCTCGAGCCACCAGCACATAGACTGATCGTCTCCACCGACTTCATAATCAGCCGTTTGATAAGGAGTTAGGGCAGCGCCTGGGAGCTGGGAACGGTTTTGGGATGTCCTAGTTTGTGAGGAGCTGCGCACGGGGGCCAATTCCTCACAATAACAGTTGGTCAGAATTCGAGACTTCCAAACCAGGGAGGGAGGAAAGGAAACGTACTCGGGAGCTGAATTTGTTAGTATTGTGAAGTGGAAAAAATGCGCTCAGCATGCTTTTAATTGCAAGTGCTGCATTTTAATGGGTTTCATCCAGCTCGTGTTGCCCAAGAGGATCATGTCCACTGCAGAGAATCCTGTTTCTTCGCAGTACAAATTCCCTGTGTCGGTTAACGTTGGAGGGGTGCTTTCAGGCCTAAAATAAGCTTGCCAGCTGTGCCTGGCTTCGAGCTTGTGCGTTTGAGGATTTGGGAAGGCGCCGGCTCCTTGCGAGCCTCCGTGCGCCACTGCCCCGTGAGCCCTGTGCATCTCCCCGCGCTGCTCAGAGGGGAGGGCCATAAAAAATCCTGTAAAATCCCATTTAAGGTGGGCAGGCAGCAGAAAGCACAGGGCGATGAGAAGGTGCCGGTGAGATCCTTCCGTGCCGCAGCGAGGGCTGCGCAGCGGGGAGAAGCAGAAGGAAGGAGCAGCGAAGCCCCGCTGCTGGCGGACAGCGTGGCGCCGCGTTGGAGTGCGGGTGTCTGTGTCGGGGTGCCAAAACCGTGTCCCCTTTGCACGGCGAGTCGACCTCAGAAGTGTGAAACGGGTCCTCTCGACCTGTGCTTGCGTGTGAGCACGGGCTGGAGCACCCTGGTGAGCCGAGCGCTCGGCGTTGCGTCCCGGCATTGAGGCAAGGGGGACGACAAAGCCCCCGCAGTTTCTTTCCCCCCCCTCCCGGTTTCTTCTCCCCTGCCACGTGGCTTTGCTCGGGCAGTTGTGGAAATACCCGCCCGCGAGCGTGAGCACTTGCACTGCACTTGTTTACAAAGAAAAAAGGAAATCGCTCCCTTCTCATCAGCCCCTCATTTCTGCCTTCTGCCTCATCGTAGATTAATTATTGCCAGTGGTTATCAGAAAGGTTAAAGGAGAGGCATCTGCAGAGCCTGTAATAAAGCTGTAGGGGGGTGATAGAGGAACAAACTCCGATCACCCTGGCTGGGCGTCGTGCTGGGTCGCTGTGGGTGCAGCAGGATCGCTGTCCTTCGGCACAGACCTCCTGCTGAGCTGGTGCTGGGGGAGGCTCTGGGGGCGAGCTCGAGTCCTCCTTAGCAGTTTGTGGAGTAAATCGCCCTAGGAATTGCCCGTGCAGCTTCTTGCTGTGTCGAAGGGGCACTTGCCGAAGCGTTTTGTGGATGGGAGTGCTTGAAGTGATGCTCAGCAAGGAAATAGCGCAGCAGGGAGCTTCGCAGGGGGTGGTGGTGCAGAGGCACACGTCTGCCATACTTACAGTCTCTGAAATGCAGCTTGTCTGTGTTCTCGCATGTGTGCTCTGAAGGGCTTGTAGCCCGGCACGTTGGCATCTCAGCTTCCTGAGAGTGTAAATTCTCAGCAGCTCTGGCTTCCAGAAAAATACCAGGTGAGCAGTCTAGACGGAGGTGCCGGAGGATTTCCCTCCGAACAGGAACCCAGCAGAAGCTAGAAACCGGAGCGAGTCTCGATGGGAGAGGACAGGGCTTGGGCCTCTTCTTTTCTTTTTTTTTTTTTTCCTTTTCGTACTGTAGTTAGCTGGCAGTCCACCCAAAACCAGTTGGCTGTATTAATTCTTCCTAAGTGAAAGCTTTACATGGGTGTAACTCTTTCTTTTCTTTGGCAGCCAAAGCATTTTTATTTCCAAAGGCAGAGGGATAGAGCAGAAAAGTCTGTATGGTTTTTTTTTTTTCTTTTGGTGCCATTTCTAGGTAACGGAGCTTCAGCTAACTCAGAACTTACGAACATTTCAAGTGGAGTTTAAAAAAAGAAATGGGGGAAAAGGGACACAAATGCAAACCGGGAATATGGGGCAAGGGCAACGCTGAGCTTGGCCGAGCGGTGGGAGGTGTCTTCATAACGCGCGAGAGGAGGCACATTTCACAACTTCCAAGGGCACCCTCGTTGTGTAGCACCCGTTAACCCCAAAGCCGTGTTGCTGCCAGATAGGGATCTGCCAAAGCCCTCTGTGGGGTTAGGAAGCCTTAGGGCCAGCTATCAGTATGTTACGACAGAAAAAACATGCATCAGTTGTCAGGTTTCCTGCATCAGGGAGTCAGTTCGTGATGGAGGGGGCGTAGGAGAAGCTCTCGCAGCGTGGGGAGGATGCTGGGTGGAAATCGGCACCAGTGGGAACCCCGGATCCCAGCAGACACGGAGCTGTTGCTGCTCCGTGCTCCGGGTAGGGCTGGAGGAACCGGCAGGGACAGGATAATGCTGCAGGTCCCGGTGTGTTGGGAGCTGGAAAAGAAGTTCAGAGTGCGGGGGAATGGGGAGCATCGCAGGAGGTGCTGGATCGGTGCGGGCTCAGGATCGACACCGACCCCGCAGGAAGCCGCTCGGGTGCTGTGCGAAAGCCTCGAGTCCCAAGGCAGGGCCGGGGCAGCCCGCTGCACCCCAGGAGGGGACAGGTCGGTCTGGGCTGTTAAAAACCTGTTAAAAACAGCCCCGCGCGGGGAGAAACCTCTGGGTGTGCAAGCTCTCACGTGGAAATCAAAAATGCGCTCTGAGAGCTGCGGTGTCCTGCACCTCTACTGTTCCCCCCTGCAAACATCCAGCGGCTCAGCAGGATGCTTCCTTGTGGTGCTGAGCCTCTGAGCAGAGCCAAGCAGCTCTGAGCAGGGAGGTGCTGTGCTCGGCCTGGAAATCCCGTGACTTTTTAAAGCACCCCGAGCTGTTTGAGCACAGGGGCCCTTCCCCTTTCCGCCCCGGCCTCGACGTCCCCGGGAGCTGCGGTGGCTTTCGGCAGGGGTGGCGTGGGTGGTCGGCGAGCTGCAGGGAGGAGAGCCCAGTTCGGGGAGCCCGAATGCTTGAGGAGAAATAATTGTCCCTAATCTGCCAGCAGATCTAGCGAGGCAGAGGACAGCTCATCACCGCGTTAACACAAACGGGCTTTCTAACGGAAACGGAGCTGATGGATGCCTTCTAATTATTCCCTCGTGTTGCGCGTGTTAGAGAGCCAGCCTGAAAGCTCTGCCCAGAATTCAGAGCCTTAATTTCTTTGACCTTTCCACTGATGAAGACGCAAGGCTCTGTGAATTGCAGTCATCTCCGTTAATTCCTCTATTGTTCTGCGGCTGCAAACGAGCCTGTCCTTCCGCACGCCCCGGCCGGGAGGTGCGTTTTTGGGGACGCTGAGCCGCTCCGTGCTGGGGGCTCGTCCTCAGGCAGGTCAGGTAAAGGAGCCGGGCGGCCTGGAGCTGGGGTTTTTGTTAAATATACTGATGTGGGGGGGCTTCTCTCCCTTTGCACGTCTTTCTCTAGAAATGAGCACTTCTGGCAGAGGGGTTTCTGATGGAGGTGCCACCTCGGGCACACCTGCTTCGACGCAGCGCGGTGTGTTTCGGAGAGCGTATCTCAAGGGGGTGTAATGCTCCAGCGTCGCCCTCTTGGCTGAAAATCGCTCTTAATCAGCCCGAAACCCCACTGAAAGCACTCGTGTGATTTCCCCTCGTTTATCAGGGAGACCTTTATCCCCGGCTGGCTTTCATCTTTTAATGAAGAAAAGCTTCAGCTGCCGGTGCCGGCGAGCACCCCAGTGCCGCGTGCGTCGCCCTCGCTCCGTGAATCACCGGTGGGTGCAGCCGTCATTTTTGGTAACTAGGAGGCAGACGAAATTGCTGGTTATGATTTGATGTCTTGCCCACAGCACAGCAAGCAAAAGGGATGAATTAGAGACAGGAATAGTAGCACAGCCTTCTTTTTTTTTTTTTCTTTGTGTGTGCGAGAAACCTCAAAGCAAATAATAAACTATTGCCATTTTGATTACCCAAAAAAAAAAAAATAGAAGCTGAATGCGGAGATAAAATAAGAAAACCTCAAGTATAATGGTTTTGCCAGTAATATAAATACACCCCAGAACAAAAGGCTGCAGAGCTTTTTTTATATCTTGTGTTCAGTACACTGGATTGAAGAGGAAATTGGCCGCAGGGTGTTTTTAAGCCCGCACCTCGCTTGCAGGTCCTTGCAGTCCAGCGCCGCTCCCTGACTCCAGCGAACAAAGAGCCATATAAATTCCAGGACCAAAGAGCTCCTTGGGGCTGCTCTGCGCTGGTGGGACTTGTTTGAACCCTTATAAATACGCGGCACTGACCTCGGCACTTGAAGTAAAGCTGCTCATCTCCTTTCTGTATGAGGAGTGTATCCTCGGCCGCAGCCGGGGATCTGCCTCCTTCCCTCAGCCCTTCCCTTGCCCCGACCCCAACCTGCTGCTCCCCGCTTCTCAAGGCTCGTCCCGCTCTCCGCTGAGCTTCCTGGGGCTCTGCAAGAGGACAGAAAGAGGACAGCAATCACACAGGATGCCCTTTTTCCTCTGGACGCTGCGTTTTGATGGCAGCTAGCTGAGTGTCGGTGCACTGCACCGATTCACGTTCTCGCTGCGTGCCTCCTGCTAGCAAAGTGATTTTTTTTTCATCCTCTTGCTTTGGGTGTGGGAGCGCGGTGCCTTTCTAGCGTTACTGGGAGGTGGTGGGGAGCTAAACCCGGGTCAGCCTGCCCTATCTGCTGCTCTTCCAGGACCAAAGCAGGATTTCTTTGGCCTCCAGCAGCGGCGGAGCCGTGCGGCACAGCACCGTGCCTCTCGGGGACATCTGCACCAGCTGCTGTGCTCCACCCAGGGTAAATGGCTGCGGAAAGCAAAACGCTGCTTAATCCCAAATCCCTTCTTGTGCCCACAGCTTCACTCGGAGCTCCTTTGTGGCCGAGGCTCGCGTTGCTCCAAACTCGTGTCATTACCCCAGCGGCATAAAATGTGCAGCCGGACATGCGGGTGCCTGGAGGAATATTGTGTCCCCGCAGGTTCGCCCGTCCACGTTGATGGGGAGGCTGCGGCTGCTCGCTGCCGGTTCTTGGCAGCGTTTAAGCTCGCTGGCTTCGCAGAGCCTCTGACGATGGTTTTTCCACGAGGTGCAGCACACGGCCGTGCCCAGGGCTGGCTGCTGCCGTGCCGCCGCTCCTTCGGAGCTGGGATGCTCGTGGCTGGCACGGCCGCTGCGCTCCCTGCAGCAGGGCACCGCGCAGCAGCCCCGCAGGCTCCAAACCCGCTTTTTTTTTTCCGTGCAGAGCACGAGGAATGGGAAAAGCAGGCAGGGCTTGTGCCACAGCGGCAGCTTGCAGTGCACTGAGCCGTGGCCCCTCCTCGACTTGGCTCGTTTCGTCCTGCATGTACCGCGGGCTGTCGCGTCTCGGCCGGGTATCTCTGTTAACTGAAGGGTTTCAGCCTGGTCTCATTTTCCTCAGGAGAGAGGAGAGAGAGGCTCATTTCTGAGCTCCTCCAGGGCTGGTCGGTTAGGTGAGAGGTTCTTAAGTGTACCCCAAAGAGAGGCGTGTCCCACGCTGCAGAAGAGCACCCTGCAGGAAGGATTTATTCTGCCATCTGCCCTGGGACAGGAATTACTCCTGACACCAGCGCTGACCTCCAGCACGACCCAGAGAAAAGGACAGTGCCTTGTATCAGTTCAGCATCTGCAGCCGCCACCCCTTGGGCAGCAAAGGCTGATTCTGCTCAGAGGTGGGAAAACGGCACGCTCCTAACGGTGCTTCAGCGGAACAGTGACACGCAGCAGCCTCGCTCTGCTTTATGGACCAGGGAGCACTTGAAATGGAATCAGTCTTGCAGCCCCGTTAAAACCGTGCCAAAACACTTTTCAGACTGGGTAAATATTAGCAGCGGGCTGACGAGGGTTGCTTGCAGGCTGCCATCTCGAGCGTCAGCCACCTTGGGCAGGGAGACCTGCGGGGGCGCCTGGCCAAAATTTGGGAGGCTCCTTCTCTCCTGGGACGGGGCAGGAACCGGCGGTCAGGTCCCCAAGGACACAAGGGGCCCTGTATTTAACACGGGCCCTGCTTAAGCCACTCTGGAAGTCTGTGTTCCCGGTTCTTTTCTCGTCCAGGATGAGGCTGCCAAGGCTTCGAATGCTTTAATTACCATGCTGTAATTCCATCTGCGACCTTAATGAAGGTGATGTCTTGAGGGGCGATCTGCTCTCGTCCTCCTTTTGCGCACTGTGGGCTGACACCCGAGTGTTTGCGTTTTTGGCGTTCCCGATTTTTGGGTTTCTCTCTTAAAACGAGAAGAGACTGTGTGAAAATCAAAGGAAGTACAGTAAGTCGTGAACGCAGTCAGGGCAGAACTTGCACAGCTGCCAAAATGAGGTTCAGATATTTTACTGGGTGATACAAAATGAATGTTTAATTCATCGTGCATAACACTTTAAATAAATATCACTTGGCCACCACCTAATGAGGATACGTTTGACCGTTGACACCTCGTATTCTGGACGTCGTCTCTCCGGCTAGTTTTTACAGCAGTCCGTGCATTTTTGGGAAAATAACTTCCAAAATACAATTCATTCAATCGTGTCTAAGCCGGGTCTTCAGTTTTGTAACACCGCCTTTTAAAGCCTCGATTCAAATCGCTGCTTGAAGACAGCCTCCGGGATTAAAACCGGTTTTATAGGGCAGTAAACTGCAAATTCCGGTACCGGATGGCAGCAACGTACAGCTGCTGTGTGCTCGGAACTAAAGCCCTTGATGCTTGGCCTCCTTTTGCCTTTCTCCAGGCACATTTGCCTATTGCCCCCGTCCCACGCCATGCCCCGAGGAGTTTGCCCTGTGCTCAGCAAGGGAAGCTGTCCTTTAACCGGTGCTGAGCCTGACCTGCACAGAGGATTATTGTTTCCCTTACGAAATTGGGAAATATTATTGTTCAATAATTACTCTTTCCCTTAGTGAACAGAGATGCCCATCTCCCTGCTTTTTGTCCGATACCCGGTTCATTTTTGGGACTACCTGGGCAGGGCAGGGAAGGGCTCGGCGTGCCCGCGGGAGGAAAGGGGACCTGCAGCAGTGCAACTGGGATTCGTGCGGTGCCCGCTGCAGTGGGTGGGGAGAACCCCTCTGCTTTTATCAGCAGGGGCTGTTTGTAGCCGTGCTTTTTATTTTCTTTTTAAGATTTCGGTCTGTAATCCCAGCTAACCTTCGGCTTACGGCTATCTGGGCACGGTGACTTATCAAGGCGCTGTCACGTCGCAACCGTGCCCTTTTTCTGGCGAGATAAGGAAAGGTGAGAGGAAGGGAGGGGCCGAGCGTGCTCCAGCAGCTTTTCCTCAAGCCCCAGGTTTGTGTCTGCGGGGGGACCCAGGCGGTGCCGACGGCTCCCGGGGGATTTCGCCCTGCTGCCCGCAGGGCCGCGTGCCTCGGGGCTGCCCTGCAGCGGGGCCGTGGCTCTCCCCCAGCTCCTGGATGGGACACGCTGCCGGGAAAACCTGCTCCAGGAGCTCCGTGCACCACTTCCCCCAAGTCTTTCTGCTGCTTGTGTCGGTGCCAGGGCTTAAACATCAGGGAAACCAGAATGTTTGCGCTGTGAGCTAATCTGCTCTTTAAAGATGGTAGATAATGTAATAAAATAGCTCAGCGGTGCCTTGCAATTACCTTGCACATTTCGTCATGCTTCTAAAATTTTTGTCTCCTGAAATTGGGACTGTATTTTTAGTTCAGTGCAAGCAAAAATGTCTGGCCAAGAACCTGATATAGTTCCTAGGAAAATGGAAATATTCCTTTAAATGTCTTCCAGAGCTGTGGGTTTCCTCTGAGCATTAAACTCCATTCGTTAGGTCCTGATTACATACTTGGGTCTGGGCTATATACGGCTTGGATTTACAGTTCTTTCTATGGACAGTTTGAGCTCTTCCTTGCTTTTTTAAAAACCAAAACACAACTTAGGCCTTTATTTTAGCAGGACGTAAGCGTATTTGTTTAGTGGGCAAGAGAATAAAGATTAGATTTCTTTCGTTTGCTGCCGAGGGTTATGGTTTATTATCATTTTTTTCTTCGTGGCTATTACGAAAAAATTCACACGTGGAAAACCCAAACGTCACGGCGGGATAAGGGCTTTGGTAGCTTCCAAGGGAGGAAGGGTAGTAAAGAGCAGTGGCGTGCCTTTGGATTTGACTTCGTTCGGCAATTACACGAGCTGGTGCGGCTCTTACAGACCTGCAGCGCGGTGAGTTCCCCCGGGGCTCTGCCCGTCGTTCTGCAGCTCTCAGGCCACAAACTGTTATCAGTTGCATTAACGCGAAGCAAAACGGGAGCGGAGCAGACGGGCTCAGTTCCTGATGTCCTTTCCAGACCGTTCCCAGTCTCAGCACCACGTGGGAGCTGCCTGCAGGATGAGGATCGGGAGGGTGCTTTGGCTAGGGTGGGGTTATTATATTTTTCATGTGTGCTTTTTGACGTTGTGGGGTCGTTTTACTTTTCCCGGTGTATTTTAGCCCTTAGACAAAAGCTGGATGCTCATCCTCGCTGCCAGAGGACACTGCTTTGTGTAACGGGGAGGCAACGGGCACCAAAGGCACCGCGCCTCCTGGCTGGGGCCGCGCCGCGCCAGTTCCAGCCGTAAATCCCTCTTAGGAATCCTACAGGTGGGAAATCCCAGACTGCAAGAACAGGCATAAAGCAGTGAACAGCACAGCAGCTCCTGTAAATCACGCCTGCCTGTTGTCTCCTCACCATCCCACGTCGGGCAGGGAAGAATCCTTCCCGATTTAGCGGATTTAGTGGAGTTTGTATGCGATTTCTGTCGACGTGCTTCAAATTAGTCTTGGTGCTTTGTTTCCTAGGCTTCGTTAAGCTTGTGGTCTGACCGTTTTGTGATAGCCACTCCCAGCAGTTTACTGACTACTAGTTTTAATATCCGGATGTAGATTTTCTTCAATATCCTGCGATGCATTTTTCAGTCCTTTTCTGGATAAGGCTAATGCTAAACAGTCTGTGATGCAGCAGGCCCCTGAGCTACGTTTTAAGGTTAGCATAATGCTTTCCATCTTTCTTCTTTACGCAACACGGACTGCTGTTGTGCTTCTTTTCGGGACATAAAGTACCCAAAAGGAGGGTCTTGCATAAGAAGGACTAGAAGATGACACAGCGGTGCTGCAAGCCTGCCTCTCCTGGTCAGTCACCGTGCCCTTTCCCTTCCACTCTCTCCCTGCATCTTTGCCCATCCTTTGCTCCTCTTTTTTTTTCCCATCTATGCGAAATATCATAACAGCGAACTGTTTCCATGGAGAGCAAAATGCCCTGGGGATCATCTCCGTATTCTTCTGGCTTAAAGTCCTGTAGAAACAAATGCAATACCCGAGGAAAGGAGAGATGCTGTCTTTTGACTGTTTGCTGGGGAAAAATATGGCACTGAACAGATTTGGCTCGATTTATTCACAGTGTTCCTCTAGTACTTCTGGATTAAGACACGGGAAGGTAGAAAGCAACTATTCCACAAGTTAAGATGTCAAATTTCCCTCCGAGACAGAGGGATGTTTCTTGCTGGTGTCTATTCTAGACCAGGTGTAGATTCACCTTCTCAAAACAGAAAAAATCCTTCGGATATACTCCCGTTACATTAAAAATATAAAAGAAACCCATCCCCTTGGGCATTTGACAGGAGGCCAGCCCTCAGACGCCAGCTGAAGACAGGGAGACAGGTTTCTAACATCTGTTAGGGGTGGGTGGATTTTATTTGACTCTGGCGCTTGCATCAAGGCCAGGCAGAGGCACGGCGTGATGGGAATCACGGCCCAGCACCCACACCCTGCCCCGCTGGCACTTCGATTTAAAAACCCCACAAGCAGTGGTGGGGAGAACCGCTACGAAGTGCGGGGCGAGGGTCCTGGGGTATGTGCTTGAGTCTTTCTGTAGTGTTCAAGGGAAAATACCGATAATGCTGGATTTGGCACCCCAAATCAGGATTTTGCTGAAGAGCGTGTCCTTGCCAGGCGTCCTTGAGATCGTTTGTCCCACCCTGCCTCTCCAGGTGCCCCCGAGCCCTGCCAGGCGAGCCGCATGGACCGGAGCTGTGATTTTAGGACACAGCCACGCTGTCGGTGCCCACCTTGCTGCTTGCACGTGGTGCTGCCCCGGGGCCGTGTCAGCAGGATGTGCCCAGCCGCCGGCCGAGCCCGTGTGCCGAAGCGCTTTGGGAGCAGGCAGGGGATGAGCAGCACGCCTGTTTGCTCGCCGGCGTCACCTCAGAGCCCTTCTTAGCTCCAGCTCGAAACCGCACCGAGCTGGGAGCGACCTGCCGTTCAGATGATAGAAGGGTATCTCAGAAGGGCACTGAGGCGACGGCAGCAGAAAGTAGTCCTGTGTGTCCCGCTGAAAGCCCCATTGAAGGGCTCTGGCTCCCTCGTGGACGTGCCGTCGTGGGACAGCAGCAGAACACAGTCCCCAGCCATGCACCCTGCCCGATGGCCCGGCTGCCTCTGAACCGCGGCGATTTATAACGCCCCGAGGAAACGTGTGCCCCTCTCAATGCTGCTTTAAGCTGTCAGGCCGTAAATTGTCTTGGTTCGGGAGCTACTTCAAAGCAGCCCTGCCTTCCTGCAGCAAGGAGAAGTCTTTTTGGCAGACCCAGCACAAGTCATTTGCTATTCATGAGTCAAATCCCTGAAACGTCCTCGATCAACAACTAAAAATGGGTCAGAAGAAGACAAGGCATCGCTGTCTGGCGAACGAAGCCGCTCACCCCACCAGCCTTCTCCATCTGTTGGCAAAAGCCGCTTCTGCTTCCCCAGCGATGGCTTTTCCCCCCTCCCCTCCTTTCCCCGAAGCGGTGGGACTTGGCCCCGCGGTCAGACCCTCTCCGATCCCCTTGTCTCCCTGCTGCTCCCGTTGCTCTGTCTCCTACACGAGGAACAAATGGCGATGGGGTAAGAGGAAGTCACAGGTGAGGATGTTAAATTCCTCAAAGCTGAGCGGTTTCCAGATCCAGGGGGGCTGCAGCCCTCAAGGTGGAGGGAAGAGGAGGCAAACACCGTCTGGGTGCTGATGGGGATGTGCGGGCTGCAGGCTGGCTGCTAGAGGGACAAGGGACCGAGCAGCGATGGCTGCAGGGACCGGGCACAAATTTTGGAGCTGGGTCCACTCTCCCGAAACTGCAGCTGCAGCAGCTCGGTCACAGGCAGCAGAACGAGCCGTCCTGCAGCTGAGAAGCAGAGGAGCAAAGAAAAACCCAAGAAGGGACCAAAAAACCCTGCATATGTGCCTGGCTGGTGGTCGAAGGAGAGCTTGGTGTGCTGTAGGACTAGGAAATCCTTCCCAAAGCTTGGAAAAATATGAGGCAGGTTTTTTTTTTTTTTTTTCCATTTCTAGTAGTGCCTAATGCAGTAGCTTTCAGCATAACCACGTTTTTGTCAGTATCCACATCTGTTTTAATCCAGGGCGTGACAAAAGCAGCAGCAGCAGCATCTCCTTTCCCTCCAGGGCAGGTTACAACAGGCGAAGGTGAAGCCCGGCAGCTCGGAGGTGAGCCCGCGGTGTGGCCAGACCGTGTGTAATGCCAGAGGCACTCGGCTACGGCGCTGCGCTGCTTGTCACTTCTCCAAGCCGTGCCAGACAGCCAACTCGCAGAAAACCTCAGCCCATATACAGCCAGCCAGCAGCGCTCTGCGAAATCTTTAACCATATTTGAACTAACGGGCGGACTTGGATACCGCAAGGGGGAAATGCCAGTCTGCCTGACAGCTCGTTTTCGTAACGAGAAACTTCTTCCACCGACGGGAGGACAATAAAAGCTGTGGCTGCATAGAAAGATGAGGCCTTCCTTATAGTTCAGAGCGTATAGGAAACAGCAGAGGAACGGGCTGGTCCCAAGCCTGTGCACGTGCAGCCCTGCTTTTCACCCCTTTCACCGCTTTTCACCCCTTTTCGGGGTGGAGACCCTGCGATTCCCAGCAAAAGGGGGCTGGAGTCTCTGTTAGTGATAGATACTTTCTCCTGAAGCATGGTTTATTTGAAATATACTGTTCCTTGTGCACAGAGAAGCAAGCAATAAATGTAGGTGACCTTTGTAGTTAGAGCTCTTACTGCATAATTTATGGGGCTTTTGACGTACAGGGCACAAAAGTCAAATTCTTGAGAGATCAGCAGCCCTCCAAGTGGGCAGGCTTCCTCTGCTGATCCCCTGGATGACCAAGGAGCCATATTTTTTTATAACCGAACTATCACGTAGTGCACTTACATGCATTGTGTGTGTTTTAGATAGCAGAAGGCTTGGAGGCAGAGCCCTCCTTTTGGCAGTTTACCTCAGCTTTGGCAGTGCCACGTTAATTTAGCCAGTGCACGCCTGTTTGCAGCGATGAGACAAAGGGCAGAGTTTGCTTCTCAGCTCAGCACACAACAGCGGGCAGGCTTAAAGGCCTGTGTGGTAATGATACGAGCACAAAAAAAAGAACCCACTTTCGCAATCATGGCATCCGACTGTGGAAATTCTGTCTCCGGCAGCGGCGTTGCCGCGCTCTGCTCTTTACCATCGCGCCCTCTGAAGCGCCGTTACTCCCGGGCCAGGCCCCAGCTGTAAGATCCTCACGGGCTGACTGAAACATGTGGGCTTCTCCACATAAAACAAGAGCTTGTGGCTTCGTTTCCCTCCCCTGCTCTGAGCAATCACTAAACAATTCTCCTGGCAGCAAAGCCTGCACGCGTTTCACATGCACGCCTCAGAACAATGCCGCGCAGCTTCGGCGACCCCTGGAAATCGTCACCCCGTGCCGCTCCCCCCGCGAAACGAGCTGGGGATCCAGCCCAGTCCCTTTCTGATGCCCTTTGAGCCAGCTCCAGAAATGGTGGATCTGGCAGAAAAGCAAAACTGAACACGAAGAGCCCACCCGAGCTCGCGGGCTGTGGCAAGAGGCCGGCTGAAATCACCGGTGTGGGCCGCGGGTGCTAAAACCCTTCGGGGTGCCGGGGCTGTGTAAGGAGCCACGCAGCTCGTTCTTCCCATCCACCAACGGGAAGAAAAAGGCCGTGTTCTTTTAAATCACATTTAATTGAGGAAGGATGGAGGAGTGAGCTCCCACTCGGCTGCTGGCTGCCTGCAGGGGCGTCCCGCTGGCCGCGGCCCTGTCAGGAAGCCCGGGCGGCTCTGTGCTGCCGGCTGCTCCCGCTCAGAGCCCGCCAGCAGGGGGGTCGTGGGCCTCGCTGCGGGGCTGGAGTGGAATTATTCACTGGCCCTGGTGCTTTGCAATGAGCCCTGATCGACGCTGGTATGGAAGGGGATAAGGTTTGGAAAGCAGCCCCCCGAATAACAACCCTACAGCAAGCGGCATCGCAGCGCCCGTGAGGATATGTGGCAGCTGTGGGGAGGGCTTGCTAGCAGAGACATCAGAAACCTAATAAATTCCCAGTTTTCTGTCATTTTTCATTAGCCGAGGCTGCTGGCAGAGGAGTGGTGTTGCCATCGGTTGTCAGGAAAGGATTTCCAAATGCAGTTGTGAAAGATGCTCCAGCACGTTGGGACGGCTCCTGGCAGGGCGCGGTGCAAGGCTGCAGCTCTGACATGCAGGCACAGCAGTTGGCTCTGTCCTGGTGATTTTATTCAACATTCCCCTCTTGCCTCTCTCCAAAAGATGTATTCCTGCCACGAGTCTTTACAAGGGGTCAGAAAAAGCAAGTGTGGGCTGTTGCTGTAGGAAAAGGCAGCCGTACCCCTGCTCATCTCACACAGTGCTGCCTAGGCTGGAAGCACCAGAAGTCTTAAAAATGGATTCTTTTTTTTTAAAATATCCCCCCACCTGCTTTCTACATCCAGAGAAGAACTGCAGCAGCAGCTATGGTGAGGCCAAATCTTTCCCTAATCAAACTCCCTGTGATCTCCTGTGACAGCCCGGACCTGTAACCGTGACATTACTGCCACGTCCCCTGGGCACCGTGTACCTGCCCAGGGCTGGGGGCACCCAAAAAGGCACACATTAACACGGAAAATATTGTGGGTGATGTGTGCAAAGCAGGCAGGGCTTGATCCTGCAGTGGTTTTCACTGAATCTGATGTTAGGAGACCCTGGGACCTTTTCGGATGTGCTCTCCAGCATCGCCCCAGCATTATTCCTGCTGCTGAGATGATGCCAGGCTCCGCAGGCTGCAGCTGAGGCTTCTCCAAGCAGGGGGTTTCTGTCCCCCCCCGCACACAGCAGCTCGGGGTGGCCTTGCCAAGTGCCTCAGGACCAAAGCGGCTCGTCGTCCAGCGTGGCTCGTAACTCTTACAAAATCCCTGGATGTGGAAAGCAGCTCCCAAACGGGAATCTTTGAATTCCACGAACAGAAGTATTTCTAAATGATTACATTACTGCCTCTTGAAAACACATGGTGGAAAATCACACAGCGGTCCAGAAGAGGTCTTCTCTTCTGCAGTCTCTGCTCAGAGGAGACCGCATCCTTTTACAGCATCCAAGGAAACATTTGCCAGGGTGTCAGAAGCTTTCTGCTCATCATCTCCAAGAAAAGGCCCCGCAAGGGTCATGTGCAGCTCCTCCGAAATCCTAACACTCCGCATGAGAAAGAGCAGATACAGGCTCCCAAGGCTGCGCCTATTTCTTTCACGGGCCTGTTGAAAGTCCTAATGAAAACCAAGTTTCTCTTGTGCTCTGCCTGTACTGCGGAGTCGAAAAGCGAGGAGTTGACAACAAGGAAAAGAAATCCCGAGACGCAGTTTTTTTTTTTTTGGTGGGGAAGTAATTTGGCGTCATCCCCGCGTCTGGCCTTTAGATGAACACATCAGCAGCGACTCGCTGTGTTCCTGCTTCCCTTCGGGTCTGGGTCGGAGGCAGCCCCTCTCTGCTGGAGAGGCAGAGCCGAATCATTTGCCCCGTGGGTCAAAGCCATGTGCTTTTCACCAGGACCGGTCATTTGGGAATTATGCTCGAAACGAATTGTGAGCACACTTTCTCAAGCAATAGGCACGATAATTAGTCATTAGCACCTATCATGTTTTGCTTCTTTAATAGCTGGAGGATAGAACATTTGTTAATACTTAGTGGTGTTTTCTTGGGGTTTGTTTCTGTTAAATCAGAACCTTTTGGAAGCAGAGCCCGCAGCTGCAGGCAGCTCTCCTAAGGTCTGCAGTTGCATCTCCGTATCCCAGAATGGCACAGTCAGTTTTTCTTGGTTTCTTCTGGGGTACAAAAGGCTTCCAGGTTAAATTCTGGTTTATTCTTTAAAAACAAAGCTCATATCTGTGTGTCAGATACACCCGTGGGGAAGGACATTTCACAAAATGAGCGAGGTCTTCTCTTGAGGGTTGCCTGTGGCTGCTCTCGTCTTTCTTCTCTCCGTCAGGTTGGGTCTGGTTCATCTCGTCCCCCTTATCCACAGGAGGACAGCTTGCTTACCAGTTAAGAGGACCAGGCTCCTTTATCCTTATTCAGATAAGGAGGATGAAGCTCTCCATTTATTGCAGGGCCAGAAGGGGGGAGGTTCTCCTCCGCTTGGCCTCAGCAGTTGGCTCCCACGTGGCACAGATTGCTCCCATCTGCAGGTCTTGGGTAACGAGAGCGTCGAGGTGAAGTGCATGGTGCCAGCTTTGAAGGCAGATTCATTTTTGTAGGTTTTCTCCTTTCTGTTGCCGAGTTAGGCCTACTTTAAAGGCCTACTTGGTTTGAGAAGCTCTAAGTGAATAGGTGATTTTAAAGCTTTTTGCTTGCTTAAGCGAGATAGCATTTAAGGGCGGTTGTTTAATTAAACAGCTACTCGGTATTGTTAACAAAAGATTAAACTCAGCAGTGACGCTCCTAACTCACAGATGCCTTGGGAATTCAATGACCTTGAGTTTGCTGTGCATGAGTCTTGCCTTGGACACTTGGCTTCCTTTCCCGAACGCTTTGCAGAGGGGAGCGAGGCTCCGCGAGGCTCCGGGGTGAAGCAGGCGCCTTTCACCCGGAGCCACGTAAGAAGAAGGGATTGTGCTGACCGAGTGCATTTCTTGCTCAGAGCATGCCCTCAGGTCACGGCGGATCGCATCTGGGGCTGCCTCTGCTCCTCTGGCAGCCAGCTGGGGCAGTTTGGGGTGCCGGCCGCTCGGAATGTTTGGCTGAGATTCTTAGTTTAGGAGACGGAGCAACGGGAAGCGGAGGTGCGTGATGGCACTGGCGTGAGAAGTGACTCGGCCGAGGGATCAGCTGGGAAGGAAGCCCCGTGTCCCAGCCGAGCGGCATCTCCTGCATCCCTTCCTGCATTTTGGCATTTGGGGGGGGTTATGGGGCTGAAGGAGTGGCCAAGTTGGCTGGAAACGAGCATTCACCGGTTCCTTCCCCGTGTTTCCCCCCACCGTAAGAACTGCCCAGGAGCGTCTCCAGTCACGCAGTGGCTGACTGTGGGACTGCACATCGGGATTTAAAGCAGAAAGGTTCTCAGGATAAGAACCTTGTGGATGCAGATCTGTGTTTGGAGAGGTCTCTGCTGGCTGAGGAAGCAGGGGGCTGGCGACCTGCTGTGGCTAATTGCCCCAAAGCGGCAAGGCCTGATGATGAGCACAGCCACGGCAGCGACCCCGCGGGGGAGCAGCCCCCCGCCAGCCGCCCACGAGCATCTCCTCCCAGCTAGGTGACACGAGCCAGGTTTTTTTGGGTTTTAATTAGTTTGGCTTTGTATTTAAAGCACATCTTGGGCATTTCGAAGGCTGCCGTACGACATGTCTTGTCCGCGAGTGCTTTTCATGAGACTTGTGGGGCTGTGTTTTCCGGGCTGTGGCAGTACAATCTGGAGCTGTGAGAGAAAGCCCTCGGGGGCTAATCCGTGGCTGGAGGCCAGGTTCTGCATAAACCGGTCTTATTTTTTAAGTCCATTTTCTCCGGTACACTTTTTTTGGCCTGCAAAAGACTTCTTCATTTAAAACGAAGAACATAACACTCTCTCTTTCAGTTGGTCTTCTGGCCGGGAGCCAGGAGTGCCCACAACAGCTGTACCACAGTTTAAACCTTCAGTCTCTAATGGTTTGGGGAACATTAGGGTTTTTAAGGCTTCAACAGGTCTAGAGTAAATAGTGATCAATAAAGAGTAGCTCTTCTTTGTATCCTTACGCTCTCGGTGCTCTGCACTAGAATAAAGCATGCTTAGAATATAATCACTGCAAAATTAATATCCGTGAAAGGTTCTTTTTTTTTTTTTTTTTTTAAGGGAATCACAGAGAAACCTGTTTCCCTGAAAGAAGAGTTTGCAAGAGTTCAGCGAGCAAGAGCCGGGTCAGAGCCATGTGAAAGCTGGCACGCAATGCCCCGAGACATGTGCCCTTGTGTCGCAGCCCGCGGGGAGCGCGTGGACCGGCTGCTCCGGGGCAGGGACAGCAGCTTGCAGGGCTCCCTGTCTCTTCCACCTTCTGCCGCCCACCCATCTCTATTCGTAGGGTTGTGTAAATGTCCGGTCGCTGCCGTGCTTCCCACGAGCTGCACTCAGCGTGGGCCGGAGCGCTTGGCTCCTTGCAGGTGTCACCTCCTGGGCTGGAGCAAGGTGGCTGCGGCGGAGCAGATGTCTCTGGTCCCAGTCGCTCTGGGTTGGAGCACTGGGAAAGTCTCGCAGAGATTTGTTTTATCATCAGCTCGGGTTCCCAGCTTTCGGAAGAGGCAAGAAGTGCTACTGAGCATTCAGAAGTTAACCTGCCTGGCTAAGGGGTTGTTCCTGCGTGGCAAGCCACATCTTGGAAATACTCCTGCTGATTTTCTCTTGCTAGGGGTTCCAATCTGTACTTCCACTGGGAAGTTTCATAACATTTTCCTACCCATCAGTATCCCATTAAAGCTTTGTTGTGTAATCTAAAAGCCTTTCTGCTTTCATGGTTTCCTCTTGTAGCTAATTCGGAATGCCCTAGATGGCAGTTCTGGAATAAATGCACTCAGGCTGCATGGTCTTGATTTTGGTTTCGTATAAATTGAAAACAAGATCTGAAATTAAACCCTATTGTTCGTTTCCCTTTAAATAATAGTTGCCTAATTATGAGTTTTAAGAATATTTATCTAATGCTACAATACTCTGGAAAGCTTGTGCCTATGGTTCTAGTTAAAATGTCGATGAGATCTTCAGCCTGTTACCATGCACATTTTATTTGTAGTGCTATATATATATATCACTATGAATATATATATATATATATATGTTGTGTTGCAGAGGGTAGATCAGTGGAGTCAGTACAAATATACGTGGGGGTATTGCAGTTTTTGTGGCTTTCTCTTGCTATCTGAGCTCTCCGTTATAACAAATGGTGCTTCCTGACTGCAAGTCTGTGTGAGCTGAGGTCTCCGAGAGCCCTTAGCCCAAGCAGCAAGGGTCGAAGTGGATGAAAAATAAAGTGTTATTAGCAGAGGAAGCAGCGCAGGGACACCAGTGAGGAACAGGGTGCAGGTGAGTGGCAGAAGAAGCTGCTCGGGAAAGCCCGAGCGAGGCTCCCTGCAGCTGGGCACCTCTGTGCTGCACGCAGGAGCACACAGCCAGCCTCTGCCTGTGGCACTCTTAAATCCTGCACTCTTCTTAAATCCTGGGCGGCTCGTCTGTGCCGTGCCAAGAGCCCATAGCCAGGAGCTTCTCCCTTGGCCTCGTCGTGGTATGATATTAATAAGAGGCAGCCTCTGGCCCGAATTACAGACAGCAGGAGTCCCTTGGGGGAGAGCGGGCAAGAAGGTGAATGGGGGCAGGAGTGGAGATGGGGAGGGTGAAGAGAGATGGAAAAATGTGCTGGCTTTCTCAGCCCAGCTGAAATTCACCCCTTCCTTCGAAATTAATGACATTTGTTCAGATTAAAACCCAAGCATACGCAGGTTGCTCCTGCGTTGTCCGCAGTGATCCGCCGAGGTTCAGGTCGAGGTATGTGCGCATCTGGGTCGTTGGGACAGCGGCGATTAAACCCAGGTGTCAGCTTATCCCGGGGATTCGATGTCTGTCCACAATAATGGGAAAAATGCGATTGAAGGCCTAATGAAGGGGCCTTTCTGTGCGCGTGCTTTTCCTGTTAGTGCTCTGTTCAACGGTCGTCATACGTGGGTCTTTGTTATGTTTGTCTTTGGGATTTTAGCCCTGCTAATTTTTATAGCCCTTGTGTACGTACTGTATTATTACCTATGGCAAATTCTGCTGGCGTAACGCACACTGGGTCCTCTGTTAAACAAAGCCGCGGTGTCCGCTCCTCCGGCAGGTCGATGGCATTTGTGTTTCAATGCAGAATCAACCTGTGATCCTTTAAAATGTCCGTTGTCTAGGCTGGTGTGCAGCATTGACCTTGAGGGTTAGATTTTTCTCCATCTCCTCCTTTTTCTTTCAGCCTGTTTCGCACGTTATCATCCTGGTTTGCATACACCTTCCATTGTGTCTGCCCGGGCCACTGGAAGCTGTAAGGCTGGTCTGCCTGCTCCTCTTACATCGTGGCTGTCCGCAAGGCTTCTGGATCTAATCTTAGCTTGCTATCTTGTTCTGAGAAAGCAATTTCCATTTTAAAGATGCTTTTATTCTATCACACATACACGTCCTGTGCTGTCTGCCTTCTGGAGCTGCTGCCGGAATCTCAGGTGCATTGTGCTTTCTACTGACATTTTAAATGACAGGGGAACTGCAGCTTGTTCTTCCTTCCTGCATGGCAGTGCAGGACTTGGGCTGGCATACTCAGCACCTCAACCCAAACGTCCATCAAGTTGGATTTTTTTGCGCCTTTATTCTGTAGCTCTAATGCCTGAACAGCATTTGGGTGTAATGGAAAAGCTGTCATCATCCTTGCTTACTATATATTCGGTATCCTTTTTGTTGTTTTATTATCATTATTAAAGCCCAAGGGATGCAAAGGAATAGTAAGGGTTTTGTAGTGAACGCTTTGTGTTTTTATTTCCTGGCGATTGCTGTTAGGAAGAAATGAGCTTAGGATCTTCTTACTGCTCAGTTGTTTGGCTGACGCTGGTGTCTCCAGAGTGGGCTGTAGTAATCCCAGATCCACGGTAGATGTTTCTTTCACCAGTTTACAATGAATAATCCTCTTAATTTCCTCGACTAGCAGCTGGTATTGCTACAACCTGTGCCTAAAACCAAGAAGGGCTTATTCAGAAAGCTTTCTGGCCGCGCGAGCATTTTCTCCCCGTGGGGGCTGCGTGGGCTGACGTTCCCAAGTCCGGCACTGCAGGGCCGCTAACTTCTCCTTCCTCTCTTCTAGATGCAGCAGCTGTTTTACGAAAATTACGAGCAGAACAAAAAGGGCTATATCAGAGACCTGAGGAACAGCAAAATCCACAGGGCTATCACGCTGCACCCCAACAAGAACCCCCCATACCAGTACCGACTTCACAGCTACATGCTGAGCCGCAAGATAGCGGAGCTGCGCCACCGCACCGTGCAGCTGCACCGAGAGATCGTCCTGATGAGCAAGTACAGCAATACAGAAGTCCACAAAGACGACCTGCAGCTGGGGATGCCGCCCTCCTTCATGCGGTTCCAGCCCCGCCACCGGGAGGAAATCTTGGAGTGGGAGTTCCTTACGGGCAAATATTTGTACTCGGGTGCCGACGGGCAGCCCCCTCGCAGAGGAATGGACTCTTCGCAGCGGGAAGCGCTGGACGACATCGTTATGCAGGTCATGGAAATGATCAACGCGAACGCCAAGACCCGGGGGAGGATCATAGATTTCAAGGAAATCCAGTATGGCTATCGCAGGGTGAATCCCATGTACGGGGCAGAGTACGTGCTGGACTTGTTGCTCCTGTACAAAAAGCACAAGGGGAAGAAGATGACCGTCCCCGTCAGGAGGCACGCGTACCTGCAGCAGACCTTCAGCAAGATCCAGTTCATGGAGCACGAAGAGATGGACGCCAAAGAGCTGGCCAGCAAAATTAACCAGGATTCCGGATCCTTGTCCTTCCTCTCCAACTCGCTGAAGATGTTTGTTCCGTTCCAGCTCAGCAGATCCAAAGTGGAGAGGAAGGAGCTCAAAGACCAGAAGATCAACATCCTGATTCCCCTCTCCGGACGTTTTGACATGTTCGCGAGGTTCATGGGGAATTTTGAGAAGACGTGCCTCATTCCAAACCAGAACGTCAAGCTGGTCGTCCTGCTCTTCAATTCCAACTCCAACCCCGACAAAGCAAAACAAATCGACCTGATGAGAGATTACCGCTCCAAATACCCCAAGGCCGACATGCAGGTTTTACCGGTGTCTGGGGAGTTCTCGAGGGCACTGGCTCTGGAAGTCGGATCCTCTCAGTTCCAGAACGAGTCTTTACTTTTCTTCTGTGATGTTGACTTAGTGTTTACCACAGAATTCCTCCAGAGGTGTCGAGCCAACACAGTTTTGGGTCAGCAAGTATACTTTCCCATCATTTTTAGCCAGTACGATCCAAAGATTGTTTATAGTGGAAAGGTTCCTAGTGACAATCATTTTGCCTTCACCCAGAAAACAGGTTTCTGGAGGAACTATGGCTTTGGTATAACCTGTATTTACAAAGGTGACCTTCTTCGAGCCGGCGGCTTTGATGTCTCCATCCAGGGCTGGGGCCTTGAAGACGTAGACCTATTTAACAAAGTCATTCAAGCTGGCTTAAAAACTTTCCGAAGCCAAGAAATTGGAGTAGTCCACGTGCATCACCCTGTTTTTTGTGACCCCAACCTTGATCCAAAACAATATAAAATGTGCTTGGGGTCCAAAGCTTCGACGTATGGGTCCACGCAGCAGCTGGCTGAAATATGGTTTGAAAAAAATGACCCGAGTTTTGGGAAAAGCAGCAATACTAATGGCTCAGTGAGGACAGCCTAATGTCCAGCTATGCTGGAAAAGACTGTTTTTTTTAATTATCTAATTTATTTTTGGGAAAATGTTTTTTGATAATTCACTTTTAAAAGACCACACAGGATATATTTTAGAAATCATCGTTGTTTTCTTACAAAGTGCTCATTTTGAGA
Organism: Anser cygnoides; assembly: GCF_040182565.1. Classification (NCBI taxonomy): domain Eukaryota; kingdom Metazoa; phylum Chordata; class Aves; order Anseriformes; family Anatidae; genus Anser; species Anser cygnoides. The sequence goes on from NC_089883.1 coordinate 3,438,213, forward strand.
AGAACAAGGCCGTTGGTTTTTTTGTTGTCGTTGTTGTTGTGTTTTTGTTTTTGAACAAAACTGTGATCAATATTTGCCTTCAGACAAACAAACAAAAAATGTTTAAGAATTATCTGACCGATCTGCGGAAGCCTGACTTGAATTAGAATTTCCTTATGAACAAAACATTGTTTCCTACCTTTTCCATTGCTGTCTTCGTTGCTAGGATTCTGTAAATTGGGACCTGAGCGTTCAAGCAGAGTGACAAAACGCTGTATCTAAAAATTGTTGTGACTGCTACAGTGCACAGATTCTGCTTTTTTTTTGTTAAGGATAGCCATTATTTTTAAAATTGTGTTGGAACAAAACGAATCAGTGTGGCGATGGTAGGGGTGTTCGTTGCAGGAGTTTTTACAAATGGCTGATTATTTCAGTTAAAATACACTTCCACTTGTTATGGCCAGGCAACTTGAAGGGAGGGGAGAAAGTAAGCACAACCTGCGATCAGATGAGTCCTAGTAGAAATTTTTGTCTTTTATACTCGGTCCGTGCATGGATCCAATGTTGGAAGAATCCGTGGTGGATTCTGTATATTATCCTCAACCGCTGTCCTGTCTGGAGCTGAGGCCGTGTGATAGAGAAAGGCTGAAGCATAAATGAATGAAATAAATCAAATGAGAATCTCTCGCAGAAAAGCGACAGTACACACCGAAAAATTAGAGCTCCCTAACGAGGACTTTGAAAAAACTTCCGTACAAAGTGTACTGCACCTGATTGCATCGATTTTGTTCGGTTACGTAATGTTAATGGGAACAATTATTACATTTGATTACTAGTTTTGTTTTGTTTGGTTTTGTTCTCTGTATCTGATAGACCTTTAATTTATTTAATATCCATTGTTTTAGGTTCTTGACCTTTCCTTGAATATCTGTTAGTCATTTTAATATTTTATATATATATATATGTGTGTGTAAATATATATATATATATTAGGAATGTATTGCATCTTCTCACTGATAAGGTAGCGTGCATCATATTTGCAGCAAATGATCTCCAAAGATTACTTTCTAAAATATTTTTTCATGGATCTTTTTTTTTTTCCCAAATTTCTTTAACATTTTTGGAATGACTTACGAAAGCTTAGGAATTTTTTTGGTATTCTAAGAGGAATCGGGGATGGGGAGGCTGAATACAAGGAAAGTGTGATCCCTGTGAATAAACACCTAGCAAGGTTAGAGAAAATATACAAAATAAAGTGCCTTAAAGCCAGAAAGGGAACCCTTTATACTGAGACTTAAGCAGTGAATGGACGTTGTCGTTGAAGCAGATGATCTGTCGGGACCTACCTACCTGTAAATATCTTGCTCAGCAGAAACAAAAAATAAAAACCAGCGAACAATATATTTTTCTATCGTATCCTCCAGCACCATTTTGTCTCGTTGCTCTCAGTTCCACTTTGCCTACTCTTTGGGAAGTGGAGAATGGCGAAAGAAAGGAGAAAAAACCGATGCTTAGGTTGTTGCCACGTCTGAGGGGATCTTATGGAGTAATTGCTATTCCAGTAGAAAAAAAAATAACCATTGTTTACACATGTATGGAATATGAACTGCAACTAGCGTAGAGTCGATGTCTTATAATGTTCATCGTTTTTTGGTGACAGTCCCAAGGATGTAGGTACTTGGATGGATTCAGTGCATGGAATTTTTTTTTTTTAAGACTTGCTTCTAAGATGCAATAAAGATTTTTTTTATTTGCAATCGGAGCTCCTCATGTCGTCTGCCGCCGTCCGTGCCCGTGACGCAGCGTGGGCGCAGCTGTGAAGGTGAATTGGCCCGGGGAGGTAAAGCCTGGCAAACCCCAGCCCCTCTCTTCCAAAGGGTTTTGACCTCTCTGCTGTGTTTCGGCCTGGAAGGAGCCTCGTGCCACCTCGCCGGGCTGGGGGAGAGGGAGAGCAGCCTTCGGGGCAGGTCCCCGGGTGCTCCTGGTTGGGTTTAATGGGGGCTTTGGGCTTGTCCCTGGGGAGAGATTAAAAGTGCTCCCGCTGCTAACACAGACATCTGAAAACATCCGTCACGACACATCTGAAGTGACAAGGCTGAACAACTGAGTCGCGTTTTGTGTATTTAAGACACAGTAAAAATAATTGTGAGAAGTGTTGAGTACTTATTTTTAATAGCCCTGCCGCCTTTATCACGGGTGTTCAATATCGGTGTGGGGCTTTTTAATGTGAAAAATAAAAAGTCCCAAAGCAAGAGTCTGAGGGATTGCAGAAATGTTTCTTTGCAATAGGGAAGGGGGAAAAAAACAACTTGTATTTGTGGCTGCAGAACAGAGTTTGAAGAATATGAACCCTAAAGAACTGCACCAGAGGATGGGGGAAAAAAAGCCCTATACTTACAGCGTATTTATTAAAGTTTATGATTATGCAGGACTTTTTTAGCCCATAACAGCTGGTAAAAGCAGAATGCATTTAAATGGAAAAAAGTCATTTAATGAAAAGCACCCGTCCAGTGTTTTTTTTTTTCAGTTGCTGCAGTTCTGGTCCAGCTCCCAGCCAAGCTCAAGGAGTGAACGCGAGTTGTGCACCAAGCTCGGAGTCAGCTCTTGGGGCCCACATCTTAATTGAGCACATATTTTATGGACTTACAGCTTCAAAGTAATCCATTTTAACATTCACTTTTAAATTATAACCATCTATGATAAAGTCTAACCTTATAAAACAACATTTTATGCTAAAATAAACTCTATTTGCTGCCCGAGTGTTAAGGAGGTTGCGCAGGTGGAAGCCATTGGCTCTCAGGTGCTAACCCAGCCTTCGACGGAAATTACTTTTGGAGCTGGGACATTGCCCTTGCAGTTTGCTTCATTGTTCGGTTCAGGGAGAAGCTTTCTGATTTCTGAACAGTGAATTAGCAGCGGAGACACCAGGAGCATTTGCCTGTAGCCTGTTCAGAACCTCAGGGTGTGAGGACATCAGTCTGAAGCAACTCAGTGACTGAGAGCAATTTGCTCAGCTGCTTCTCTTGTGCATTAAAACTGTTAAAAATACGCAAGGCACTTCTTTCCCTTGTTCTCCCCGTGTGCTTAACCATGGTGCAGGGTGGCGAGGGCGGCCTGGCCGAAATCTGTGGTGAGCCTCGGCCTGGGGGCGTCATCGAGGCTGCACTGGGCTTCGTGCATCACACACAGGAGTTAAATCAGACCTGACCCTTCAGGGAGGAGCTGGATTTACTGCCACCCTTGTCTAAAAGCGCTCCCCTCTCAGCAGCTTCTGCCCTTGCTCAAGGATAAATGGTGTGCAAAGAGGGGATGGGGAACGAGAGACAGCAGGATGGGGAACGGCGGCACGGCGCTTCGGTGGCCGCAGCGCTCGGAGCGCCTCTTTGCAGGTTAAATATTTGTGTGCAGCTTTGCAGAGTCACGGTCTGTGGAAGGATTTCAAGTTCTGGTCCTTCAGGCACAGCGGGTTTTTATTGCCCTGAAAATGAGTTACCAGCTTTGGCCTCCAAGCGAGTTCCCTGGACCTGGCCATACGGCGCCTTCCAGCAACATCAGCAAGAAAGACCCAACCCCGAATCTGCTTAGTCTGGAGTTTTTGGTGAAGGGCTAACTTTACGCTGCAAATCATTAGACTAAGCCGTTTTGCATGAATACTTGCTAAAAATATTCCACTTGCACAGCCAGCCTCACTCGAGAGATTTTTTTTTTTTTTGGAAGACGTCCTTCAGAGGCCGTGCAAGCCGCGCGAGCAGGTTTCTGTTCGCCCGGGCAGACGCTGCCGGGTCCCCCGAGCCCTTTGCTTGGGGATCAGGTTGCTGGGCCCTGCTTTAAGCAAATGTTTTTGTGCCCAGCTCTGTAATCTCTACTGCTCTGGGAGCGTGAGTTATTGCTCTGGCTGGAGCAAATTCACTTTCTTCTTGTTCGTATTGCACTCAAAGGCTTTTTTCTCCGCGGGACATGGGGAAGGCTTGGGGATGTCAGCTCCCTTGGCCTGGGCGCATTTGAGCTGTGTTGCAGACTCAGCCCATGGGCTTCCCCCCGTGTCCTGCCCCTTGGCACTGCTGCCCCAGGAGCTTCTCTGCCCTCTTCCAAGCTGCTGCCGACGTTTCCCAGGTGCAGGCGCCCCAAAGTGGCTCCTCGGGGGGAGCGGCGCTGCCAGGGCAGAAATCCACCGGGCTGCAAATCACGTTTATGAGCAGGGAGGGAAAAAAAAAATTAAAAAAAAAAATCAAATTAACATAAAAAAAAAAATAACAGACTGAATACCGGGCTGGCTGTATTTGCTTTCACACTTTAATTCAATAAAAACCTCAACTTTAATTGACCTGAATAAGCTCCAAGGTTTCCAGCGGGCTGGAAGCGGGGGTCCCCGGTGCAGGGGAGCTTTGCTGGGCGCGGGGCCGGCTCCTGCTTTGCTGCTCGCCGCCTCTTTGTTCCTTTAGAGAGGGAAGACAAAAAGGAAAAACCCACAAAACCCACACCTTTCTGCTTTATTGACTTTTCAATGATAGGGCTCCTACAAAGGGCACAGTTAAAAGCCACTTGAGTGATTGCGTGCTAAAACAAATGCCCAGAGCAAACAGGCTGTGACATGGGGAAGATGGGTGCTGTTTGCTCTGCTGGCGCTGGCTCCCCGGGCAGTGTTTCAGGTGCTTCTGAAACGAAAGGTGGGCCCCGGGGCACCTATCCCTATCCCTATCCCTATCCCTATCCCTATCCCTATCCCTATCCCTATCCCTATCCCTATCCCTATCCCTATCCCTAATCCCTATCCCTATCCCTAATCCCTATCCCTATCCCTATCCCTATCCCTGTCCCTATCCCTGGCTCCTTCCCCATCCTCATCCTCATCCCTTTCCCCACCCCAAACCTATCTCCTGTCTCCTTCCCATTCCCTTCTCCACCCCTTCCTCATCCCTTCCTCTTCCCGTCCCCACCCCAATCCCCTTCTCCTTCCCCAACCCCATCCCGTCACCATTCCCCTCCTCATCTCCACCCCATCTCCATGGCTGCAAACCCGGGGACGTGGCCGATGGCGTCTGTCTCCACAAGCCGATGCTTTCCTTCATTTCTGCTCTTCGGAGCAAGCACTGCGGTCCTGTGCCTGGCACCCCCCCCCCCCCAACCCTGGCTTCTCCCCCAAAATAATAGGAAAAAAATTAAAAGAGGCAAAGCAGCGGGGCACTGCCGGGATCACTGCCCTCCCCGCCTGCTTCCCAGCCAGCTCCCCGCCTTGAGACGCGGCCAAGGTAATGCCTGTCAAAACGCAGACAGGTCTGGGAGTCTAAGTGGAAAGGACTTTGTTGTTTTTTTTTTAATTGAATTGTTTTAATTGCTTTTTCTCTGAGCATCCCTGGGCCGGTTCTGGCAGGGCCCGGCAGCGTTTCCAGCCGCTGTTTGCGGGCAGCGTGCGCGGAGCTGAGCCGGGCGCCGCCGCCGTCTCCCAGGAAATCAGGAGCCGCGTGTAAGCGAAGCGCGGGGTGTTGTTCGCACAAAAGGAATCGTGAGTTGTTTGTTTCTTGTTTGGGAAACTTGACACAGCTGAAAAGTTCCCGGGTTTGTAACAGCTCCTCGGCCCCCCCAGGCTGGGGATTTGGGGTGCGGAGCAGCCCTGGCAGCCCCGTCCCTGCGGTGCCACCCAAACCCCTCGGAAACCCCGATCCCCAGGGGTCAGAGTGACGGCTCCCCAGGGAGCGTTTATTAGGGCCGGAAGAAGCTCAGAAGTGCTTAATGGTGCGGAAACCAGCAGCCCCCTGCACCTCCACCGCTCCCGTTACAAGACCCCAGGGGTGCCGGGACCCCCTCATGGCTGCCCCGGGACCCCGCGGCCGGCGGCTGGCAGGGGGCTTCCCGCCCCGTGAAAGCGCTGCGTAAAAGACCCTATTGTCAAGCTGAAGAACTAAGAAATAAAACAGGACCGAATTGTGCGGAGGAGCCTTCGCCGGCTCATATTTTTTCCTACAGAGCGGGCCCGGCGGCAGGGGCCCTGCAGGACGCGGCGCGGGCGCCTTAATGCTGCATTCAGCAGCGCTGGCCCCATAAAGTTCCCTTGTAGGGCCCAGCGGGGCCGCGATGAATGGGGCCCTGTGGCCGTGCCGGGAGGTCTGGGGGTGGCAGGGAGCACGGCCCCGCTGCGAGGTTCCCTGTTCGTGCCGTGGAGAGGTTTTGGGGCCGGGTCTTTGGGGTGGCTGCAGCGCTCGGAGCCACGGGGATTGCGCCCAGCGGGGCCTGGTGAAGCACCCAGCGATTCCCCTCTGCTTTCACCACCCCAAAGCCTCAGCTGTGTCCTGTGCTCCCCTGGTGCTGGGACAGGAGTGCCCCAGGTGCTGGGGACAGCTGCGGGGCCGTGTCACGGGGACAGGGACGCGTGCTGGAAACGTGCAGCACTGAAGCGATGGGGAATAAAAATCCAGGAAGGGCTCATCTCATGCAGGAGGTGGCGTCCAGTGACACCCGATCGGGCTGGGACCGAGAGGAAGCTGCTGAAGGTGCCGTTCTTACGTGTTTTTAAATCTCAGTGACATTTCTCTAGGTGCTGCAACGCAGCGAGGAAGATGAACCGCCTGCCCCGGCAAAGCATCAGACACCCTCTGCCCACAGCAAATCCCAGCCCAGGGACACGGTGCCCCTAAACCCCACACTGTGCCCCCAGCCCCGTCCCCGTCCCCATGCCCCAGGGTGAGCCGAGGACACGCTGGCAGCCCGAAATAGCCACCCTATTTCCTGTCCTTTTAACATTTGCTTAAAGAAAACCAATTTCCTTTGGCCTTTGGGCAGCAGCACGCAAAGCAACGCGCTGCCCCTGCCCGCGGGGAGCGCCCAGCCCCACAGCCACGGGGCAGCGCTGGAAGAGCGCAGCGGGATTCGCTCCTGCCCAGCAGCAACCTGCTACAAGAGGGGGCAGGAGCAGCTCAGCACCGAGCGGGGAGCGCTCCCTGCTTCGTTAGCGAGTAATTAATGGCCTAACACTCCCCTCCCTCCCTCCGTGGCCATTAATCCCATTTGAGAGCAGCCGATTCCTCGTGCTGAGCCCCTTTGGTGTGGGTGCTGCTGCTGGGTGGGCTGGGGGAACCGGGAGCTGCCAGAACCACGGGGCACGGATGCTTCGTCTGCCCTCGGTCAGCTCCCAGCCCCTTCCAGGCCTCTGCTCAGCCCCGGTTTTAGAAGCTGGAATAAAATCGCAAGGACTGCGATTTAGTCAGCTGTCCCGAGGCAAGCACGGGGAGCTGGGTGTTAATCGCAGCAGCTCCCTGCCCGTGAGGCCTCGAGGAGAGTCCTCGTGCTGGTGCCTGGGGCTCGGGCAGCCCCCTGCTCCTGGGCTTTGGGGTTTTTCCTGCCTTTGAGCCCTTTTCTCTCTCCCCAGACGAGGCAGGGCAATGGGTGCCGCCGCTCACCCATCCCGCCAGGAGCAGAGCAAGGTTTTGCTGGGTCAGGAACGAGCATTGAAGTCTCCCAAACCGTTTGAACTGGTAGATTTGGGATTATTTTTTTGTTCATTTTTCCTCCTGGGGATTTACTCCCATGACACATGCATTGCCTACGTAATGGGGCCTTGCACTAACACGGTTCTGGGTTTGTTGGGGATTCTGCCCTGACTCCCCCGTTGGAAGCTCTTTGGGCTCGTGGTCTCAGACCCCACATCCCAGCAGGTCTCTGCCCGGTGCCACGCGCTCGCTCCCAGCCCCGCAGCAGCTCCGACCCCAGCACAGCCACCCCAGCCCCTCTCCCTTCCCGGCCGACCATCCCGACCCGCTGCAGACCGTCCTTTCCCGGCAGCAGGATTTTCAGAGCAGTGACTTTATGATGTGTCTGGGGGCGGGCGGGCGTTTAATAACAGCCCGGGAGCTCGGCTGCGGGAGCAGAACAAAGGCGGCTTTGTGCCGGGGCCCGGCCCGTGCCCACCGCAGGTGACGGCGAGGCTTGGGCTGACTCCTGGGGGCGTCGGTGCAAGCCCCCGGCCTAGGAAGCGGTGCCTGAAGCAGTGCCCGGGATGTTTCGGGGTGAGAGGGACGATAAGGATCCACTGTTGTTCTTCCAGACATTGTTCTCTCAAAGAACACACGGAAGACTCGATGAAAGTACAAGCTGTTTTACAGCCCCCGGGGGGGCTTCAGGGATTGCTCATGCAACTGCTGGGGCAGGGCTGAGCCATCTCCTCCCTCCGCGCGGGACAGCACAGGGCCTGGGGCTTCACCAGCCCCTGGAGGGACGGAGACAGGTAAGGCTGCGCCAGGAGACTGACCGATAAAGGATAAATCCCGTGTCCCCCCCGTGGTGCTCACCAGGAGGAGATGCATTTTCATCAGCTGCTGCAAACCCCCAACGCGCCGCAGCTGATGCAGGCGGGGGTTGTTAATAAGGAGTGCCACCAACGCAGCGCCGCCGGGGGGAGGAATCTGTTTATTTTAAGATACACTTTGTTTCCGAAGAAGGATATTTTAGCAGCCTGCAACAGAAATGTGAACCAGACGGTTAACCTGCCCGCTCGGCCTTGGCCAGCCTTGCCGATGCTCACACAAGTTTCTTGGGATAGGAAAAAAAAAAAAAAAAAAGGTCCAAAATCCAAACTGTACACCTTTTTACAGGGCGCTTGGCCAGGCTCACTTTTTGCACTGCTGTACAAGCCTGGGGTAACGAAGTGCAGTTGTGTTCAGAGCCAACGCACCATCCTAGGCCGCTAATGAAGATAAAATAAAAGCTGCAGTGAGCGGAAGCCGAACAGATACACAGGCAAATTAAGCTTATTGTGTTCCTGATACTCCAGAGTGCATTTACCGAGAGAAAGAGGAGCAGAACAAAGACAGCTTGTAAGCTCTCCTGCTCACAGGGCTCCCTTCTTGACACATCAGGAAGCATCTGTCAAACCGAGTGGCTTTGCTTTGTATCAGCTCTGTCTTACAATTGACTTTGCAACAGTGCAATTAAATAGCTCACTTACCGAGATTGTGCAACATTAGCGGCTGAGAGATTAATTTTAGGATCTCTCACAGTAACACTACACCGTAATAGCTTGGAGGAACCAGAAATGCACCGGCCAGCCAAAGCGTATCGCTGGTTCCTGCACCTGGATGTCCCTGCAGAGCTCCACCTGAAGCAGCCTCTGAGAAACGTGCAGGGCTGCGGGCAGCAGCCCCGCAGCAGAGGGCTGGCAGCGGGCACAGCTCCGAGGAGCAGGGCGAGTTACAGCCCGCAGTGCCAGCCAGCAGGCGGTGGGGCACTGCAACGTGCTCGGGCTCCCAGGACAGGGCCCGCTGTAGTAAATGGAGCTCTCCTGGCTGACGACACGCACCGTAAAAAAAAGCAGCAGCAGCAGCAGCAGCCAGGGCATGCCGAGGGGGAGGAGGGAATTTAAAACAGGGAGAAGGAAACTCAGAATAAAGGGCATGAGCAGAACCGCAGCCACCGCCACCTCCTGCTCGCAGGGGAGCGTGTGGCAGGCGGACGTGCGGAGTGCCCACGGCCCGGCCTCACGCCGGGGCTGTCAGTCTCCAAAATCCCCAACGGGGCTCCAGCCGCTGAAACCCCGCAGAGCTCATTAGCAGCAAAACAGAGGCACGCTCCCCGCACCCCTCTCGTCCCCTCCCTGCGCGGGGCCGTGCCCTGGAGTCCAGCTGTGCCCGGAGCAGGAGGTGTCCATCCTTCCTCGGCCCTTGGGTCCCTTGCCACGAGCACTACCTCCGTTTTCGCATGCAGGTTTCGAGCCTTCCCAGCTCTTCGTAGGCCTGGTAGAAAACGTTGAAGTCTCTGGCGCTCCAGCCCCGCCAGACAGCCAGGCACCACTCCGTGTTCTCGTTCTCGAAGCAGCACACGACGGTGTCCTTCGCTATGAGGGCAGCATCCACCAGCGTCCTGGGGAACCAAGAGCAGAGAGTGGCATCAGCGCAGGGAGCTCTGCTAAGGCAGCACACCCTTAATCTGGGAGGCACTGGCTCACGAGCTTCCCTTTCCAGCCAGCGAATCTCCTTTTATAAGCTGCAAACCCTTGAGAAAGGAGAGCGCAGCAAGGAGAGGAATCAGAAACTGCGGCACGGCAAAAGCAAGCAGTTTGGCGACACGAGATTTTGAAAGGGATTCAGGTGCCTGCAGAGGAAGACAGGTGCTTAAGTCTGCCACGGCTTTTTGAAGTTGCTGGTAATCTCCTGATTTGCTAAATCCACAGACTCCTTCCTGCTGCCAGCTGGGTATTTGCAAAGTAGCCTGCATCGTGCCACAGCTAACAGGCTGCCAAGAGCTTCTGGGGCCCGAAAGGCCACGTGGAAGCGGGACGGAGCCCACCTCTGCCAGCTCGGGGTACGAGCCCCGAGTCCGGAGCAGCAGGCACGGCTACGACAGCAGCACAGGGACCTGTACGGTTCGTGTACACGGAGTGCTACGTGACAGCATCGCTTGTGGGGGTCCTTCCCTTCACAGCCTCCTAGTGCGTCTCCTGATCAAGCAGTGGGGACTGAAGCCGGCCCTGCAGACAGCCCAGAAGGAGCTGGCCAGGCAGAAGGTGTACTTGTGGCCTCGCAGGGTTCAAAGGACAGGAGTCCATCCCTAGCTGGGCTCTTTCCACCACTCCAATAGCAGATGGGGGAAGACCAGCCCCAAAACATCCCCCAGAAAGGCCCCCAGACCTCGGTGGGGAGCGCTGGCCACGAGGGCTGTGTGGCATCCTTGGCAGCTGGTTTTTTATCACAAGCTGCCCTAAAAAGCCATCTCCCTTCCCGTCCCCCTCCACGCAGGGCCTGGAGCTGGCTCTGGGTCGCCAGTAAAACTCCCCACGCCCAAGTGAGTAACGGGCTCGGAGGAGGCAGGCAGGATCCTGCGTTCGTCCTGCCGGTGCTGTGGGTGACTCAGCGGGCTGCGTGCCCGACCCGGCCAGCACCCGCGAGCCTGCGACGGCCGGGACACCTTGCCCGGACTCCACACTTCATTTTTTCCCCTATTTCTTTCCACGAACTGGGCGAAGTTAAAAAAAAAAAAAAATTGGAGCTAACAGTCACCGATACCTGACTCTCGGCTAACCGATAGAGACACTCAATTAACGAGCAGAGGGAATGGCAGGAGCGCTTTGATCTCACGCTGTGTTTACCCAGCGGTAATAAATGGTCATTTATAATCCTTAGCACTGCTTAACCTCCATTTGTTTGGACATAAATAGTACAATCCTAGCCCGGTATTTAAGTGATCAGCAGGAACACTCCCATCTCTCCAGCAGCTATTTATTTACTTGGACTCTTGCTTGCTGCATGAAACATTTTAGATGAATGTATGTAACTGCTCCCCCCTGCGCTCCGGGGGCCTTCCCCCGGCCCGGCCCTGCCGGCAGCACAAAGGTGCTCATTTAGAGCCAGGACTTCAACCTGACCCACGTGAATGAAGCCACAGACAGGCGCTGCGCTCTGCATAAATACGCTGCTTGTTCTTGACGCAGGGCCCGGGCCTGCCAAGCTCCAGCCATCCCCTGCCAGGTGCCGGTGCCCTCCGAGCGCCGGGAGCCAGCACCGGGCAGGATCAGACCGACACCGATGGCGTTGTGCAACGCGGCGCTGCCTGTCACCTCACGGGGTGCTTGGCGTCCGTGGCTTTCGAAGCGCTCCAGCCCGTGGCTTTTCAGATGGTGCTGGAAGGAGAAAGGAAGCTCCCGAAAGCCCCTGGAGCCTGCAGAGCCACCCTCTGCCACCCTCGGTCCCCTCGTGCCCCTGGAAACCGGTGTGAAAGGCACCGCCCCAGCCAGCCTCACCCGTAGGGAGCCAGTTCCCCAGCCTTCAGCACAGCAATCACTCTGCCCCGCTGGGTGCCGGATTCCTTCTCCAGTCCGATCACGATGATATCCCCTCCTCTCCTGGAAGAGAAACAAGGAGATTGTACTCATACGCTGCAGTGGGGACCGCTGGCAGCCAAGGAAAACCCATGTTAGATGTCCATCCTCTGCCACAACCCCTCCCGTAGCTATATGGACTTCTTTAGGAAAGGGGGTGCTGCGATGTGACCGAGTGTGATCCCAAATCTACCAGAACGAGAGCCCCTGTGACTGGCAAAATCGCATTTCTGGTGATTTCGATCAGCTCAACAGGAGGCAACGGGACCTGCCAGAGCTGCGTCTGAGCGAGGAAGCTGCCTGCTGCTCTTTGTTTCCTCAGTAGCCAGGGAAACGGGGTGTCGAGTCTCACCACCCACTTTTCCATTCTGCTGAAATCAGTCTCACGAGACATTAGATGTGACCATTTCTGCCCAACACCAGAATTCTTTAAAAAGGAGTAGAAAAAATGATGTACCGTAGTACTGGGAATGTAATTTCTCAGTGGTACCTTGATTTTCCGGGCAGGTGAATCGCACTGGGCATGCCAAAGTTCCCGAATCAGCTGGAGCTCATCTCTCATCCCTCGGCCCAGGAGGGATTTGGATCAAGTTGCTCTGGTAAGCGACCCACTTACCTGGGGATCCATATGAGGTCTTTCACTGCAAGAACCTTGACAGCTTGAAGATGCTGTGCGTCGTCGCCTGCAGGCATAGCATCGTGATCTGGGGAAGGCTTCAGTTCATGAAATTTGTCAGGCTCCTCAAAATCCGTGGAGAGCGGTGCGCTGGAGGAGCTTGTGGGTGAGCTGGGCAGGCTGGAGGGGCACCGGGTGAGCCTGGTAGGAGGCGAGGAGGAGTAGGAAGACATGGAGCAATAGTCTGTGAGTGAGTCCTGGTGGTTTAAAATCTGGGTGCCAACCTCCGGGCTGTAGATAATGCTCATGTCCGCCAGCGAGTTACCCTCCAGGGCTTTGGGGTGTATGGGTGCAGTGGCTGGGATGACGGCGGAGGGCTGCTGGATCGTGAACATGTCTCGGAGGGGGCTGCAGTCTCCGCAGAAGTAGCGGGCGCAGAGCTGGTAGGTGGTAACGTGGTACATGACCAGGAAGTTGCTCTTATCGTCCAGGCACCAAACCACCTCCTCCCCGTGGCACTCGGAGTTGCAGGCGATGGACGTGATCACCGACGGCGGGCTGAAGGGCTCCAGCCTCCTGCTGATCTCCATGGAGGAGCAGTCTATGATGAGGATGCCGGGGCCGTTGCTGTACCAGACCTCCGCCCCGCTGTTGGTGATCTCCATGGCCTTCACGGGGTAGGGGTTCTGCCGGGGGTCGTCGTCGGAGATATTGAACTTGGACCTGTTCGCCGTGTGGGAGCACAGGTAGGAGCAGGTGTCTGCTGGGATGCCCTGGGCTACCGAAAACACTGCTACGAGGCCATCCGACAAGCCGGCCAGCACCACGTACGAGTTCTGCAAGAAAGAGCCGGCAGATTGTCTCTCTGGATTCTTTACCTCCTTCCAACACAAAACCTTTCGATCCCAGAGGCTCTGGCTGCCTCTCACAACCCTATGAGTACACGAGTAACTTACCCCAAATCACTCAGCGATAACAGCAACACAAAAAGAAGTCATTACATGGAAGCTGCTGCAGAGCCATACTCCTCTCACCCAGTATTACCTCTCTCTTTATTGGCAAGGGAGGATAGACAGGCCTGGCAGCCAGCCCCGAAGGTTAACAAATTCAAGCTGGAACACGTTCAGAGACAGCCATCACGATCCCAAGGAATCCAGCTGTAGGAACCCGGCCCACATCCAGGAAGGAGTAAAGCACAGTGAAGCTATAGCTATCAGGCTAGGTAGGAGAGGAATGGAAGAAATGTGGGAGGAAATGGAAAGAGAGGGAGACAACCCAACGAGAGTACGGAGTGACTGCATCTGATGTCTGCTGCCCCGACAGCTCCGCTCCTCCCAGGGATGTGCTCTCAGCCTGGGAGCCCCGGCAGCTCGCGGACATCCCAGCGGAGGGCACAGAAGCAGCAGCTCAGCAAAGCGGCTGCTGAGTGCTGCGAGCAATTCTGCAGCTAGCTAAAAACCTGCCCCCGACAACAGACGTGTTCGCTGCAGGAGCTGAGGCCAGCACTGAGCTCCGGTATGCTGTGCCCTGTGGACGGGGGCTGGCGAGAAGGCCACGGCTCACCGCAGCTCCAGCTCCCCGCAGCAGTGCAAGGGGCTGTTAAACAGACAGGGAAATGGCTCTCTTGGGAATTAACTCCCCATGACCTTGGGTCCGTACCAGAAACTCCCCATCTGTGCAGCAGATAAAACAATGCCTACCTCAAAGGCCTTTATTTCCTCCCCAGGGAGCAATAACTTCTAAGAAAAGCCTCTTTGCCCAGGGCTTTTTCGCTGATACAAACCAAAGCGAACAGAACCGAACGACGCAGCGCTGCCAGCTGACCCGACACAGCCTCACCCCTCCACGGCCCCGTCGTGGCAGAAAGCTCTGCCTCCTGGCATGCCCGGGGCTCCAGCAATGCTGCCTGCCTCTGCGAGGTGGGACGGGGACCTGGCGTCATCCCTCGCTGCTCAAAAATCAAGGGAAAGCTTGTGCCCTTCCAGGGATCTTGGCTGTGCCAGCCCCGTAAAATAGCTCCCAGGCTGCTTAGGTCCGCAGGGGCCAAAATCAGCATCTTGAGTTGCTCTCAGATATCGAGGGGCAGATAGAATAGGGATAAGTATTAGTTTAATTGATAACACTGTTTGCAAGGCTCGTTAAGAGCCTTGGAGTAAACCACACTATCTGCATACGAAGTGTGAGTAAAGCCATCAGTGTGCTGAGCCCATATGACTAATCCAAATCACGGCAGAACTTCCCTGTAATGGGAAAAACTAGAGAAGCAAGTGGAAAGTTGTGAAATGGGACTTGGACTTCAACTCAGTCCAGTCCCAATTCTCTAACAACTAATTAAAAGAAACCCAAGTGGCCTGCAGTGCTCGGTGCCACGGCCCTGCTGCCATGTGGATCTGGTGTGAAGGCTCCTGGATATGCCAGGAGGTTGCATCAATAGGTTGGAACATGGCACAGTGCTTTGCACAAGCTGGGCTTTGGATTTTTTTTTTTTTCCTTTGGATAGGAGTTTGATTATTTAAACCAGAACAAAACAAAGCACAACAGCCCACATTTCTCTGGTGGAAATGGTCCAACTTTTCAGTCCAAAGGACCCTGCATAGCGAGTATTTCTTACTAAAAAAGGAAAATTTAAATTGAAATGGGAACATGTGAAATTAAAAGGTTGAATTTCATTGTTTTAATGACGAGAAAATTGTTGCCGAGTTTCATTATCAGGCACACTGTAAGAGGGTGAGGAGTTCCGAGATGCTGTGGCTATGCTGCTTGAAGTGCTTACGCTGGCTCGCCTGAACATACTGTGGGTTCGTCGACCTGGACTGCTCCTCGTGTGACACAGAACACTGTTAGTCTTCAGAGTTCTCTGTAATTTTGTCTCACTTGCTTTGAAAATGCTGAATTATCCAAGCACAGTCTTCAAAAAAATTTTATTTCCTTGATTAGCGTCAGCTCGTGTAAAACAATCACGATTCCCTTCTGGATTTGATAGGCCAAAGCCCCCCTGCACTGAGAAATCAACACCGCAACCGGGCAGAGCTGCACCAGTTATACCCACTGAGCTTTGCTGATTATACCAACCATGCCAAATTTTAGCCTGTCTAGACTACGGTGGAAGCAAATCTGAAAGATGTTTTATGCTTTGGGGCACTTATAACTCATAGACTCGGCTGTCAGGATTTTTTAATCCACTATTACCATCTCTTTGTTTAGGAAAGGGGGAATAAAAGCTCAAAATCCTGAGAAATGCCCTCTACCTGCCATCGCTTGCCTGACGAGGACAAGGAGGTGACACATCTCACAGAGGAGCACCGCAAAGGCCACCCACCCGCGGGTGCTACGGACTCACCAAACTTCATTAGGTGCTGGTGCAGCAGGGCAGCGAGGCAAAAGCTCTCCCCATCGGGGTATTACAACAGCGACCAAATGCAGGCAGGGCGGCAGGCTCCAGAAACCTTAAGTAACTTTCTCAGAATTCATTTTCAACATTCGAGCCCCACGAGGAGCCAAGAAAAACACGCAGCAACAAAACTGCATTTGAAGTCTCCGTCTTGCCAGAAGCCCCGCTGTGCCAGCAAGGCAGGCCTCCGAGCAGGGCTGTGACGGTATGTGACGGGCAGCACAGAGGATGAGCTGGCTCCAGACGTCCTGTCCTCAGAGCCGAGGACAGTGCAAGGCTCAGAGCAGCTGGGATGGCTGCAGTGAGCAGGTTAAAATATAAAAAAAAAGCAGCCCCCAGCACCATGGCCTCGGTCACCTCCTCCCTCCTTCCCCGCGGGGTCTGGCACTGCTGGCACCGAAGGCCGCGGCAGGCCGCAGCCTTTAAATGCAGCTTTTGTTTTCGTGTGCTCCAGGTTTCTGCAGGAGGCCAGAGACTCGCACCCATTCAGATCTCTCTCTCCTTCAGCACTGCTTTGTAAGAGTGCTGCAAAACAGTTTAGAAAGCGTCGTTTCGTTCTTTTTAACCTGTTTGTGTGCTTGCTTGTTTTTCTGAAAGGGATTGCACTGAAAACTTTATTTTTTTTGTCAGAAACGATGATACTGGTGACAGAAACCATGCAACAAAAAAGCTTAAATTGTACAAGACTTTTCCTTGGCGGGTGAGTTTTGGATTCTGGGCCCCTCTCTGCTGCTTTTAAATTTCCATGATGCTTCCTTTGGATGAGAAACCAAGTTTTGGAAACTGTTTCTTTTGGATCAGCCTTCCCAAGGCAGTCATAAAGAATTCCCCTTCCCAGCAACATCCCTCGGCAATTCTCTGACTGCAAGTTACCTCACATCTCATCAGCTAAAGTCTTTCTTCCCAGGGAAATGTGAGCAATTCTCTTCTCCACTGGACAATAATTACCATGCGATAACTTTGATACAACTTGCTAGGCCATACAGTAAGTTTGACAAGTGTAGCTTTCCACTTTGCTTTTTGGGAAGAACTGGCTGTGTTGAAAAATGGTTCAGTTTCTTGCCAACCTGGTCTGCACATCCCCATGGCTGCTGCTCTGGCTATTTCACTGCCAAATTCATTCATAGAAAGGAGAGAGGAAAAAGTAAGTCCAATAAACTGAGAAGGAGTGCGCCGAAGGGATGTGGATTTCTGGAAGGTTGGGTAGGGTCGGGGAAGGAAGGGAGGTGTCTAGACTCAATATTACTATTGTAGGGCCTGGCATTATTTATGACATTTTCTAGGCAAGCCACAAACTGAAAATAGAAACCAGGAGACATAAAGCCACTCGTAACCCCTGAGGAATGGCTTTGCAAGCTGTGTGACAGTGGAAAAGCTGAAAGTGAAAGGCTCCTTCGACTGTCCTGGACAAAACCTCAGGCAGCACGAAAAAGAAATTTGCCCTGCACATCAGAAATGAAACTCCAAGGTGAAGAAACGCTACAGGTTTGGGAGCCAAAGAAAGCCGACAGACACAGCCTCCTGGTGGGTGAAATTCATCCCTCTGCCAGCTTCAGATCTATGCCCTCCTTCAGTCCTACTTACACCATGTTTGGAAGTTAAGTGGTACACCTTACACTAACCATCTGCCTTGGATTCACTCTGCAGCAGTCTAAGCAAATGAGCCAGAAATGGACAACAATGCAGAACGGAGACATGCTGTAAAACAGTTTCATTGTTGCTCTGAGAACTGCTCCTTACTGAGCTTTTAGACTCCTAACAGTACACTGGCATTTGCAAAAGCTACAGAGCTACCGATAATGTTGGAATATAATTATATGTTTTTACTCAAGGTGGCTGTAGGCAAACCGGAGGTAATTTAGCCCCAAACCAGTTTTTATACATCTCCCAAGACTTGCCCACAATAGGCAGTAATGTCAGACTTCGCTTGCCAGTAATTGGATGTTATCATTTCCAGAACCAGATAGATAGTATACAGCTTTTGTTATTACCCATAGGTGGCAGTTCATGGACTGCATTTATTATCTAAGTGTTCTCACTCAAAACCAAAAAAAAAAAGAAAAAGAAGTGTGGCTGGGCCTAGATAATATTTAAAGATGACTGTGCACACAAACAACAGCATGCACACATGCCAAGAAAAGAGTGAATGCAACAGCTAGGATATACCAGAGTCCTGTGTTAATAGTTAACAAACCTCTATACTAATTATTAGTTCACGTCCCCTCTACTTTCCTTGATCGGCCTAAACCTTGTCTTGCAGTGATGTGGAAACACAGCTGGAAAACTTCCTTGTGGAGGAATTTGATCTATTTTGACTATTTTCCCAGCAGGCTTGGAAGTGCCAGCTCTGGTCCCCGACTCAGGTTCATGCCCACGCCTGTGTCTCTTGCTCTGCTGGCAGAGGCACAAAGACCTGGAAACCTTCTCCTCCCACTGCCAAAACATTCCTAGACATTGCAAAGTCCTTCGATGCTGGCTAGTGACAAGTGGCACTAACACTCCTTTTCCAAGTAAGAGCTGGGTTCCTCCTTACCTTTTTGACAACAGGCATTACCAGGAAGCAGCTCACAGTAGCAGGAGTGTCTAAACCTTTCTGTGGAGCCTTTAGAGGACACATGCCTTGCAACCCGTACACTGATATCTTCTGGTCCTGTGAAAAAGCACATGAAATTCAATAAATTTCAATCACCTTTCATGCTGTTTACATTTGATATCTGGACAAGATCAAATTGGTTCCAAAAACAGTTTTTATTTGTGTTTCTCGATATCCAAAGCTTTGTTTTCTCTGGAGACCGTCTGCCTTGTCTGTGGGTAGAAACTGGGTACTGCCTTCCCCCGAACGAGCTGTGGGCGATGTATGCACCATCCAAGAGCAACCAAAATCACCACTACAGGTATTTTATCACCACATCTATAACAGAACTTGACAACTCTGCACAGAACATGTCAGGACAACTGAAACACGTTTTGTGTTATTTTGCATTAATCTGTCAATTCAAGCAAAGCCAATATTACACTGTACGTGGAATTACACCTGCTTTACACCTTGTGTGTCCACTAAACTGAAATAGAACAGCTGGTTTGGGGAATATCGACACATTTAATTTTGATCAAAAAGGTGGAAATAAAATGCTTAAAGTTTTCTGATTTATACTTTTTTTATACTTCTTGTTATGGAAAAAATAGGAATATTCGAACTTTGCCTCAATTTGTGAGGACAGAAGATGTCAAATATCTTATTTTCCTACATGGAAGAAAGATCAATACTCTCGTTCAGTTCCAGTATCTATACTACAGCTGAGTGAATTAACCAGCACAAATTACTTATTCAGCAAGTGTGGCCTTTTCCTCTCTCTCTGAAACTGAGCTTCAGGAACATTTCAATGTGTTTCAACTATTTTTTTATTTGTTTTGTGTCAAATGATTGTGTCAGAACTGGCTGACACTTAACACAGCCCTTTTCGATGGGCAGACAGGGGCTCTGAGAGATAAATCAGCCATGCTCCCTCACTCTTATCTTTTCAGTCACAGTTTTCCAGGATGAATACTAAACTCGGGTACCCATTTCCCACCAACTTTCAAATCCCTCAGGCCTCTTTCAAAACCCCACCCTTAAGGCATGGTTTCTTTCACTGTTTCCCCTTATCACTTACAGATAAGGACATTTCCCAGATGAAACCCCCCAGCACAGATATGCTACAACCTGGACAGCTTCATCTCAGGCAGCAGAGGTTCCCACGACCGCTTTGAACACCAGGAGATGTGATTTTGATCTAGGTGTCAGCTAAACAACCAGCAGAAATGATACACCAGGGAACAGCAGATGTGAAATCATGCTGCTCATCTGAGGTGCCTGTTGTCTCAAACACTCTTAGCTTTACCAGTTTAATAGGCCCTTGATTTGTGTCTCTTCTAATGATGCTCCTCGTGAGCAGGGCACTGAAGTGCAGGACATGCTTACCTCTGTGGCAGCCCACAGGGCATTCTGAAATTTTAGCTGGCAGCACAGCCTCATTCCTGGGCAGCTCATCCTCTCCACTTCTATGATTCCTTTCTCTGGATTCACCACCGTGTAGTTTCTGAAAAGAGCAAATAATTTGCTACTGCCAGCAGCCAGCCTGCAATCTGCTACAGGATGGTACTCAGCACTTTTAGCCAGGCCGTAACATGATGTGGACAGTGCTACAAGGCTCCCCACCCCGCCAAAAGGTCATCATAAAGGAAGACAAATACAGATGTGCCACAGCTCTTCCTCAGGGGGCAGATATGTGATTGCTGCAGTGAAGATTTAACTCAGCTATCTGACTTTGCACTGAAATGGATTAGGAGCACTTCCATGGTCTGTTACTATAATTCAGCTGCGAGACAACTAGCTCCAGCTGAATAGCAGTAATTAATAGCTGGGAGGTCTGAGCCTTTCTTGCCCATTAAGATTCTCAAGAGAGTATGTGCTCTTTCTCCAAGTCCACTGCCTCAGTATTATCTTGCTTCATTACTTATTCTAGTACATAAACAGAAGACGACGCCTCTTCCACAGCAGAGCAAAGAGCTGTAATCTGATAAAAACATTTATAAATATGACTAATTAATATTTTTGGAACTACAAGGATTTTTTTTTTGTTTTGGGCTTGGTGAAGGGTTTGGGTGTTTCAACAACAACTGGATATTCACAATCACATCTGCGAGCCCAGATGTTCTACCAACTGTGGCACAAGCAATTACACATCCTGAAATCTGTCATATATAAGTAATTTGTTATTCAGCAGTCTCCAGCAATTGGATTGTCCAGTCAGGAAGCAGATTCACTGAGATATATTGCTGTGAATATTTGGACAACATCCATGTATTCAAAATACATCTGCGAGTCCCATGTGTTTCACCAGTTACATCAGGAATTGTTATACTGGCTGCACTGAGCGACTGACCAAGCACCACAAATAGCAAAGCAAACAGTTCACGAACAAATCCTGTACCTTTCCCACTAGGTTAATGCTTACAAACAATGAATACATTAATACACAATTCAGATCAGTTTGTGAATGTTTCCAAATAAAATGGGGGCTATAAAAATCCGTAACATCCATAAAAATAAACCCAGCTAGCTATGGGTCACATGTGGCTGAGCAGAACACCATCATCTCAGTCACAATTTAATAACATTTAAAGTGCATGCCTATTCAGTGTAGCACACATTTTACTGGAAGTATACACTTGGATGCACACACAGCTTCAGGCATGTGGCTAACTCCTGATGATTTCAATAGGGTTTAAGCATGTGCTTAATTGCTTTGCAGAACAGAGATGGAGCTGCAGTCTCAATTAGGAAAGGTTTAGTGTTAAATGGCCTCATTAGGAAAGGCAGAACACGTCTGTTCTCATGTGCAAATGCTTCATCCTGTGTGTATGAATCATTACACTGCCCTAATCTTCTCCTCATATTAACTGAAGCAGAGTTAAGCTCATTAAATATCCTTTATAAAGCAACCACTGTTCCCAATTAAAAGAGTTTGGGAAAACAGTGTTCAGTGTATCCTTGGCATTCACCCAAATTCACTTTCACCTTCTTTACCTCCCTCCCAGAGGCATTAGTGAAGACACTGAAGGATTTTTACTATAATATGAAAAAAGAAAAAAAAAAGACTAATATGAGCCATCTAACCTGGTGTCTTCCTTTCCATCCCAGAACACCACAGTGTATTCCTGTCCTTGGGAGCAGAAGAAGGAAGACTGCTTCCCGCACGACAGCAGGTACATAAATGTTGCAAAGGTAGGGTCTTTCATCCGTCCTACGACAGAAATGGCCAGTGGACGCTGTGGGGAAAGGAAAAGAGAAAGACATGCATCACACAGGCAGCTGGAGGTCCTGATGAAATAGCAATCATAATAGTCATTATTAAAGTTAGAGAGTCAAGAAATAGCACTTCTTTCATAAAAGTTCCTGCTACATATTCAAGTCTGCACCAAATCCTCCTTACAAATCCCACCTCATTCATTCTTAGCATCCCTCTGTATCCCAGACACTGACACCAAACATCTTCCGTATTTCCATGTTTTGGTCCATGTTTCTCTTACACTTTTTATTCATGAATTTCTTCAGATGTAAGAACTTTGGAAGCTGACCCAATCTCACGACAGAGCCTAGCTGCTTGTGAGTCAAGCCAACCTTTGTTTGAAGGACAGGAGCTCTGAAATTCCAACTTAATTAATGAGAAATATAATGCAGCAAAATCCTTTTTTCATACTTTAAACCCTTTTCTTATCCCCTCATACTGCCTTTCATAATCTCGGGGTTTTTGAAGTCTTTGTAGTTACACTCACAGCATGATACTGTAGCTGCTTCTAGAAATTATGGGTAATGTCTTGCCCAAGTGAAATCAATAGCTTAACTGCCATTGACGTCAAGGGACCTTCGTGTCACCCCAGATGTCTAAGGCCACCACTCTGCCATTGTTTCATTCATAAAACTCTCATTTAATTTAGTACAAGTTCTGGGTCAAATCAGCAGGAGGGGTAAATAGGCAACTGAGCTGTTCTTCTGTACCAAGACAGAACCCTGCTCTCCTCTGTGAAGAGGCCTGCCAGAGCCCTGTAGCTACGTGATCAGAGAACACTGGTGCTGAGGGTTGTGTCGTACCTTTTCTGGCTTAGTGTCCCAACACTCCATCATGAGTGCCTGCATCCTATATAGTTGCACCTCTTCTGGCTGACCAAGAACAGGACGAATCCCTTTAGACAGCTTCTTTGCAATCTGGAGCTGGTGTTGTCCTAGCACAGGCCGCTGACCAGACAGTAGCTCGTACAGAACCATCCCATACGAGAACATGTCAACCTAGAGGCAGCAACAGAGAGAAAAGGGCAAACCTCCCTTGGTGAGTGGAGAGGAGAGCGAGAAAGACCACGGTGGGAAAGCCTGTCACCCAGGGGCTGCCCCAATAGATATGCCACATTTACCTTCTCATCATAGACTATCCGAGGCCTGATCTCAGGGGCTTGATAGCCTGGTGTGCCTTCCACACCAAGTGCTCCTTCATGGAACGACTGCCGGGAGATTCCGTAGTCAGAGAGCTTGATGTTGATGTGCTCCTTGACATCCAGTGACCACACCAAGATGTTGTCTGACTTCAGGTCACAGAAGATGATGTTCTTCTTATGCAGGTAGGCAAGGCCTGTCACAATCTGATACGCTATTTTGTGCGTCAGCATGTGCCCCAGCGGCACAAAAGAAGACCCTGTCACGAAGGAACAGCCTGACTTCAGTTCTTGTAATTGTAATAGCTCATTTTTTTCCCCATTTCTTTCTCTTTCAAACTCCAGAGCAGTAAGTAACAACCATTTAAAACATCACTCAGCGCCATGACTCAAAGTGACACTGTTCATGTTACTATATGCATCTGGCAGTTCCATTAGATTTTTTTAAAAGCCTTTCACTTTTAGACCCCTGAATCTTCTGGCAAAAATTAGTGTTTGACTGCAAGTTGACACAAAGCCAAGGTGCCAAGAGGGTCAGATGGCCTCAGCCTATTTCAGAAGTAGTGTCATTCATTTGACAGTGACAAAACCACAGTTACTAGAGAATTTAGAGTGCCAGACACTCCTCTGAAGGGGGAACAACACAGACTACACAGGCAGCATTGAAGTGAGATGCACTTCTTATTAATTTGCAGAGGAATTGAAAATCCAGGTCTCCAAAGAAATTCTGAAAACCCTGAACATCAATTTTTACTAGGTTACCAAAGGCACTGTTTAAGAGCAATTCCATCCCTCCTACTTCCCCCAGTATGGAAAAAAAAAAAATCCCCTTCAGTAAATAAAGCAGTAGTTTCAGTGTTGTTTACCATTTGTCACTACTGTGACTTGGGGAGTGAGCTCTCCCAGGGGGAGACCACGCTTTTACCTTTGGAGTTTTCAGATAAGACAGTGGTGAGGCTGCCCAGAGGAGCCAGCTCTAGTGCAAAGCAGAGTGGATGGATGCTGATGCCAATGAGGGAGACGATGCAGGGATGTTGCAGTGAGTGGAGCATGCTGGCCTCCTGGCGAAACTCAGAGAAGTTCTTCATGGCGTCCATGGCTCTCAGGTGTTTCAGCATGGTATCTGGCAAGACAAACAAACTCCTTCTCACTCTCCAGCTAAGAGCATGTTAGGGACTTTTTGGAGGGTGCTCATCACTGAGCAAATGAAACCTCATGCTGTCCTTTTTAAAGTAACATCCTCCGAGTGTGGACATTACATAGAAGAACCTTCAGTGGAAGGAGTCTTCTCTACCCTTTCCTGTCTGCCCTGCCAGAAGAGGGACCCTTTTCAGCAATTGTCCTTCTGCCATGAGACACCCCAGGCTGCTCAGGCAAGTCTGGTCTTTCCGAAGGCTATCTGTCACTGGGACAGCAGCTGGCCTCTTCCACACCTCAGGGGCTCACTGCACCTTTCCCTGACAAAAATGAGGAAGTGAGGCACTTTCCCCATTTCTTCTGTTCATGGACTGAACTACCAATGGAAACCTGGGCTCAACACCCAGCATATGCAGTATGAGAGGCTGTCCCTGCCTGGAGGATCTATCAGGTGGAGAAGGATTTCCAATTTCCTTTCTTGAGGTGCTGGTACAGGAGTAAGACACGAAAAGGTAGAGACCTGCAAGTCCTTAGTGCAAACCCATGCACATACACACTTCTCATTGCCAAATAGCTTGGGAACAGAAGATGAAATCTTGCCTTCCACCTCAATCAATTGCTCTGCCTTGGCACCCTGTAAGTCCACCCACTGACCTGCAGATAAGAAGCTTCCTACAGTGCCAGTGACCTTCCCAACATCTTACAGGTGCTTTCATGAAACACTCGTTAAGATGCATCCTCCTTCTCCATGAAAAGGCATCAATTTTGCTATGAATTTCAAAGCAGCATATAAACAGGTGCTGCCAGCACTACGGAGAGCAAAGGCTCTTTGGTTTTAGCTTGTGATCACAGGCTGCAAGAGCTGATTCCCAATACCAATTTTGTATACTGTACCTACAGCTGAAGTGGGAGAACCATTGCACTTTTTTATCTGAAATCTCTTCACAGCCACTGGTTTTCCTTGGTATCGTGCCCGATATATAACGGTTCCACTTCCACCTTGGCCAAGAACGTTGTTTTCATTTTCACTGCATTCCAGTTTGCTATTTTCCAGGAACAGTCTGCCAAAGAGATATTGGGGCTTTTTAATTAAAAGAAAAGCTTTAAAGGCACTGTAAATTCACATATTTAATGCCAATTTCACAGATCCCTCATAGATTTGTATTTGCTGAGAGGAAAGGGTCACCTCAGCTACCTTTGTCATCTTAAGGTACTCTGGCTCATGTATGGCTCAACAGATTCATTGCAGAAAGAAAGTAAAAGGCTTTTTACTGAGGCAACTTATCCTGTGAGAATCAAATAGATCTGGAAAGCACATAAGCTCCTTTTCCAAGCAGATGACACAAGTGCAATATTTGTAACATTTATCTATATTAATGATTTTTTTTTTTACTTCATTTACCTCCAGTTCCTCTCCTCTCTGCTGAGGCTGGACAGGATGTTTACGAACAGCCCCACACTCTGAAACCTGATTATTCCAATCAGCTTGCTGTTCCCAGGCTGTAATTCATCATTTCCCCACTCTTCCAGAGCCTACTTTTACAGCGGTTCGTACTTGAAACATCTCCACTCACCTCGCATCAGTGAAATAAATCTATAGGAGAAAACGCTGCGAGGAGGCCATCGTGACTGGCCACTGGGTGTTGGCCCAGAATGCCCATTAAAATGACTGTGAAAAGGGAACAGGGGCCATTGGGAGCACAGAAAGCTCCGAGAGCAGCTGACAGGACATCATTTGGTCTGGAGGCCTCACAGCTCTGCACTGGACCCAAAGAGGTCTGATAAATGTGAACTAAAAGGGACACCAGCCTCTGCCTGCTGTCAGGTCATCTCTCGTTCCACTCTTGTTCTACACACTAAGTAATATGGGGTACAAGATCAAACTCTTCTGGGAATGCAGGTAAGCAGCTAAAAGATTTGGCAATGCTGCTACAGGTATGGAAGTGCTGCTCCAGCTGTTCAGGACTACCACACTACTACTCCAAAAATAACATCTCTGAATCATGCTGAAGCCTCAACATGAATTCTGTAGTGGTGCCTACATAAACTCACTCTCCTAAAGGCTCTTCAAACCTAAAGGTGATTTCAGTGCCAGGCTTGTGATGCAAGCAGCACTGCCTTTTGGGTTTGCCATATTGATGTCTCCTTTCTGGTTCATAACAGGGATCCCAGAAAGGCTCCAACTAGAGAAAGCTCCAGCCAGAATACTGGACAATGCAGAACAGCTGTGGTGTTAAAAAGGGACTGTCACATTGCACTGCAGTGATCTCCGAGGACCCTGTGAAGTGAATCAAAGAATCACAGAATGGTTTGGGTTGGAAGCGACCTTAAAACCATCTAGTTCCAACCCCACTGCCATGGGCAGGGACATCTTCCTCTAGATCAGGCTGAGCAAGATCCCATCCAACCTGACCAGGTTCCCCTACCAGAGATGACTTAGGAAAACAAAACCAACTGACCTACATAGACACACTGAAATCTAACCAAAGGCGATTGAGTAACATTACCTGGCAGGAAAATCTGTCATGAAAAGTTCTGGGACCAGCTCTTGGAGAGAAACAGGGATGTCAGGGTGGTTAGGACACGTGATGCAGTCCAGCTCGATGGCAGTTAGGACACAGTCCTCCATGTTAAAGTACTGTGCGTCCTCCGCCTTCTCACCACAATCGTTCTCCTCCAGCCTGGAAGCTGCACAGATGTGGCAGGGCACGTACTGCTCCATCAGCAACGTGCCATCGCTCTCAGTGGCTGTGAGTGCTTCAAACCAAGCAAACAAACAGAAAAAGTGACTCACAAACTGAGAAGGAGAAACAGTTCCTAGCACATTCAAATGTCT
The DNA here is from genome assembly GCF_040182565.1 of Anser cygnoides. Taxonomy (NCBI): domain Eukaryota; kingdom Metazoa; phylum Chordata; class Aves; order Anseriformes; family Anatidae; genus Anser; species Anser cygnoides. The sequence continues at coordinate 3,464,944 of NC_089883.1, forward strand.
ACAGTCACAGTTCGCAGGTAATGCACAGGCTTGCAAAGAAAATGCATTCTGGACCAGTAGAAATGCGAAGTATATGAATAAAGAATTAGAGGGAGCTTCCTACTTGCTGGATGTCTGCGTGTGAACTGTTTACAGGGATCATAGCGTATCATAAAGGGCATGACCATGCAGCAGAAGAATGGCAGCTGTGAGGCTGCCCATGAGCCCCAGCCACTGCAAGCTGCCAGATGGCTTCAGGTGGGGAGCAGGCATGGGAATGGGAATGGGAAGGGGCTGGGAGGCACGACACACTGCGCTCAGCCTGGGAGCTTCAGATGCAGGCTAGGAGGAAGCACTCAGCTGCAGCACCAAAGTCAGGAACACAGTCACAGCAGGCTCCCTCATGAGCAATGCTTTCAGCCCCTCTGGGGGAAACTGAGATCCCACCAAGGCAGAACCTCTGTGAGGCTTCCACCTCTCCCACTGACTACAGAAGGATTTTGTGGTGACAGCTTCTGTTACATGCCTACAATTAGGCAGGGTGAATCCAGGCCGTAGCCTTTGAAGTCATGACTTTTCTCAAGCTTCAGTGATTAATACTATCATTATTTTAATCTAAAGGCAAATAAAATCTTCTTTTATCTTCGTAACATGCAGAACATGGTTATGTGAGAGTGCACAACTGTTTCCTCAAGAGAACGTCCAATTAAGAGATTTTGGCACCGTTTTCTAAACCAGTGTGTGACCAATGTGGGATGACAAAAAATACTTCAGATTTTGTTTTGGTTTTAAACAAAGTGTATTGGGGTTGCAAACAGCCCGCTGGGTAACAGCAGGGTCTGTGCTGATCACAGGAAAAACAACTGCTGGAATCAAGGAAGTTACCTTGGCACAGAGTCCTTGGTATCATATTCACTCATGCCTCTCACATCACAATTTTGTAAAATTACAGGCTGTTAGAAATGGTGGGTAAAATACTGATCCCAGCTGATGCCAAAATGAGTTTTGGCATCAAGGAACAGTACCAAGTAGTTTGGGCAAAATCCTGCCTCTGCTGTGAGCACAGGAAGTCTCTCAGACTCCTCTGGAAGCAGGTCCTGTTTCAACTGTAATGTTTCACCTGTGATTGATGAGATGAAAGACACAATGTCTAGACCAAGGTTTGTTGGCAAAGAATCTCAGTCTGTCTGCAGGTTATCAGCTTTTCTCAAACGTTATCGGCTTGAGACTGTCAGAGCCTGAGGGTTCTTAATTTAATGCACAATATTGTGCACCTGGAGAGCTCTGTCAAAAAACATTCTGTTAAACAGACATAATACTGCATAGAAAATTACAGCAGTTCTCTTACCAGGAAACCACTGGTCTATCAAAGAGTTGACGTGATCTGTGATGAACGCCATCGCTGAAAAGTCTCTCACTTCTGACTGGCAAATGATTTTAATTCCACCACTTTTTTTCTTTTTCCAGTTCACATCAGAAGACTCCACACTGCACAAGAAAGCCAAAAGACAGACAAATGAAACTTTTGTGAAGTATCAGTGTCAACAAACTTTTTCTCCTCCTAGGAAACCTGAGTTACGAAATAACATGTAGCTCACAAGTAATCAAAATAAAACCCAATCTAGCTTTGAAAATCATTTTCAATTCAGTCTATTCTGCAAATGCCTTTGAGAAGACAATTCTTGCACAGAAATGCTGATTCCTCACAATGGATAAGTGCTACAGAAGGTCTGGCCCAGAGAAAACTCTGGCCTCAGTGAACCGAGTATAATGTAGAGTTTTGACAGAAATGCTCTATCCAGAATGATGGAGGGTTAGGATTTTTCCAATGCCTCATGATAATAATAATTAAAATATCCTCCAAACTTCCAAAAAATGTTTGAAAAAAAAATGGATAGAATAATTCTTGTGCCATTCCCACAAAAAGGACAAATACTAAAAAAAAAAAAACAACCAACAGCATCTTTGTATTAAAGAGCTTTAATTTTCTGATGCACAGAACCTAGGAAGATACAGTATGACCACAACCACGTTCTAGAATTTAGGGTTCTAGCCCATGATTTGCAACATTTGAATCCAAGTCTCTGTTCATCTGCAGACTGCCTAAACAAACTCAGGAAAGTCACTATGCCCTTCTGGTCTCCAACGACACAACAGCATCAATGGTTCCTCCCTGTCTTGCCAGGGAATGGAAGAATAAACACATCTTCAGCTAGTGCAGAGATTAAAGTTTTTATGTGGCTGCCAACTCTCTGCATTTGTGAAAGAATATGGGCGGCAGGTTTTCTCCAGGCTCGCAGCCAGCAGCCACTCTACCGTGGCCAGCTTAAACCCATTCCCTGTAGTCCCTGTCACATGCACACTGATAGCACTGAAGCACCTCCACCCATCTGGACTGCTGCCATACAGTGGTGAGGTTTTAGGATTCCATGGAAAACTCATTGACTTAAGGAAATTTTTGCATGTGACAATGCATGATTTTACCTGGCAAAGAGTTCTGCTCTGAATATCACTTTCTGTTTTCAGACCTCTTTAAATTTGTGGCTGCAATAACACATAAGGCTGACATTTTCAGAACTGCCAAACAATCACTTACTCATCATTGTTGTCACCAGTTGTTACCAGATGAGTTATGGCTATTAGAAGAGCCTCCTCTTCTACTGATGAGTGAGCATATACAATGAGTCAGGCCCATTCATCTCCATTCAGATGATGTGCTTCACACACTCTATTAGTTCCCTTGTAACGCATGCTGCATTACAAACACAAATTACCTAAGATAGCCTCCATCAAAGGTAACGAACAGACCTTCCTGCCAGTAAACAGTTTGTTTCCTTTTGACTCGGAAGGTGCTGCATCGATTTCTTTGAGTGCCTGTGAAGCTGTAGATGGTCACCTTTTTGTTTCTTGTCTTGGTGTCCTTCTTATTTTCAAAAAGCTGAAACAAGCAGAAAAGCATGATAATCGTTACATCACCAAAATTTCTCAGGAGAATGTTGCTTTAATCAAGCAATAGGGTGACTTTTCTTTTTTGGCTTTCACAGATGCTATCGTAACTTTTCCATACAGAGCGACCCACACTCATAAAAAAATTGCAATAGAATGAAAATACACACAGTAAAAGTTGTTTTTGCAGCCACCAAAACATTTCTATGCCACTCAAAAAGAAAGAATTTCATGTCAGCAAACAACTGTTAATTCTATAATCATGACATTTGTTACATGAATTCTGTATTTGCAGAAGTCTTATAAACTTCAAGAAGAGCTTAAATGCTTTACTGAATGATCAAGTCTGCCCTCAATGTAGAGTTAACTTTTCCACCTGTTTCAGTGGGAGGAAGATGGCTTTCCTCCAAGGCATTTCAAATCAGTACTTAGAGCAAAAGGTATTTTTGTTTTTAAACCAAAGCATTAATCTGCAGAACTCCACTGTACTCACTGCCCTTATGCTTAGTTCTCTGCAGACTGGTGAGATGCCTCTCCATTCACTTCACTGTGGATTGGGCGAGGTCCCTAGTAATGGGGCTTTAAGGTTATATAGTGTCCATGAGGATGTAAGCAAGGGGTTGCCAAGACAGCCCTTTAAAACAGGCAAAATTATTAAACGGTTTCAGAAACCTGGAACTCGGAGGACCTTCCAAAAACAAGTATCATGTTTTCCATGTTCTGGACATCAGGGACAGAACACAATGTAAATGGATAGCTGTAAAGAAGACACCATGGTAGTAGTAAAAATATTCTGTAGGTATTTATCATGGTTTCCAGCAGAGCTGTGTTTTCAGATATAAACAGTTGTAAAAAATTGTCAATACCAACAAAATTCACTTAACTTTCAGAACCTTACAAAGACTACTTTAATGATATGCATATTACTTGCACTAATAGGGTGCCTCCTTGCATTCATTATCCCTTTAAGACATGAGTTGTGTAATTTGTTTCTCATTTAAACCCTTACAGATTCAGATAGCTGACTTGATGGAGATATTCCAGATCTCCACTGGCAAGTGAAAGCAGAGTCTGACCCAGTGGAATCGTCATGGACAAGAGCTGCAGGCAGAACTCCAATTACTTGTAATTGGAAGATGGTGGGGGTACTGAGTCCTTCCAGGGAATCGTGCTATAAAGAGACAGTGGAAAAGGCAGGGTTTCTTCCCAGTGTTAATTTGTTGTTCTAAATGACACCTACTATAAAAACAGTTTCAGATTTTGACTGCAGATTGCATTACTGTTTACTCAATAATTTTAATGAAGTCTGTGACCAAATCACACTGGATGTGCAGAAACAAGCACTTAGATTGAACACTAACTTCAGCTCTCTCCTTTTGCTTGCAGAGAGATACAGTAACCTACCTGGAGGTCCATCTCTGCCAGGCTAATTAACATTCGTGCTATGAATCTTTGCCAAAAGCCAACTGGGACAAAACTCATCTTGAAGACCCTTTGGACCGTGTTTGTAGTCTGGTGGCAGAACCCGTGGATATCTAATGCTGGCTTGGTAGGAAGCAGATGAGGGAGGAGGTACCTGAAACAAATCAAATTCAACAGCTCAAATTTAAGCTACAGCTTGTAACAGTGAGTACTTTGTTACTGGATAATAAGGCAATTCAGTCTCCAAAGAGATTTTTAATGGCACAGCCTACTGCATATAAAAAAGCTTTTAGACTAAAGGCACTGCAGCAATACATGAAGTTCATTTACACTATGGAAGTAAGCAGAGGCAAAACAGACATGACATGATTCAGCCAGGGCTATTGGACAGGGCTAAAATTGATGTAATCAGCAGGACGTTTGTGTAATCACAAATTAAATGCGTTAAAATATAGGAGTCATTAGAACAGCTGTGATGTTGAGACTCATTCAGACTTGGTATCTTGACTACTGTGCTCCAGTAGTAAAAAGAGAATTACAGCTGTGCTGCTACATAGAACAGGAGATAAATGCAAAAACAACATACAGCAGCTCAGCCTCTGTAAGCCCAGAAGGTGGGAGGTGGCAACGAGACATTTATGGGCTGCAGGGACTGCTCTGGCTCACATCCTAGTCCCAAGAATTAGAGCATCTTATGCGTCACCATGACAGTGTTTCCTGCTGTACCATGCTGCAGCTGATGGACTCCCTGACACGTCCCTGACAAACTCCAACAAGCAAGAGCTCACTGTGCCAGGCTGATGCCAGCAGCTTTGCTCCACCTCCTCCTGCGGGCAGGTTTTGGGTCCAGCAGTGGATCTTTTCCCAAGTGTGGGAGGAGACTCAGTGCTACTAGAGTCCAACTCATCCGAACTAACAGCTACGCTGGGGTAGAGGCCCACAAAGTTTTCAAATTATTTTCAGATCTCTCAGTAAGCACAGAATATTCATTTGTGCTGATCTTCAGTATTTGGGAAGCTAAAAACTTTTGGAAGACTAAAACTGTTTTGAAAACTATGAGCTTATGGCTTTCAATACCTGCCAATAAATCCCTTAGCAGCGATACTCTTCTGCACCAAATACGTTCCAAGATGCTTATACGATCAAAAATTGGTCCAAATCACATTTGGTTGTAAGCAGAAACACTGCTCAGTGTTGAGCCTGAGAAAATTTGTCAGCATCTGGGGCTCATCATTGACGGGCATAATGACAGCAATGAGGCAAACAGCCAAGGGACTTGACCAAAGTAACAGTGACAGGGACTACACACACAACTAGAACTAATGCTGGGTCCAAATCCAATGCTTTAAGCCTATCACGTTTTCTTTCTAGCAGCTGCAGTACTCTGTAAAAACTGAAAAATCAGCTCAGAAAAAATAGCCATCACTAGACAACAGCTTTCTCCATATGTTCCAGTCCATAACATCTGATGATGTTTTACATGATCAAATTATCCCTTCCATAAAACATCTCTGGAACGTAAAACTGATAAAAATTTCTCTTCACTTACAAATTACAATAAGGACGGTCATATTTTCAATCCTTTTTTTTTGCAAGCAGATCAAAGCTAACTTATATGCACCTTAAGCAGGAAAGTGGAGTGCATCAAGTTTTCCCTGTAAAGGTAGTTGATGCGTTGTATGACAGCCAATAAATTTTCCTCAGCACATCAAAGAAAGGGTCTAGGAGTGTTAGAAACAAGAAGGCCAATGAGGCCCTCCTGGACCACAACTATATAGTGGATTATAATACAGATGGAGATTCGATGCTTTTGAACAACAGCCAATGCAAATTTTGAAAATATGTGAAACATGCCCCCATCCACCCTTTCAGAACAGAAACTGGCAGCTGCTTTCTCTCCTGACTGCACAGAAATCCTATCTGGCAATCTAGACAATAGTTGCAGAAGCACAGTAACAAATAACTGCTCTGTGTCTGGCTAGTACATTAAATTAATCCAACCTGCTATAGCTACAGCTCGTCAGTGGGAAGAATATTCTGTTAATGTGGCTTGGATCGCTCTAAAAAAGATTGGGCAGGCCACGAAAAAGCAGTTTCCTTGTTCCCGAGGCACAGACAATGTAATTGCCTTGGAGAAAAATGGCAGATAGTGACAAGGAGTCCAAAAGGCACTCTGGACTAAGCAGAAACATTGCTGCTTTATCTGTGTTAAGCCTGAGAAAATTTGTTGGCATCCGGGACTGGATAAGTGACAGGCATAATGACAGCACAGAGAATGCTGCACTTGTGCTGGCATTCAGAGCTCCCGAGAGGCTCAGAGCGATGCAGCCGGGCTGTCCTGGAAGGGCAAGGAAGTGAAATGCAAATGCCACATCAGAAGTGCAATACGACGATGGTTTCACCGTTAACCCAACAACAGGCGGTCGCCAAGCAGATGGGAGAGAGAAAAATAGCAGGGAACTCTGCCCGGAGGAAAAGAGATCAGGGGGCGGGAGGGAGAAGGATTCATTAACATTTAAAGAGAAGGAGGTTTTCTACACCATTTCTAGGAAAACTATTGATCAACACCTTTGGATGAGGCTACAAAAAATAAAATAAGAAAATCGCTTTGCTACTGAAGCTGCAATTTCCTGATTTCACTAGAAATACATTATAGCGCTTTCAGGGCAGACGTATTTATTGACTACCCAAGGTTTTCTGCCCTAGCCTGAAGCGAGAATCACTCATTGGAAGCAGATGACTCCAGCCCATCTCCATTTCAGGCCCAGCAGCCACAAGCCCCACATCCTCTCCCAGCTGCGGCTGTGCCAGCCCAGCACTTACAGCTCCCACCTGCTCATCGCCACATCCCTGCTGGTGTCACTGCCCCTCCGTGCTGGTGGTCGAGCCACCCCAGAGTGTCCCTTACCCCATCAGTCTTAATGCACTGAGTGGGCTCAGACCTGCTTTGGAAAGTTTTCACACCGGCCTAGCTTGTTTGGACCAAAGGAAGCTCATGCCAGCCTTTCCAAGGAAAGGAAATACAGCCCAAATGGATGGGTGTCTTCCATTACACTGCTTAAAGCAGTCAAGTATTTTATCACAACAGGATCTTTGTCAAGACTATTGCTTACAGTGACAAAGCCTGTTAACATCCACTGATTAAATGGCCATTTTTCTCCAGTCTGGCTAAGCCTCTCTAATTACCAACCTACCTGTTATTGGCTACCGGCAGCGCAATTTCAAACTTGGCCAAGAACTGGAAATACTGTTCTTCAGTTTGTTCAGTGAAGCCCGTCCCAACCAGCAGCATCCTGAGATCCTCTGCTCTGATAACTCCATTCTTAGCAACAGACTTCGAGCTCTTGATGTTGAAAATCCTCTGCAGACACTCTGAGAGCCAGACAGGGTCGAGGAAGTACAGATTTCTCAGGCCGTGGCTTGTGTCTGGGAAATGCAGTAGCGTACCCGTTTCTATGAGAAAATTAATTGCTGCAAAAAAAATAAAGAATTGTAAATCAGTAATAGGCCAACATTAGGATAATACAGTGAAGATGAGCAAGACTAGGAGGCACTCTGGGTAGCTTTATCCACGCCAGGTATAGCCAGCATGAATAACATGAGAATAAGAGCCAAGAGAATAACATGTATCTGGGGAACACTTCAATTGGTCACACTTATTAATTACCAAGAAATCACCAGTCTGCTGTGACCTACCAGTTTGCAAGTCTTCGTAGTCTTTGATATCATTTCCAGGGTTTTGCTCAATGATCATCTCTATTTGTCTGTCTGTTAAATACTGTACATCATCATTCTGACTTCTTTTATGCTGTTCCGCAAGGACAGCTTCTTGAAGACTGAGGTAACTTCGTGGTATCTGCAAGCCACGTGAGAAAAACAGCAGGATCAATATTAGACAGCAATCATTCTGCTGGTGATGAACTGTCTAAGCTGTCTCCCCTTTACAGGGATCTTGAAGTGATGGCTTTTTCCAAAGCAGTTCTGTATACTTCACCCACCTCTTGTGGCAGCAGTAAGTCCCAAAGTTCACCTCCCGGTCCCAAACCAACCCCCCAGGAAGCCTGTCTTTGGTAAGGATCACTGCTGGAAAGCACAGTTCTCACCAATCTCCCAGCAAGTTTCTGTGAGCAAATTGAGCTGCCGACATCCTTCATGTTGCAAGTGACGTGAAAAATCAGCTGTCGGAGTCCATCGAGGCCTTCCAGAGTCTTACACGAGAGCTCACTGCAAAAGTCATGCAAGGGGGAGGATTACCAAACCTTATCAGCACACCGCCTTCCTTTCCAGGCTCACTTTCTCTTATCACTGCCCAAGTTTCCTGTGTCAAATGAATGGGAGGAAGGCTGTCAGTGAGCATTTTTAGTTTGGAGAAAAATACTAAGAAGCCTGGAAAAGATATATTAAGCCAAACTGCTTGCTTCATTCTCTGCATGCTGCTCTTCTGTCCCCTAATGCACTCTGACCTATGGGGACTTCCTTGGCAGACCAACCAAAGCCATCACCTTTTTTCCCTTCAGTGCTGCACACATCCTGGAAGGGTCTGCAAGAATGAGGAAAATGCTGTGCTCCAGCAACCACTGGAGACGAGTCTGGTCCTCAGATCAAAGAGACACGATGATGACTACCAGACACCTTTTCCCACCCTCATTCCGGCCCTCGCTCAGCTGGGTCCTGTTATCTGGGAATTGATGCTTAGATCCTGAAAGCTGGCCTCCATCCTCTCTTTAACAGCTAAAAACCTGTTCTCTCCAACTCTTGCTATTTCTGGCCTTTTTTTTGTGGGCCGGATAAGAACAGTTCTCTTCCACTCTCCTCAACAAAAGGTCTTTCTAACTGATCCCACACATGTTCCTGGGGCCGACAGAAAATGGTTTTCTAAAGATTTATCTTAAACCTCAGCCATGAGTCACGCTGGGAAGTGTATGCTCACTGGGATGCTGGAGGACCAGCACTGATGAAGGCACCCTGGGCTCACCCACACAAGGCTTTCGCAGCACGCTCCTCGCACTCCTCCAGCACTGCTCCATGCAGATGGATGACAGGGAGGGAAGGAGACTGTCTGCAGTGGGCACGGGAAGGAGGAGGCAGGAAATTGGGCAGAATGCTGGCTGGGAGAAAATGCAGGAGAAAGGAAGGTAAAGAAGGGGAATGTGCAGGATGTGGGGTAGGCGAAAGAAAGCCTCCTTGAGAAAGGATGAATGAAATCGTGGTATCGTGCTCTGTGGCGATGGGAAAAGACCTCCGAGGAGACTGAACCACAAAGCTTTCTCTCTCGCACCGTGCTTCTGTGTGCCTCGAACTGGGTCCCTGGTACTTCTAACCAGAGCCAGATGAAAGAGCCAGCTGGGGTGCCTGGTGCAGCGCTTGCCTTTGCAGAACAGAGTGTGGGAGGTCTCCTGACGGCTTTGCCAGGCAGCAGATGCAAAGCGCGATGGGACATAGCAGCACCCTTCTTTACTTGCCAGCTGCCACCTGCTCATGCCCCAGGCATTGGCAATTTCACACTGTTTGGAGCTGGTTGGTGCCAGCCGGTTGCATCCATGCTCCCCCTGTGCTGCGCACTCCCCTGGCTGACAGACCCGCTTCTTTCCCAGCCAGAGAAGCCTCCTCGCCCTCGGGGCATTCTCCATCAGAAGAAGGGAGGGAGCTGTGTCAGACTCCATGGCCTGACACGGATCTGCCAGACAGCACAGCCCCTCTGTTACCACATGCAGAGAACTCAAACGGCACAGGTTTGGACTGCCAGGGGCTCAGGAGGCTGACTCACTGCTTGCACTGTGAACACTGCCACGCTCAGGTAGCGAGAAGTTCCCATGCAGCCTCCCCTGCCAAACCCTGCAGCACCCACCACGTAACAGTCATGCTTGGTAAAGTAAGCTTTGCAACATTAATTACTCAATCTGCTTGTTTCCTCCCTGTGACTAATTAATAAGCTGTATCTCCATTTAACCAGTGAGGAAGCTGAGCAGAGCAGGAGCACTGAAACAGGTGTACCAAGGTCATGACTTTGGAGCTTCCAGCTCTCAGACCCACGATCAGACCCCTGAGCTGCACTGAACTTCTCTCTGATTATACTACATTATCCCAATCAAAAATAGATGAAATGCCACGCTGACGAGTCTTCAAATCAGTTCCGTTGCCAAGGAGATCAAGGATTACAAAATTGTTCAAAGTGACATAAAATAGAGTGACTGAGCTTCATAAAGGCACAGATACTTACTGCAGGTGCTTGAATGTGATATCTGGGAAGCCAGTTGCTCTGGATCCAGAGGGAGACCGACAGAGAGCCAGGACATATGCCCTCAGAGTTGCTATCCTCTCAACACGGAACTTAGTTTCAATTAAATCAAGGTGTGTTCCCACCACTAACACCGCTGAATTTGGAGCTTTGGCCTGTAAGAGAAAACAGTGACAATGATCTCATCTACATTATGTCATGGTACATTCAGTAAGGACATGTGAAAAGTATAATACCTAACAGGGGGAGTCAAACACATGAATAAAATGCGTAATATACAAATAAAATGAAGGCAACCTGTCTTGGCAGCTTGACAATAGTAAAAAGTGGTCTGGGTGTTACCGAAGTTCTCCTACAGAACATGGCTCAATAACCTGAAGCTACTGCAGAGCAGGAAACTGTCAGTTGGGGTTTATTACATAAGGGCTCAACATAAAGAGTCATCATGTCGTATTAAGTTGCTACAAGTCAACTAAATGAAGGAAACCACATCCACACAGACAAAGGAGAAGAAGATAGCTTAACCCGTACCTAGAAGGTCTAACTCTGATAGCCCAAAGAAGGCTACTGACATTCCAGAATGGGTATCTGGGGAAGTTATACAAACATTTGCTCTGGAGGTTTATGGAGAGGTGAGATAAACTGCTAGAAATGTCTAAGTCTACTTAATCCTGAATCAGTGCAAAGGAATGGATTAGATGATCTTGTGGTTTCTTCTAACCCTTCCGTGATTTTATTACAGGGTTGGAAAGTATCCAGATTTCAGGTAACATACTGCCAATTACACTGGGATTGCACAGGCTTAAGCAGGGATCAGCCACTGGATCAAAATGACTTTGAGCACAGAAGAAAATTCAGATGCAGAACCATATGCTGATTTGCAGACAATCAATGTCTCCCTTACAGCGTTCACTGAAAACTCAAATCTGAATGGCACCAAACTTGATCTCATGCAAACACAGGAGGGAAGGCTGTACTGAGGCAGACCAAAGGGCCCACCTGGCCCAGTATTCTGTTTGGAGGCACAGACAGAATCTGTGTCTATACTTTTCATTAAAGTATAGGCACAAGGTAAGCATACAGAGACCTTCCCTGGTATGTTCTCCCAGGATCCAGTAGGCTGGAGGACACCAGATTCCTGAGCACGAGATGGTATCTCTGAATTAAGAGCATCTGATGGATTTTTCTTCCACCAATCTGTTTTTTCAACCTCTGATACCCACAGCACACAGTAATCCCAACAGACTGTGCAGCTTCGTTATCTGTTGTGTTTAGGGCACTTTCTATTTTTTGTTTCAAAGCTACCATCTCATTTGCTCATTTGATCTCTCCTAGTTCTACTGTAAAAGATACTGAACAAATACTTCCTTGGGGTTTTCGCCTTATCTTCTCACAACCTTGTCTACTAAAGCCCTCTTCATTTACCTCTTTCCCAAGCTGCAGAGGCCTAATCTAATCTGTTTAATTGGTCTGCATTCAGAAACTTTTCCATACTTATAACCATCACGCTCACCTTTCTCAATATCTTTTCTGATGCTGCTACGCGCTTGTTGGAGTGTATGAAGGACACAAGCAATTCACACATTTTTGAAATACCATAATCATGTTTTCTGCTTTGTTATCTAGATTGGGTTTCTGATTGCTGTTGAACATTAAGCTAATATGGTTGCAATGTCAAGATATTTATTTGAGAGGCATTAGCTTAGAGCCCATTTCTGTGTGCATAATGTTAAGGCAGATATCAAGTAATGAACATTGAACAAAAAAACAATCAACACCAATTAACTCCCTGCAGCTCTGAGTCTCAGCTGAGAGCTGTCCGGGAGATATATACCAGTTTATCTGAATCTAGAGTGTTAAAAGCATAACCTCAAAACCAATCTGTGTCTAATCCACACAAAAAAAAAGAAGGTGCTTCAAAACTCCTTCAGAGCATAGTGTGGTCAAACACTAATTCCAAAATAAGTATGTACTTAGCAAAGGTTTATAAATCAGCTTTTGTTTCATTCTCTGATGTGTGTGAGGGAGAACAAAGGAAATGATAAATTTAAACCATTAAATGCTGCGATAATGCCAACAGAGCAATGGAAAATTAATTCCAAAAGCTATGCAAAATTCATAGTTTGTGGAGTTTTTGAGAGGAGACTAAAAAGACTCTGTAATACCACATATCTGTGTGCTGAGCTACTACTTGATAAACAGATACCCCGGAGTCCACCAGTGACTTCTTACCTCAATGTTCAGCAACCAGAACTGTAAGTTTGCCACAGCCTCTTCCCCCAGTGCCAAGTTCCATACAACTATGTACAATGCTTTGTCTGTGAAGAAACACTGATTGACTGTAGACATGCTTGCCGGGCCTCCGATATCCCAGACATTGAACTCCACTGAATCAACCTACTTAGACAAAGAGAAGTGTTCAAATCAAACGGTTGCAGTAAATCACAGGGAGATAATAGCTGAAGCATAAACCTACGCCTGCATAATGTATGACACAAGAAGGGTTTCAATGTCCTAATTGTGCCTCCAGGAAAGAAAAATCAACAAGCAATTGTTAAGCAAGGCTACTACTTCCCCACAGGAAATCAAGACTAATTACTTGCTGCTAAAATGATAGAGGTGCCCTTGATGCTGGTAAATCTCCAGTTAACGCTGTGGATTCTCCAGTACAAACAAGGGTCTCATTCTGAGCCCTGTATTTCACTGCATCTTGAATAGAAACTGCTTCATCCTTGTCTGTGCCACACTTAACAGGACTGCCGAAACTAGTTATCTGCCACTGCGAGGGGGAGCAGGAAGCCTCCTGCTGAAATCATTTCCACAGAGCTCAGCCCCAAGCGAGGCACACCAAATGTAGGTGCCTGGGAGGTGGGAAGCTTCTCAAGCCTTTCACAAACATTTCCTGCCTGTCGCTCGGAGGCTGCTGACGTGAGCGTGCCACAGCAGAGATGGGCACGAATTACAGCTCGCTGTAATTCAGACTTGCTGACTTTCAGGGGAATGTGTGAATGGAAGTCTCTCCAGCTCGGGTTCTCCTCTGAGTAGCTCAGCACCCATTCCTCAGTGCAGGCCCACAACAGCACTAAGAGGGAGAATAGCTCTCTGCTTAAATGGTATTTGAGCTTCCATCTGCAGTAGGAAGTACCTACATACCTTGGAGGCTCTGTCTCTAAATTATTTTACCCTGGGGAAGCAAGAAGCTTGTGGATCAGCAGGAAACCCTTCTCCAGCCACCATCCTCAGAGCATCCCGTAACTCCAACTGGGCCCTGTTTACTGGTCCAACTCCAAGTATTGCCTGATCCCACATGACAAGTTACTCCATGAGATTTCAGAGAGGAGTCTAAGTATCTTGGTATGGCTCTGATCTAGCACAGTCCCAGCCTGAAGTCTCCCAGGAACAGCTGGAAGAATTTCCATATTGTTTAAACCAAACCCTAACTAGCACCAGGGCTGCCTTGTGCATCCAAATGATCTTCAGCTGTGGGTGCTTGGATGGAGAGACAGATTCAGAGGTAGGGACAAAAGCCTGTTCAGCAACTTGGATCCTACTCCAGGTCTTTGACACTGTCTAGGTTTTTGTTTCATTCAATTGCTCTTCAACACAAAATGCACAGCTCTCTTCCCCCATCAAAGTCTTCTCTTTGAAGAGTTGGGCTGCGCTTGCTCTTTTCTTTCTGTCTCTGGCCTGGCACTCTTTGCTGTAGAATAGCTGAACTCAGCAGGCTCTTCCACCCCTTCCAAAACAGCCTGGTGGCCATGGCTCTCATCTGAGAAGTGAGAGCAATGCGTTTACACACCCTCAGTTCTGACAGGAGCTCAGGATCGGTTCTGCATACTCTAATCCCTCTGGTACTATGCAAGCAGTGGACAGAGACACCTACAAATCTCTCAAATACTTGAATAAATTCAGCGCTGTCCAGATCAGTTCAGTGTGGGTTGACATAATCCCTGGATGAGCCACACGAGATTCAGAGTTTAAGGTATGCCTTAGATATCCCTAGATCACAACCAGAAGTCAGGCATCCTACCTTTCCCCTACCTTTTACATTTAGAACAGTTCTGACATCAAGGGAGTGCAGCTTTAGGCATGATGTCCCGTTTTGTGGCCCCAAATGAAAGGACAATCCGCTTGAGAGAAGCCAACTTAAAATATTCTCTCAAAATCAGCGACCAAAAACCACCCGAGCTGGGACAGCCAGACTTCAGGCAGTCTACAAATAGCTCTCACCATTTAGGACAAAAAGTCAAGGTTGAGTTCTCAGAAAAAGAGAACTGTCCTCTAATATCAACTGGAAATGAAACAGAGGAATTGTGACAGCTCTAAACAGGTCACGTGTGAGGTCTGGTTCACAGGTAACGGGAAACTGCTTGTTGCAAAAGGACAGGCAATTGCAGACCCCAAGGGTCACTACGAGGCTCAAGCATCTCACAGGGACTAAAGATCTTCAATTGTTTTTCACCTTTGCCTTGTGTCCCACTGGCTTGGGTAGTTCCCATTTCGTTGTACGTATGGTGGCATCGCTGTGCATCATCTGAGGGACTTTTCCTGTCTGTAGGATCTCAATCAGTGTTGACTTTCCCTGTCGCGGAGGACCGATGACGATCATCTTCATTAGCTTACACTTTTCTGCTTTGCGCAGCTGGGCTCGTAAGTACGCCAGCACTGTTTTAGGGCCTACGGGGGGGAAGCAAACAGGCTTTATCTGTGGTTAGCAGTTACAAACGTACATATGTACAGCAGAACTGCACAAAACCTACTGCTGCAGACACATCAGCTGAATTAATATTTTCCCTGGAGTTTCGCTGTGGGCTGAGACAACCCAGAGAATAAACAAAGAAACCTCTAGTGGACAAACCTGAGACAGAGACCCCAGAAAAAGGTCACTGCTTTGAGACTCTACAATGGAGCACTGTAAGGAGAAACAAATGCTGTGGCTCGTATGCTTCAGAATCTCAAAGGAAACATAAAATACTAATTTAGTATTGGAAAATACTCAGTTTTTCCTTCTACTTTTATGTTTCTACTTAAAATTAGATTTAGGCTTCAACAGTGTGCTGGAGAAGGAATAATTCCTAATAACTTTATTCCCACAGGATTTTCTTATTAAAACACACAAAAAAGAAGACAGTATTGTAATTGATCCAAAAACCTAGCAGCTTACAATAAAGTTACTGCAATGTGACTGTGACTGCTGATCCTAAGCACTTCAGTCTTTAGAAAGAGTGTCTAAATACCCTAAACTATACACATTCAGAGAGCAAGCCACAGAATGTATCCAGCATGCATACAAATGCAATACTTCATTTGCAGTAAGTCGTTATTGTAACGTGATCTACCTTAAGCTGATCCTATAGGCAGAGCTTAGCACTGGCTATCAAACTTGCAGATATGTGTAGGAGGTTTATCCTATGCAATTTCTGTTGTTAATCGCAACAAGGACTTGGGTGCACACTGTCTTTTCCTGTTTGGGACCATTAAAAGGATGCGATTTTCATTAAATGTTCATTCAGTTTAATAAAGCACACACAGGATCAGACTTACCCTCTTTTCTGATCTCTGCAGGAACATTACTGATACTTAGTTCTTCGATATCCAGCTGCCAGAGATTAGCCAGCTGTCCAAGTTCTGGAGGAAGCTCTCGGATACCAGGGTTACTGTACAAAAACAAATAAATCTACCAACAACCAGGCTTTGTGTGTAAGTAGCTGCTCTCACAGACTCTCAGATTACACTATTCTCTCCTTGTAGAAATCTTCCATTACCATTTTAATAAGACTACTCAGCACTTTAATAGTAATTTTCATCCTAAAAGTGATGTATAACTCCAGTTTATCCTCTGGGGCAGACAAGTGTAATCATCTTTACTGGACAGTTGAGGAAATATAAGCAAAAATGATGAGTTATTGACTCAAACACTGATAGAAGCAGACAGCAGAAAGCCAGCATTAACTAGAGGCACACTAGATTCCCAGGCCTGTGTTCAAAGCATTAGATCATCTTCCCTAATTTAAAAGGTTGGCTTCCTCCTTATCTAAAGCAAATGATGGGCACCGTTCTAACAAGGGGCTGACTATTCCCAGCTTTTTGACTTCAAAAGCACTGGACATCTGGGGTGGGGCTCCGCAGAAGACTGGTCACTAAAACAACATGGAAATAATACTGCATAGCTTTTCCAGAACATGGACTTACTTTCCTAAATAAAGTTCTGTTAAACCTTTTAGAAGGCAAACGGACTGCGGGACAGATTCCAGCTGATTGTCGTTCAGATAAAGGACTTCCAGAGAATCACTCAAAAATGCTGGAAACTCCAAAAAAGGACCTGAAACAAGACAGGAAACAAATTGCACCTTTAAAACATAACAGGCACCAAGGCTCTGTACCAAGAACCTTCACCTTAACTTTGTAGGCAGGACATGAGGTCATGTTCCTTGGCAGGAACCACCACAAAGCAACAGCAGAAAAGCAAACAGCCTTCAAGAGTGACCAAACATCAACGCTCACATCTCAAATTTTTAAAGCCGTGGTGATGCGCATGTTTGAAGGTGACAGTCTCCAGGACCTCTGAGGTGCCAAGGGAGGAACTCCAGGCCTGCCAAGATAACTATACTTCAGAGCATGAGTGGCATTTAGTTTCTCATTGTTGAATAACTGCTAACACCTTGCCAGCTGCCCCTATTCCAGCCCGACAGCTCGCAGTGAAAGGGCACACCAAAGGCACAAGCGTTTCTCAACATGTTTTTTCCATGTTGTGCAAGTAAAGCCCCAAACTGGGCAGAATTTACCTTCGGGCCCCCATGTTGCATCCTGGAGCAATATATGGTGAATCAAGTCAGTAACATCAGAGAAGAAAACCCAAGCTGCAGTTGACACACTGCTACCCTATGTCACCTCTAAAACACCGCCTGCATTTGCCCCCGTTCTGTTTTATACTGCAAGATCTCACGGCACTTCAGCCTTCCTATACGGCTGAGCAGAAACTAGCTTATTTTGGGAGCAACCCAAGCAATAATAGCGACACTGCATGGCTGACTTGCTGTTTCTGGAAAGGATCAGACAAAGGGAAATTCATCTGGTTCCAAAGAGCATCATTTTGCTCCACAAATTACTCCAGGGATGGTGGCATGAAAAGCTTCCATGAATTGTATTGCTGTCTTAAGACTGTCACATATATCTACCAAGAAGCATCGTGAAGTCAAGGCAAATTTGGCCACACAGGGACATGCAGATTTTGAGTCTCTGATTAGGAAAGTACAAGCAGCACCATCTGCTGCCTCCGCAGTCTGTAAAAGCAACTTGGAGATGCGATACACATCCTTCCTCAAGGATGGAACAGTTGTACTTCCACCACGATCTTCTTCCCTTACAGAGAAGGCTTGAGGAACTGTAACTAGATTTAGCCAGAAAAGAGAAAGAAAAGAAAATGGAAGAGGTTTTCACAGGAGAAAGTTCCCCAGTTCTAATTTTAACAGCGTTTCAGGCCTGAGCTATGATCAGGAAGATAGAGACCCAACTGTCTGCAGGGGTGTTCACGTACGTGACAGGACTGTCTGCTGTGGGCAGGGTGTCACAGTCTGCCTTTGAGTTTTCAAATAAAAAATCATCTCTGGGATTATTTTAGGAGAACTGCAGGCTTATTCATGGATTCAATTTACTTCCTTTCTGGCTCATCGCTGGACTTAAACTTTTCATTGTTCCTCTTCAGGGCGCACCTAGGCACAGACAGATTTAGTCCCTCTTGGACACGTAGAAGCAAACACCTAAAATAGTAGCAATACTCTCAATTCACTAAGGAGTCCAAAGCGAAAAGGACTGTACAGTATTGGAAGCAAGCTCAAGGTGTTTATGAATTGCAATTATTTATTCATGAGTTATTTATGACTTCTCTGGCTTGAGCTCAGATTTTCTCTTAAAGAACTGTAGAAAAATTAAAACAAATCCCATCTTGAAAATATATTTTTGGATGAGTAAATGCCACCAACACCATGTGCATGTGCAAGAAGTTATTCTGAGACTTATCAAGCAGATACAGTGAGCATCCATAAATTCTTCTCTTTAAATAATCTAGACTTGTGTAAACCCCTTTGTTGGTAAAATCACACGGAAACTTGCCCCCCACCTCGCTAGGAGATTTCTGTGAGCCACTGATGTATTCCAACTGCTGTTTTCTCTTGTTCTTTAAATTCTTGGCCACATCCTCTAGTCTCACCAAGCTATACTTGGCACAGGAACAGAGAAAAGGATGAGCTGGCTTTGCTCTGTCTCTGTGGCTCTTCAACCATGGCACCAGCCAGGTGGGCTACCCTGTGCCCTGCCACAACCCAAGGCAACCTCAGGCAGCGCTGAGTTGCACCAGGGTATTACGTGCCAAGGTTTTGCAAATGTTACGAATGCAGAGTCCGTTCCCTCCTGCCTTATGCAGAGGGGTTATGCTGGGTTTGCAGCATGCAGAACTTTCCATTCGGACAGCAATTCCCTTGTAGTGCTGGTTTTAGCTGTGCCCTTTGCACTCTGCCTACTACTTTCTGCCCTCCTCTCCCCCTTGGGAAAAGCTGCTGAAGCTGTTCACAGAGGAGGTCCGAGGATACGTCAAGACTCTACAGATCGGCAAGATTCAGACTCCTTCCGATTCTTCCGTGTTCAGGATTTCACTGATATTATAGCATTTCCATTCCAACTTTCCATCTCCTGCTTGCAAAACAGCATAGTCCAACCCTTTCTCCTCATTTGGGTGCTCATACATGACTTGCTGCGCAGCAGCCTCTACTTCCACAGAGGTATTGGGGCATGACTAGTTTTACCTGGAGATCCAGGTAGACCCTCTGCCTCCCAGATGGACAGACTGACTGTTAGGACAAACACCGCTATGGCTATACATATTCCCTTATTATAACTCGGTGCACTGACCAGTTTTACCTATTCACATTGATGCGAATGCACATTTTTCAGGGGAACTCACTACGAAAGCGATTGCAGGAGGGTCTTTCCCTCCCATGAGCAGCTGAGGACTGCTCTGCTGTGCGTCACGAAAATGCCAGCCCTATTCCACTCCGTGATTCTCAAAGACCGCTTTAGAGCAAGTCATTCTGCAGGCAGTTCAGAATGAGAAAGCTCTCCAAGTGATTTAAAATAAAGCAAACAAACAAAAAGAAATGCAGATGAATCTCACAGTGAGCAGGAAGCTGTAAAAAATATATTCAAATATTTCTTTGTTCTCTCTGGTATTTCATGTGTGCTAAATCCAGGACATCTCCTGTGCTCTGCTGCAAACTTCAGGGGCAAATCACAGAGACAGGGGAAAATATGCTATTTGCAAATTCAACAACAGAAACAATCCTAAGAGTAACTAATTACAGGTTAGTTTCCCTTCACTACACCAGTTAGTGCTCTGGCTAAAAAGAATAATTTTCACCAACAGAATAAAAGTTCCATGAAAGAAACAGGTCTTACCCATTCTTCACCTTCGTATGTTGATGGTAGGAACCAGCTGCACTGCTTCTTTAGAAACATTTTATCTGAACACATTTTCTCTTTATTTAAGTGCAATTGCACTTAAAATTGCAGCTGAATTTATGCTGATCTCCCCCCAGGCAAACTCCACAAATTCCTGCTGCTTCACAGCCCACCTCAGCCCCACTCTCAGCATTTGCACCGCTGCGCACCTTACCTGCCTCTGGGCCACAACGCACCCTGCTCCTCGTGGTGAAAAAGGGAATCCGCTTTGTTTTAAATCCCTCGTCATTCCTGTCAGCAAGACAAAATGGCAACATGTGGAAAAATGAGCTTCGATGTGGCAGTTGAGAACTGTGCTGGAGCCCTGTGCCCGTGACAGATGCAGAGCAGAGCTGGACCCTACCCAAGGCTGTGGGACGCACAGCACGGTTCTTACGGGTTCCTTTCTGGTTTTGGTGGTATTGAAACCCGCTGCGCAATCACAGAGCTAGACTCCACCAACACTTGTCCAGGCCCAACGGTTTTCTTCTGGCAAATTAACAGAGCTCTGCAAGGCTGTGCTTTCAGCTCCCAGGGCGAGAGCACTTGACCCCCAGCTTTATGGGTGTCAAGGTTAAGTAGCCTGTCAAACAGCAAATTGAACAAGCTTCACGAGGAGCACTGGAGAACCGACCTGTTGCCACTCCCTGCTCTCACCAGAGAATCTCTGACAAGGAGACCCAACAACACAACTAGGGAAACACACCGAGACTGAAAAATGATAATATGACCTCAGCAACTGACACAGCAACTCATAAAGACTCCAGAAAAATTTTTGGGCAGTCACCCAGATGGGAGGACAGAAGTATAACACAGTTAAATGCATCTCTGGAGAAGACAACGGACCTTTAAGTCTCTGTGTTAAACATCCCTGTTGTAATTTCTAGATAGAAGAACATCACCTTTTTATTAGATGACTTTATTAATGTCAGTATTCTCTATGAACTTGCAGCTGCTTACACTTCCATTTAAAAAAACAAAGACTTCTCATATTTTCCAAAACAATACTCCCACACTAACTGCAAACTGCAGCCCAGCCAGATGGTTTATGGTTCAGATACGCTCCCCACAAACTAGTATTTGTAGTGATGAACCACACATTGGGTTAAAGAAATTCCTACATGTTCTGAAGTTAAACTGCCATTATCAGTAATCTATTTAATAAATGATATAGTCTGCTAACCATCCAAAGAAGCAGTAACGGATAATTCATCACTGTCACAGACACACAATATACTTGGAGACGTGGTATGCTGATGTCAATGCCTTCATTGCAGGTAATTAATTCACTACTGACACCCTTTGTATTACACGGGGGGATCGGTTTTGCTATAATTTCTTCAGCTTTTGTTTTCTCAGACAAAAAAAAAAAAAAAACAACAAAAAAAAACCCAAGACCCACACCACACTTACTTCCCAAGTTGGTTTTTTGAAAGATCCAGTGATTTAAGCTGTTTGCAATTCCACTTATCTTGTGAAGGCAATGTAGCTAACTGATTTCCCAGCAACTTCAGGGACACCAAAGACTAAAAGAAGAGTAGCTTGGAGTTAGAAGACAGAGTATATCAAACACACAGAAAGAGACTTTTTAGCATGGCTTTTAAAGAACTGAAACAAGAAGAGAGCACATCTTTTTCATCGGAACATCCTGTCCAGCCTGCCTAGCATGCAAAAAAAATTCATTTCTGTCTACAGCAAGTATATTTTTTGCACAAAGCAATACCACTATTAGTTTGGGGAGATTATTAGTCTACTTGCTGACAGATTCAATTGGAAACAACCCATTTAGGAGGACATTTTACTTTTAGTAAGGAAACCCTTCCAAATGGAAAAGAACAGCATGATCTATGCACACAGTAAGCCACATACGGATGAGAATTCGTTTATGTCTGTGCAAGCTAGTGTCAGAATGGGCTTATACCTGTTGCATATGTATAAGATCAATGTGAAAAATGTGAACTATTTCACGCAAGGAAAGTTTGCATTTGCTTTGTTATTATTTGTTTGTTAAAACTGAAAGGATTTATATCACCTTTCCGTGATTTATAGAATTCACCTAACAGCTTTTTTTCCCCTCACGCCAGAAAGAAATTTCAAAAACAAGAATTGAAGCTGATTTATACCATTGACACTGTACAGATAGGACTTGGCTGCAAATACGGTCAATAAGGTTAACCACAGGCCCTCCTTTAACTGAAATGCAAAAGAAAAAACGCATTTCACATTCAGATGTGTAAAGTTTCTGCTCTTCCATCTGTCTTTAAAAATAATGTTGAGGCTCGAATAAGCATTTTCATTTGGCTGACAATCCAATTTTCCACTGAAAAACAATTGTCTATGTAGGATTTCCAAGTAGGTTTATTCTGCAAGTTCCCCCATAAAAAATGAGATAAGCAAATCATCAACTAAATTATCTCATGCCATAAGTAGAGCAGTATTAATGAATTATACCCCATGGAAATCCTGTTTTACCAGCAGAGACTTTGGCTTCAAGTGTGTTAAATGTTTTATGTGCTCCACATAATATAAAAGGTTTATGCCCCTTTTCATCAAGCAAGATTAACAGTGTTTCACAAAGCCAGTCTGTTGGCCTTCCTCCCTTTTCTCAAACGGAAAAAAATAGGAGGTATCCATGTGACAAAAGCAACGGACAGCCAGCAGTCGCTGCAATGGCAATTAGCACGCAAAATGCTCCCTCTAGTGACAGGAGAGGTGCAGCACTGGGCCCTGGTGGGACCTAGGGAAGGTGAAGTGAAATGTAAAACTGCAAATACGCAGAGCGAACCACGAGAGGAAAAGGTTGGAGAACTGTGCAAACTTATAAAACCCTCCCTGCCACTCTTGTCTTGACAGCCAACGCTTTTATCATCATTAGCCTGCCGCTGGCTCAAACCTTCTGTTGGAAGGAAGACACGGTCCTCCCTTGGCGCCTGGTGTCGAGCTCTCTCCAAGTACCAGCATGAGGCTGTTCAATGACAATGCTTCAAACTTCTCTCCCGAAATATCCCTGAACAGGGGGCTGGAGGGAAGGGAGGCTGCACAGTCCAGAATTAGCAAAAACTCTGTTCTGTGTGGTCTAGCTGGGACGCTTCATTTTCAGTCAACTGTATCCACGTTACACGTCTCCCACAAATGCTGACAAAGGCAACGCTCCAGGAGAGCTAAGCGCCTGGTGGGATTATATGCAATGCTTATGTGCTTGCTCCATAGGAGGAAAATTAGTTACTTTCAACTGGCTGTGACTCTTCGCGACTAATTCTGGAGATTCACGGTCCTTGTTTTGCAATTGCCTCTTCTCTCTCATCTCTAACTTCTCCATTTTTGTTGCCTTTCAGGAGGGGAACGAGAGCTTCCAGAACTGAGAGAATGGCAGCAGCAGACAGCTTCCTTCAAATCTGCTGCTGCGGCGTGCAGAAAGGGCTCTGGTGTGTTAGATTATACCAGAGGAAAGGGATGAGAGCATCCAGATTATGCTGCCTCAGTCAGCTCGTGATGTGGAAAAGCTGAGCAGAGTCTTACCTGAACATGTCCACACAACACAGGTCAGGTCTCTTCAAGAGAAGCTAACTAGTCTCAGAACTAAGACATGGCTTGGAGCACGTCTAGTTCCTTTAGAAAGCAAGGGATAGGAAAGCTGAGAAGGCCTCTGCTTCCCTTATCACCACATTTTTAGTACATACATCATATTAGTGACTGTGAACTGGTGTTAGACTTTAGACCCCTCCTCAAACCAAGCAAAGGTCCGTCATAAACTACACGTCTCACCAGCTGAGGTCAGAGACATGCTTTCAAGTCACAGTGCCTCCCCTGCTTTCAGCTTTTGCCAGGAAGGAGACAGCTCACTACTCCTCAGCACATTATGTGTAGCAACACATTGCTGCCCATTTCTCCCCTTTCCACATCTGCTTCTGGGGAGGGCTGGAGTGCAAATGCAACCCTATTCACTGACACGAATTCTATAATCAAGGAGTAGACCAAGCCACAGCTGATCCAGGCACGGACTCTAGGTGCTCACTACACTCTGGCCCTGGCCCGACTGAAAATACCTGTTATTTATTTCTTCTGTGACAGTACATCTGAAGAGATACAGGCAAAAACTGGCATTAGTTACAGCAGCCAAAGTTCTCTATCTTTAAAGACAGATCATCAGTAGGGATTGCACTGAGGTCTTCTCTAATGTCCCGTACTTGGCACGTTCATATCCCTCTGCAGCCTCTGAGCAGCAAGAGCCAAGGAAATGTGCCCTTGAAGAATCATCTGGCATTTAAAATCTACCATGGTAG
Source organism: Anser cygnoides (assembly GCF_040182565.1). Classification (NCBI taxonomy): domain Eukaryota; kingdom Metazoa; phylum Chordata; class Aves; order Anseriformes; family Anatidae; genus Anser; species Anser cygnoides. Next base: position 3,489,304 of record NC_089883.1, read on the forward strand.
TTCCGACCCAAGGGGTTTACTTTTAATGCATACAGAAAAAAACAAGTTTTGGAGACAATAGTCCATAGGATTCATTCCATTTCAGGAGAAACACCAATTGAAAACAAATGTTTTTCAATTTTCAAAAAGCAAGCACAAATCTACAGGGATTGTTAGAAACAACCAAGGCAGCAAATGATCCTCAGCACTCCTCTAGCCATGAGCAAGATGCGTATTTGCAGCAGACTGCCGAGTTCCAAACTGGACACGGATATAAACCACCACTTCTGCATCCCTCCCACAGAGGCCAGCAGTGAAAAACTAACATACTTCTGCAGAAATATTTACCTCTATTTCTATCTGCATGACTCTGAGTTTCACAATCTAGAAGGGAACCTTGAAGGAAACCCCCAAGTTCTGCTTGGTTTCATGTCAAAACTATGTGAAGCCACAGATTCTGAAGAATTCTGAAGTAAAACTGTGGGTCTCTGCCATCCATGGGGAAGAATTATTTAATTTGCACAAGCCAAAAGATAAGAGATGTCAAGTAGCACTGCTAAGGGCATTCAAATATGCCATTTTCAAATCATAATATCAGCAGAGAACAACTAGTACTTAATCACGTAACACCGGTGTGCCAGATTACAAAAACACATATTTATTTGTGAGCACACTTGAGAACATTTGTATTTCAAAGGTTGTAACATGCAGCCATAATGCAGTGGCTGTCTTCTGCATTGTGCTCCCAAAAATCAAAGACATCCAAAGAGTTCTTGAAAGACCTGCATCAAAATCTAGGTATGCCATGACACTGGATGAGGGCCAGAATGTAATCACTCATGGGGTTCATGGGGTGCTCAGAGGCCCTGCACAAAGGCTGCGTTCATGACCACAAAACAACAGGCAGTCTCCTACCTTAGCAGGCAGTCACCACTATGACACTGAGCTCTGAGTAGGTATTAAGAGAAATATGTGCAAGGTGGGAAGAAATGACACTTACTTCAAGCTGGAAGAGTCCCAGTGGAACTTCTTTTAGCGAGTTCTCAGAAAAATCCAGTTCTCTGAGGTGATTTTTCCAGAAAATAGTGAATGCATCAGGTAGGAATTCCAGTAAGTTTCTAGATGCTTTGCAACATTTCTGGAAAACATAAAAGAAAAAAAACACCCAAAGAGTAGTAATCATCTCTTTAGAAAATTAGGCAGGTCAGATGTCATGCATTTGAGGCATTAACACACTCATTCCAGGCTACTTCTTCAGATATTTTGATCTAGATAAACTATTGCACATGCAGGTACATAGTATTTGCTGAGCAGACACATTCACTTAATTGATGGGCAAATTCTTTGTTGGGCTAAAAGTATTTCAAAAGTTATTTTGAAAATCATCTCCATTTGCTTTTCAATCATAAACAAACACTTTGCCAAAGCATACTGTTCTCCTGCTATCCACAGGGTCTTGTCATTAACTTTTCCTGTAATAATAATGAATAAAGTGACAGCAATGTGCAGGTATGGATGCCTCATTTATCCATGGGTTTGGGCAAAGTTAACTTTGAACAAAGGCTGACTGTTCTATAAAAACCGTTTTAGCCTAAGACATCTGACAGCTTTGTAAGCATCACAGCATAGATTTTACACTGTTTCAACAGCTTTTACAGCCTGTGACTCTGACAGAGCAGTTTGACTTACCAAGGGGCAGGCCCAGGGATCTGGAAACACTTTCAGCTGATTTCTGGAAACATTCAGTATGTTTAGGGACTTGAAGCAGTATAGAAAAACCGTTGGAAGTTCCACCAACCTGTTGTCAGAGACGTCAAACTCCTGCAGCTTCCTTAAGCCAATCCAATTAGTTGCTGGAAAACACAAAGCATTGCAGGCTTGGTGTAAGCATGAGAGCAGTCTCATCCAGCCAGATGATGAATACTCGCTAGATAAGAGCCAAAGGATATCATGAGGGATAAAAAATAAACAGGCATTTCATGTTCTTTGGACAAAGACTTGAGAGATGCTAAGCATCTGTAGCTAATACCGGCTTTAAGTCATTATTATAACAGTTTGGGGTTCTCTACAAATCAGGCCTTGAAATGTAAGCATAACAAGGGACTGCACGTACTGTTTTCCTCGTCAAATAACTTCTCCATATGGTTTTTGGCAGCGATGAGTTTTTTAAGGTTTTTAAGATGTAGGAATCCAGAAGGGAGAGTAGAGAGCCTGTTGCTGGATACATCGACCTCGAGCAACCTGTGATTACAGAAGATATTTAGTCAGGCATCAATAAAATGCTAGCAAAAACTCCTGTTGCCATAGACATCCAGCACACACACCTTGTACATATAATTTCGTCGGATGACTGTACGCTGGGTAACTCCGTCAGCTGATTGTCAGCCAGGCTGAGCTTCCTGAGGTTTATCAGGCCCCATGGGATCACGGATGGAAGGGAGACCAGGCAGTTGGCAGACAAATCAAGCTCCGTTATCTGACAGGAAATATCAATCAGCCAGTCCAGATCCACCCAGGGCAGTTTGAGGTTTGACCAGTTCACACACAAAGCCTGCATATTTCAAAAAAAAAAAGAAGAGAAAACCACATTAGTAAAAGCCCTCTTGCTTGACTGCTTTCGGCCCGTTGCAACGCTGGGAATCTGGCAGATCAGAGCCCAGGCATAAACATTTTGCTCACTTTCCAATCTGCTTCTAGGAATTAAACTGACTCAGAGATGAAATCATGCCTGGATATCAGCAGCCCGCACTATATAGCTGCTCCATGACTTCACTCCCAAGACCACGACCAAGTGCAGGCAGAGGACCAGGCCTTCTCGGCCTGTCCACCACTAGCTCCGGCCTGCCCCGCAGCGGGTGAGCTGCCCTTGCCTGAAACCACCCCTCTCAGGTCCAGGGGGGAAGCCCTGTGGAGCAGCCAGCGTCTGAAAAGCTTGTGGGTCTCTGTCAAGAGGGCATGGGTAGGTCTGTGAGCACGACGATGACTTCTCATGAGGACGCCTGTTGCTGGAATAATTAATATATACCCGGGCACCTCTCCTCCATCGTGAACCTCCCAGCAACAGCAGCCCAGCACTGTTCTGGGAAGGTTTAGGTTTAGGTGTTGAAAAGCAACATCTGGGACAGGCAAGGGAAGGCAAACACCCTCTTGTAAAGCATTTCTCAACACTACGAGTTTGTTCAATATAATTCAGGAAGATACTTTATTATCCGAGAGAGACGATTTTGGCAGTCGCTTCCTTTCTAGACAATGTTTTGCTGCTTTTGACAGTTATATGAGGAAGTCATTTTATCCTCTTTGGGGAAAAAAAATTAAAAAAAAAAAATAGTAAAAAAAAAAATAAAACAGAAGTTGTGGATGGCAAAACTACTTATTTCAGGTTCCAGCTCAGACAGAAGAAAACATGAACACATAATGGCCATCAATGCAACGAAACAACCTGAGGCTTCATTTTCAAAATCTCTTCGTTGCCTTCCAATAAGATCTACAATGCAAAATACTCATTTTAAATCTTCTAGTCCCAAAATGTTTTCATAAACTCAGTGGTTTTGATGAAACTCAGTCCTAAAACAGCCTCAATGAAGTGATCATTAATTCACCACCAGGAGGCAGCAAGGACCTGACAGCGAGTTTAATTTGCTTTTCAATTTCGAGTATTTAGCTTTTAAGATTTTTAACTCCAAATTTAAAATTAAATGGAATAAATTTGGGGAAGGGAGAAGAAAAGGGAAACAAAGGTCTAACTCAAATGCTTATTTGAGACTCAGAACTCCAAATAATAGAGACTGCATAGGTAAATATGTAGGAGGATGGAATAAGTTGCACTTTTTAGAAATTAATAATAATCATATTTAGTGTTGACATCAAGCTTTTCAAATGTTCGCTAGTGAATCCTCAGGACAGCCCAATAAATATGAATGGAAATACTATGTCCACAGTATCACTGGGGAAACCAAGGCAGAGAGAACAAGCTGTCTAAAGCCACATTCGCCGTCATGCCACAAGGCATCCCATAGAAAACACACCAAGCTAACTGCAACGGGAAATCAAATTACGCAGAGTTACAGAGTTACGCTGAACCAAACAAATTCTGCTTTATTGTTAGCTTTTCCAAGCCTGAATATTTAACAGCTTTCCACTTACAGAATCTTGTTTTAAACTCTGTATGCAATTTTCTCTCAGCTGTAACAGCCCAGGAGCAAGCATGTTTACTTCACTGGACAGCAATCACTTGTGATTTACGGCGTAAAGTCATTCCTAGCTACCCAGTGCTAGGATGTGGCACTGATGCTAACAGACTAGAAGATTTTTCTGGCATGAGGAAACCTCACCAGGGAAGGGCACATTTGTTCTGATACACTTGACTGTTTTTTCCTAGTGCTTTGAATTACCCCTAGAACTCAAAATAGCATCCAGACGCCTTAAGCCAGGTAATGCAGAAAGCCACATCTACACTACAAAGCCCTCAAGTGGTACTGATACCTGTCCAGCCACTTCTGAGCATGTTCAGAGCACTTCTAACACTATTGCTCTGTATTTTAGAGAGAGAATTTTCAGCTGGTTTAGCTCCCAGCTAAGGTCTCCAAAACCAGACTTATAATGGTACTGATGCAAGCGCGGGGAGGAGCCCACGGCTGGGGAGAGGAGGAGAGCGGCATCACTGTAGTTCCATCCTACATCAGTTAATCAGTTAAAATTGTCCCTAATAGAAATATAGCTTAATCAGCAAGGAAATTCTACTACTGATGCAGTTTATACCATATTGCAGTTTGTAGTGATACCAGCGAAAGGCTTATGTCAAGACAAGTACATCTCCACCATGACTTCTGCTGGTACAGAAACAAAACCATCACAGTCCTACCTAACAGCGCTGGGTAAAATCACATGCTCTGCATTAGCAAAATCACATACCACAAACCTCCCACTCTCAGAAAGAGTTCAGAAAGGGCCCAATACCCTACTAAATATGTGCCGTGTAGATTTTTAATAGGTTTTTCTTGGGGTAGGATTTTCTAATAGCCCTCTTCAGGCTAAAAGAGAAAGGTGTAAAGATCCAGCTATGGAAATCAGAATACAAGCATAGTTTGCCTAGGCATGTGAGAAACGTTTTAAAAGGGAATGAGCCATTTTAACAACCTCAGCTGGCAGTGCATATTCCATCCTGTTCCTTTCTATCCAAGAGTGCAGACTTTTTCTGTCAAAAGCTATGGTGAGATTCAGCCAAAAATGGGTGTGGGGGTTAAACCACAATAAGTAGGGGAAAATCCAAGCTTTTAGGCAGCAGTTCCAGACATCTCCATGGTCCAAAAATAACTGCTGCCAAGTAAGGGTCTTCCCACTTACCCATATCATCGTCAAGACACTGGGTCTGGAACAGAGTTTTAACTGCTAACACAGCAGTGAAGGACACAGAAAGGTGGATTCGTCTCACAATCTCTATTGGAACCATCACTTATCTCCTGTAACCATCACAAAGATCCTGTTCAGAGGGAGACTGAACTTCAGAAGTGAAGGAACTATTCACATATTTCCCCTATACATGCAGAAGCAAGAAAATGCAGAATTACAGACAAAAGTCTGGGTGAATATTCCATTCAAAAGGATATCCGTAGGTCCTTCAGTCAACACAGGGTGCATATATCCACGTAGGGCTTCAAAATTCTGGCAGTAATTGGAACAAAGGCCTTGAGCTGGCTTGCTCATTTGGTTTCCACCTCACAGGAGAAAGCAGACTCTTTGTGTTGAGTTCCTGAATTCAGACTCCCGAGCCTCAAATTTCCTGTGCGACACCAGTCACTGGCTCAAGTTACCCAGGCTCTGCTTGCCAGTCCATATAATAAGAACATTGCCCCTTCTCCTAGGGGAGCAAGGAGGAAAAATGTACTACACACCCAAACTCCCAAATTTCCCGTTTTCTTGCTTAAACTATTCCCAGCAAAGCTGCAAGAAAATAAATCAGAAAAAAAAAACTGTTGGCATTTATTCTCTCCCCCCATTCCTGCTGTTTCAAAAGGATGCTCCCTACAGCAGGCCCAGGCTGTTATTTCAGAACAAAAAAGAACTTGCCCTTGAGCAGACCAACTAATACTAAGATATATAGCCAGCTTTTAGCAGGTTCAGACAGGACCACGAGCCTCTGCTGCTTCTCATTTCAGACTGATACTCATCTCAACTTTTATTTAGATTATCACATATCATTTACCTCAAAAATGCAGAGCCCTGGCCTCGGGGTATTTAATGCGATAGAAAGATAACTGCAGAGTTCAGATAGTGACTTCTAAAACCACAGACAAGACGGTGAAATCCAACACGCCGCAGGGTAGGTGTCTGCATCTCCTGGGCAGCTTTTCAAATCTGAGCAATAAGCGCCTTGTGCTCAGCCCTCCTCTTCCTCCTCCTGCTCTGGAGCCGGGGTGTGACAGTGTCTCTTCTGCCCGAGTGCTGCAGACTGGAGGGCCAGCTAAGCCTCTGAGCAAGGGCTGCATTGACGTAGGGACTAGAAGGAAGGTAAGGGACTAGAAATTGTGCAGGAGCAAGAAATCCCCACTGTTTTGGGGCAGACAACGAACTCCAAATACAAAGAAAGTATTAACTTGAATTTATGACTGTTCAGTGATGTAACTGAGATTAGCCAGGCAGTGGATAGAGAAATCAGAGGAGGTTCACACACATATACATAACATTTGTATGCAAAAAATCCTAGCAAAGCACTTCCTGGGAAAATGCAGCAGTTTAATCTCTTTTCCAGTCCATGATGGAACACACACACACACAAATCTAATGCTGCACACACTGGAAAGTTAAATATTTCCGTGCTTACGACGCACCTATCAAAGTCTGGAATCTGTGCCTAGCCATCTTACCGCAGGGGGTACTTTGGGCATTTGCTACCTGTTCCTGTAAAAATGGAGCACTTCCTCTGTTTAAAAAGATAGTGGTTTGGTATAGGGTTAAATATACACCAGAAAAAAAAAAAAAAAAGAAGAAGAAAAAAAAGGAGAAACAGGTATTAGAAAAATGAGATGTAACTCCTCTTGCCTCAGGAAGGGCAGCACTGTACACACCGCAACAGCAGCCTGGAAGGCACGGCAGCCAACCTGGGCTCTCCAACCGCATTTTATGCATAGTTGGTAGTGTTCGCTGCTGTGAAATCAACTGGAGGTCAACTGAGCAGTGTTTTCACTCAGAGATAGCACAGATGGGACGAGTCCTTCTGAAATTCTGGGCTCGTTCTGAAATGATCCCTACTTGGCCTGCTCTGCCCAAGAGGAGAACTTCTGACATCTAGCTGGCTGCCAGACGCATCGCCGCCTCTGCACAATCCTCTTCTGCTTCCTAACAGTGAAAAATACATCACAGCGCTTACTCAGAAAGACTGACGTTCACAAACTTTATCGGTTATGAAGAAAGCACTGAGGAAGCTTGTTTGCAGCTGCCACGAAGCCTTGTTTTAAAAAATTATAAAGGTGTGTGACTGTCACTTCCCAGAGACCTGAGCTCGGCAGACAAACTAGGACAAATCTTCCTGAATTTGGCCCAGGCTGCCAAAATTAATTCAAAGAGAAAACCTTGAATATGCAACATAATAAAAATAAACAGCCAATAGACGAATCAAGGTCAAGTTTCCGAGTGTTTTTTGTATTCTTTTTTCTTTTTCTTCTTTTTAAACCAGGCTCCTCTGGCAATTAGCTGATGTTTTAAGACTTCTCTCTTCTTTGCTCAGGGTGTGACAAGAGCAAGGCTGAGTCATTTTTTACAGCAGCTAAGTTAAAAATTGCCAGCAAGTTCACATGGAAAACAGACTTCTTCCCTGTGATTCAGACATTTATTCCAAAGTTTATTCAAGCTGAATTATCCAGTTAGTTGGATTTTTTTCCCCTTCTAAACAGGCATGGAGTTTTATCAACTGTTATTCAGGAATATTTTAGTTTCCTTTTGTTCACCTTTCAATGAAACAAAGAATGGCATAGAGAGGGCTCTAAATCTTATGATTGAACCTAATGAAGTCAAGCTCACATATGTGGACTGCAGTTCCTACCATTCGCAATATTGTCTGGAATCCAGTGAGACAGGATGTTGGCAGGAAAACAGAGAATGGAGAAGCTCAGAATGCTCTGAGACCCCCTCTGCTTATTTTTACTTAACACCAAAGCAGAATCAACACCCCACAATGTTGCAAGCTGAGCAAACAGATACTCAACTGGCAATGGGATTCATGCAGTCGGAGCCTTGATCAAAAATTTTCCCTTAACATTTTTCACCACGCAATTTTTATGACCCAATGAAAACTGTAACTATTGAAAATTCCGGGCTCTGATGCTCCTATTCAACCTGCCTGATAAGATGCCTGATAACTAAATTGTTGGATAGTTATACAAATACTACAAACTACTACATGCTGCCCTACAAAGCAGTAACAGCATGGGCTGTGAGATGTTTTTCAGTTCTGAATAAAGGAGACTTGGATAACAGGTTAAGAGAATGAAGAATATAGCCTTGTTACACAAAGATACAGGATAGTCATGAAATGTAGTAAAACCCCACATGAAAACAATGCCACTCGTCTGTGGATCTCAACGCATCGTTACCATGTATTAAGACTTCCAACAGCTGTGAGATACAAGGAATTTAAATCTCCATGTTTCACAGTGGAAGAAACAGATGCAAACAGATTTACAAATTTGTCAAAATGCTATCAATGACTAAGTAGTGAACAAGCTCTTGTCAACTTAAAAAGGCTTTAATTGCTTTCTGTTGGCCTCCCACCAAAAACCCTTTCAAGTTTTTTTGGTGGGACAAGGTGGGACAATTGTAGTTAAACTGATGTGGTCTGATCACACATGACACTCACGGTGATGCTCCAGAAAGCCAGAGATGTCCTTACGGAGTGTGACAGTAAAGGTTACCAGCCATCTTTTGCTGATGAGGGTTTGAGGCTGGGAGGAACATTTCTCGAACAGATGTGAGCTTGCTCTACCTATGCTCCAGTTAGCCAAAAGCCACATGAGCCCATTTGTACGTGCTGTATCTGAGCTAACAGACCCAGGGGAAGAGAAGGGTTTATATGTTCAGCTCTGTGCTCTAACTCTCCTGGCCAGCACAGGGCTTGGGGTGTTATCTTGCAACCAGGATGTGCTACAGAAGCCTAAATGAAGAGATTTGCCAGGGGTCACAGAGGAAGCCCATGTTCATACTTTTTCTCTGTAAGACTGAGCAAAAGCCAACAATTCCTTTCCACAGCATAAGCCTGGTTCGCATGCCGATGTTAAAATGGCCAAGTGGAAGGTATCATGCATAGCACCTTGCACGATGACACCGTTTAAATGCCTAATGTTTTACACCTTGCAGTTCAGCACTGGCATGAAAGCACTTTCACAGCTTGTTTTCTAAATGGGTAGCGAACCACGAGGATCTTAGCTGAGAAGAATCACCAGCCACATGGTACGCAGACAAATATGAATTATTAACATGATGTTCCTTTCAAAGAACATCTCTTCAGACAGATAAATGGCTACTTACTGTTTTTGTTGGAGCACTGCCTGGTAAAGGACTTGTCTCAATGAAATACTTCCTCAGAAGGTGTTTGCTGGATTCAGGACTGTCCATCAGGATGTAGGAACAAAAGAAGGCTCCATTCCGTAATAAGAACACAGCTACATCTTCATTCCCTTTAGAGAAAAGGCAGATTGTCTGTTCTCTTCTTCTCATGTAAGTGAATCAACAAGGACCTGAACAGAAATCCTGGGAAATAACCACTTCTGAAAAAAATCATGGGGGTGTGCAAAAAGGGAACTGAATCATGTAAAGACTGTTTCTTCCAGTGGTAGGATTTAGTTTAGTCAAACCGAGACAGCAAAGACACTCTGTAAAAGCACTGGCCCAAGCTCCACTTCTTTTTCTCTCTCTTCCCCCCCTCACCCCAGCTTATTAAACCATACATACAGCTGTGCTTTGAAGTGTAAATTATTTAGCCTAAATCAAGCTGTGTGCCATAGTGTCCATAACAATAATGCTTTTACTTGCACAGTTTCTATTTTTGGAGGGCCTTTTCCCTAGGAGTTTAAAATTAAAGAGGAAAGTTCAGCCTCTCAGCATTTACAGTAACCTGACTTTGGAAGGTCTTGACTAAAATTTGGCTAAGACAAAATATTCAGAGCCAATTCTGTCTTAATTTATCTCACTGGAAATCCAGAACAATCTCAGGAAGCCAGCCCACACTAACACATTCCCAGAATGGAACAACTCAGCCCATTCTTTGAAAGATATTGCAGAACAAGGACAAGGCTTCAAAGCATGCAAATACATACCTGCCTTTATAGCAGCGTAGAGGGGCAACCGTATAAGAACTGGAAACTCATTCCTCCTGACTGCGCAGCTCTCTGGGTCAGCACTGTATGCACGAATTAGGAGTTTCACTATGTCCAAGTGTCCCTGCTGGCAGGCGATGGCCAGCATCCAGTTCAGGAGTTGTTGGCAAGTCCTGGGACCTACCAAAAAGATAGGGTATTCGACGGTTGATGCCACGGGACTGTGATGTGCGAGAGTCATCCATAAATAGCAGCTATGGAAAGGGTATAAGATGAAGCCCCTGATGACAAGGAAGCAGACTAAACTGCAAGAGTGCAAGTGTTAGAGAGGAGCCCTAGATGGGTCAGGCACAGACTTTGCAGCTGAGCAGAAAGCTACCTGCTTTGCTTAACCGTTCATTACCTACCCAGCTAATGGGCAAACTTTTTTGGCTGGCCCTGGTCTAATCACATATAAACTGGCAACAGTGGAAGGTTTCCAGGATGTCTCCTAGGGTGCCAGTAGAGAAATCAAGCATCTATTCCCAGGCAGAGGTTGCAAGGGTTGACCAGCGCTGTGCATCCAGAGACAAGGGACTTGATTCAATTAACAGTGGATCCAAACACCCAAGCTGGGCCACAGCTGTAACACGAGTTCACACTGAGCCAGGGAGAATCACTGCAGTGCGTTAGCCAAGGAAGTCCTCCCGGCACAGGATACACATGCAATTTATTCCCAAGCCCTGTGATTGGTTTATATGTAATTTCACAGATGGAAAGTCCTGCATAAGAACTTCTGGAAGTTGCAGTTTTTACAGAGCACCTATAAATACAATCCCCCAAAGCAAAGGCTTAAGGGAATTTGGTCAGTTTGAAACTGATTTAAGTTTCCAGCAAATACTTAACTCACTTTTTATTACTGAGACTATTATTATATTAATATAATTTAACTTTTGCTGCTGGGTTATACACACATCCTTGTCAGCCTCCTTTCTAGCTGAAGGAGATACTAGGTTTAGTCACATCCCTCAGACTTGAAAGTTTAAAAGTAAAGTTTAAAAATAAAATGTAAATAAAATATAATGATAATTCAAGGTAAGGAATTCCCCTGCAAGTCAAATGGAAATGCCAACAGGAGAGCACAGAACATGCTGCCAGCTGTGCACCCAAGCTGTTACTCGCCAGGCAGTCATGTTGCACTCTTACTCCCAGCAAAACTGTGTCTGCAGAATCAGCAGAGTGCGATGATGCTGCTTCCTGAAAATCCCCTGATTTCTCCGTGGGATCTGGGACATTATCCAGTTGTGAGGGCTGATGGGAATGAATCGTCTAAATGGCATCTTCCTCTGCTTCTGAACTGCAAACATGGAATATTTTTATTCATGTACTTTTCCTCCCATGGGGGAATTTTTCTGAAAACACAGAGGAGATTAAATCCCTCTGTGCACTTTCCCATGATTGAGTTCCCTCCCCTTTTAAGGGAAGTGAAAAAATTTAAAAAAAAAAAAAGAAAAGAAAAAAAAAAGCCTGCTTGAAGCTATATCGAACAGCTACTGAAAAGCCTGGTGAAAGGTAGAGGCAACCCAATAGGCTTACCACGCAGGGAATCCAGCAGTTCTTTCACAACATCCTTATGTCCAAAATATGCAGCCACCACAGCAGCATTGTCATCATTAGGTTCTGTTGGTAACACCACTAATGCTTCCTTCAGTAAATACCTCACCGCCTGCAGGTCTCCATACGCTGCTGCAATACCTAAAAGCTGACACTGGTGAAGAAAACACAAGCAAAACAAACTCTCAGATTTTTCTTTGCCTCTGCATAAAGGGAGCAAACAGAGAAAGATGGCATTTCCAGAGTCATGTATTTATTTCTGCTCATGCAAATGCCTACAAACTGTCACAGCGGTTAATTGAGAACGTCATGAACACTAGTAGCCATTATGTTGTTGATATATTAAGTAATTAGATTAATTTGTTGGTTTTGCTTAATAGTTTTTTGTATGACTTTACTGCAGAAGTGCCCAAGGCACTGAGCGATGACCGTAAAACAATTTTTCGCAGACCAACAGAAACAGCATTTTTGTGCTCTGCTAAGAGGTGTAGTATTTCATGTTTTGGAGACGGCTGACTGGACTTCACGCTCGGGTACTCTCCCAACACGCTAAGGTAAGTGTGTCCTAAGAGCTGGCTCAAAACAAGGGCTCTGAAGACACAGCAGTGCAGAAGCTGGCACAAAGGTACGGCTCCAAACGCAAGCAGCAACATCTTCCCAGTGGTCCCTCAACCATCTTTGAACTGACTCGGAAATAAGTTTTTTTCTAGGTCTATAAACTGTTTCCTTTTGATGGGGAAAGATGCATTTCTCTCTTTCAGAGAGCACAGCACCAGCACCCCTCCTTGCATAGCCTCGAGAGGAGAGCGTCAGGGACCACCCAAGTAACTGCTCTCTAAGCTGATGCATCTGCCAGCGGTGCTGTGTCTTTTGCTCACTCTGTGACATTACCCAGACCTGCTCTGGCTCTACACAAGCTGCATTTACTCAGAGGGGATCTTCCGCATGGTACAAAGGCTCAGGCAAGGAGGTTAGGGTGAAAGAGAGTAATGTGGTGTTTGGGGAAAAAAAAAAAAAAAAAAGAGGTAATTCTGGCTGATTCAACAGAGACCGTGACACTTTCTCTCATCTAAAAACATACATGAATTCTAAAACACTGTCATAGACCTTCACCTTCAGGCAGATGTGTGCTATGAAGAGTACTGCACACACATGTAATGAAGACAGGGCCAGGAGCACAGTTAGAATAATGTGTCTCTTTATATCAGCTACGAATCGTGCACGGTGTTTCTACTTTCAATACAACTTTTGCTGATTACAGGAGACGGAGTAAAACTTCAGCACAATCAAAACTTTAAAAATACTGTTTATACATGTTTCGGCTTTTGGCAGATAAATCCCTTCAGTAACCATCCTCCTAAGCCATCATGAGCTGTTATATCAATCTGCCACACTGAGAAGAGGAGATTTTAAGGTTTTTGTTTTGCGTGTACTTAGTGAATGCAGGACTGAGCTCCACTCTAAAGCAACTTTCAGCCCTCGTTAACATCGCAGGGGTTGTGCCTGCACTTAACCACTAGCCCAACAACCTGAGGTGCAGTATACCCTTTTAGATCAAGTCATACATATACAACTTGCAATGCAGGGCCTGCTAGCTGGAGGTCAGTACCATGCTCAGGTGGCTCAACACAGCTCTTGAATCAGAGCTGGCTTGCATTTGGAGAGCAGGCAGAAGAGCCCAGGACTCTAAGCATCTGACAAAGCCAACACACCCACACATACCCCAACGAACTGGCAGTCTGGTGTGCAATACCGACCCCAGCAAAGCCAGCAGGGGGTTTACCACCACTTCAGTGACGACAGGATTTCTCCCCTGTGGTTCCTGTCCTTGATCCTGTTCCCATGTACACTTTTCCCTGTGGTCTGTCTCATCTTTCTGATCATTGTTTTCAAGTGCAAATGTCCCTGAGCACATTCCTGAAGTGCCCCACACAACCAGACATGTCTGGGGCCCTGCAGCACCACTGTAACACACACAACTGAACGGATTGTCTGCACGAGGAGTAGTGGAAGACAGCAGCTCAGTATTTGAAGGTTTCTTTCCCAAAAACATTTGAGAAAGAGCAGTAATCTAATCCTACCTTTTCCACTTGCAGTGCCGTCTCCTCACATGACAATTTAATCAACTCTTGGGCTTTAGTGGTGTCTCCAGCTTTGTAAGCAGCCTGAATGCTTTCTGTAACGGGTGTCTGAATTATGGAGACTTCGCCGACTGTGGACTGCTTGCCACCCATGTCCACAGTTCCTGCAGCAAAAATAGAAAACAGGTGTCAGGAAGAAGTCCCTCTTTATTACTCAAGTACAGCTGCAACATCAATGCACCCTGGCAACACGAAGTGGTGAGTTATTAACAGTGAAATATTTACTGCATATGATTAAAGAAAAAAGAGGAAAAAATGTCAATGCTAAATATATATAAGAAAGATATATAAGATATAAGATACATAAGATATAAGATACATAAGATATAAGATACATAAGATATAAGATACATAAGATATAAGATACATAAGATATAATAGATATAAGAAAGTGATAATAAAATACTTTCCAGCAGGGACATGAAACTGAAAGGGACAGCAAGTTCCCCAGTTGTTCCCAGAGGTGGTTTCCAAAGGAAGGTGTGAAGAAAGCTCACACGGACACAGACAGATATGCTCTGCTGCAACCTGCCACACTCAGCCCCTGGCTACAGGAAATTGGGGAAAAAATTGCTTATTTGCATTTGGTTAAAGTCCTTAAAGCCCACAGGTTTTCACAAGCAAACAAGGATTTTTTTTAAATAATATATATATATATTTTAAATAGACACACATGTCATTCAGGGGCTAGTTTAATGCAGTCTGGGGAAAGAAGTAAATTTGGACCAATCTATAACCGTCGGTAAATATCTTTGAATAATGCAGTCTGAAATCATCCATACATTCTGACTAACGCTTCTCATCAATTATTTAAATGAAGCTCGAATCACTCAGACACTGGAGACAGCTCCAGAGATTTGTGCCATTAAAAACGTGCCCGCATCGATAACCTTTCTCAGATGATGCAGAACGTGTGAAGGACAAACAACAGAAACGAAGGCAGATGAATGTGATATTAAATTACTGCACAATCAACAGCATCTCAGAGTTCATGTAATACGTACAGATGCCTCATAATTCTGTAGTTTTAGGGGGTACACGGACAAAAAATAAAAAATCCAGCATTTGCTCTGGTATTTCAGAGCAGACCAGCCACCTGTAATGGACCTGTAAGAATACTGCTTATTTTAATTCTCTTTTTCATAGACAACACAGGTAGGAAATGAAAATGATTCCTAGGCAGGTAACTGTTTAAAGGGGGATAGAAGAGAGAACTTTAAAGCAAAATAATTCCCCAGTGTAAACGGTTCAGTACTGGCCTAGCGCAGATGGAAGCGAAGACTGCAGTTACTGCAACACGCAGCCTCCCCCGTGCTCGGTGCCCTGTGATGAAATCCCGAACCTACAGAGAAGCTCTGGAATTCCCCTTGGAGGAAAGAATGCCTCAGATCGGAGATCCAAACCAGCTGGAGAGCTGAGCAGGAAGCCCTGCAGATCGGGGCTGACAGAACACAGGGATTTTAAGCAAGTTCCTATAAATAAATGCTGAAAGAAGGGGCCGGTTTTATTTCCTTTCGGCCTGGATCCTAATTTGGGGGGCTATCGCTCACGATCCAGAGCTAGAGCCAATTCCTAGTGCACAGGCGCATCCTTTCCAACAAAGCAATGAGCAGGGCCACCTCTCTGTTTAAACCATGGCCAGGGAAGGTGGAGGTACGAGTGTCTCATGGTCAGAGACTTCTTTAGGGTCCGGGAGACCCCAGTGTCACTTCCTCATCTACTAGGCAGGCCTCCAGGCACCTCCACGCCCTGCTCACCAGATCTCTTTTTGGGGAAGCCTTTTCCACCTCTCCTGCCGGAACGGCCCCGCCGTGCAGTGGGGACGAGCAAATCCACTGGGCCAGCGCGCACGAGGACCACGATTTTTCTAGCTGCAACACAGATCTTCCAACCCCAAATTAACTACATCTCGAGCTCGCTTTTCCTCATTCTGACCCCCTCTTTCAGATGGGCCCACCGCTAAGT
Source organism: Anser cygnoides (assembly GCF_040182565.1). Lineage (NCBI taxonomy): Eukaryota > Metazoa > Chordata > Aves > Anseriformes > Anatidae > Anser > Anser cygnoides. The sequence goes on from NC_089883.1 coordinate 3,505,289, forward strand.
AATTCATGAGCAAGTGTGTATTACCAGGGCCACTACAAGGAAGCTAAAGAAACGAGACAACAGTTCTATTGTAACCGAGGGAAGGAGGAACTCAGCAAGCTAGACCCCAACCCCAAGACAGCTTCTGTGTTTTACCCAGTGACTACTTCACGAACGTATTTGACTAATGTGTCATGCTTCCTCATGCATTTTTGGCCCCCGCAAAACTTCTTAAATCCCTTGCAGCGTAATGGTGGAGCTATAACCACAGCTAACATCACCACTGGTAGGAGAACATGGGCTGGCCATCACCCGTCACGGACTGGTGGGCACTCTGGCACTGGAAGGTCTCAGATGGCTGGCTTCACGGAGCCCATATGCTCCCAGAGTTAGCTGGCAAAGTCCTCAAGATAGTAATTTTAGTCCCTAAATGAAGTTTTAGCCCTGTCTTAAGCAAATAAGATTTTTCTATCGATCTAACAAAAACATACTAGTGAGGCTACGTCTGAACATCCATCAAGTAGAAGTCAATAAAAGCCTCATTGAATGTAAGTAATCTGGGCAATTCTACTGTTTGAAACTGATATATTTGTATTTAAACATTCTTGGCAGAAAGACAGTGCTGCTCGTCGTTCAAGTTTCTCATATAGCTGTCATCAAAACTTCTTTCTGTGTTTGTATTTTGCAGAGTAAATTGACCTCCTGCCTAAGAAGACCTGGGAAAAAAAAGATGTCAACGATCTTCACCCTAAAAAAGATCTTGCAATTGAACTAATTTCAAGCCTGAAAAGAACAAAACCGATGAGTCACAGAGTGTGCCCTCAACCAACAGCTGTACCCACATGATTCTGTCAAAGTGAAGTTGAGATTTCAAACATTAAGCGAGACAAGGTGGGCCATCCGCTCTACGGTTCCCAGAAAACACCAAGCCACCCATCGCAAAGCTAAGCATCGCGTGAAGCAAATTACCCAATTCACAGAGGGCTTTCTGGTGACTTTAGAAATGATATACTGACTTCTAGTATACGAATGGAAAATAAGAAGCAGCATATTTTATGAGCTTAGTTTATACTTGCCAGTAGGAAAAAGAAAGAGAAGTAAATTCTACTGACTAAAGACTGGTTTATTTCTAAAAGATGCATGACTGAACCATCATCAGTACTGCATTCATGTAGGCTGGGAATAAAATTTTGCCAATACATGCATCAGCCATTTTTAGCAAAAAATCTGGGCTGAAGTCCCAAGAAATTCTGCCTATGTCTTTAACCCTACAAATCTCATGTTTTTTACCTGAACGCTTTGTGGCTGTCATAATAGGGTCTCCTCAAATCCATATAGCCTTGAGCAACACGGTACGAGAGCAGTAAGTGACACTGAATGATGCTGAAACTCTGTTTTCAGACTTGATTCCACCATGTGCTGAGCATTTACACCTGGATGTCCTAAAGTGCTTTTAATTCTTGGATTACACAGACTCAGGAACCAGCTTCTGCACTTTGCTCAGCAGGGTCTACATTAATATTTGACAATGCATATGGCACAGCAAGTTACAGTATTGTTAAGATATACTTCTTGGGTACTCCTGTAATAAAAGGCTGCTAGAAACTCCAGAAGCTCTTACACACCCACTGTGATTTCCCTTGGTTTTTGCTTTATCACACAGGTCCAGGACAGAGTTCCTGGGTCCACTGCCCCAGATCCATGCCCCTTACCTCTGAGGCTGCGGCAGGGAAGCAGATAAATGAAGCCTATTTGGACTGAGGAGGAATGGTGTGGGGTCATTCTCTAACATATTTGAATTTCCATGCAAAGGCGGCCACGGGCTTTACTCCCTAATATTCAGTCCCTGTCTCTGCATCTTCTTTGTTTAGTTTCTCCACAGATCCACAGCCGCTTTGCTGGCTTTCTGCTACTGACTGTAAGCAAACCAAGCACTGTTTGTAAAGGGAAAATGGGGGCACTTGCCGACATTAAAAACATATCCTTCGTCTATCTCTCACAGCAATTAACAGCCTGCACCAAAGCAACTACCTTTGAAATCAGGAGTGGGAAATATTTCCAGTGTTTAATACTTTGGAAGTGTTTTTTTAAGTTTGGCTTTTCAGCAACAGCTTTTAATAAAGGCTAAAGGCAAGACTAATTTTCATTTTAAAAATATTCCAGTGGAAACAGCGGTTATCAATAAAAAAAAGTGTTATTTTATTGCCATTCAGAGGTTACAGCAGCATCAATTTAAAAATGCAACAGACTGCACGGTCCCAGCTGAGAGAAGCAAAATGAAAATAGGTCTAATTAATAATAAGGGGTACCAGGAGAATGTCAGAGAGATATGCAGTTACACCCAGTCTTAGGCCGTGTTATTAGAGCAAGTGAAAGAAAGATAAATTTTCTAAACTGATACCGTGCCATTATCAATAAAAAGGTGAGGGTCTGCAGGTCAATGCTGTGAATCAGCAAACAGCTGCATAACAGAACAGCACATCGTACAGATTATTATCTTTACGTCCCAAATCACTGCACCCCTGTCTTTGACATACAGCCTCTCAGAGATTTTAAGTGCTGCATTAGTCCCTTTGATAAGGTAGGTGCTTGGGGAACTGACTAGGATATTTTTATTAGAGAAAGATATAAATGAGATGTTTAACACAGGATAAAATAGGGCAGGTAGCTAACTTACTCCGCAACAGATTTACAACAATAATAAGACTTTAAAGCTGCTACTGACCTTGTCATAATTTGTGCAGGTGTTTCCAGAGAGAGAAGCAAATCAAGATGATGGCTGTAGCACAGCCTCCCATTCGGCGATGCTCAGTCAAGCTATTAATTCCTTGGACCGTTAGCCATCCACCTCTGCTTCAGCACAAGCAGCTCTTAAGTGGCCACTGGCTGGCTGGCTGCTGCTTCGTCTGAATTAACTACTGCATTTTAGCCTTGACAGTTATTTTCATCTCCATGTCCCATTACGGTGAAATCCAAGCCTCTGGTTCAGAGAGGATCTGGGGATGGGGGTGGGCAGGGAGGCTGCCTTTCCGGGCTGAGCTCAGACATTAATTCCTCAACAGCACCAGATGGCTCCAGCTAACCTCCACCAGCTTAATCTTTGGCCATTTTGACTTCTGAGCGCTGCCCCAGAGCTGAGGTCTATAGCGTCCTGATTATTTAAAGTCACCCCTCCCAAACTCTTCAAAACTCACAAGAGTTGCTGGATGTTTTTTAATGCTGCTCTATCAAAGCTTTGGCAGGCTGCTCTGCAAAATTCATGGAAAGCCCTATTATTTCTGAGGCGCAGAGCTAGAGTCTCTGTAACAGACTCATCTATCTCCCATCGCTCTGAAAAACTCCAGATTAACAAAGCGAACAACAGCCAACAGGAAGCCTCCAGCGATTTCAAGGGATGATGGATCTGTCCTACATTGTGCTTTCCAATGAGATTGGGGATGAAAATGTTTTTAATCCTACGGAAATTTCTGAGATACTGAAACGTATTCCCATCCCAAGTCAGGAAGAAAAAACAAACCTCCATTTGATACAGTAATACATATATTTTTAAAAATCAGTCCAAGTCAGTCAAAACGGTTCATGAAACAACGATACCTTCTGCGTTCCTTCTCTAATTCTCTAACACTTCAAAATAGCCTTTCTTTTTTCTCTAAGTTAGGAGGTTTCATTCATTCCTTACTTAAAAGACACAGTCACAGACCAAGGTCTGGCCCCAGAAGGGGGCTGTTCCCCGCCTGCCCACGTGCCCCCAGTCCCGCAGCAAAAAGCCTGTGATCTATTTTGTCTTGTTTTCAGATCTAGGAAAAATACGTACGGCCCAATCCATTCTGGTATCGAACGAAGCCAGCAGGATTAAAAAGCAGCGAGGAGCACTTATAAAGGTCCCTGTGAGAAACTAAGGAGGGAAAGTTACGGGGAATCGGACTGCGGGGTGGCAAGGGGGTTTATCTGGGAAATCCAGCATCCCTGTGCAGGGGACACGACAGAGCTGGGCTGTGTCCTTCCAACCCTAATTAACATCTCTTCTTAACGAGCGAGACCTGCCAGCTTCTCAGGACAATGAGAGAACCCTCCATGTGCACTTTTTCTTCCCGTTTTATGCGGTTTGATTTCACCCAAACATCCATTATTTAAGCTAATTACTGGAATGGCTTTACACTACGATCTGCCTGCCAAGCCAGTGGAAAAGGTGATATATTGAGTACAAATATAACCTGCCTCCACGACAGAGCTCACAACCGATGCTCACGGCCCCAAAAGTAAGCTTATAACCCTATAAAAGGCCAGACTCGAAGCATAGAAAAATGCTTTGAAGACAACAATTTAGTACCAAAGGGATCTTTTTCATCATTATTGCATAATCCAACATCATTTTAAAATCGTTTACGTGCCAGTACAATGCATGCCAACTGCTTAGCTGCAATAAATGTTTTCCAGCAAGCATACGGGATTTTGGAAAGGACGCGCTGACAATTTTAGGTACAGCAATGCAAATTGACCAATTACCACCAGAGCCACTGGAAATTTTCTATTTAGAACCACTCTTAACCTGCAAGGAAAAAACATTTGCTAATGCAAATCTGCGAGGAAAAAATTAAGTCCTGGACAGCAAAATGCTCTGGACTCCTGCCTCTTTCAGGGCTCCAGAACTGAATTACGAAAACCAGACAGCTCAGAAAGCTTTAGCTCCACATGTATACAGTCATTTCTCCATCACCCAGGATAACGAGGGGAAGAGAGGGCAGAAAAGCCTCAAATACTAACAACACTGAGACTTGGCAGGCTTTGGTGGACAGTAACACTGATAACGAAGCCTCTGCCTGTCACAGCATCGAGACAGGGTCGAAAAGCTCTGCCAGGCCCGAGCAGGCTCCTGCATTTGTGCACATGCTTCCCAGACTCTGCAAATGACTTGTTTTACCCAAGAAGTTCAAGCGAAATAGTTATTTCTATTTTTATGACGTACAAAAGAGGCTACACAAAGCCACGACAAGGAGTGTGACCACCAGAACAAACCCAGGGGGTCAGTGGGCGAATCACACCGGCAAGCGCAGGTAGCTCGAGGGTGAGTGACGGCGAGCACCTCGTCCTCCTCCTGCGCTGCTGGGGCTGCACCCAACCCCTCCCGGGCCGATAAACCCCACAGAAATCCCAGCTGGGAACGTAGGGAAACCTGGAAATTCGCTGAAAGGAACCGGGCCTTGATCGTTGAGGACGATGGGTCTGCCCTCTCACCCGAGGACATGCGTCAGGCCTCACCAGCTTCACGGGCACGCGTTCAGCCCCTTCTAACTGTAGGAGTGCTTGAAGCATCGGTGGCCACAACACGTTTTTCAGTGGACGGACCGTTTCATGGTCCGTGACGGTGAAGGCACCATCATCGCTGGTAGACACATTACAAGCTTCTGGGCAGGGGAGGAATGAGGTAGAGGCCAACCTCCTGCAAGGACCAGGCACAGGCTGCGTCCTGCAGTGAAGGGGGACCCCCGCATCCTTCCCTTACATCTTTGGGGTGCAAAGGATCAGCAAAGACCACAGGGAATAGTGACACAGTGACAGAAATGCCACCATGTTGTTCCACTCCTAAGGGAGAGAGCCTGAGGAAAGGAAGAGAGCTCCAAATGGCCAGAGCCACGGCTGCGGTATTGAAAATACAAATGACTCAGCTCTAAGTGAAAGTTTCTATTTTCGTCTTTTGGCTCCAGTGATTTGGTTCCAATCCTACAGCTTGAATCATTCAGAAATATGCTTTTGCATGCAAGGCCAGCTATGCCACTCTTGCTTTCCAAAATTTAAATTGGAAAATATACATTAAGCGTGCAGAAGTATGACCACGCTTTTGGGTTTTCTTCATGTCCATTTCCAGGTATGGCTGGAAAGAGAGGATTATTAAATCATGAAAGGTGTCTCTAGCGAGGCCATTCCTGTCCAACTGAATCAAATATTATACCCGTGAAACCAAACCAGGCTTGGATTTCCATTTGAAATTTCATAAAATAGAATTTCACGGCCAACTCTGGTTTACTTTGAAACTTTTCTGTTTCCCTAACGTTCAAGCTTTCATCAGAATGGAAAAATTCCCATGCATTGTTGTTTTCTTTCTTTCAGACTGATCGTTTGCTCAATATTCTTCTAAAAAGTAAGTCGGCACTTACGCATACTGGGGAAGCAGCAAGTCACAGCCAGCCCCCGTATGCTTCGTTCTCCTTCGACGTACATTTAAAGCCAGCTTAAGGGAGAAGCAAGTGCTTTGAGCCCCATCGTATGACAGGGCTCCTGGGCCGATGCTGTAACCTGCACAGTCGCCAGTGTCCTTCCTCCTTTCCCCAAGGAAGCACTGCAGGTCTCTTACAGAACCTGGATACATGAAGATTTTGGGAAGACTGGCCAGAGGAGGAAAAAAGGGGGAAGAAACATGAAAAAGATACGTAAAAATACCTTGCGTGACTCCAGTTTATCATGTTCAAGGAAGGCTATGACAATCTGGAGAGCTGAAGATGAATTAAGAAACGGACGGTCTAATTACAAGATTAGAGACGAAAAGAGCTTGGTTTGTTGAGTGTGGAAAAATGAAGGCTGGACAGGGATGCGAGCACTGTCTATAAATACATCCAGAGGGAGACACCAGGGAAGAAGAGCTATTTATGTACAGGGTACAAACACATTTCAGCTGCCAGTTAGAAGAAAGTTTAAAGTGCTGGAGGAATGAGGCTTTGGAACAGTCCTCTAGAAAAAGCAGAAAGAACAGACAAGTCAACTCATTTAAAAGATGCTTTGAATAAGGTTTAGGAGGGTGACAGCAGGACGCTGACCTACACACCCTTCCAGTCCTACAGCCTGCATTCCCACTTCACACCTGCGCTGAAGTTAAATCAGCTATCGGGCACCAACAGTCATAACAAAGATTACTTTGAAGAAAGTTGGTATTAAGAGAGGGTGTCCTTTATCAACCCAAAGAGGTTTGGCCATAGCAGAGTCAAAGGAAGGACGGAACTGGGAAGGACACCAGAGAAAAGATATGAATGTGATACTCTGGAAAAGAAAAGAAAAAAGTTGGGAAAGCGAGGCTCTGCTCCAGCTTCTACTGAACTTGCTGTGAGCGCTTCCACCAGCATCCATGCAACAGAAGCAGATCCTTAGAGGTTTCCAGGAGAAAATATCGAGTACGGAAGATTACATTAGCAGCTGTGTCTGGAACAGAAGAGAAAGTTTTGTTGAAAAGGCCTCTGCTGTTGGCCAACGCAGTGCTGGTCCTGAATCAGGCTGCGTGACGATGTGCTGCCAAAAATGTAACGGGCTACCAAAAAAACCCCACCACCTTCCGTATCTGGTGACAAAACCTACAAGCGGCAAAAGTGCCTGTATTTGGGAGGGGAAATATTTCCCTTTCATCGTCCTGATGTCTGAGAATGTAAACATTCATTTCAGTGGAAGAAAGACAAGGGTTTTGTCTGGGAGGATGCTATGTTCAACTGAAGGTGCGTGCTGTGAACCCACTGCAGCTTGCAGCATTTTCAGGTGGTTGCTCCAAGGCAAAAAGGGCAAAACCAGGCAAGGCATGTTTCCTTCCTACCAACATATGATGAGCACAGATGCAGTGCATGTGAAAATCTTGCCCGATCCATCCAAAAACACTTTAATAGCTTTTATTCATACCCTGTCATTGTGTGAAAAGTCCTAGGTGCAACACATCGGAGAGCTGTGACCGTGATTACAAGCCAACTTAAGGAGCTAGACATTTCTGTTTTCCAAGCTACATTTGAGATCTGAAAAGGGATCCTGTCCATTAGTGTTAAAAAAAATATGTTCCTGTTTGATGCAAAAATAAAAGCTTTTTCAAAGGCTCTTTGATGTGCAAGACAGAAAGACATGCAGGCAGATGCTGAAGGAGGTCTTGTCTTAAGCAATTACCAGCACTGCTTTTGAATCTTACTCCCCAGACAGAATTTTAATGTGAAGTAGATAATCACACTGCAGAGCGTATCAGCTCTAAACCTTGTGGCTTTTCAATTAAGCAGCAATAACCTGTAGTCAAAATACTCCCTGCCCCGCAAGGAAATAAAACAAACAACCCTGAACCAACTAAATCCAGGTGAAGCAATTCCGAAGACACACACGCTTTTAAAAGGCCTCGTTCTGAGCTCTCCTCGGGTAGCCAGGCCAGTTTTCCAAGCGATATTCTGATCATTAAAACAAGCAATGATGTAATTTCCACAGCAACCACAAACATACCAAGAATATTTGAGCTAAATTTATCCAGACTTCTTGTTTGAATCACTGCTTCGGTTCGTTATTTTTCCACGATTTTCAGCGGCGCGCAGAAAAGAAGCTGTGGGCAGCCTGGGACAGGGCTCTCTCTGCGGCAGTGTCTGAAATGCCAACCTTCGTGCCTGCGAGCCACTTAGCGACTATCAGGAGGGAATTTTGGTCGCTCTCCAGCTCCCATCTCCCCAGGTCCCTGCTCTTTCACCCTTCGCCCTCCCCCTCCCTTCCTGTAGCAGACTGACCCCTTCCCTCTCCTCCACACGGTGAGGCAACACGAGGCTCGTCTTTGCGGCTGAGAAGTTCCCAAACTCACCACAGACCTGCTGTCCGTCCCTCCAGGAGATGGTGAGCTGCAGAAGGAGGAACTCACGCCAGAGCTGGTGCCGCTCTGCGGCAGACCCCCAGCCCTGAGGTCCTGAGCCCCACGTCCCACCACCAGCGCCGGGAGAGCTCAGCCTGGGGAAGGGGTCACCGCCTTCACCGGCAGGTACACGCACCCCTGCAAGAAGTGCATCACCAACAAGGCATCACGGCTCTTCACCCTCTCTTCCAACACGGCCAAGGTGGCTGATTGCCACGGCGAGAGGCACTGGGCGTCTGCAAAACCTGCAGCATAACCTCTAAGATCTTACTCCATCGACACTGCTGTTGTTCTATAGGAGTCTTTTCTTTTCGGCTATCGCATTTTACCACGGTCGGGCATGTCCTTGCTGACTCCGTTTCAGTTTCGTGATCAGCCTCACAGCTTGCCTGCCTGTCACCTAGCTGTACACAGTTTAAGGTCTGTTATTTCTCAAAGTCTTAAAGTCTGTTATTTCTCAAAGCACTCCTTTCTGTTTGTTTTGTTTGCTTGTTTACCAGAAACTTCAACCCACGCCTCCCCTCTGACTGCAGGAGGGCTTTCTGAAGGGTGAAGGCTTTTCCTAATACCTACAGACTCCTTTTGTAAGGCCTCCCTTTAAGCTAAAGCGATGCACGAATTCAAAGCATGCACACACTCTCATCATGAAGCTATCAGTAGCCTAGATAAACAGGCTGCTGCTGTGGTTATGTATATGCAAAGAAGCAATGCTGACCCACTAATGAACACAGGGTGATTAGGGAATTAAATATCGGCCTAACTTGACGTAAAATCCAAGACAGAACCTATTAAGGGCCATAATTCACCTATGGGGCAGACTGAGAGCTGAATGGCATCAAATCTATCCCCCGACACCCTCATCTACAATGCAAACATTTCCTCCCAGCTAGCCGCCTGCTGCCAAGCGCAGCCCTGGCAGCTCCTTTATTGATCAGAGAAATGAAAAACAAACAAACCACAGACCTGATGCTCTAAGGATCCCTGAAGATCGGATCCAGAGCCTGTTATGCCAGCGCAGAGACTTTAATGGGTCTTACATAAGGCTCCCAAAGGCTTTGGAGAGGATGAAAAAAAAATAAATTCGTAGCACTTTCTTTAATGCAAGTATAAAATTGCCTCTAACATCACCGGCAAAACAGTAAATCAATTACAGGCCTGGTAAAGACCAAGTCAGTGTGAACTCTATCAATTGCTTTTTCCCCACTGCAACGGAGGATAACAGTTCTGCCTACGACCACAGTGCCAACCTCACCTGCTTTATAATTAGTAAGGTAGTTAAGGGGTCCCTGTGTGCAGGTTCTCGGTGCCACGGCTTTTCTTTACTTCCCTTATCAGCTCATCTTTGTTTTTTCCAGGCGTCTTGACGGAGCTGTCCTAAGTTACATTTCAGCGTACCAATACATCTTAACTGGAAGGTGGAAAATAAAGCTGGATAAAAAGGTGGAAAATAAAGCTGTGTAGCAACAGATAATGCCATGCACAGCTCAGACAGGGACTGGTGTTCCACGGCTGCCTGCACATCACTGCCTTTCAGGCTGGACTCTCTGCCCAGCAGGGTCTGTACCGCACCGCTGGCTCTCCCAGCAGTTCTGCCCTCGAGTTCAAGAGCAGACTGGCGTCTGTGGCATCTACTAGGAAAAGCTGATCCTGCCACCACTAAGACCTAACTGCTCCTTTAGATCCCGTGACTCCAGAGGGGCACAGCACCCCCAAGCCAAACTCCCCACTGGCACAAGCACCCATTTTCCAAAGCCAGCAGCTCCTTCAGACGCCTCCGATTCACAATGAGAGGCACCTCCCAGGGCACGTTCCGAAGAAGAGCGATTAGCATCCAGACTCTGAAAAATCAGTTCAGAGCATCTCAAACGAGGCACCTAACTGCACGTCCCCGCGTTCACTGCCCTTTTGGGAAACCCTGCCTGGGCTCAGCGGGATGGCGCAACGCGGCTGGGCTGCAGTCTGCAGAGGAGAGCAGGCTCAGCCACAGGCATGTTCTGCTGGCCTTCCGCATTAGCAGTTGGCCCCATGTGAGATTTCACCACTTCTGTATGAAGTGTGTATTTAAATATGTTTAAAAATACAAGCCTATTACCGCTTTACTAGTGTACTTCCTATTCCTGCCTAGCACTTCCTACTTCTCCTTCTGCAGGGCATTGCTGAGACTAACTCACATACGATACCTGTTCTATTTTTTGTGTCCTCCCACACCGCCTTTTTTTTTTTTTTTTTTTTTTGCTTGTAGGAATACTTTCAATTCGCTTTTTAGACTCAAATTAACTTGCAGCTTAACAAGTAGGAAGAAAAACAGAAAACCTACAAGGCTCGTTGCACAGAACTTCGAGCAAGCAGCACGCTTCGCAGGCCTCAAGTGTGCTCAGGTCGCTCCCCAGATGCTCTCCTGGCTCTCCACCCTGCCACACCATCGTAGCAGACTCAGGTGATGCTACTACCTCCACTGTGAGGATGGGAAAAAAGTGGGCAGAGAGTGCAAGTACCTTTTTCCTTCTCATGCCTCAGATGGGGCTAAGGTGGTGTGCCCTCAGACACAGCCGCTGGCTGTCGCCCCATGCACAGAGCTGTAATGCAAAGCTTCACACGGGACTTTCACAAGGAACAAAGTGACACCAGGGGTGCTGCACACACCAATTTCGCCTTCTTCCTCTATTCAGCTGGAAAAATTTATGAGCAAAGATATTCACGCCACCAAACGCAAGCTCCTGCCCTTCACGTGTAAGGCACCAAATCCAGCCGGGCGAAGTGCGAAGGAACGACAGCAGAGACCTCACCTGGAGGCCACGCACAGGGTGGGCCCTGGCTACTTGTAGGGCTAACCCCCTGTGAGCCAACCTCAGCCTGTCGCCGCTCGACCGCTTGTGAAACTTTCCGTACAGAATTGCACCAGCTCCCGCGCGGTGCCTCTGATAAAACGACCCGTTAGCTCCTCGGGCTCAGCTCCTTGGACTTGGCCTGGAGACTTGCCGGTGATTCAGGAGGTGGCAGCAGCTCTCCCTCTGAGTCAGCGCTGAGCCGCGGCCGAGGCAGGGTTGCAAAGGTCGCTGCCATCGTGGGTCGCCTCTCCCAGATAAAATACGAAGCCCCGGGAGCTGCAGGGCCGCCACGGCCCCTCTGACACATAGCTGGTTCGCCCCAAATTCCAGCACGGGTCAATATATTCTGTCTACTTGCCCGCTCTCTCATTTTAACATCCGTATCCCTTTTCCAGGCATACTGCATGGGCAAACTTCCCTCAGAAAAAAGTTGCGAATGCCACAAGATTTCAAGCACCTCTCACTGGCATCGTTGCTCCTCATTATGTAACATTACATACATTACAATGCAGCACACCTTTTCGATATTCATCTCTAGATTTAGCAGGAGAGAAGAGACACCCTCTGGTGCGTTGGGAAGATAATCCAATTCCAGCTCAGAGACACACACAAAGGGCACACGAACGCTCTGGGACTTTGAATAACATTCTCAGTAAGAGAGATAAGCTCCCTAACAAAACTATTCTTACATTTCAGGGGACGATGATTGCTTTTCTACATCTTTGTTGAAACGTCTCCTAGAAACTCATCTGAGAATTAAATGCTAGCTGTAAAATTTTGTAAGATTCAAAGAAAACAAACAGCCTGTAGAAAGGAGATGAATCTCTATTATGTTCTAGACATTCATGTGGTGATATCTTTGGGCTTCCATTGTATTTCCTACAAGAACCACATTATGTCACCTCCATTATATTATGCAGAGCTCTTTAACCCAGTTGAAAAAAAAAAAAAAAGCACACTGCTTCATGAGATACTGCAGCCGCCCCCATACCTCCGCTCGCTTTCTTTCTTTTAATTAGGATAACATGAACCAACCTAGGAGAGGGGAAGCCGGGTCTGAAGAGGCGAGGGAGGTGCTGACTGCACCCGAAGGGGAGCATCATTCTGCACGCCAGTGACAAACCCTCCCTGCTCTGCTGGCAGCGGCCAGCCAAGCCCCGCGGCATCCCCGGAGGCTGCGCAGGGTCCGGTGGTGAAACACGGCTCGCTCGCTCCCGGGGGAAGCGGGCATCCTGCTGGGACACCGGGCGAGATTCCTGCCGCAGCCAAGCGAAGCAGCAGCGGAGACGCGAGCAGATGCAGTGAGGTGAGCCCACGTTATCGTACGTTACACTTGCTGACTTGTATTAGTGACGCCGTGGGTGCGTTCTCCTCGTGAAGATCTGGCCAAACGCATAGCTGTCAGGAAAAAAAAAAGCCCTAAAGCCTTCCAGGCACCGGTGTACCTTGTGAAAGCCCTCGCACCCCTACGCCCATCCTTCCTGCCTGAAAGCAGGCTCCAAGCTTTTGGGGTGCTAAGGGGGTCCTCAGCGCCGCAGGAACCATCTGCGGTGTCGCTTCCCCGCGGGTCCCACTGAATGGGAGCAGGAGGCTGCATCCAGGCTGTGAACAGACGCATGTAAACAATCGATTCAGATGTGGAGGCTGAATGAGTCACTGCATTCCTGCATTCAAGTTGTGTAACAGGATCCAAATGCAGAACGAGGACCAGCTAACTTAGGGAGTGGACCAGCTAGCTAATGACAATTATTCTTGGCAGGACTCAATCCAGAAAAAAAATGTGTTTAAACACGTATAGTATGCTTATAAAGAACTAATCCACCAGGGCAGCACCAGGTCTTAAGCTTTCCTAGGGTCACTTGGCCAGTCTTCCAAAAACTGTTTATCAAATAAAACAATCCAGGCATGTAAGGATAGAAGAGTTATACCAATAAGATCTGTATGCCTCCAGTTAGCCAGTTTAACTGAATATATTTATATAACAAACATGTAAGAAATTTCTCAGAATAAAAACCACATTCACAATGGAGAAAATAATTTATACCTTTTCCTCTTCTCAATTCATTATTCACTCAAACTAATTTGCTTATTTGCTGTATCTTTAAAAAGCAAGAAGAACTGGTCAAATCACTATTGCAGAACAAAAATTTAGCAATTCTTAACACTTAGCACAGATTAAAATTCTTCTCATGAAGAATACTTCACATAGCTTAGTATTCAAACGGAGTCGATTTCTTCCAGAGAGAAACTCATACGATAGAATTCAACAATTTTAAAGATATTCAATAACCAAGTGCTTATGATTATTAGAGATACAATGCTAAACAACGAAAGCAAAACCAAACAAAATCAGTAGCACAGAATAAGCAGAATACATACGGAGAGTGGAAAGAGTTCCCAGAGCTCCCTGTGACGCTGGTGAGAAACGTCTTTAGACAAGATAAGGCAGCCTCTGAATAAAGTACCAGGTTTTGCTTCATAGTTGCTGATAAAATCCAAAATAAGGCTGCAAAAACATTAGCTTCTACTGAAGCCTGCTTACTCACTACAAAGCGTCAAACACACCTTCATCCCACACTTAAAACGCAGATGCCGCCTCCTAATGAACTGCTTGTTGCACGGGGGGAATACCGTTATGCAATAAGCAGAAGGCTATTTCTTGATGCAGAAACATAACCGGGTTTTGGCTCAGAGAAGTACAGCACTGCCGAGGAACTGAAGGGTTCTGCATTAAGAAACAGCCAAAAATAATTTGGCTGTTCAGAAAAAAACCCACAAAACTAATTAACAGGAAACAACCCGAAGCTTACATCCCTTCCTAAAGAGAAATTTCCACCTATGGATTTATTATGTTGCATAAATGCAGACCTCCTAATCCATCCCACCGATGCATTACTGTAAGTCACTGAACCAAAGCTCAGAGCAAAACTGGAGCAGGTTAGTATCTGTTCAGCCTGAGAACCGATGCTCTGATTTTAGCAGCTTTCATACCCTGAATACACATTGCATCAGTGGCTGGGAACATATTTGCATTCGCATGCTGAAAAAGCACAGATCTTGTAAAACATATTTAGGAACTGCTGAGACATGATACATATATTGACTAATTCCGTAGGCTTTGGGAGAAAATTGGTCTTCAGAGAAATGCTATTCTTATCACCTGAACCGTCCAACGTCATTCTCCTTGCAAGTATAACTCCTCGTTCTGTACTGTAGATTTTCTAAAATTAAGGCTCAAAGCACTCAAAGATCTTTCATATATTCAGATTTCATTGAAACTAAGTGGCAGCTGGCTAGCGAGTCTTCTTAAAACCTTCCACTCCCAATTGGAACAGGAAAGAATAAAATCGTCCTATTTACCATTCTGTGGATCCATGTTGCTCTCTCTGGAAACAGCGGATTCCTCAGTTCCCACACACCAGTACATTCTGGGTCGTAGTTGTGAAGATTCAACAGGCAAACTTTCTGCAGCACTTGAAACCGAGTAGTGTTGTCAAAGCTGAATGATCTCTGTCAATTAAGTGCAGGAACGGAGCGACTGCTAGTGAGCACCATCTTGAAGAACCATAATTTACCCTGTTTAAAAATAAACGGTAAAACAAATTAATCATTCTAGTAGAGAAAGTGCAAGATGCTTATTCCCGTCTGAATGTTACTTTGCAGAAAAGCACTCATCATCCTATGCAAATATAAATACAATTATTTCCATAATAGCTTTGTTCAAAGAACACAACGTGAATTAACAGAGGAGACTAACAAAGTCTGCACTATAGAAAAGATAAATGTTCCCAATTTTTCTCCACCAAAGCTGACTCTTTGGTGAGTCTTCGGGTGGAGGGGGTGGGCAGGGGTCACAGCTGCAGTTTGATTCTCCACAAGCTAGTGTAAAGGCAGAGCATTGAAACGACGAAATGCAGCTGGAAAAATCCTAAATGCAACCTCGAAACCTTTCCCATCCGCAAAGAAGACTGTGGCTCTTGTGCAACTCCACCGTGAGAAACTGAAAAATAGTGACGTGGTTACTGAGACCATTTTCTATAGAAAAGAGAAAACAGAGCTAAGAGAAACACACCAGCTTCTTTCCCCTCTGCCCAGTCCTTCTAGAGAAGTCCAGCGCTTTTGGAGCAGCAGGCTTCTTCAAACACGTCCAGGGAGGCAAACCAAGCCCTTAGGAGCTCTCGGAGGTTGGCTGCTGCTGTACAAGACAGCTCGGAAGAAGACCGCACGGCTCAGTCTCCCAGGGCTTCTGACTTCTTCAAATCTGCACACCTGCACATTTTCTCTCTTCCACCACTACAGGTGAATTTGCAGCGTGTGCCCAGCCAACGCCAGCGCTCCTTCACTTTCTGCTTTCAGTTTCAGCCCGTGAACGCCTCTCAGATGTAACACAGCGCCCTTTACCTTTGATCCTTATTAGATTTTCTCATGCTCGGTGCGTGATGCTGAGGTTTTGATCCAATTTGGCAAAGCACATAGCCCACCTCGTGCTTCAGCAAGCAAGACCCAGGTGCATTGCTTCGTGAGCAGAGGTGGCTTTTGTGCTGGGATCCGGATCAGGGAGTGCATAAGGACACACGGATCCATCCCCACTCTTCAGAAAGCTGCCTGCTCCTCCCTCGTTACACAGCATTTTAACCACAAGCCAACACCGTTAAAAAATACTGAATGCTACATCAACTGTTTCCAGGCAAATACTTGAGTTTTAGGCGCACTTAGAGCAAAACCGAGCTTCTGATGACCCCTACTTTGTGGTGCCGGCAGCAGGAACCAAAACTCACAGCCCAAGCGCCGTGCACATCCTGCAAGCTGGGCAGCGGGCGAAGCCACAGGCTGCGGTTTGGCTCTGGGGTGCTTTTCAAAGATGGGAAAAATGATTCGGGTGCCACACAGCAAATAACGACACGGACCGAGAGGCGTGGAGCGGGCTACAGGCAAGCTCTTTCACACGCCCCCACAGCCCAACGCCTCCTTCGCGGCAGCACGGCCGCAGATGTCCGCGCAGCCAAGCACCAGTCCGTCCGTCCGTCCATCTGTCCGTCCGTCCGTCCCCACCACAGACCGCAGCAGACACGTGGGGGTGTCGGGGAGGCCGCTGTGCCTCCCAAAAGCTGTCCCGGTTGTTCCCTCTGAAGATGAAGGGGACGTGATGCTCGCAGCACCGAGCCCCTGCCTTCCCGGCACCCTCACCGTCAACGTGCTGAGCAGCTGCATCAGAACGAACACTTCCCCATGCAAAAACCAACAGAATAACTCTTTTTAGCAGATGCTGGTTTTTGAAGCGTTTCCTTGCCGTACAACTGGGGCACACCACGTCTGAAAAGCTCTGAGAAAAATCACCCCGCTCCCAATGTTTAAGTCTCCACCCGGATTCCTGCCCGGGATGAAACTTTCCTTGTACACAGGGAAAGGAAAAAACTTAGGTTAATATTTTTCCTGAAACTTTGATAATCAGTTCCCTTTAACGGCAACTAGCGAATGCTTTAGCTGTAAGTGCACTGCTGCCACACAGCCCCCACGCAGGCAGCACTGCTCCTGTATTTCCGTATTTTGGGACCTTTGTGTATATACTAAAAACGTCCCTGCAGTGCCGTTACCTTAAGCAAGATGCACTCAACCGCAACACGTGCGAACACCAGGTCTTAATTTGATTTAGGGAGAGAGAGCGCCTGGAAAAACAGCACTACTTGGGTGCTACGGGCTCTGCAGAATCTCATTCAGGAGGGAGACGGTGAAGAGCACATCTGGGTGCAGGTTTACATCCCGCCTCACGTATTCCCAACGTCTCTCAGCTTTTGGTTAACAGCCCAGCACACCCGGCCGTGGCTGCTGCGCCCGGCATCACTTCCCGACCCGCAAGCAATCTCCAAAAACTTCAGTTCTTTGACAAAACCTCCTGATGCTTCCGAAGAGCTCGTTTAAGGCCCGGAGCTGTGACGGACAAGGCAACGGGGTCTGGAGAGGCGGATGGCACCAGCGGGGCTGGGGGCTCGGACGGGTGCTCCCAAAAGGGCCTGGTGAAGGCTCCCCAGGAAGCAGCAGTGACCGCCCGGTGAGGAGCAGAGCGTGGCTCAGATCTGTCACCTGCTGAGGGCCTTTCGGCGACGCGAAAAGCTGCAGAAAGCGGCAAACCGCTGCTGCCCCCTTCACAAAGCGGGAGCCGAGAGCGAGTAAGCCACCCTGCGCCCTACCCGGGTGTAAAGCTCGCCAGGAAGCAGGAGCGTAAATCACACCCAGCTGCCCTCGGGTCTCCCCTCTTCCTAGCGGCCACGCCGAGGGGCCGAGAGCGACAAGGGGCTTTTACCCGGGCCGGGCCGGGCACGGCGGAGCCCCCGGGGGCCACCCCGAGCCGAGCCGCCCCTCACGGCCCCCGGCGGGCTCCCTCCTCCCCGGGGCAGCGCCTCCCGCCCGCCGCTTGCTGAGGAGAAGAAACCCCCCCTCGCCCAAAAACTCGGCTCCCAACTTTTATTTTGCTTTTATTTCTTTTCAGCTCCCTCCGCAGCGTGCTCAGCACCCCCCCCCCCCCCCCCGAAAGCCCCTCGCCGCCTTCCCCTCAGCGCGGCCCCGGCGGCGGGGGCAGGTGCGTGCGGGGCGGCGGGGGGACGGGGCGGCCGTACCTCCTGCGTCCTGCCGGGGCTCGGCGCCTTCTCCTCCTCCTCCTCCTTCTCCTCCTCCGGCCGGCCGCCCGCCTCGCTGTGCGGCTCGGGAGGCGGAGGGAGGAAGGAAGGAAGGAAAAGGAGCGGGGCAGCAGCGCGGCGCCTCCTCCGCCACCGGCCCCCGGAGGCCGCGGTGAGGGCGCGGGCGGCGCCCCGTGGGGCTCGGCGCCCTCCGCCATGCCGGCGGGCCCGGGCTGTGGTGGGGGGCTCCGTCCTGACCGGTCCCCCCCCCAGGGTACAGGGGCTGCTGCGGGCCTCACAGCCTTCTCCTGAGGGCTGCCGCTTCCCCCTGCCGTGGGGCACGGCCCGGCCCGCTGAGGGGACGTGAGGGGCCGCGGTGGGTGAGCTGCCCCTCTCCCGGGCTCCATCTCGGGACACGCTCACCCATCAGCATTTGGTGTCAGTGCTCTCTCTGGGCACGTCTACACAGGCTTATGCCGCTTGTTTTATTAATTAATTAATTTATTTATTTTAGAAAAGATTGGTCTCTGGAGGTGAAGCAGCTGAAGCCCCCTGTCCCTCAGCCACGTTATCTGGATGGCTTCGTCGTCGCTGCCAACCCGCCGCTGTGCCACGCAGTTCCCAGAGCGCAGGTATCAGGCTGGAAATGACTCCTGTAGCTTCGTGTTGGAGGCTTGGCCTTACCGATACAGAGACACGTTAAAGGGGACTTACCAGAGTCCAACATTTGCCTGTTTCAGAGCCCTGCCCAGGGCTTTCACTGAGACGGTTTCACAAAGTTGAACATATTTAGTGAGGCAGCAGATGTAACGGTTTCAGAATTGCCACTGATAAATACAGTAGCGCTAATATACAATAATAATGCAAGAAAAATGCTATCCCAGGTATTATTCCTCGCCGAAAGGTGTAGAGCTTACCAGGAAGGTGTCCCTGTCTTGGTGGAGGAGAAGGAGCACAGCCCGTTGACTGCCTCTTCTAGGTTTCCAATTCCTTCTCCCCCCCCCCCTAGCTTTTCTTTTTTCCTCCAACTTTTTTTTTTTTTCCCCAACACTGATTTTTTTTTTTTTTTTACACTACCCCCTAACACTCTTTTATATCCTAACCTTACCTGTTCCCTTCCTGGGGTGACGTTTAGCATGATTTGGTTGAAGAGTTGAGTACTGTAGCCACATATGTTTAGCATGTACTTTATTAAGCTCATTATCATATTCTGGGGGTGTTAACTTAAATATTCATTTTATACGTAATGAAGCAAAAGGTTTCACTCAGGCGCCATGGCCCTCAAGATTCTGTTCTGCCACCAAAACGGGGCCGTCCCACCAACAAAGGACTCCCTTCCTCAGCAGCCTCTCATACCGAGCCTGCGGCCCTCCATCCACAAAGCCGGTATTGGAAACAAGAACCAGCTGCTCAACTTTCAGCCCCTTTGCCCGAGGCTGGTGCTTATCAGTGATGCTGACAAGCCTGACTCTTCTCCACGCAGAGCTAATCTGAGATTTGTTTCTTTGAAAATTGCTCCTTTTCCAGATTGTGGAGGGAGTTTGCGCCTCTTTGGGAAAGCAAAGCACAAGATCGCCCCCTTTCTTCCGAAGGTGCTACACGTGCTGCACTCCAGCTAGCGCGTTGGTGTTGGACGCGTCCTTTCCTCATCACAACCCAATTCATTTCCTGATACCAGGGGACTTTCTTCGTGTGTGTTTTGTTTGTTTGTTTGTTCCCTGGCCCAAACCAAGAAATGGGTCTCTGATGATTTCCCGAGGAGGGAAAAAGCCGTATCCAGTCACTGAATGGCTGCTGCGGTCCAAGATTTGCTCTGGGGTGTTTCTTTGTTATGATTACGGAGACACAGAGAGGATGGGTCTTCGTTGGTGCTTTTACCTGTGTTCAGGTGCCCGCTAATCTGCTTTTAGCTGCAACCATGTGAGCGCCCTCTGTTTAGCACCCTTTCCACTTTCTATCCAGACTGCTGTCTTTTATGCCTCATAGCCTGGCTCTTATCCAGAGCTTTCTTGCAACTTTTTTTTTAGCACCATTGATTAAAAACCCACTGAAATCACATTTTTCCTTTCATTTTGATGGAGACTATAAATTCCCCTAGCAAAAAAATCTCATTTTTTTTTTCCCCCATATCTCATCCCCCTCTTCCTGGCTTATGTCTCCATTGATTATGTTACAATAATTCCTTTGTATCTCCAGCCTTCTCCCTTCTAATGTTTGGTCACAAAGCTCCTGAGTGATGCTACTACCAAGTGGAAAATTCAAGGGGCTTGGCTTGGCCTGTGTAGGGAGATGACAGGTATTTGTATCTTTTCTCACATGTGCATCAGATGTGAAGAGAGTTAAAGAAAGCGGGGTGTTCTTGCTCTCCGTCCCCACTGCAGATGAAGGAAATAAGACAGGAAAGAGAAGGTGTGGAGCAGAGTCTTACTAGTGATGGCTGTGTCACAAAGGGGTTTAAGAAGCAGCCAGCCCAAGGCAGGACATCCCATCTGGCAGCATGGTCCTCAGTCCCTTCAAATTCTCCGTTCTGAGGCTCACCTCAGAAGGCAGAAAGGATCCAGCCTGCTCTAAACTGGAAGGAGCTGTGCTCGCCCCTGCCCGATGCAGCCCTGCTCTCCTCCCCCCTCTACTTACTTTAAGTGGCAAAAGCGACTGCTTAAAGGGTAAGCTAACAGACACATGATCCAGCTTTTATTTGTAGAGCACTGACCACACTTCAGCACTTTATTTCCCTTGCCCTTTTTAAAACAGGCTATTCTTCACAGATTGCAGAAATGAATCCAAGTTAAGATTCCTCCACAGTCCCCCAGTGAGATACTGAATCCCCACATACACAAATGCAAACACACACTCTACATTCAGTCCTGCTGAGTGGAAAAGGCACCTTGAAATAAAGGTACCTTGAAATTACATTGCCTCTTGTGAGCCCCATGCACGTTTCTGTTTGGGGAATACTGCTGGGTCACTGAATCGAGGGAAACAGACATCAGGCTGTTCGAGGAAGAGCCCGCTGTAACTAGAGCAATACAGGGCCATTTTGTTTTAGAAGCATGAAACCTTAACTCTTTCCAGTGATCACTTTTATTAACACAAGGGGCCAAATTCAGAGTGAAATAAGAAACGGCAGCAGGAGGACTGAGTTGAGTGGAAGTTGCACACTGATGGAAAAGGTCTTAATGTGTGCAGTAGAGGGGTCAGAATTATTATACGCTAATCAGTGTAAATAAAGTATTAGTTACTCCTCTGTTAAAATGAGTACAGTCAGCAGAAGTTTCCCTCTTCCCCATCTCACTTTGAGGCATACCAATATGTAGCAATCAAAAAGCATTTCACAAAGTTAAACATTTATTAGGAACAAGAACTATTACAAAAAGATACCCATGGTCTAGATATATACAAGAGGTTTAAACATAGCATTTTCATGTACCTTTAGCTATAAAAATACATTAGATTAACTGTATCCTAATTTATAAATATAGTTCTTTAAAAAAAGTAGTATTTCATATGAAAGCCTTACTGTGCAATGAAAGAATATATACCCTCTAAGGGGTTATTTTAAAGTTAGTGTCTAATGTTATATAACTTAGAAAATTCAGTGTGTAGAGTCAAACCCTGATTTATACAATAAGAGATACATCAACTTTTTAAAAACTTGATACAGGAAAAAAAAGTGTTGAAATATATATTATACATATAAAGCCAGAATACTAAGATTTTAAGATTTTCAGATGATTTCAGTTACAACCACTGTTTATCAAAAGTGAATACAGAGATACATCAAGATAACCAGCCTTTTACTGTTTGCCTTACCTCCCTACTGTCTGACTGCAGCCCTAGAAAACCATTAAGTAGGCAAAAGTAAAATATTTGTCTGAGAAGATGTTTGCGCTCTAAGTGTATTACAAAAATAGAAGCTTATTTACAATGTTCCCATTTGGCCTTTCATGGGGTAGGGAGGACATTTTCTTCACTGGATGGGGAGATTTACCTGTCCCACATATCCACGGGAGGACAGGCACTGAGTTGTACACAGCTGTTGGAGGTATGTCATTTAAGAAATTAAGCAGTGTTGAAGTGCAATTTCAATGTTCAACAACTAATAAGGAAGTTTAGGCTCATGCAAACTTTTTCCTTACTTACCACCACCCACCTTCCTTCCCCCTCCAAAAAAAGGTCCGCTCACAACAGAGCTTGTTACTGACTAGCTGTCTCTCTGATCACAGAAGTTACCAGTTAAGTTCCTGCTTGCATCGGAGAATAGAGGTTAGACTTTCATTCCTGCTTCAAGCCCTGACATCCAAAAAACTCCAAGCAAGTCTTTACTAGCACTCTGGGGAGAGCTGTCAATATTCCACAGGAAACCTGTATCAGTTTGCTCTCAGAGGATGAGTCCAGTGAGATTAGCTAAACTTCCTAACAAGCTGACACCACTAAATCCTGCATACGTACAGCTCCTGCAGACCTGGGACTTCCCATTCTCTTGCCAGTGGTTCTCCGGTACAGAAACAGGAGGAGGGGGAAGGAAAGCAGTGAACTCGGGATCTGACGACAGCAGGTGGCTTTTCATCAATCTCGTAGTAAGTAATGTCTGGGTGTGCAAAGAAATTACAGCAGGAGATGCTGAGGCATGAACTTAGTGTGACAGCCACTCCGAGGATGCTATTCATGTACGTGCATGCTCATATGACTGTAAGCAAGAGACAATTCAAAGCAGTTTATTCCTCAGTGAAGGACCAGCTACAAGACGACGGCACTCTCGGGGGCATTTACTGCAGAGGTGCCGACACACTGAGTCCAGCCATAGCTTATCCCTTGGTAACTCATTTGTACACCCACATCTTTAGCATTCAGTGTGTGCTTGGGAGCACCTGCCTTTTTATACTGTACTTCCAGAACTCTATTTTAAGCTACATTCACAAGGGAAAAAGAAGCGATGAGAAGAGCTTATAAGTTTTACTCTCATAATGACAGCTCTGGCTCAAAAAATGAAGAGACGTTCACACAGCCTGAAAGTGAAAGAGAGAGGAGGACAGCTTCTTGCAGCTCTTCTGCTCCCTCTCCCAGATCAGAAGGACTGGTGTGGGATGTTTTCTGTGGGGTATCTACCATGCTACATGTTTAGAATTCAACTCTGTGTTATCACGGTAAGTACAGTGCAAAATCCTCTTGCAAAAAGTGCTATAGTGAAGGTATGAGATACAATTGTGACTCATTCGGAGCCAGAAGGGCTAGCAAGTCAGTAACTTGCATATGCAGCATGTGTAATGTGTGCACACCAAAACATCAGGTTCAAAGGACGCTTTAAAGTCTAGCTCTGTTGGGTGAAATAATGGCCCCAAAAGAGTCCTGCAGGAAACTCCCATCAATCTCATTCAGGGCTAGAATATCACCAATATGGAGGATGCACGTATCTTTAGAGAGACCAAGATAGCTCTTTCAAACAAAATTTCTTTAGATCCTTCCTTGAAAGTTTGCACTCCCATCCAAAACTTCATCTGCAGTCTTCACACAAACTCCATCAACGTCAGTTAAGTTGTATTAGCCCTACTACTCAGGTCCATTCATGCCAAGAGAAACCCACATGCCTCTGAAGGTGTTTAACAATCAACTAATTGTTTCACAATCAACTAATTGCTAAAGGTACCGGAAGTCTCTCTAACACGCCCTTGATGTCCAAGTCCTTCAGGGGTACAGTTTGAAAGCAGATGTCCCGCTGACAGGTGACTGACCAGCATTTTAGTCACAGGTAGCAGACAGATGTACAGCCAGGGACTCGCGTAGTACACGTGTGTGCTGTGCTGCCAGTAGGGTCAGTTAAATCAGTTTTCCAAGAGCCAGTTGACAAAATGGAGTCCAGTAGATTCAATGTTTCTAGAGGAAAAAAGTTAGGTGCTTCCATTTTCTTTCCTACCCCTCCCCTCCCACTTGCTCTGAATACACCCCCGATGTGTCACATTCAGAGTGTCAGCATTTTTAGGCCTTCTGTTTTCATGGACTCTTCTGGGAGAGTTTAATGGTGACTGTTTTCACTTCAGTATATTCTGCCAAGGCATATTCACCACTGGAAAAGAAGAGAGAGGAGGGAAAGGGACAAACGATTGTAGCATGTTAATGTGTGCTTCCCTAAGATAAGAGATTTCTGCACAAGTGCATCTTAGCCACGGATCAACAGCTGCTGCAGGTAACATTAGGCCATTAAAACCAGATCTGAACTAACATCAGCTATCATTTTGGCTCCCCACATCTAATAATCTATGTACACGCATGTATGCGCACACAATTACACCCTGTCGTTACTGTGGTCACAGTAACTCACAAGATGACACCTTGTGACTCTCGGCCTAGTGAAAACAGTATATTGTGAGACGCCATAAAAACAACATCCACATGAACATACTTATCAGTGCTTAAACAGTAACTGAAGTTACTTTTTCACTGAAAGTAGGCTTCTGTCAACCAGATAACTGCACATCAGGGGGGCACTCCAGAAATCGATGTTGATGACAAACCCAACCACTGCATTGTGTTGTAGTTGGTGGCAACTGCCCTCATTGCCGTGCCTTGCCCAAGGGATATACCCCTGACATCCTTTAATTAGCCAGGCAGTCAGGCAAAGTAAACCATAAGGTCTCAATATGTATGTCCCTGCTGAGGATTCATTCATTTGATGCACTTAGCAAGTGAGGCATCTGAGTATCTCAGAGCAGCAGATGCACCAGAACAGTTACTAGAAAGGGTTCCTGGAAATAAACCTGCCTTATGAAAGAAGAGGTGCATTAGATTCCTCTGTATGGTGTAATAAAACCCGCCTCTCTCATGCACAAGAATAAAATTAAGATATAAGTCAGTTTCTCAACTCTTCTTCTAACTTGTAGGGTGACCTTGTTTTAAAAATGTCTGCATTAGTAACTAGAGAGCAGGAATGTCTGGTAGCCAGCTGAAACAGGTCAGGCAGGGGAAAAGGGACAGAAGATCCTTCTGTAATTTCCTAAATTACAGGCAAGCTTAGAAGGCAGGGATCTCTTCTTGGAGATCATTCCTTGTTTTTCTAGCTCCAGCACTTGAAAGCTAGATGTGTGATGCAGCTGTAAAGGGAGGCCTAGATACCAGCATGTAAAGGTGGAGGACGTTTGAGGTAGATACAAGTGGCCCCAGACCAAAGTGATCTAAAAATCCTTCTTGATCTAAAGATCTAATTACTAAGAAAAAAATGCCTGCAAGTGGAATTGACTGAATGAAAGTTGTTAATAGTTTATAAAGTAGGTGAAGGTACTCCTGAAGGCACTGCTACTGTTCTCAGATCTGTGCTTTATATCCACACTGTACTGGCCTAGCACCAACCTGTGGAGCAAGCTGCAAGCCTGGTAGTTTAAAAGCAAATTCAACAATATTATTACCAAGTCACAATCACTACTGCATTTACCAACCATATATAAACAAAATACTGAGCAAAACTTACAGTTCTCTGCCATTGCCTGACATTTTAAAGCCACCAAAAGGAGCCTGTGCATAGAGTGCATTGTAACAGTTGATCCTATGATAAAAACATAAAAAGACATTTCAATACCAGGGAGAAGCAAGGTGATGACAACAGCAGCGTTACAAAAGGCTGAAATCTGTTACAGTTCCTTCACTTGAGAAATCAGATTGTAGCAATATCATCTTATTTTGCTACAGAAACAGAAGACATTTGAGTAGTGCTCCGAGTCTGATTCGTATCTCACTTCATCATCTCTAATGGCTAAGGCATTCATTCTGGAGCTGGAATTTATGTTGTGTTCCGGGTCATGCTTAAGGGTAGATGAAAGTCTGCCCCAGTTTAATGAAGTGCGTTCTGAAACAAACATGCTTACACAAAGTTGTCTAAACACTCACAGACAGGCCCTACCACCCACTTCCAGGTATAGAAGAAGAGCTGGCCTGCATTAGACACTTGTGTCACAGGAAAACGGAAGCACTAGCCCCATATCTGTAGACAGCGGGTAGGAGGAACTAATGCAGATGCCTCCTCAGCAATTTAGGAAGATGAAATGACTGAAGAGAGCCAGTTACGGCTTGGTGCAGTAGGACTGCACCTTCACGTGTGTACAGTACACAGATCCTTCAAAGCCCAACATCCCTTTTTTATTTAAATATTTTTCAAAGAGGTGTATTCTGGCACAAATTCTTGAAATCAGTCCTCTGTATGCATCAAGTTCAGAGACCAGATCCAATTCCTATCTTCAGTGGGAAAAAAATATCAGAATTCCACCTTTAAAACTATTCTAATATAAAATAAGAAATGTTGTAAGTAAAATAGCTACTTATCTTTCTGACAGTGGTACGATGCCATCTACTGCCCATAATGGTTTGTGCAAGACCCCAATTGATGCTACCTTAAGATCATAAGAGTTGCTCTTTTCTACATACATGATTTTGGAAGGCATCACGTCTGGCGGAACTTAGTACAACCCTTACATTTTCAGAGTTCTCCAGATGTAAAGAACTACAATGACTGAATGAACAAACGCACCATTTTGTGCCAGACCGTCTGGTCCTCACCGCCTTATTTTGATGAATGGATGTTGCTTAGGAGAATATCAAGAATTGAACAGACTACTAACACATCTGACCTCCAGCATTTACACGGGATTACAAATCATACAGCCCTCCCCACCCCCAGCATACAAAAGCACAGCCCAAACTGAGATCTCACACTGCTTACCAGACAGTTCCTGACTGCAATGCAGAAGCTAACATTAATGCTCTGTCCAGATTCTTTGTGAACACCGCAGCCGTGAGTCCATACTCAGTATTGTTGGCTCTTCTTATGACCTCTTCTATACTCTTGAACTTCATAATTGGCTGAACTGGCCCAAAAATCTGCACACAAATTAAACATTAGCATGGGACAGCCTTTGCTACTCGCGGTAATTTTGAAGTAATCAGAATCAGAAGCTCTGTTTGGATACTATATTTGAAGCGTTATATACTAGCTTTTCTAGAAGTCACTGGTTGAGTCTCTTAAAAACTGGTCACTAAACTGAATTTAAAGGAAGTACAGTGATGTGCTGCAGTGGTTAATAAATGCAAAGATCCAACATCTAGCGGATCATCTACAACAATCAAATAAGCAGTTAGATCTGGGCAAGTTTCAAATGATTCATCCTTACTCCATTTACAATTCATTCCACTTCTGGACTCAGAAGAAGTTGAATGCATTCAAAAAGAAATTAATGTACTTCAAGCATTGCAAGTTTTCTTCTTTGGCTGTAACTTTGCTTCTGCAAGTGTATGCAGTTAATTTGCCTGCAGAGCATTTACCACGGATGCGTTTGACCACAGACTTGGCATCCCAGGTTGTTAGCATAGAAGCAGCCAGCACACACAATACTTCCCAGTTTTGGGGATGGAATCTCCCATCACAAACGCTAACAAAGGTGGGGCCTGCGTGGTCTTGCAATACAATAATCGTTCCCCTACTGAAGGTGAGATAAAGTCTCACTTGTGCCGCGTTGAGGGCTTGGCTAACCAAATTGCCTGGCCCTTCAGCCCATAGAAGTGTTTCTATTTTTCACCCTTTTGGAAGATGCAGGTATTTAACCGGAGCCTTGATCCTAGGCAAAGAAAAAAATGTGCATTTGCAACAAAACCGTGTATGAATGAAACTGGATAAAGCTCATGAATCATGACTGGGGATTTGGAGTCAGTTCATTAAAAAAAAAAAAAAAAAGGCCTGTCATGGGATTTTCAACTTTTATCCCCCTCTATTTTTAGAATGCAACTCATGCCCAGACTGACTGATATCTTTCCCAGGTTCCTTGGAGATTCTGCGGCAGATCTGAGACATCTAAATATTTTGTCGGGAATGAACAGTAAGCAGCCCCATAAAATGCACTAGGCTAAACTATAAAAAACAAGTGCCAGTTGGACTTCAGCAGCTACTTATTTTCCATTGGGGAACATGATGAAAAGTAGATTAACTATATTTCAAAGGAATATCACAGGATCTAATCACATGCAGCTTGTTCATTTTTTCTGCATATGGATAATGGAAGCCAGAGTATTAGATCTGCATTTTGCTGGCTTTGACCATACTTCTTATTGGGAAAAAATGGTCAGTCTCAGGGGATTTCACCATGGGAAGAGAATCTGAGATTATTTCAGACGCTAACACTACTTGAGAAATGTCCTTCAGTAGCAGCATAGCAGGGCCATTCCTTCCCTGCTCACCAGCTTCAGGTCCCAGAGTCCTCGTTCCCTCTTTCTGCGATAAAGCAACTCCTTTTTACAAAGAAGCGGATCAAGAACACACGTCATACTCTCCTCTATCATTTGGAATCAGCATGTACTGAAATCAGCTAAGCAATTTCAAGTTTACTCAGTAGGAGGTGTGTGAGAGCATGGCACACACAGCCATCAGTCTGTACAGAGAAGGAGTGTATAATTCTGTCTTCAGAAAACCTTCCAAACTACAGGGCAACATTGAACTGCTCCAGTCTGACACTACTTCAGTTATTTTTACTGAGCTTTAAAATCTAGGATTCTGTCAGAAACCAGTCCAGCATCACTATTCACAAATAGCATTTACAGCAGCCACATCTAGAAAAGGCGTTTGTTTTTATTTTCTGTTATATCAAGTTCTCTTGAAACGAGACTCAAAAGCCTTCAGGTAATGATACGTACTAGATTTTTATGTGGGTTTGTTACTGTACAGTGAGCACACTCACAGGGCTACTTCACTTTTGGAAAACAAAATAAAATGGGGGAAAGCAGCAAGGCAGTAGAAATGGCTGGCAAGCAGGCACTCCATTAGTTGCACAAAAGAATAAAATGCTGCTAAAATATTTTGGCAGCATTTTTGCCTGTGCTGCTCTCCTCCTCACATCCTCTCCCCCCCCCCCCCCCCCCCTCCGGATTCAAGCTCACCTTGCAGACACTTCATCAGAAGAATATGGATTTCACAGTTTTTAGGTTGTCGTAATAAGTAAAATATGTGAAATTTCTATTCTCCTTTCAAGTCTTCACTTCAAACCACGACCACACCTCTTTTCTACAGCTCCTTTCCCATTTACATCATGGGAATGCATCTAAAGGTTCAGGTGACTTGTACCGTACCTCTTCTTTGGCGATACGCATGTTGTCAGTGACCTCTGAAAACACAGTGGGTTTTATAAACAGGCCTCTGTCTTCAATAGCAAGACCCCCACACTCCAGCTTAGCACCTTCTTTCTTCCCGCTTTCTATCAGCTCCAGGATCTTATCAAACTGGTTTTGGTCAATCTGTCAGACAAAAAGACAGAAAACATCAGTGATTTACCATCGCTGTTCCAGAGGCTGAGACCTGCTGCTGCCACGTTGTATATCCAGGGACATGTTTGCAGGGCACTGCTAGAGCAGGTAAATTTACATCTCATCTATGACTGCAAATCAGGCAATAAGCACGATGAAAGACAGGAGATAGGCATCACCCTGAGCCACAGAAAACAGAAGGTGAAGGTACATATGGTAGTTTAACCTAATAGTTTGCTGCCACATGGAGGGAGTCTCTTCACTTTCCCTTCCGCTGCATCCCAGACACGCATTTCCATGGCTCACTTCACACCAGCTCTGGGACCTACTAATTGTCCCTCATAGCATCCTTCTGGACAAACAGTCCAACTGTGAGATAAACAGGTTCACACTACAATGAACTGGGTGAACCCCAGAGCTCAAAGGCTCATAGTGAACGGGGCTACATCTGGCCGGCAGCTGGTCACTCGGGTGACTTCAGAGCAACTACTGCACTGAAGTCGTATTTGTAAAAATAGAATCACCTTTCGAGGATCTCAGAGACTAGTAGCATCCCAGGATGTTTCGGTTTTCTGCACTGGCAGGAGACATCCCTCCATCAGCACAGTGGGTCGCGTGCTGGGGAGAGGTGTAGAAGCCCAGTACTGACCAGTACCGGTCCTTCTTTTGTGCTCCACGTGCAGCATTGCACTGCAGGTGCTGCCAGGTTTCAAACAAAGGAACACGGCTATTTCCACGATGCATAATTAAGCAATGAAACACCTCCTCACAGCATGCTGCAGGTAGGAAAAGACTAATGGAGATGTTCAAACAAACAAAATCAATAAATCCATGCAGGTGAATTAAATAAAAGGCTCCACCAGTGGCTCATGGTTGCCTGGGAGGTGATTCTGAATGCCAGCTATCACCGAATGCTTGTGCTGGTTCAGTACCCCTCCCTACACATCTGCTTTTATTTTGGCAGGGCCAGTTGCCAGTTGGGACTGTTTACACGGAGTGTTCCACGCTCGACTCCTCCAGATTACAGACTATATCCTGTCCCTTGCTAATCCTGGCCACACACAATCCAAGTTTTCATGCTTTTAGACAAATATCAAAGCTTCAGGAGGGTGTCCTTAGGGTACTTCTGGTACACAGCAAAGCCAGAACAGCACATCTCCTGCCACACAGATGTGCATATCACATGCGCTGTGGACAGCTTGCACTAAGTGCTCGTGTTCCCTCGTGCGCTATGATGCTACCCGAGAAAACACTTGATACATGCTACCGCACAAAGAAATGCGTGCCCTCATGTAGAATACAGGGTGTCACATAAGTAAGCTTGGCAGGTGTCACGCATATTGTCTCTTTGCCTGGTTGCTTAGTTGCCGAATGTAAATAATTTGAAAATATCTGCAACTGCTTTCCATCCTGGCATGTCTGTGATCCAGACCAATCCAGTTCATCCACTTCACAACACAGAAAACAAAACAAGGATATTTATACAGCTGTAACTTGTTGCAAGGCAAACTACAGTTAGATGAAAAGACACTGGGGAAAGAAAACATTTGTAAAAATGACATGCAAGGGTGGAACTGTTTGTCATTGTAACTAGAGCTTACAAGGCTTGTTTAAATTCTGTTCCCTATTCCACTATTATTTATGGTTTGACTATTGCCTTCTATTAAAAACACACTAGTAGAGCAAATTCTATTTTTTGTCCATCTAATTCAAAAAAGAGGAAGGCTTTTAAAAGATCGCTGTAATGCTGAGAACCCCCAAATCTTCACGTCTTGCTTCATTTAATTCAAGATTGCAAGACGCGGTTTTTCCTTTTCCAAGCCTAGCATTTGTAGTCCTACAGAATAATCCCACAACTGTGTCCAACTGACTGACACACACTCTTTCTACTCACACATTCTACTTTCAAACTTTAATCCTAACATCCACAAACATCTACGATCTAAGAAAAATATTCACCGTCTCAAAACTCAAGCAGTGGGGTTTGGGCTGAATAACTTCTGGCTAGCAAGTACCACATAGCAGCTTTAGAGCTTATTTTCTTCCTGTAAACCATCCTTTATAGTCCAGAAACCCCAGTATTTGGGGTTTTACGGCAAGAAAACTAGCCTAGTCTTGTTCTGATTTAATCCCTGTTCTAGTCCACCAGGACCTTAGTCTTACCTAACGCAGTCTGCTGTTCACAGCTTTGTAAATGCTCTGGTTAACCAGCTTGCCATCTGTGCAGATTTACTTTATTCTTTCCTATGATACAGCTCACAGGAATCCGAAGTTGAAAAGTGCCCTTGGTCTGTTATTTGAGGTTGGCACTTTACTCAAACAGCCCTGATTACCCTTCAGGTCTCTTGTGGTGTCCTTTGAATTCCAGCCAGCCAACACAGTCAGACACATGTGAGCTTTGGCGAAGTCACATCAGAAGCATGCCTCACTTCTATTTAAACTTAATACTGTTTAAATTTGACTTAATTTTGATCGGAGAAGCGCAGTTTATACCAACATAACCCAATATTGCAGCTGACACAGTATTTTCCCTATACCCACGCCACAAGCATCCATGCCAGTGCACGGTAATACATATCAGGAAACTGATCCGACTAAAACGTTTCTTCCTCACTTCCAAAAAGGCTGGTTCAGCCCTGAATCAGCCAGTTCCCCAATCTAGCTTATAAACGCGGTACAATATAGGAAGGAACAGCTGCAGACAGGCCCAATTTTCCAGGACTAGCTTACATCAAGTTCTCACAGAACAGTACTGTCTGTCCCTCTCCAGGGTGTCCCCTGCAGCTACCCAGAGCACTGTGCTCAGCTTGGTTTCACACAGCACCAGCTCAGAGCTCGGGCTGCAGAGAATCTCCTATTTCACGCTTTTTGAGCTCTGTTTAAGTTCCTGGTCCCGTTGTCTGGCTAAAAGCACCCAGAGCTGGTGATGATGGGCTACAAACCCCAGAGCCTAAGGGCTGGCTCCAACTTCTTCACGTTGCTGGCGTCTAAGCCAGTGATCGTCCCAGAACGGGGGCTATACAGCAGCCTCCGTACAGGTTTTGTTCATCCTCTGACCCACAGAAGGAGAGTAAAAGCAATGACCTGGATCTAAGGAAACTAAGGCCCAAAGTAGAGAGATGAAGGGCAAGAGGAAGAGATTTTTTTCTCCTAGTGACTCTTCCTTTCTCCATCACTTCAGAAAACCCCCTTCCTCACAGCGCAGCAGGTTACTTCAAGAACAGAGGAGAAATCTGGTCTGGAAACTACAGTTCAACGGTAGCTTGTGGGCAGGTGTGAATCTTTGCTACTTTGGAGGTATTTTAAACCCTTGTGACACGACATCATTTCTCTCTTCTGCTCGAATTTCTGCGTGTTGCATCTTACAACAGGCTCCGGAGAGAAAGCAACCATAGCTGCAGAGGAAGTGGTTTGCACTGGGAGCCACATGAAAGCCTAGGGTTTCGCAGTTTCCTTCCACTTTCCCAACACTTTCCCATCCTGGACTTGACAGCTGCATGCAGAGAACTTCAGGTATGTGCACATTGGTGCTCTCTCTCCCACCCACAGGCAAGCCAGAACAGGGAAAGAGGACATACATGCCATATTTACAGCCTGGCCAGACTCTATTTGTACTTACTGTTACCCTCAATTACAGCTCTGTCTGCAGTCTCCCTTAAATCACAGCAGCGATACCAGAGCGTGGTGCTCAGCCAGCCTGCCGAGTACTGAGGGCAAGGATGAGCTGAAAGAAGCAGCCCAGTTCTACATGTTCTGCCCAGTGCGGGGTGTTTCACCCTTTAAAACCCCACTACTACTTCCTACGATTTCAGGGGCTGCTCTCATCAAGTCAGTGGTCTTTGTCAGAGCAGCCAGATGAGCATGGTCCTCACAGGACTAATTATTAATGCAACTCATTCACTGCTACTAAGAGCTGTGTAAGGCTTAGGATGATATTATATCAAACAAACAAACAAACAAAAGAAATAAAGCTGAGAGCTCTTAACAGAAGGCAAGAGTAGACCCTGTGATAGTTTGAGGGTCAGCTCATCTCTGCTGAAGCAAGCTCCAACACAGGATTATCTCCCTAAGAATGCTGAGCAGTTTGAAATCTCTTTCTAGGCCAGTTACAGGGATAGATGCAGAACCAGAATGATCTGAGGATGTACATTGCCTTATTCCCCATAGATAAGAACACACAATTAAGATTTCCCTTGCCCAGATCAAGTGTGAATGGGCCTAGAGCTCCAGATAAGGGGAGGCAGATGTCCCATGGTCATCCCCTCACTGAGAGATCCCATATGGCATCAAGGAAGAAAATCTCACAGTGCAGTACTGAGAACAGGAGGCCTGGGCTATAGCTTTCTGGGATTCCCCCTTTATTTTTGGAAGCAAGCAGTGGCCCTGCAGAAGATCTGACTCAAGGATCATCTTCCTCCAGAGCTCTCGACTTCAGCTGAAATCGCTTTGAAAGGAAGAAATAAGACGAAGGCTCTGGAAGCACTGACAAAACTGGTTGTGACATCAGCTTGGCATGGTTCTTCCTGCTAATTCAGCTGAAACCTCTCCAAAGGATCAGAAGCGGGGCAGAGGAGGAGAGGGAAAGTGGGGACTCAGGAGTCTCTGGGTTTTAACTACTTGTCATCACCAGCACAGCCAAGTAGCTGAATGGTCGTTTCTGCAGCTGCACCCATCTGTGCGTCGCTGTTCCTCGCTGCAACATGCTTTGTATTACTGTACCAGGGAGGCAGCCCCTTCCATAAAGCTGGATAAGAAGTGAATTAAATACATTTGTGTTTAAAAAATTACAACATAACATTTCAACAGTTGTGATTGATTGGTATTTAAAATAGAGAGAAAAATAAAGCCATGATACATTACTCACCCTCTGGGCTTCTGCTGGGACCATATTCACAAGGATAATATTTACACAAGGAAAATTAAACCAAAACGCAACCAATAACCAAACAATGACTGTTCTCAGGCACACGGTTACCTGGGGCCCTTGTTCAGTTCTGGCATCAAAGGGGTCTCCAACGAGTCGCTTCTTTGCATACTCCACGCTGCGCTTGACAAACTCCGGGTATATCTGCTCCTCCACAAACACGCGCGAGGCCGCCGTGCAGCACTGCCCTTGGTTGAAGAACACGCCTTGATGGGCACACTCCACTGCCAAGTCCACTGCACCACGGCCCAGGAGGAAAAAGCGTTACCACATGCACAGTTTCAGCCCTTCAGTGTTTCCAGACTTGTTTTTTCCTTTCTCTTTTGAAAGCCTTCTTAAAAAATGCTGACAATGGTCCACACCCTCTGAAGACACTCACACGGCCTCACATTGCCCTCAGACCCAGCTCTCTTATTATTTCCGCCCCCCTTCCTGCCTTTTGTCTGTGTCTAGCTGGCCACAGCCACAGATACTTTCTTCACAAGGACTCGTTGAGGGCAGCAACTAGGTTTTCTCCACTGTGGGAACTGAGACGTGGATCCCTAGATACCACGCGTCGGTTCCTGAAGACTCGTTTCAGTGGTGACTGTTTAGAAAGCAGCATGCCCTTCTGTCGCACAGCCAGCTCAGACCAGCTCCTTGCAATACTCACCGTTAACAGATGGCACAAGTACCCCTGGCTTTCAACCTCCACAGGACAGGGGAGAGTATTTTCCCAAGCCAGACAGGATTTTCATATCCCTTTAGTGGCCACAGCTTACATATATTTCCTAGGGCTACTCACACAGTCCCAATGTACTACGCAAAACGAGTTGTGCAGACCCCCAGGACAGAGGTGAGCTCTGGATTAGATGAGGACCTATGAAACTTTCCTGTCGTATGAATGCCTGCATAGGGCTGCATTTTAGGAAACTACTTTCCCCACCTTTTGGCTCAGGCCTTGCAGTACCACCAAAGAGAAGGCACCACAATAGAAAAGACACACAAAAGCAAGATTTATCTGCAACTACAGCCATCCCCAGGGGAGACAACAGGATAATGGTCTGCTCATTCTTTCAGGGAAAGGACCCTGTGCTAGGGAAGAGCTCAAGTGCAGCACAACATTGTCCTGCTCTTGGACAGGGGTTTTCTCTAGCCTTTTGGGTGAAGGAAGCAGCAAACACCAGCATACTGATGGCCAAAGGACAGCAGAGGCACGCAAAGAGCACCACACCTGGTGTATTACAGCAAATAAACACAGCAGCCGATACTTACAGTCAGCATCTGCACACACGATGCAGGGGTTTTTTCCTCCAAGCTCTAACGTCACCCTTTTGAGGTTGCTTTTGGAAGCAGCTTCCTTGATCAGTTTTCCGACCTGTAGCATTGAGACACAAAGAGGACACGGGCTGTTTCTCCTGAAAGCCTTAAAGTGCGTCATGTGAGATGCTAGCAAGTAAAAAAGCCTAGTGGGTGGCTGAACAGGTAGAAGTCAGGGATTCTTAAATGCCTTGAGTTTCCTACTGCTGTGATGAGCTGGGTTAAAAGCAGCCCCAGAATTAATGTCTGTTTTAGGCAGATCTGAAATGGTGGGTGATGTGGGAGAGCTACAGGAACTGTGCTCTGAAGCTACCTGCTACCCAGAGCTGCAGAACAAGGCATTTCCCACCCACTGCAAGGTAGTGACCGACACTGGCACTCACTGGGGCTCCAAGGATTATGTTTTATTTTAAAAAATGAGGAATTAAACTTCTTCAAGTAGAATTTGACAACACAGTGATAAAAACTGGCTGTTCCTATCTGCTACCACTCCAGTACCAGAAAGCCAAAGAGAGGTTTTGACATTTAGGAGAAACCTACGTCTTTCTGATAGTTTAGGCTGAGCTGCTTCATGCACACGAGTGGCTGAGATATGTCCCTTCCTAGGCAATACCTGAGGATGGCAACGGATAAACTCTGCCTAGCTTTGCTGTAGCGCTCTCTTCACAGGAGCCTGCTCTGATGATCCGGTGGAATTTATCTGGCCACAGGGAAGGATTAACTCTGCTTCCAGATTTTAATCCAAATAATGTCAAACTAAGGGAATTTCTCCTCTCCACCTCCCCCAGAAAAAATGTTTTTCCCAAATTCTGACTATGCTATTTCTTTTTTATACTGCTAACACCAAAGCAGCAATTTATCTTCCCTTTTTGTGAAATGGAATTGCTCACAAGAAGGGCATAAATCAAATGTCAGTACCATTTAGTAATCTAATTTTATTAGAGACAATCTGCATTAAAACACTCTGGGAGTTTCAATTGTAAAGGCAGGTTATTATTATTATCATTTTAAGCGTGACCTTATATTTGAATTTCTTCACTTTGTAACTGTTCTTCTTGTATCTTACCTTTGCGTATGGCAGTTAACTTCCTTTCTGCCTAAAAATATTGTTGCCCTGCAGGGAAGCTGTGAGAAAGTAAAGCATGTAGCAGCTAGCTGGCAGTTCTAGGTCTCCATTTCTCATGGTTGCCTTTGTAACTCAAGCAGGACTCCTAAACCTAGCAGTACAGATCATCTCTAGTCACCCAGCAGCCCAGACCCAGAGAGAGAAGAAAAAGTGATGCATCATGCTGCAGAGGAACATAGCTTCACAAGAGGTATTGCTACAGGCTAGCTGGCCGAGGAGGAGCAAGTTAACAGGCTGAGGGAAAGGAAGAAATCTAGACGGGAAAACTCTCGTGGAGTTTGTGATCAGCATTTCCAGGCTGGCCCTGAGCCCAAACTGGGGCTTAAAAACTAAGTCAAAATGTATTTTGAATTAGCTTCACTTCCTGGCTCAGAAACAGTAGCATTATGCTGCAAATACTGCAGAGGTGCAGCTGAACTCACAGATGGGTGGAGGGGGAAGAAAACACTTCAAAATTACACATGCATTAGTGAAGAATCTGTCTCCCTTGGTGTTTCCTGCACACCCATGGATTAGGAAGACAAGCACAGCTTCTATAGGAGATTTTTGCCTATGGGCTCCAGCAGCTGAGGTTTTCCTTCTCCCCTAATCCACTGGATACTCCTTTTTCATTAAAAACCCAAACAGATCCATGTGGGCTGGATGAGTCTATAAGCTCTATTGTTTTGACATAGCCAGCATCTAATCCTAGCTAAAAGTTTCTGATCTAGGATTTGGAGACCAGCATAAACCTGAATAAGCTTCTAGATTACACCAACTATCAAGAGAGTAAAACCTCACTGTGAACTTTTACTTTATTGTGTTCTTATTTGTTCCCATGATCTCTGTACAGAAACGGAGGCTTAACACACCTTCTCCTTTGGGATAAGCTAAGCAGCTAATACAAGTACACAAAGCCACTAGATGGTACTGTTGTTAAATGCAACAGCTTTTGAGTGTTTTACGAGTTACCTTTACTGACCAAGATACTATTCGAGGTAATTTGTCATAATTAAGCAATTAGATTACACTCTGCAATTATGAGGACAGGCATAAGAATGGACGAATTCAGCGAATGATTGACAAGAATAATGTTATTCAAGAAAATACAAGTGAGGAGACTATATCTGCCTCGGTTGTACCCATTGGTGTCAGCATTTCCATTCTTTGTACGTTGCCCCGTCTTCCGGGTGCGTGTATAAGTTGCAAGGAAAATCTAGAGCAGTGAGTGGAAAAAACATTCACGTTTCTAAGCACACTTTGTCTGAGACTTTGCAGCACTTGTTACTGGAGACAAATTTATTTGCATGTCACAGCTGTGCTCAATTCTATGGACTAGGCCAAGCCATACATTCTTTTCCCCCACATAGGCACGGAAGAGGATGGCTGGAGGTGCCTGATACTGCAGAGGCCTCACTTCCATCTCTCTCCTAAGCAAGGCAGCTGTAGCTATTTACACTGGAAAAAAATGAATAGAAGGTGCTTCACTGTGCAGGTCTCAAGAGAAGCTCAAATGTTAATCCCATCCACATCAGCAGAGGAAGCTGTGGGCACAGGGCCATGTTTTTATTTAAGTCCTAGTTCCTCAGTGGTAACTAAAGCCAAGGAAGAATTGTTCGGGGCCCTGACTGACATGTTTTCCACTTGCACACGTTTGCAGGGCAGGATTAGTAGGCAATCTTGCCCAGAAGCTCCATCAGGTCAATGACATGATGTTAAATCCCTGCCAGCCTCTCCTGTAGACTATCCTACCTTGTGTCAGAACATCTGGTGCTTACAGTTCTTATTAAGAAATGTGGCAGTTTGGCAAAACCCAGTTTACAGAGGTGGGACTTTCACTAGAGCAAGAATCAGTAGCAAAAGCAGAGGGACCTGACCAAGACAAATCCCAAACACTTCTGAGAAATCCTGTTACATGGAATGTGATGGAAAATAGAGCTGGTAACACAGAAATTACCAATATTTCATTGGTGCTGTCTTAGGAGAAGATGCAAATAGAAACAGCAGGTGTTTTATCAGAAATCCATTACCTACCTTTGTTGATCCAGTAAAAGCAATTTTATCAATACTGTGATGGGTAGAAATAGCAGCTCCAGCTGTGGGGCCATAGCCTGGAACAATGTTCACCACACCTGGAGGGAAACCCACCTGAAACAGAGGTTAAATACAGCTTTGTAGAGAGGGATTTTGAGCACTCTGAAGGATATCTGCACTCCTGAGAGCTGCAGTTCAGTTTTCAGGAAGCTTGAACTAGTAGCACTGTATTCTTAAGGATGAGAAGAAACCTTAAAAACAATCACAGTAACTCCTACAAAGCATTTCCCTTGCAAGCATTTCTATAGCATTTATAGGAAGGCTGTGCAAACCCCATTCACCTTTGTAGCCTCACACAAGATAAGTGAGCAAAACACCTTAATTCTTGAATAATCAACAGCATCACCTCATTTTACTAATCTCACTGAAATCAAGTTCAGGACACAAATATACATTTCCCTATTAACATACAAAGCACAGATATGCAAAAAACCCCACATCTTTAATGTGCCTAGTGCATGATAAAGTACTTCAAGCTGCATGCAGCACCTAAAAACTGAAAGTTGCAGGGAAGGAACCCATACTAGATACATCCCTGTTTTCCAGACTCTCCAGTAACAGAGCTGCGTGCTACCAGCTGGAGTAGATGTGGGTGAAAATAACAGCCATGCTTAGGAAATGCCAAGATTCAATAAGAATTCTTGGAGGAGTCCCAGTTCAAAATCAAAAGAGAGCAAGTCTTTTGGCCAAACTTGGCCCTCAGCTACTGCCGTGCAGCTGGAGCCAAGGGGTAACTGCATGAAAGTTTGTTTTGAACAAAGGTTGACATTTGTGGTTCTTCAGAGGCTAGAGGGATTAAGAAGTCAGTAAAATCTCACTAGATGATGGGGGCTAATAAAACAGGAATACAAGAGCAGATGGTAATAGACTTATGCCAGTTTCCACCGCATTTACAACCTAGATTAGCCAAGTAGTCATTCTGCCAAAAGAGACAAATGGCAAAACTTTAGATGAAATTCTAGTGCAAGAAAAAGTGTGGAACTTATTGGTCTGTTTTTTTTACTTCCTGAAATAAGAGTTTCAAGGATTATGCTCTTCTAGGCTAGCCCTTCCCTACTACTGATTGCACAGGCTGTTTTCCCTGAATTTACTAACAATGGAATTGCAAGATATTAAACGTCCAATTCATTTCACATGGCTTTTTAATAAAAGAATCTCAATTAATGCAGCTGCTCCTTCCTAATATAGAAAAAAAAGGAAGAAATTGCTTACGTGCTACCTTGGAAAAATTACTTTGGTAAGATTTTTTTTTTTAACAAATTAGAAGGGCAGTCTGATTCTCCTATGGATGCAACAACGATAAACGAGAATTTGATAGAGTTTGCATCTTGGCTAATGAGTTTTCAGGAAAACGTTGCATGTCAAACTGTGCAAGTAGTGGTGTTTGGAGTCAGCAGCAAAGCCACGAGGAAGCAAAAAAATGTTTCAGGTCACCCTGAGGTAGATTTTTTTTTCTGTTTTTCAGCAAAAATAAAAGCCAAAATATTTTGGTTGGCCCAAAATTATTTCATTAATTGTATCACAGTTCTGCTTGTGTGTTAACATCTTCTGCATCCTACCAAGAATTAAAAATGAAAAAGTTGAACTTATTGTTCTGAAAACCTGCAAGGAATGTAGCTAATTTTGGATGGAGAAAGGGATATCTTCAAATAAAATTATTCTGCTCTAATTACATTTCTGCCTTGAAGTGTAAACTAGCTGCAAGAAACAGCTTGAATTTTCAGCTCAAAAAATTAATTGCAACAGAACGGAATGGTTCTTCTGGGGAAATGCTATACCTGCGTTTGGGGAACTGTACGTCAGAGTGAAAAGATCACTGGTGTGGCAGGTCATGATAAATGCACCCTATGGTCACTCATCTTGTGTGATCTTATTAAGTCAATTAGCTGTAGGAGGTTCTTAAGTGGTAGTAGTTTTGCATTGCCTTTCAAGGCAGAGGAGCCCTAGGTGTCAATTTATTAGCATACCCTTCTGTTTTCTCCCAGGCTAAGCCAAGAACAGATAGAATCATCCCTATTAGACTGAGCCTAACAGGCTTTTCCAGTTGAGAGGCAAAAGCTTACCTCCAAACCCTTTAGTTTTTGCTCACAGTTAGTCACATAATTAGATATAGGAGCTGACATTTTACTAACCAGTCCCAAAAGGTACTGTGCACCTTCTACCACCTCCATATGATAAATATCTGAGGACACCTGGGATCCCTACCTGACAAGACCTAAAACAACATTTTGAAGTCTCAGCCTATGATCTTCCCTCTGTGTCAGTATAGGAATTGGCTTTAAAGGCCAGATGTAGCTAAGTTGTTCTATAAGCCACATAAATATGAAGAATTATTTCACATGGCACTCACTCTGTCTTAGTTATCTCACTTTAAAACGCTACGAACACAGCGCTGTTATCTATCACACTCTTTTTTGCCTCATTGCCTAATAAAACTGAGCTGCAGTCTTTCCCTCATTTGGGAGAGGGGAAGACAGAGCAGAGGAATAAAAGCACCAACTCAAATTATAGTCTTACTTACAATCTTAGAAGAACAGTACGTAAACGGGCCGTTCAGATTTCCTTACCTCCTTAATCAGCGAGCCGATGTACAGCGATGTCAGAGGCGTTTGTTCAGCTGGTTTAATAACCAAAGTGTTTCCACAGCACAGTGCTGGTGCCATCTTCCAAACAAGCATCAGCAATGGGAAGTTCCACTGCAAGAGCACAAGAGGTCAGTTGGATGAGACCCCTACTCACTTCCACACAGCATTTCCCCCACCTTCAGGCAGCTCATGGAGAAACAAGCAACTGGGAATATAGCCACACAGAAAAGTGCTAACAATACTGCATTTGCACAGACTACAGAGTGCCTCCTTGATTCCCCCTGAGATCCCAAATACCATTGGCAGTTCTCAAGTTAATCCTTGAAGTTGACCAAACCTTTGCATGATGTGCCCTCTTTCTTTACAGGAGTCTGATCACATTTCGTGTAGGATTTTGGCTGTTCACAGAAACCATGCTGGAGGCAGCGTTCTGA
Organism: Anser cygnoides; assembly: GCF_040182565.1. Taxonomy (NCBI): domain Eukaryota; kingdom Metazoa; phylum Chordata; class Aves; order Anseriformes; family Anatidae; genus Anser; species Anser cygnoides. The sequence goes on from NC_089883.1 coordinate 3,547,048, forward strand.
TGCATCATTTTTGTACAGCATCCGTATGCGGGGGAATTATAGGGAGAAACTGCTCAATGAAAGAAACTCAGTTTTTCTGTGTTAGGTATTGTCTGAATAGTTAGGAGTTATACAATATCATTCATTTCCAGTTTATAACTAGGAAACCAGTGGGTGTTCAGTCATGGAAATCCAGGGCAGCTCTTATTCTCCCTTCAAATTGTAAATTGCTCCTTTCCAATTAGTTCTCTTTTTTGGAATTAGGAACCAGTCCCCATCAGTTTCCTCTGTGCTAATCTCTTTCATGTTCATGGGTATTTGTAGATCTTGGAACCTAAGCAAGAAGTGGAAAATCTAGCTCACACTGAATCTCAGGAAAGGTCATTTGGCAGCAGGAAGGATTTCTTCATTAAAAATAATTAATGCTGCTTTAGGGATGATGGAAGCAGGCCAACAGTAAGGAGACTTCTTGTCAAGTCTCAAGCCACAGGCCTTCAGTTATCAACAAAGATGCCAAATATGTTAGGAATCCACAAATTCACACTTGCAAATAAATTAGCAGTGTAGCTTTTAAGAGATGAGTTCTGTTCTAACCCAGCAGCCCTGAGACAAAGTGGAGTTTAGTCTAACGTGCTGTTCTTCAGCTCATCTCTCCCTCTTTCCCAGACCCGTTTCATTTCAGTGATCTCCAAAGGCCACATCCCACAATTTGCCCATCTGACTTTTTTTCCTAAGCCTTCTTGAAGTTCTTAGTTCTCATCTTAGGCCATCTGCACCTTCACTACTTTTCTACACTTTCAGAGTATGACATAACTCTACCAGGATCTTTCTGCTGGAGAATGGCTGGTGAAAGTAAGTTAGAAAAGGTCATCAGGGCTGCTGATGACATCACCTTGGGATAAAGTTCAGTCAAACACTGCACTTTCTAAGAACTTCCCTTGATAAGAAGGTTAGTTTAAATAGAGTCAAGCCACAAGAGGACTGTTAACTGGTCTAGGGAGACATGCAGAATAGTGACAGAATCCCTTGGTATCAAGGAGGAATACACACATCCACTGACTGTTCATGTTAGAGATCAAACTGGAAAGAAAATAATTGAGAGGAGTTATTCTAAGTAAACTGGAAACAGATGTGGTTCTGTTGACCCCAATCATCCTTTCTGCAAACACTGTTGAACCTGAGACATATTTGGTCTTTCTATTGTATTTATTGCTGATATAAGGTCGACCTGAAACAGTAAGAGTCCCACAATTTCCCCTTACAGTGGCCCTCCAAAATATCCTACATGCAGGCTTTTGAAGTTATCATTTCTGAAAGCATTGCTGAGTGCCAAAGGTAGCTGAAGGATGACAGGGAGATACCTTTTAATTGATGATAGCTAATCTCACAACACTGATGATCATCAGTGAGGAATCGGATGTTTTGATCTTGTGTCACAAATTCTAGCTGCTTATGAGCAGTCACACTGCTTGTTCACCCAGAAAGGCTGCGCAGAAGTCATTAAGCCAAATGTCTGATAATTAGTATCAACCACCTCCCAGTTTGCCTCACCCTCGCAGGGCTAAGTAGACCGTACCACCTTATCACCGGGGATACAAGCTCAGTCCAGCTGAAGAAAAAGGCAAAATTTATCCAGATGTCTTTGGGAACCGGTCCAGACCTGGTATTCCCAGGGTCCAGAAAATCCCCAACCCCACATGCATCTCATTCGGCCTCTCCTATAACCTCATCCCAAGGGTCAAAATCTTCCATGGACTCTACCGATCTAAGTATCCAAAGAATCTTGGCATGCCACCATTTGCCTCATGGCCTGTAGGATACCATGTTCAAAGCATTTTACAACCATACAGGAACAAACTATGTCTCCCATGTAGCTGTAAAGCCTTTCTAGCTGGCTCTTTAAACAGAGCAAGCAACGCACACTAAAACTGGAGGCATTCCAAGAACTAGCCACACTGTCCCCTCAGCAGAGAATGAGACCTCAAAGAAAAAAGAGAACTGTATCCAGTGAGATTTAATCACAGGAAGCTCAGAGAACTGCCAGGGGTTATTAATAATGGATATGATTTAAAACTCAAAACTATGCATCAGCTCTAGGCAGCAAGAAGCTAGCACATGTAATGACAAGATGGTTGTCCTAGCAGTGGAAGAGTCAGAGAGCTCTGACTGGTCTCTGGTGACTGCTGTCAGCCTTAGAGAGGAACAGAGCATCTGATTAGGAGACCCACCCTTCCATTGCAGAGGACTTTGCACTGCCAAGAGCAATTGGCATGGGGGTAAAACAAGAAACTACATCAGGCAACTGAAATGGGAGTTCCCTGCAGAACAGCTGTACTTAACTAGGAAGCAAATGGCTGCAGCATAAGATGGGAAGCGTGCATGCACTGCGCTTCCATTTCCAAGAGAGATTCTGGGCACCATCACTGTTACTTACCGGGGTTATAGCTCCGCAAACACCCATTGGTTCATGCCTGGTGAAACAGACAAAGTTCTCATCTGCAAAACAAAAGAATAAAGGGGAAAAAATAACACAACAGTCAAAATCCTTGCTTCTAGAGAAACAGTGTAAGGTGACTGCACACAGAAAGGTTGGGGACAGAACCAAAACCACATTAGACAAAGAAGCCTATATCTGCTCATCTTAACTCAAGCCTCTGGGATACCCCAGATGGATGAAGACCTGTTTTGAGAATAGGTCTTGTGTTAGCTCAAAAGCCAAACACTGCTCGCGTGCACAGTGGAGCCTTTTAAAACCAGTGGGTCAATTCCTTCCGCAGACTCCCCCTGTTGAGGCTCAGGGGAGGATAACTCCTTACTACGTTGAAGAGCAAGCACAAATTTCATTCAGATGGTGTCTCATGAAAGAAGCAAAGCACTCGTCTCCCTGAGGGGGAAAGTTCTTAAACCTGTTTTGCACAGGGATCACATTCGTTGTAAGAGGAATTGCATTTCTGGTAAGAAATCACACTAAAAAAAAAAAAACAAAAACAAAAAACTCTGGGAGTAAACTAATACCATTCGTCTTAAAATACTACACTTTCTGAAAGAAAGTGGGAAGGACAGCGGGAAGGACATCTTCCTTATACATTCTTTTTTTGCATAAAATCTAGTTTCACTGGGAAGATCTGACACAAAATGTGAATGTGAATTATAGTTTTTGAAAGCGATCTCCAATCAGGACCAATGACCAATATCCAGAAGGCAAAGCTTCACTTTACTCTGGATGAGGGTGACAGACCTCAGTTTGTATGACTGCCATCACTGACTTTAGACCCTTTGCTGACTGCACAGGCTGAACTAGTTCAGCCCTTCAGAGCCCTTCTTCTGGTGACTAATTTTTGTGTGCAGTGCCCGTCCTTCTCCTTCATACACCCTTGCGGATCACCTGCCCACAGGAACAAAACAAGCTGATTTTGAAAACACTCTAAATAGCCTAAATGTTAAATGCAAAAAGGTTTCTCTGTTAAAAAAAAAAAAAAAAAAAAAAAAAGAAAACCAACTAAACAGCCCATCCATTATTTTCCAAAGATCCTTCCAGGCATTCGCTGTTCTCCTGTGAGTTTAATTCTCAAAACATGGCTACTTAAAATGCATCCTGAGATAGAAAGGGAACACCTTCCTTTGCAGGTTTTCAGAAGCAAATCGTTCCATGCATCTCCCTCCCAACCTGCCCCATGAAGCCTGTTCCCTTCCCAGCTCTGACACTGGGTCTGAAGGAACTTACCCACTGGGATAGTTCTACCCTGGATTTTATCAGCCCATCCAGCATAATATCGAAGTGTCTTTATACAACCTTCCAAGTCAATGAAATAAGCCTGCAGAAAAGGTTTTCCTGTGTCCATTGTTTCCAGAGTCTGAAAAAAATAATTAAATGTACCATCAGCCACCTCCATATTTTTTTCTTTAAAAAAGAGCTTTCAGAAAACCTCTCAGTTTTCTTTTGTCTCATGCCACAGACATGGAGTTCCCTTCCCTCACCTTATATTTAAGGAACAATCTAGTTAATATAAGGTAGAAAGGAGACAACTAGACCCAGTAACCCTGATACACACACAAGTTGCTTTGTTCAGTGATTGCAATAAAGGCGCATCTTCTGGAAGACCCCAGAAGGCAGCTGTGGGTGGGATTCGGGGCTGTGGTCTGGGCACCGCTCAGAAGTTACGCAAGTGTCACGGCTTCGCTGTATCTGACCCTCTTGCCACAGATGTTCTGGATTCCAGATGGTGTCACTGAAATCAGTCTGACCCATTTTCCTTTTATTTGGAAGTCTATTTTTTTCTGTTCATAGTCCTAAAAGCAACCTCTGAAAAGCCTCTTATCCACAGGATGATAGAAAACACATTTTTTAGAGATCTAGTAAAGTAACCTTCGGGCTCAGAACTGTGCTTAAGTGCAAGGGAGAAGTTACTTCACTGAAGTTGCGCCGATGTTGAGCAGCTCTAAATGAAACCCAGTCTCAGCCCACATCCTTCTCGTTGTTCTGGACGTTAGCTGAGTGAAGGCTTTGTTCTCTACTCAGGTCATTAAATGGCACGTTGGTGGAAGTGGCCAGCACATCCATAAAGGAAGCACTATCCCTTGGTAGATTGAAACATCTTTGTTTACAAATGAAGTCATACCCTGTCATCTTCCACAGACATTAGGGTCCAAACAGCACTCAAACAGACGTTCCCCTTGGAATGCCTAGGATTGTTATCCACTGTGAATGTCTGCTAAAACGACTGATTTTTATAAGTCATTACTTAGCATGCAGCCAAGGCAGCTAGGGCTGGTTTTCTGCAGTGAAAATAACAATGCCAAACAAGCCCTCCCAGATCAGAAGGACAGCAGAAAGCTTGAAATAAGTGTCCTGGTTTATGGAAAAAGGAGGCTTCTTTGAAGCCGCATCAAAAAATGAGCGGAAAATGAACAGGGTGTATTCATGCACACATACACACACACATTTCCTTTTATTTGCCGGCCAGAACTGCCTTCAGACCTGGAGCTTTTGCTTCTGTCCTGCTGAAACTGGAGACTGCCATGTGGTTCAGAGACAATGTATTGGGGGAAAGAGGCTCAGCTCATGCAAGTACAGACTTGGGACAACAGCTCAGGAACTTCTGCATATAACAGCACTGAGTATCATGAGTGCCATACTCCCCAGGATGAGCACAACAAAAGTTCTGCATTGAACAGGTGAAGTATGGACAGGCATCAGCTCAAAGCTGAGAGATAAAGAGATCTGTGGGCACAATTCGAAAGGTATACACGTCCCACATAGTCTAAAGGCCTCTGCCAACCGCAGCAGATTTTAATTCAGGTCCTAGTCTCCTTATTCTGCGTGAGAGGACAGGATGAGGAACCATTAGCAATAGCTCTTCAGTGCAGAAGTCCAAGTTAACACAGCTTCACAGCTATAAAGAGATTTTCCTGAGCCAGGACGTTCAGTGGGGAAAGCACCAGTTCCCATTTACACACATTTCAATCTTTGGATGACATCCAACAAGGGAAAAATTCTCTTCCCAGCCCCCCATTTTAGGGGAAGCAATTTGAAAAGAAATTTGAAAAGAAGTCAAACTGGCCTTGCATCTTTATAATAAAGAAGGATCAAGGCAGGTTTGTTTGTTTGCTTTTTTAATATGTAAATACTTCCTAACCTGGTGGACATATGAACATTGATGACTGTTAAACCAAGAATTAATATGTTTATTGCTTTAAAAATTTAAGCACTGACATCTGCAATCACTTCAGTAACTAGCCAAGGTTTTGGAGAAGAACTCAAGTACGGAGAGTTAACAGACTTCTTCTAAGACCCCCAAAATCCTCCTGCAGAAAGAGGAAGATAAGCCATGACTCCTGCCTGGATTCATATAGGGAGGAAGAAAAGTCAGGGAGTGCATCCAGTTCCAGAGAATACACAGAGTCAGAGCTCCAATCCGACCAAGGAGAGAAAGCTTGGGCCTGTGCCACTGTTGTTTCTGAGTGGGAGACAGTGTCACTGTTCTTCACCCTAGACTCAAAGGACAGGGCCAAATCCCTTACTCCTGTAGGGAAGAGGAAGGACAGGAATTCAGTCAGGTCTGAACTATGGTTCCCTTTCAGAGGCACTGAAATCTAAATAACAGGACTGGAATAATAAAGCCCAGGGCAAGACAAGGACAGATTAGTCCAGGAAGGTTTTATGGATGTGACTGCAGATATTGAAAAAGCTGTCTGGCCTTCCCTGGTGTCCAGGGCAAAGACTGGATCAGGTAGCCTATGACAGCAATGAGCACAGGAAAATGAGGAACTAGAAGGTGGGACCTCTCTGTGGGCTTCCTTCTTTCTTGGGAGTCCTTAGAAGCAGTGTGACATGAGATATGGATGCAGCAAAACCGGAGGGATGGAGCTGAGTTATAGCCACTGCTGGTTTATTATTGCTCACCAGTCACAGTACTTACTGCCAGGATGACTCTGTCTCGCTCAAGAAGATCAGCCAGCTTGTGTAGGAGCCGTCCTCTGCTCAAGGCATCCATCTGTCTCCACTGAGACCCCCTCTGGAACGCTGCCTTCGCTGCTTCCACTGCGTTATCCACATCAGGCTACAGCAGCCACACACACAAGAAAATGTTAGGTTACAAGTAAGTAAGGAGCTGAACAACGGTACTGAGACCTCAGCAGGCCTCTTCCTAGAGGATGGGGTGGTGGCTAAAACCAAGTCATCTGACAAGATCATCTTCATTTTACTCCTGGATTTGGACCCAAGCCTGCAAGCCATTCTGGGTTTGCTCTAGGTTGATAAACAACGTTGAGGTCAAAGGATCAGAAGGTTTTTTCAGGGGTAATTTTATGCAACTGGCTTGTTTATAAAGTAATCCAGAATCATGTTCCTGCTGACACAGGATGTAAGTGACACCAGGGGAGACCAGAAAAATGAGATCCCAATTCTGTTCCCATTGGGGCTTCCCTAAGCGTGACAGGCTACTGGCCTCCACAAATCAGCCTACTCTAAACAAATGTGGGAAGGAAAGTCCCCCACGAGAGACCAGAGTTTTATCCAGGGGAGCAATCATAGCTCAGATCCCACTATTCAGTCCCACTTGAGCCCATGCCAGCAACAGTTAACACACCAAAAAAGCTCCCTTAGATCCCAGGCTGCACTTCAAGAACATTTCTACCAGATGGGAAGGGTTTTGTGTTGTTCCGTGCTTTGACAAAGTCTTTTCACCTACACAGGCTTAGTGTCACTCGCTCAAATGCTTTACTCATGCTGGACCAAAGCTAACTGTTTACATAAGTTGCTACTCAGGAGGGCAGCAAATTCCCTCTCTTCCCACATCACCACCGCCTCCAGAGAAGCTTCATACATTTGCTCTGGCTACAGTATGCCCCAGACTCCTCCCTTCTCCCCTCCACTAGCATACGTTGATTAAAGAGAGTGGAGCCAAGGGCAACCTCCCGACTCAATGAAGTCAATGGGAACGCTGCCATGAACATCCACGGGGCCAAGACTGTACCCCGAGCATACATAAAAGCATACTTCACCCTGTCTTTGGTCAGATTCCTGCTCTACGTAATGTCTGGCACGCCCAAGCCTCCCTTCAGCTGGTGGAGAAGTCCTTACACCCCACCACAATGTGGCTCGAGGGGGGTGGGAAAGGAGGGAGGGCTTCAGGCCTTGATTGTTCTTCCAAGGAGAGCAGCTGGTGAAGAGCTAAGGCTTATCTCAAGTCTTATCTAGAGACACTGGATCCAGTTACAGGGCAATGCTTTGCTCTGATCCAACGAGCACTGGCCATCCTGCTCTCCTAAGAAAGGCTGTTGTGTTCAACCGGGAGAAATGTTATGGAGGGAAACTACTTCCAAGAAAGGTTTACAGAGAAAACGGCAAGTGAGCACCCTCTGCGATGGCACCTCACACTGAATTTGTCTCTCTTTACAAGATTGCACAGCTTTAAAGTAGCCTGACATACGTTGCCAGGAGACCTCCACCCTTTCAGAAGGGCACCGCTGGGGAAGCCATTACAAGAAATTTGTGTTGTTACAGGGTTAAGAGTGGCTCTGGTCAAGCAAGCACTCCTGCAATGCAGCAGTAGGAAGCAGCCCCTGCACACAGGCAGGCAGGTCCTGCCTGCTGCCCGGCCCCCACAGGCACAGCAGGGCTCCAGAAGAGTAACTTCTGGTCAGCTCTTCTGGATTCAAGGTGGCGTGTCACAGAAGGTGAGAGGCACCACCAGCCACCGCACATTTGTGTTCTCCTCATCCTGCCTGCTGGAGCGAGGACTCGAGCTAAATACAGCCATATTTTAGGTCACAAAGCGTACAAGAAGTGTCAGGTTTAAGCAGGTTTTCCCTTAGCAGCAATTAAGCAGCTTTCTGAGAGCAGGCTGGGAACACTAGTGTGCAAAGACTCAGGTCTGCTGTGGCACAGGCCAGAGGGCTGAAAGTGTCCCCACTATCCTGGTGCTGACAAGAGAAGAACAAGAAGGCTGCGTGGGCAAAGCACTTCAGTCCCCATCCTTTAAATCCAGTGCACACTCAAGCCCTACTGCAGCTCCTGTAAGTGGCAGTGGTCATCTCTTGGGGTGTTGAGGACCAGAGAGGTCTTGGCAAGATGTTTTCCTTTCCATTTTGACCACCAGATGTGGAGATGCTGCCCCATACCTCTTTTCCCCTAAAGCACTGTTTTAGTTTTTGGTCATGTTGTACTGGAAAAAAAAAAATGAACAAAGGCTATTTCTTTAGTTCTTTTCCTGCAGATATCACTACTGGACACACCTGTAATTTCAGATGCATGGCAAAAGGTGCATTTTACAGATAGAAGTGTCATAGTATTATTGTCCAGAAACTTTGGGGTGAATATTAGTTGAAGCTGTATTCATTCTTGTCCCTTCTCCTGGGCACGCAGAGCATGCATGACAGCTTGCAGGCTGCAGTCGCTGTCACACAAGCAAAAAAGTTCTCCCAAAACACCCTCAGGGGCAGCACCACCAAGTGAGATCCTGTGAGCCTGCAGTGTCTCTATGGGCCTGAGACCAGCAAAAACAAGGAAATTCTTCAGGAAGGCTGAAATGCCGTTCTTAATCCATCCTGTTATGACTAGGCATTAGGGGAGTCTGAACAGTGCGCTCGCTATGGGCATGTTGCAATAGGTAGGCACAATGCGTGACAGAGACAGACCTACAGCTGTCAAGGTGCCAAGGACATCGCGGTGTATAAAACCGCGAGGAGGAGGTCCATGCATCCTGGTGCTCAGTTCTGTTCTATGCCAATGTATTATTACATAAAAAGCTCCACTAAGAGAATATTAGGATTGCAAAGTCAAGCAACGGAGCGTTGAGAAATGCCTGCGAACCTTCATACCCACCCTGGATGTTTGCTCTGCGATACAAGCCCCAGTTACACAACTGCATGCCATTTTCCCCTGAACAAACTCAGGATTTCTTTGTTCTAAGCTAACGTCCTCCACCTTCCTCTTCTAGCTCAAGTCCGGCTCATCACTGCTCCACTTCTACCCTCTCCCTTCTTCCTCTCTCCTGCCTCAGCACCGGGATGTGGAACACGAGGGAGACCATTGCCCCAGTGGCTCAGAAAGTAGGGAAAACAGGGAAAATACCTGCAGGAAAAGCCTTGCTCTGCTTCAGGCTTAGTGTAGACAACGTGCTTCAGTCTGGCCAGTAAGGAGACTTGCCAAGGTAGAGTACACCTCATGGAGGCTGTCTTACCTGCACTGAATTACTAGCTTCTTTGGAAAATCCCCCGTGCACATCCTTGGAAAGGCACTTTTCTGACACAGGGCACGACCATGCCACAGTTCCTCAATTAGAAGATGCCCAGAGCAGAGCTGCTCCCCTGCAAGCCCTCCGCAAACAGCCTGCACTCTGCAGCTGGTTGAAACTTGGATTCCAAAGTAATGCAGACTGCAACTTCACAGCCCTTGGTGTCCAAAACCATCATCTAGGGTGTTGTGATCCTGCTGTAGGGAATAATATTCCTGCAGCCTCCTACCTCAGCCTGCCCCTGCGATCTGCAGGAGGCAGGATGCCTGCAAACAAAGCCCTCTTCTAACCCTCCAAAGATCCACACGGGAGAGCAAACGGCTCAGGAGTGATTGTGACAGATGCTCCGCAACATCCAGCCCGCTCTGTCACAGCTGGGGACCCATGCCAGCCTGCTGAGCTGGGCACTCCTTTAGGGAGGGAGCTCCTTTCCCCCTGCTCCTGCTGGATGTTAGCAGGCTGCTAGAAGGAGAGCCATCTTCGAGCGTTACCAACAGCACAAGAGGAATGGCAGCAGCTCAAATACTTTTTCCTTGACATAGCAAAGGGTAGAAGTTCTGGGGCTGCACCATTCCTTGGGGGGCAGAAATCTAATAAAGTTAGCCCTTCGTGACTGTACCTGGAAAACATCAGGACACCGAGTCCTTATTTGGGAGGCAGAAAGCCTCCCAGTACCCAGTAGAAGCATTTGCCATTTTATTTTTAGAGCTTATTTTCCACCCGAGACTTTCCTTCATCCCCCAACCATCCCACCAAGAGCAATTCTGTCTTAAGTTTTGTAACTGAAGAACAAACAAAACCTTTGCTCCTAGTCACATAAAACGTTGGCCAAGTTTCAGCACCAGACTCAATTGTCATCATTGAAACGTTTGGCTGCCAAATTCCCACCCCTCACATGCAGCCTAAGCAAAACAAACCCTGCACGGCCAGGGAGGGGCAGGTTTCTGTGCAGGGTTGGGGAAGTGGAGCCCTTCTCCCTGCCTGCACTGAGGGCAGGGCCAACCTTGGCACAGCTGGGGCCAGAGCCAGAACTGGGGCTTGCCATGGGACTGACCAGCACAGCAGCTCACAGGGACAAGCCACTGAGAAGCACCAACCATGACTATTTTCTGTACCAACAGGGAACTTCATCCCCAGTGGGCTACAGTCACAGATTTAGGATGGGGATGATCAACCAGGATCAATGAAGTCTCTGGGGACCCTGTCCGGAGGGTGGTGGGACATGGCCATGTGTCACCAGGAGCCCAACAGCCAGTCTGGGCACTTCTCACCCCAGCTCTGCCTTCCACCTAACCTGCATCCAGGTCTAACCTCTCTCAGTCCCTCACATGAGGCTACTTAGAGGGAAGTAAGTCAATCTGTGTGAGGTGAAGAGGTAGAAGAAGCTTTCAGCACCCAAACTGTATTTAGCCCATAATTATTCTGTGCACCATGGGCAGAGGGCCCCACTCATCGGTCCCAAGGCAAGGTTTTCAGCAACTCCCCTGTAAGCATAAAGAGCTATCCTTGCATTCACTGACCTCTTATTTCTGTGTAACAGTTTTCTTTAACCAAGTCTCTAAGAACAGGTTTGAAACACTCATGTAATGCTCTGTAACTGCTTGAAGAGGCACTCAGTTCAGGGAAAAACAGTGGAGTCATGGTTTCTAACTGGTAAAAATACAGTTAGAGAGTTAGCTTCAGCTCCACTATTTATATGCCACAGCAATTAAGTGTTAATTGGGTAGGACACAACTGTTATGTGTAGTTTTCTCCTGTTAAGTTCCACCTCCACATATATTTGCCCCATGGAGGCATGGATCCACCATGGCAATAGGTTTCAGAGGCTGCTTTAGTGTCATCCAAGAACAGCCACCTCGTGCACCACCTGCAGGGAGGCTGCAGACTTGCACTGCAAGTAAGTTTGGTCCCGTCTCCAGAAAGGCCAGGCTCTATTGACCTACAGTTTAACACCCAAAGCTACAGTGCCCATGCTCAGCTAGTGTCACTCTTAACAGGAACAGCTCCCTAAGGCAGCTACGTGGCTGGAAGCCATGCATCCAGCCTCACGAGGGGTCAGGCAAGCTTAGCTACTGAAAAAAAGATACCACAGCACAGGCACTGCACGCTGCCTGCCACTTACTGCCCAGAGCAACGATGAGCCACAGCCATGGTACAGCAGGGAAGCTGTGAATCACCCTCCCGTGACAGGCTGTCAGAAGCAAGCTCTTGGGCCAGCTCTCTCCCACTGAGCAGAGCATGGCACGTGTGTGATGAGCTGTCTTGGAGTGTCATATTTGATTGCTCCTTAACCTCAGGCCGTTACCAAATGCAAGCAGTTATGCCCCAGGAAACTGTGCAGTGCCCCGAGGCCAGGGACTACTGAAGTTCTTCAGAGATACTGGTTTGGTTTTAAACTTCAGATGCCATGTTTGTACAAGAGGCCAGAACTCACAATACCAGTTGGAAAAGCAAGCACTGCTCACTTTCTGTGGGAGGTTTCCCTATGCTGATGCATGACTGAGTTCAAGTTCTCCCAAACAGGTTATCTGCTGATTGTTTTTAAAAAAGGTGAGCTCTGGTTCAGTGTCTCCAACAGGCTGCCGTGCAGCTTGCGTATAAACCACTCCCAAGATGATGCTCAAGTTCTATCAGGGACGTACATACACTGTCATTGCTATTTCCTCAGCATGGCTGCTTCTTTCCTGCTCTATAAAGCAAGAACGATGCTGAGTCTCATTCCTCTGAGAGTGTCAGTAGGCAGTTCCTATCAGGGAAAGTGACTCAGCTGAGCTGCAGAAGACTGATCCCACCCAGCCCATGTAATCCTCAAGCAGCACTTGTAGCATCCCAGGCCTCCAGCTCACAGCCTGGCTGGCTGCACATCGGTGTTAAGAGCCAGCTTCTCCTCTGGGTACTTTTCTAAGAAAGGAAGTCCCTTGGAAGCTCTGTCATTTGCACTGCCTTTCCAGTAACACCTACCTTGTCTCCTTCCTCAATGTCACAGATTTTCTCCAGCGTTGAAGGGTTATAGGTGGGGAACTTCTTTCCGCTTGTAGACTCGTGCCATTCGTTGTTAATAAATATCTGAAGAGAGAGCAAGGGGAGCAGGACAGGTGGGAGAATGAATACGCTGCTGCAGACAATGGGAAAAAAAAAGAAAAATCCCACAAGTGTTCCTCGAAGGTCCTGAGGCTCTTCCGTTTCCATTGATGGCATGTTCAATCTCTCCCAGTGAGACTGTTTATGACACAGACAGCATTTATCCAAACTAGAACCTGAGCCAGAGAACAGACGAGAAAACCTTCATGCACCCAGTTAGCTTTGAGCAAAAGGAGGACAGAGGATGGGGCCCACACAGTGTAATGCCATAATTTGGCAATGAGAAACAGACAGTTTGAAATCCATTTCCATGGGAACAGCAAGTAGACACCAAGAGAAACCCATATGGTTCAGGCAAAAGGAACCCCTCGTCGCATGCTACAAACAAAACGTCAGCGTTCGATGTTACTTGGTTATTAGCGTCCTGCCCTGGGCTACTTCCATGACTCTGCCCTCACGGAGGGAGCAGGGTAGGAACAGGCTCGGTTCTACCCCGCTACGCCTTGTCACAGGATGCATCGAGCCTCCCACGTCACTTGGAGTCGTCTGTGACAAGATTTAAGTGTTTCAAAATACTGCATTTCCAGAGCAAGAACAAACAGTCCCAGTGTTGCGTAACTAAAAATGCATTAAATACTGGAGTGCTGTTACACACTGTAAACAGAACATGGATACCTATATACAATTAATTGATTCCGCATGCGTCTTATCCACACTGATCTAACTTGGCAGTGTTATGTTTTATAAATAAAGATACTTTTTAAGTAAGATTAGATGAAGTAATCTTTATTAGTAGCCTGCTAGTGGCTATAAGCTAGTACTTTTACTTGGAAGCCCTCCACATTCACAATCTTGTTTATGAGTCCCTACACACGACCAGGAGATTAATGTTGCATCCCTTACATTCAGAATTCCCACTGCTTCAGGTCATTTTTTTTCCCCCCCCTCGGGCAGCTTTTTTTTCCTGAAAGGAGATTCTCCCAACTATTTCTGCAAGAAGCATCCAAGACGTAACTGGCACAGATGCTGCACTTCTGGGCCCACCTGTTTCATACAGGCTGAGAAGAAAATTCCACCAAAAAAAGGCTGCCAAGTGAAGTCAATGTTAGAAATATTAATTAACCTTAAACTAGTGCTCCCAAACTACCTCTATTATTCAAGTGCTGCACTTTATTTTTAAAAATTACATGTTTTCCACTTCAGTTTTCACTTTGTTTCACTAGCAAAGAAAGTCACATTATAAATGTGAGAGATGGCAAGAGCTGTAAAGTTACAGTCCGATATGTACTCAAACTAAGGACGGGGGAAAATGGTGTTATTCCTCTGCATTAAGCATTAACTCTATAAGGAGGAGTTAAGATCAGAAAGCAATGTTCCTGTAAGTTATAGGACGTGAGGGCATTGGGATCAGACCCTTTAAAACACAACATATACGCTGGCATCATTCTGGGAATCATACCACAAGCCTGAGTCTTTGGTGCCAGGAGTTGAAATCAAATAGAAGAGCGTATCGGCTGTTCACGCTTCCCACCCCAAACCCGGGACAGGAGATTATGGACAGATCACTTCCATCACACACCCAGGACAAGCACTAAGCTGCTCTGCGAGTGAGATCTTTGTTGATAATCTTCCTTCCCTCTCCCCCAGCCCAGTAACTGGTGGAACCGAAAATAAAATCTTTGCTAAGCAAGGAAGCGTGCCGTCAGCTGTAAACATCTGGTGAGACTCAAAGGAGCTTGTCGAAAACCCCTCGCAGTTTTATGAAAACTGACTGCTGCTCATTACTTTCTCATATGCACCGGGAGCATCAGATCAGATGTCAAATTCACACTTTTAATTAACATTGGTTTCCACTATTAAGTGACTACCTTGATACCTTCAGTGCACAGAGCCTCCTGCAAAAAACTCTGGAGAATTAAAAAAAACACGTGTTTTAAAGCACACACGGCTGCAGGATTGGATCCCAAAGGAGTATTTAAAAGCATTCACAACAATAAAAATAACACAAAACAGAACATTTGTATGTTTAAGAAGAATCCTAATGGCCGTGTCCATTTCTGACACAGGAAAGAGCTGTTTGGGCAGCATTACGCCACTCGACAATCAGCGGCTGCAGATCCAATTTGCCGCTAAGTGACAAGTTTATCTTTAAAAAAGAAGTAGGTAAATTCAGGATGTTAAAAAAATAACAATTAGTGGTAATCACTTGGACTAGATTAATCTGTTCCAGTATTTTGGAACGGGTAATTTAAATCAACACCTCGCTGGATAAGCTACCGCTGTTTACTCCCTCCTGCTGCAAAGAAAATAAATGTAGTTTTGCTCTTTTTTTTTTTAATTATTTCACACAGAAATGTAACTAATTAATACACTCCTTCAGCCCCTCCAGCTCTTTCAGTCTCGGATAGCTCACACGATGGCAGGCAGGGCTGCTAGCAGCACAACAAGCTGGGATGTTTGCCCCAGTGCGCCAGACTATGGTCAGGCTGTAGGGGAACAAAAAGCGAGGCGGCTATGGCAGAGTGACGGCGGCGTGAGGCAGCGGGGATTTCTGGCGTGGAGCTGAGCCTTGCTGCAAAACCAACACCACCTCCGAAGGACAGAGCTACCAAGCTGAGGAGCCCTCGGGTAAGCGTGAGGGGTGGCGAATAACAGCGGCAGGAGGCTCAGAGGCACAGGTTTGTGTGGGTTCGCCACCTGGGTGCTCTTATCCCGCTGGGAGGCCATGGAAGAGCTCTGTTGGGACAGCGGGCAGGCAGCAAGATGTGTGTGGACACCACTCACCCTACAGAGCTGCCGGGTGGCCCCAGTCCCACGTTAGAGCCCTCTCACAAGCCTCCTTTGGACACCAGCCCCATTTTGGACACCGCACAGGGCCGATCCCACCTCAGAGCAGCCTTGCAGGAAGGAGCCCCGTGCAAGCAGCCTCCTCACACGTAACCCCCTTCTCAGCCCTGCCTGAGCTCACCCCAGCCAAACCGGGTTTTCTGAGCTGTAGCGTGATGGTGAAGGCATCACAGGCTGGTTCTGTGAGCACTGCGCGGGGGAAAATGGCCGTCACAGTGAGATGCCACAGCCAGGCACAGGGCCTGTCACTGCTCGCTGCCAGCCATGCAGCAAGGGGCAGAGATGCTCATGGGCACCCAGAGCACCTCCATGCATATTGTTAAAAAAAAAGAGTTGGATTTTTCAGGCTTTACAGATCACAGCAACTGCAGCTCACTGAGGAGCAACAGACATCCACTTGCTCTAGCCACTCAACCACCAATCCATCCCCATCAACCCACTACCTAGTGCAGCACAGTAGACCACACAAATAAATAAAACCCCCTCTGAAGGGATAACTTTTTTTTCTTTTAAAGAAAAAAGCACCTCACCAACAGCACCTCACCAACACCCCAACTCTACCAAGCACCACACAACACCCCCAACAAACCACACCACCACCACCTGCCTTCCCCTCCTTAGCTCACCTTAGTGTACTTCACCTCCAGGCTCCTCAGGGGCCGCGGCAGCGGCGGTGCCCTCCTGTCGGGCTGCCCGTTCTCCACAGCACCGTTGAGCGCGGCCATGGCCGCCCCGTCGAGCCCCCGCCGCCCTTCTGCCGCTGACAGCCCGCGGAGCCGCCTTAAGAGCGGCGCGCGCCGGGCGCGGGGCGCCGCCGCCCGCTCCCATTGGCCGCCGCCCGCTCCTAAGCCCCGCCCCCTCCCCCCGTAGGCCCCGCCCCTCCGCGCCGGCCCTCAGGTAACGGGCGGCGCCGCCCCGCCGAGGCGCCCCGGCCTGAGAGGGGTCGGGGGGCGGCAGCGAGGGGGGCTCGCAGCGGGGTGCGGGGGTGGGCGGGCACCGGTCTGAGGGGCTTCGGCCCGGAGGGGCCCTGAGGGTGAAGCTGGGGGCGGTGGGGAGCACCCTGCTCCGTCACGGGGCTGGTGGGCGCCCGCAGCCCTCGTGGTGCTCCGTCGCGGTGGGGTCGGCGAGGAAGACGCTCTGTCAGGAAGCCCCGAAGGATATGGAACTTGTCTAAAGTGACAGGTCTCGGCTCCGCGCCCGAGCGACTTCGCTGCGTATTGCCTAACTTCGTTCCGAATAAAATATGTGTAAGGCTCCGCAGGCTGGGGGCCAGGACGCGAGGAGCACCCTTAACGCCCACACACACATGGAAGATAATACGACATATTTTCCATATAACAAGTGGCGAGATGCCAGCAGTTATCTGACAAAATGTTTCACAGAATCTGTAATCCCCAGCAATAGTCAGCACTTTGCTGTTAAAATGCTCAAAAATACTCAGCGCTTCCAAAGGCAGATCGCCTATGATATCACAGCGGCATGAGAGCTAGTGCTGATTCAGAAGGGAAAGTATCACCGGTGAATCAAACCCCGCTTCCTGGGGCTCCCAGGGTGTTCTCGGAGGTCCCTGCTCCAGGTGGAAACCTCTCAGACGATTAGGAGACATTTCTTGTCAGAAAGAGCGGTCAGGAATTGGAACGGGTTGCCCAGCGAGGTGGTGGTGTCACCGTCCCTGGGGGTGTTCAAGGAGACGTTGGATGTTGTGCTTAGGGACGTGGCTTAGTGGGTGACATTGGTAGTAGGGTGACGGTTGGACCAGATGATCTTGAAGCTCTTTTCCAGCCTGAACAATTCTGTGATTATATGATAAGAGCTGTCAGCAAGGCAGGGGACCTTTTTTCCTTCATAACTTTACCACACAAATCACTAACACGATTTCTGTTGAACCATCGATACTAGAGGAGGACCCATCCTGCCTCGCAGTAGTAAGGCCACATTTTCTCTTCAGATGAGAAAGTGCTTCAGTTATAAATATATTTGTGGGAATATCCTTGTATTCAATGGTGAAATCGAAAGATCATTCTTAGAAAATAAGGGGTTGCATTGCAACAGAAACGTTTGTTTCTAAGCTGTCCATTTTTTAACTCTCCAATTGCTGTTTTCCACAAAGCTACAAAAGCATCAAAGCTAGAAGAATCTCTTAACTAAATCCCCATATAATCCTGGTCCTAATAAAGTGGGATTTGGATCCAAGCAATCCTTGGGTGTCATTGGCAAGACTAGAAGGTGAATGATGGGATCGAGCAAGTCAAAGTCAGAGACGGAAAACTTTTCTGTCTATTCTCTCTGGAAAAGACATGGCCGCTGATCCATTTTAGGGCTAGTTGCATTGTCTGGCAACAGAACTTTTTAGTTTCTCTGACAATTTGCCAGTTTTAGTTTTACAGTAATGTATCACAACACTACGGCAATAATTCGATAATTTGAGTATCAGAGAGAGGGGAGGAAATTGTTACAGAGGTGGCACAACACCGATAGAATGAATTTTGTCCATTTCCCTCTGTCTGTATTTTGCCCACAGAAACGCTCGGCAGACATGGAAAGTACTTTTGTAATTAGAGAACAAAATCTCTGGACGAGGAGAAAGATGAATAAGAAGTTCCAGGACAAGCAGTGTCTAGAGAGTCATTCCAGTGGTTTGTTTCATATGGAATGACCTTGTCTCAATCGCTCATGAGGAAGATTTTTTACAGGGCAGTCCTGGAAACATTATTTTAAGGCATTATTGCTTCTTTGAGTTAATGTAGATGTGAGAGGTACATAAGGTAAAAATTCTGCTTGTATCGTTTGAGGATATATGACTGCTGTAAAAGGCTGTACAAAGTGAAGGAATTGTGAGTCACTGACATAAGGATGAGCTGAAATAATAAACTCTGACCAGCATACGTAGCAGTACGCAACATTTCCCTTACTAACGTCACAAGAAAGGTAACAACGCACTCTGTCATTGCAGAGTTGTGCAGACAGTGGGTGGTCCCTCACTGGGACACCGTCCTACCGTAAACTGGATCAACTCCATGGCCTCAGGAGATGTGTCCTCTGTTGCCAGTGCTCGTATCAGCCCCACAGCGGAGAAGACGCTCGAGCTCAGCGGGAGATGCCCTAAAAGCGACAGCAGGGCGCGGATCAGAGCGAGTGAGAGGCGTTTTGTATTCGTTCCCATGCTCCACGAGGGCCACACCACTGCTCTGATGGAAGCACTGAAAAAGTGGGTTTCACCTAACTTTGTAACAGTTCATAAATGTGTCAGAAGCAGACACAAAGAGGAAAAGAGCCTGTTAATGAAAGGTCACATTACTATTGAGTCACCCTGTTACATTCTACTGTTGCAGCAGTGTTTGCAGAGATGTCTGCAATATGTATCCTTAACCTGATGCACTGACTGTGATAACTGTGAATTCCTGCTTGGCTGCGCTTTTCCGCGGCGCTGTATCTCACAGAAAGTTTCTAGACTGCGAGTACACCAGCTCTTGTCTGCCAGCCAGCACAAAGATTGCCTTTACTGGTTCGGGTCAGGCATGTACGCTCCTAAATCTGCCACCGTCAGTTGGACCTGAGCATGCTGTTCTCTTCCAGTCTGTCTGTCTGTGCCAAGAGCAGTCCCAGGACGTGTTCATGCTATGATCGAGCGGTTTCCCTATCTGCTGTGGATGCCACGTCTCCACAGAAATTAATTTCTTCGAGTTCCCAACCTTGTCTAACCTTGATGAAGGGAATACTGCGGGTGGTAATTCCTCCTCCAAACACCCTCTGCTCCTCTATACGTGTCCTATATCCTGGCTGCACACCAGGGTGCAGTGTACCCGGAGGATTGTTGAAGATGTCTCCAGAGTACCTGACAGCATGATGGTTCTGGAGAGCTGTGGATGGAGACAGATCTGGCAGTGGGGCAGATATTCACTCACAGGACCGTGGTTTACACCTAGCCCGGTCAGCAGGGATGTAGCCCTTGAGACCCCAAGCTGGTTGGGTGATACTCAGACATTTTGCATGTAGACCTCTGCCTATGCCACAAGCCAAGCAAGAGTCCCGTAGCTGTGTAGAGCAGTTAGCGTGGCACAGAGCCAAAGCGTATTCCTCTTGTTTTACACACACCCTGAAGCACATACACACACAAACAGGAATAGGGCTGTGAAATTGTGCTCTGTAAAAGGCTGCCGAGGCCGGGCACTGCAGCACTCGGCCGGGAGTGACGAGAAGTTGCCTGTTGTGTGTATCCCGACGGGTTGTAACTGAGTGATCAATGCCCTTTTCCTACAGGCATCCCCCTCGCCATGCATTGGCAATGGTTGCTGCTCCTGGAAGAGCAGGTCCCCTCATGGTTTATTCTTTTCTTGCTTAATGTGCAGCAAGGAGGCTTTTTACTGCCTGTTATTCAGACTGTGCTTTGGGCACAAAATTATTCATTTCCATAAGTTTTTTCCATGGTGCTCATCGTAGCCGTGCCCGAACGTTTCACAAGCAGCACTTCCTCTCCCAGAAACTCTGAGGGGATGCTGACCCCAGAGAAAACAAGGTGGGAGGCGATGAATTAAAAGGGGTCTTCGTTTGGGATTCCCGGTGTAAGTCACCTGCAGCCTGAGTGCTTTAGCTGCCGGCGTTCAGAGCTCAGCTCCCGTCAGCTCAGCTGCAGCTGTAATTGCACAACAAGCCCGATCTGAAGATCTGGCACCTCAACACCAAGACAAGGCAGAACCCACAGCACGCAGGGCATTGCTCACCGGTGACTTTTATCCAGAAGCTTTCTTATTTTCTGAGTGCCGGATTTTACAGCCGTACTATTTCTGTAGCTTTGTTTTCTGGGTATAGTTTCCTACTGCTGAAGTTCATTTTTTCTAGGGAAACTTGAAGTTCATAAATTTTATCATTCTTGATCAAATTCACCCATGATACAGGTTAGCAGCAGGATGGAGAAACCGTCCCCTAGATACCCATCTGAAGAAGTTATTTATTAACAAATGTACCTAATTGCTTATTCAGGTGCCCAAACAATTTCTTAGCTATCTAATGGTAATTTCTGCTGCTTAAAAGTTTGGCTTCTGTGTTGTTTTTTGGTTTTTTTTTTTTTTTTTGCTATGAGTTCATTGAAGCCAAACCTGCAGTATAAAACAAGAAGTGGCAATAACTGAACTGCGGCATTCAGCCGTGAAATGCACTTCCAATGGCACAATATTCATTTAAAAGGCTGCCATTTTATACCAGACCAAATTTTATTTGGTTTATCAAAGTATTCACGTGCAGTTTCAAAAGGACTGTAGTCTAGAGGCATGCCTTGTTTTAAAAATGGTCAGGCTGTTGTGCAAACCCTTTGGAAATTGTCTTACATTTGCTGTCTTTTTAGTCAACCCAGCCTTACTTGGGCTGTGCCAAATGACACCAGTGGCAAAGGGTGGTACACATGGGATGTATTTTGGAGTCTGAGCAGCCTTACCCAAGAACTCACTATTCTCCAGTATTTCTGTCACCCTTCTGTTTTAACAGATCTGGGGCTGAAGAAGAGTTCGTTTTTCCACTTCTATCCATATCCACAAAATCTGTCAGGAAAGGTGAAGAGAAGCCATGCAAGATACTGTAAGATGTTATTTGTGTAAGCAAGGCAGTCTATTTGTAATCCTAAATATGTCCTCGTGATGCAAAACAAGGCTTTGGCAGCTCAAGACGAAAGACAGCCTTTTATATTTTGCACTGTAATTACTTCATGAAGCAAAATCCTCAATCAAATTAATTTTCTTCATGCGTATCAGAGGTATTAAACTGTGACCGTGCACATGGATTGGCCTTCTCTTTCATTTTCCTGTCTCCAAAAATAAATTGGAAAGGTTAGTGGCAAGGAAATAACAAACAGCTGAACATTTTGAAGCCTTCTATTAAAACAACTTCTATTTCCTCTTGCCTTCACTTCTCCCTGCCAGGCCTAGCGCTGGAAAATGAGGAGAGTGGGAGCAGGAACAGGAGCAAGTGCACGATAACCCACTAAGATAGCGTCTGCGCTGCGAAGAAGTTCAGGGACCTGGTTCCTTACAAAGCATTCAGTGTGTCTGGCACCGCCGAGCCGATGGGAACCACTCCCTGCATTGATGCAGACCTGAGCATTATTTGCCTACAAACAGCTATTGTTAGCAGGATTGGCAAAGGAAAAAAACAAATATGTTTGTTTTCTCCCCGGATTGCGTTGCTTCCTACTTTCTCTTGATAAGAGGCATTTGGGAGGGGGCGCCCGGGCTTTGTAAGCCGTGCTTGCCTGGTCAGGAATCGAGGGGCCTGAACTGTGTTTTCTTCTCCTCTGCCTTCCTCCCTGCCTCTTTGCTCTCACTCATCATCACATCTGTTCTGGGCCCGATGCCCAACAGCCCTGCATTAACGCCTCAGTACACACAGGCTCGCGCAGCTGAACAGCCTGCGATGCAACATGCCCCGTGCTGCAGCGCCGTCCCAACCGACCCAGCTCCCGCACACGATTTTTGTTTTTACAGGAAGAATCATTTGGCTCCGTAACGCTACTCGAGAGCTGTGCCCAGCTGGCTCGGCCACTTCAGGGCTTCCCAGAGAAATAGTTTTGCAGGGCACAGTCACGGATCTAGAAAATACAGCCCAGAGCAGGTAAACACGTACCCTTACAGAAGATACCATCTCAGGCCTTGATCCTGCACGGGCTTAATGTTAAGCACATGAGCAGTCCCAGATGACTCCGGCAGAGCTACTCGCATGCTTACAGCGCAGAGCGTTTGCCAGATCAGAGCCTTTATGTCTAATTGCAAAATAAAAGGCAAGTCTCCCAGTCCTATCAGCTGTAATGAATTGTTATTAACAGCACATTTTAAAATAGCCGCGGGGCAGATCCCAGGCAGACCCGCTGGGGATAAAGCGATGTGTGCAGGCTTGTTGCAACAGGACCTGGAATTACTTTTTCTTGGACAACGCGCGGTGCCACTCCTACAAAATGCCACCACTGGTGCTGCTGGTTTATGGGCTTTGACCTGTGTGAGGCTTATTTGTGGTTAGTCTTCGCTCGGCACCTCTCTTATCCACTTTTTGGGCTGAATCCCGCTGTTTGCGTCGGGAAACCGTTCTCTTCCTCACCTCGGGGTCCCCTTCTCGGACAATTCAGGGATTCCACAGCGTCCCAACGTACCTTGACGAACAACAGCAAACCAAGTGGCGGCAGGGCACTTGTCTGCTGGGCTCTTTCACACCAGCTCCTCATCCACCACCAAGGCCTTGGGGTCCCATCCCTGCCCCCGCACTGAGGGTGCAAAAATGAGCACAAAGAGCCACAACGTGTCCCGTCCCCCGGTACCCTACATCCCCCAGTACCCTACATCCTCCCCTTCCGCTAACAGCGATGCGCGAGCCAGGAGAACCAGGGGGCGCAAAAAATAAATACGAAAGGAGGCAAAAAGAAGGTGGGGGCAAAAGAAAAAAAAAGAGAGGGACCCCGCCGGGGTTTGCAGGCTGGCTTTGCAGGCCCGTTGAAGGAGGGCGCTCCTTAGGGGCAGCACCCAGGGGTGCGCGGGCAGCTCCTGGCGGCTCGGGGCGCTGCGGCTGCTGCGCGGCCGCCCGGGGGCTGCCGTTTGCACCTGGGGCCGCCGCCGGCAGCCGGGTTTTAACACATGCAAACAAGAGCTTTTGTTGGCCGGGACAAAAGCTGGCCCGGCTCGGGGCTCTCCCCCCCCCCCCCCCCCGACACACTGGCCGCATTGTTTTCCCCTCCGCTGCTTCTTGTCACCCTCCCCGTCGGAGTTTAATGAGGACAACGGGATTTCGCAGGCTCATTTCGCACTTGAGCAACTTCCCAACACTTCCCTAACGAGGGAGAAGGGGCAGGGGGAGAGCCCCGCGCTGCCGGGGGCTCGCCCGGCTCCGCCGCTTCCAGCCCAGCCCCGGCGAGGCTCCGTTAAAACCCCACAAACGGCGTCGGGGGGGTCCCGGGGGGGTCCCGGGGGGGATCCCGGTCCTGGTCCCGGCTGGAAGGGCTCAGCTGCCCGCGGGGAGCGCCCGGAGCCCCCCCCTGCTGGGGTCGGTAAAGCCTCGCGGGGTTGGCAAGGTTAAAAAAAGCAAAGGCGAAACGCGGCCCCGGTGGGGTTTTACCCGTTTCGGGGCAAGAAAAAAAAAATATATATATAAAAAAAAAAGGTCAAAAACAAAACAAAAAGAAAGCAAAAACAACGACAAAAAAAAAACACAACTCCAAGAAAGAAAAGAAAAAAGAAAAAAGAAAAAAAAGAAAAAAGAAAAGAAAGAAAAAAGAAAAAAGAAAAAAAAAGAAAAAAAGAAAAAAGGAAAAAAGAAAAAAGGAAAAAAGGAAAAAGAAAAAGAAAAAAAGAAAGAAGAAAAAAGGAAAAAAAAAGAAAAAAAGAAAAAAGAAAAAAAGGAAAAGAAAAAAAAAAGAAAAAAGAAAAAAAGAAAAAAGAAAAAAAACACCCACAAAAAAAAAAAAGAGAGAAAGAGAGAGAAATTACTAAATAAATAAATTAATTAAATAAAACAAAACCCCAAGCCGGTGCCCTCCCGGGGCACATCCTTCTCCCCTCTCCCTCTCCCGGCGCTTTCCGCGCAGGTTGCGCGCAGCGGCTGCCCCCAGCCCGCGCAAATCCCCGCCTCGGGCTCCCGTTCCCACGACCGAAATCTCCCCTCTGCCGTTTTTTCTTTTTTTTTCCCTTTTTTTTTTTTTTCCTCTTCTTACTTCCCTCTGCCGTGCGTGTGAGAAATGTGGAGAACTCGAGAAGTCGTTTAATGCAAAGGGATTTTAAAACACAAAAGTATGCGGAGAAAGGGGAAAAAAAAAAAAGCAAAAAAAAAAAGCACCTCGACCACTTAATTAGATATTTACCGAAGGAGCCATTACAGCCTGCTGGGTAAAACAGAGAATTTATAAGTTCTCTGACCACAAAGAAATCCAGTAATTACTTTTTTCTCCCTTACAATGGGATGGGTTGAGGCCGGAGTGCGATAAACTTAACTCTGTTCCTGGGCTTTTGCAGATTGGCCTTTGGCATTCGTTGGTAAATACCGAGTGAATAGAGACTGTGTGACCACAGTCCCGTGAATTAGGGACAAACATTTCCTCTGTGCATTTTAAATAATGCCACTGCCAAATATTTTGTTACCAGAGATCATTATCCTTTGAATGAAAACTCGAGGAGTAAAGGCATTGGTTTTGTCTTTGCTGGTGTGGAACAGACTATATGATATCTAGAACAGCAACAAGCTCTCACAAATTGCTATATGATTTCTACTGCCAGGTTCTCTGATATTGGATACGACATAAAAATAAAAAAGCCGGGCAGATAGACACAGAAAGTCACAGAAACCACCTGTATATTTTGTTTCAAAGGAAAATCTCAGCTATTGTCTTACTGGCTCTGGTTCTGCTAGGCCTTGGATCTGCTTAATCTTTAAAGCTATTCAAACAAATTGAATGATACAAGGCAAGTCTCCTATAATTAATCTGGATTCTTGAATTTTGATACAAACTTTTATGTAACTGAGAAGTTTCTCCCTTTTCCTTGCAAAGACACTAAATAGACACTAAGTCCTTCTGTCAAGACCGCTACCACGGACAAAGTTGAAAGGAACAAACCTGGAAATTTTCCCTTCGCAGGGAAGAAAGGGAGGAATGTTAGAGAGAGACATAAACATAAAGTCATGGGAGAACCGGTCGCGGTGCCTGGACAGGGACCAAGAAACCTTTAAAGCAACCCGTATGCTATGAGCTGCCTGAATGTGAGCACAGAAATCACGGTCTGTGGCCAGTAAAATTTTGCGGGGCGTTTTGTTGCCCCTTTATCAGAACCTTGCGGGGGTTTGGAGCTGGTACCCACAGGCCTCACGTGGATCTCTGGCGATGTTTGCTCTTTCTCTGCTACGCTCCAGCCGGTCCCAAGGAAAATGGCACGGATGCCGCTGCACAGGGAAGGAGCAGGGACTTCACCCCTGAGCTGCCGGTGCAGACCGTGAAGCTCTGGCTGCGGTCTGTCCCTTTGCAAATCGTGCAGTTTGCTCTCAGGACTTGTCAGAAATATTCCAGAACCACTATTTCACAGTGCTGCACACCCTGTGATGAGGCACTGCCGAAATCCCCCGATGTGAGTCCCCTGCAGGAGCCGGTGTTTTGTCTGGGTGATCAGGAAACAAGGAGTGATCTTTGGTTGCATTTTGACACGGGCTCTCCAGCCTGTGACTTTAGTGGAAAAATCAATACACAAAGAAAAGCCTGGAGGCTTGGACCTGCTAAATAACTCGCAGTGTGCAAGTCCAGTTTCCACTGAGGTCACCAGTAACCTCGTCACAGAACCAGCGCAGACTCAGTCGGTGAAGGCAACTCTCCAGGTCACCCCATGGCAGATCTACGCCTCCTGCTTTCAGAGCCTCCAGGTTTCCTCCCCCCAGCCAGATTTTTCTTTTAATGGTATAAAACACAGGGAAAGAATGAAACCCTTTTGGCTTTTGAAGCCGGTTTGCCCGGCGGTGATGGTTTACACGGTGCTGGTCTGCACTCAGGCGGCTCCCATGGAGAGGGACCCTCTGTGCTGGGGCGATTGCCAGGAGGTCAGGACGCTGCCAGCGAGCAGTTTCACCCTGAACTCTTCACGCTGCAGTTCCAAACCGTGCGCCCAGAACCCCAGGGCTCAGGGTCACCCTGCTACCTCTCACATCACCAGTTCCTCCAGGAAGGCACTGTAATGCCCAGGGGTTTTTCTCTGTTCTCTGCAGAGGTGCCACCTCCTTAGGCTTGGCCGAAGACTATTTGGCCTGAAGCTGTTCATTTCAGCGCGGGAAAATAAAGAAAACCCAGACCAGACCAGTTTCCCCAGTCCCCACGGAAGACACAGCCAAAAGCTGCCCGTGCAATGGCCCAGCCGAGATGGGTTTTGGGTGCCAGCAGCTCCCAGATGCTGCCACCAATGCCAATGCCACCGGGTCCTGTCACAGCTTCCCAGCTCTCCAGCCCGAGAGACTGCTGCAGATAACACTCTCCAGGTGTTCGGCCTGAGAACAAAGGGCCTTTTCAAGGGCTGCTGAGGAGGAAGAAGCCTCCTTGCTGGTTGCAAAATGGCTTTCCTGGATGGCAATATTTGGTTACAGTAAGATCTGTTATTTCAGAAGAAGCCCCGCAGAAGGGAGGGTAATTTGACTCAGGCATGTAAAAAACCGGCGTGGGGACTCTCGTCTCCCTCCTTCTTCCCCACAGAGTACTGAAACAGCATCAAGCTGTGATGTTTCGCAGTGGAACCGGGAACCTGGGACCAGGATGCATCTCATCTCATCACGCCCATCTAAAGCAGGGTGAACTTGTCCATCACCCTAAGGATGCAGGGCTCCCCGCAGAGCCTGAGCACCGCACCGAGCTGAGCTGCACGCTGGCACGAGCACAGCCCAGGGGAGGCTGTCCCTCAGGCTACGGCTCCAGATTTCAGTGCTTGTGTTGGAACATCTTAACCAAACAGTTTCACAGCAAAACCCAGATTATCGCACTGATCCACAGAGAAAACCGAAGGAGGACTTGGGAAATACAGCAAACTCACCTCGCCAGGTGACCCTCGCCAGGGTTATTGCCTCCATGAGATACCCCCAGCACATTCCTTTTTTGTCTGCTCAGTTCCCTGCTATGTCTTAACTGTACCCCATGCTCCTCTCTGCCACAGAAGCGGTGTGGTGGTGCTGGTATGTGAGAGGTGATATTTAAAATAGTTTTCCTTACTTCCTTCAAGTACAAGTGAGAAGGGCAACCCAGGGAACCTCTCCACTTCAAGCAGGCGTTTTCCATTTATGAAAGAAAAACGGAGGGATGCTCTATGCACCCCAGATGCACGTGCTTCATGGAAGAGCAAGGACATGTAACTTTTTTTTTTTTAACATCTTCTAAACTCACCGTTTCAATTCCTACATATATATGTAAATTTGTATTTATAAAGGTGAACTTCTCATTTTAAGTAAAAGGAAGAACACTAGCTCAGAAATTGCACTTTTCAATAAAGCAGCATTATTTCCCAATAAAGCCAAGGCTATCCTAACTCTTCAAATGCTCCAGCTAACATCTATACAAATAATGGGATTTGGCTGAGTACAGTTAAATATATTTGATTACTCCCCCTTTTATCTAGTTCTAGGCTTACTGTACTTTTCCTTGGATGGCAAATAAGAAGCCCTTTTCTTCTAAGTGACAGCAGGGGAAAGAATCAGGTTGCTAATTTACCTGAGACCCAGGAGTATGTAATGATAGATGTGCGCTGGAAACTACAGAGTGGGCTTTCTAATTTTTTTGGGGGGGGGGAGGAGACAGGTAAAGCGTGAGATTTGTTAATCTTTCAAATTGATTGCCCTTTTGCTGGTGGACTTTCACAGTAGTAATTAAATGCACAGCAGGACACAAGTGCTGTGAGGAGCTCAACTGGTGAGAAGCTGGGACCTAACGAAATGTGTTGCACAGGAAGCAATTAAAATGGAAAATCTCTGTTTTCTACACAAATAGAGTCACATCGTGCTTGCGGGTACTTACAGCATCTCTCTCAAAGTGAACATTGGGCTTACCTGTATTACTTGAAGTAAAATCCTCAGGGATAAGTACTCAGGTGGCCTGGACGACTCTGGTTGAACAAGCAGATATCCTCGTGTGGCTGCTCAGTGATGTCCCCATCCTGGAGTTTTCTTAGATGACCACTGCTGCGGTTGAGGAACCAGAGATTATCATGGGGAGCCAGGAGATCACCGGGTCTGTAGGACACTAGCATTCCCAGGGGCATGGCTTGATCACTCCTTTGCGCTTTGGTAAACTGAGCCCTCCACCAAAGTTTTCTTGGGCATATGCGACAGAAAGAAACAGGACGGGAAGGAGATTGCAGGCAAGCACTGAAGGGCCACAAGCAATTGTCTGGTTTAAGCTGGCTTCAAAATGTGCCCGAGGGAAAGCAGAGGCTAGCACACGTCCACATTTCCATGGTGAACAGCGAGAATTGGCTTGAGGCACAAGCACCTCTAGGTGAAAAGCCATCGTCTAGGCAGGACAAGGCTATAGCAGACCTGAGCCTGAGCCCAAGTCAGGCTTGTGGTGCGGATATGCCATTAGCCTGGGTTAGGAAGAGCTCACCAATTCCTCTCTCTTTCTTTGCCTTCTTCTGGGACCACCTGTTGGCAGACCAAACACAGGAGAGATGCGCTCATTGCAGGCAGAAGAGGAATACTGGGGCAGAACAAAGTCATTGACCCAAGATGAGTGCCAGGGGCAGCTCGGATGCCAAGGATGGACTCAAAGCGCAGTTCCCTCTGTGTGCAAGCTGCTGTGCATCAGCTGAGCGGTGACAAACTCCCCGAGCACGCATTCAGAAGTCGAGCAACAGGTCGCGTACAGGCTCCTGCAATACAGAATGAGCAGCAAGCAACTGAAAGCAATGCAGTTCACAAGGGACACTCATAGTAACGTCTAGGAGAAAGGGTTTGATCCAGTGCAAAATTATTTAACTTTAGAAAAGATCTTACTATTGGCTGATAAAGGATGCTGACTTCTTGTTCCTCAGAAAGATCAGCACACTAGTGCTTCCCCGGCACTTTTTAGGTTGATTCAGAAATAACATTGGCTACACAGAAATGCACAAACATGCCATAATCTCCTGTAGGCATATTCCTATACATCTGCACTTCCAGCAGGCCCCGGTTCCCTAAAACATCTACAGGATCCCCAAAGCAGGCAAGCAGCATTTCTCTTTCTTTGTTGTTTCACAGAAAGAAATCCTATCGTGACTTTCAAGTAGAAAAAAAAATTAGAGAAATAATAACATGACCCAACTGCAAAAATATTTTTTTTCATGAACTATACCAATGAATTGGAAATGCAAGTAGTAAAATGAATTGCCAAAAGTATCAAATATATGTGTTTTCAATAACTTTTTTTTTTTTGTTACCTAGTAAAATATTTTCCTGGAGAAGGGTTGTTAAACCCCTCTGTGCAATATAAAGGTGCAGTGATGTATTGTCTCAGAAGTGGTTTAATGGAGTTTTGGGGTCCTATTTTTGTACATATTTTCAACACACGCCGTGCGTGATCAATTTGGATTTATAAAACGCTCTATATTTCTTTCCTAAGCAATGATCTTAAGTTTTAAAGAATGCTGCTTAGTTAGGAGTGCATGTGTGTGTTTGCATTTTGGCAAGGCAGCAAATAACGTACAATATTTATGTCACCCGAGGAAAGCATTTCGTGTATTTGCCAAGAGCGGCCCTTTGCAAGGTATTTGATCCGCGCTCTCCGAGCCGCGGTGCCAGAGGGAGGTTAGGTACGCCGGCACAGCGGCAAAGGGAAGCTCCATCCCTTCTTCACAGCGAGGAAGGGCAGCTTTGAAGGCAGCTTTCAGGTCTTGTTTCGGCAGCGAGGAAGGGCAGCTTTCAGATCTCGTTTCAGCTCAGCCCCTTTGCCTCAGTGCAACGGCTTCGGGCCTACGTGCGAGCACGGCGCAAGCGAGGCCGGCCTGCTGTCGGTTGTGGCAGCATCTCCCCCGGGGAGCCGACCCGCTCCATCCATCTCACCGTGCAAACCCAGCCACCAGCACAGCGCCAGGAGCTGGGGAGAATGTGACCAGCTCATCCTTGTCACCGTGTCACCCCTGGCCCAGCGCAGGCCGGCACTGGGGCCTAGCGGTACCGAGTGCAGCCTTCCCACAAGGAACAAGGCACCTCACTCCCTGCCCTCCTCTTCCTCAGGGCTTCCGCCCCCCTCCCCGTCTCAATTAGGCAATCTCCCTAATTGCTACCAGGTTCTCACCTGATGGCAGCTGCAAGGTGCTAATTGCAATGTGCCAGCTAATGTTTGCTAAAAACAGCCCCCCCCCCCCCCCCCCCCCCCCCCCCCCCAACGTCGCACTGCCTAGAACTGACTGCACCCACTAGGAAGATGTCTGAGTGTGCTTTAGCCTTATTTTGCTCCCTGTTCCCCTGCTTGCTTTATCCATGGGTGTTACTAAGAGCAGGATCTGTCCTTGGCTGCTCGCTACCAGCTGCTGCTCGCTCGTTTGGAAAGGCAAAAGCCCTGTGCGTCGCTCACACCTCTGCTAGCCCTGCAGACCCCTTGCACTGAAATCTCTGCGCCAAATCCAACCATATAACATTTCATTCAGAGAATTTCTCCGTTTTCTTTTCTCCTCTTTTGCTTTATCTCTTCCTTCTATCTCCAGCCTGTCAGGACTTTCACATACCTGCGGCTGACAGCTAAAAGATCAGGAACTTTGATGTTGTAAGGGATATTTTATCTCGGGTAATTCTCACCAATTCATACGTTATTGTGTAGGATATCCAAGGACTCTGAGTGTGAGCAACGCCTTTGTCTGGTAAGATGAGAGCAATTTGCAAGCTTTTCTGGGAACAAGGTCCAATAAAGGGACTTTAGAGATATAATCTGTCAGCCCCATTGAGAAGCACCCTGACAGCAACCTGATGATTATTGACAGTTTAAGCATCAGCCAGGACAGGACAAGGCTGGGGGTATGAAGTTATTTGTAGCAAGACATTGTTCACAGAGGAAGCAAAAGAAATCCTTTATACCCAAATTCACCACGTTTTTGCTGAGTTTCTCCTCACACGATTGACCCGACCCCGAGCAGCTGCTTTTTGCCAGGAGTCTGACAAACCCCACCCCTCTGCGGCCCAACCTCTGTTCCTGAGGTGACCTGACGATGCCCCATGCTGTGTTCGAAATCCTCTCCTTCGCCCCATAACTCGCTCTGCTCTGTTACACCGCCTTGCTCCTGGTGAGGCCATACGAGCATCGTCCTGCCGTCGTCCCTTGGAGCGTGGCATGGAGCATGTCAGGATGCTCTGCTGGCCTCTTGTCTTCGTTACCTCCTGGCTCACATCACTGGAACGTCGCTGGGTTCACTGTATTTGATTATGGAGGAGTTTCCCCATTATTAAAGGTACTCCTGGATTAATTTGTATCCCTCACTAGACAAACATTTTAATAATTTATTTGCAGAGACATCAGTATATTTGTTTCTAATAAACACCCTCACATCTTTATGAACTTGATAATCCCAGATCATCATCAGTGGCTGCACTTTGTCTCTCACAGCAGTTATCTTGGGATAAAACCTTTCTGCAGAGGCAAGGAACAGGTCTGTGTCCATCCAGCCCAGTCTATAACCATGCCCTTGTTTTCTTGGTCATGAAACTGATCTTCCTATGTGTTCCTCGGAGGTGTTTAAAGTTCCTGAGTAATTGCTCTCTGCTTCCCGATGATCAGGTAAGCATGTTGGTGCTGATCTTCATGTCAACATACAAGCAAGTCTTTAATTGCTCCCCATGCTCCTTTTCCCTCAACACTCTCTCAAATCCTCAGCCACCCTTCATGTTCTCCATCCTCATCAAGCATCAACAGCAAAGAGGCAGTGAGCAGCCGGACCTCCAGAGGGGAGGAGGCCCCGACCTCC
This sequence comes from Anser cygnoides, assembly GCF_040182565.1. Taxonomy (NCBI): domain Eukaryota; kingdom Metazoa; phylum Chordata; class Aves; order Anseriformes; family Anatidae; genus Anser; species Anser cygnoides. The sequence continues at coordinate 3,579,107 of NC_089883.1, forward strand.
AACAGATGCTCCCAGAATTGCAGGGGTGCAAATTTCATGATTCCAGCGCATTCTCCTCCGAGTCCTATAGGAGGGTCGCTCTGTCACACAGACAGAAAATCTGCCCAAATACACGTAAAGAAAACAAAACAAAACAAAAAAAAAAAAGGAATTTTCAAGCCACCACTGGCATCATGTCAACACTGGGACGTGTACAAGGGGTTCATCGCCAGGCAGGCTCCAGCCCCGAATCAAAACATCGTTCCCAGTGACACTCTTTCCCACAACAGTCTGCAGTGAATTGTGTGTGGGCTGCTGAAATGACACTAATTTGCACCTCCCTGCTCATTGTGTACGCCAGGCTTCATAACTCTGTTGAGGTAGAAGCCTGGCATTGATAACTGCACGGAGCGTTACTTGGCGATGTCATTTGCACATTTATTCACTGGAGTTTGATTTTCCAGATTGTGCTGCAACTTTGGCACAGGGCGTTAAATGATTTATTGCAGAGAGACCGTGGCGAGGCCAGGAATAAACCCCAGGTATCGCGAGTCCCAAGATGCTATGACAACCAACTAGTATTAAAAAAACCCTCCTTGCCACCATCTCGCACCTTTATTTATCAGCAAAAGCAGTTTTTTGTTTGTTTGTTTGTTTCTTAGCAAGATGCTGTTTCACGGGAGACCACTAAAAATGAGATTTATCTTCCTTGGAATAACTACAGACTCTTGCATTTGTAATTCACTCCCCTCCCATTTCTAATCTCATTTCTATTGAATGTATTGTTTTTCTTTCCATTATTTATAAAATGAGATCATTAAAATAAGAATTGGAGCCTGACAGGTTTGGGGCAGGAAGAAATTTCACTGCGGATGAATCCCAAACATAATACCTTGGTTTACCGCAGAGCGTTTCTCAGCGAAAGGGCAGAAAAGAGCTATTTCTTACGCCGCTGATTCATGCTTCTGTTTTGACGTTTTGGGGACAAAAGAGAAAAAGAAATGCTGAGTCTCGGAGTCTACAGCACTTTCTGCAAGAGGCAATGTGGGACGATGGCGTGTGTGACATTTTGGGGGACAGGGACGCTGGGCTGGAGTCTTCCTGCACCGGTGCAACCATGAAGGCACCTCCCAGCCCGGCCCTGCTGCAAGCTGTGCCCCACCAGCTGATTTCAGTGCCTGGCCCCAGCAAGGGCTGCAAGGTGGGGATGTGGTGACGTGAGCCCCACGGGCTGAGCTAAATGCAGGGAGCAATTACCTTTTGCCTAAAAATCGGCCCAGCCACCCCTTCCTCAGGTGTGATTTCGGTGCTGCCGTGGTCCCCGTTCTGCTCCCAGCCAAAGCAGCGATGAAACCCTCGAGGAGCCTTCCCCCCCCCCCCCCCAGCAGGCTGCATGTCAGGGGTGGGTGAAGTGACTCGGCTGGAAAGAATCTGGGGGGCCTGGAGGATGCTCTGTTAACGCAGGATATTATCTGACCCTTGGTAATAGAGCAATATGTTCCAGATGCAACGGAGAGATTTGGGGAGGGGGTGCTGGGGAACTGCTTTGTTTCCTTAAACAGCTATTTGGGGAAAAAACAAGCAAACAAAATCTGATGTATCTAACTGAGCACAAATCTGGTGTAATTCCGCTGCAAACTGCAGCTTTACTCCGGATTAATACTGGTGTGAATAAGACTAAGGTTTGGCTGCAAGCCTCAGCTCTCCCCTCATTCCTGAAAGATACAAACACGAAGGTCTAAACATCTACAGTTATGTATTGCATAAAATATTTCCTGGCTAGGAAAACCTCGTGGGACAATGATCAGGAACAAGATGGTGCAAATAATCAGTTTAATTGAAAGTAAAGGCACATTACTGAAAATAGAGGGAAGAAAGAGATTTTTCCTTTGCCAGCTTTAATACAAGCAATATTAGTAGCAGCTGCATTTCAACCCATTTTGCAGATAACCCTGAGAGGGGCATTCTGAAAGCTGAACGGTTTAATTGCATAGGCTACCCTTTAATTTAGGGTGCTGAGAATGATATGAAGGACTCATTAAATTGGGGCATTAACCATAGCAGAAAGTAAAGTAGTTTCTTTGTTGCAGAAGACTCCTTCTACCCGACTACTAAATTGTTCACGGGAACCGCGGCGAAGCAGGATGGGTAGATGGAGACATGTTGGGATGGAGGGAAGGAAAGGAAAAATAAGAGGTAAAGGCACTGCAGGTTGCATGTCACTGCTGAGGGTTATTTCAGAACTGCCCAGTTACTGCTGCCAGCTGGGGCACAGTAAGGCACCGCACGAGGTCAGGCCGAAATCCCTGGGGCAGGGCTGCTCCCCATGAGGCAGTAGGGTGCTGATGCCACTCTCCTTCCCCCGGAGCAGAGCACAAAGCTGGAGATACTCCGCAAGCCTTTCCTTCCACCCGCCTCGGTGTGAACGTAACGAAGCGCAGCACGCCAGGCGCTTCGCTCGGTGGCGGCACCGGTTTAAACAAACCGCGGTGAAGATCTTTCAGCAGCTGTCTTTGCGTTTGGAATATTTTGCTGTTTGGGGGACTTGCTGTCCTCTCCTTCTACCCACTGTAAGGTCTCCGTGCTGACTGACCTGTTTTCTTACTGGGGGACACCACGGAGCTGACGCATGAAGCACGGCCAGCAGCTGTCCAGGAGCCATGGCACCATCAGCGGGCTGGGAAGGTCTGGCTGCATCCAAAGGTTTGAGCAGGAGTCACCAGGTCACCGTTACACGTAGAAGCCACTACAGGGACACCAGCACACACCATGAGATGAGGAGCATGTCGAGACATCGGGTTCACCCTCCTGGCCCCCCAGGAACACAGCTCAGCCCCTAGATGACCAGGAGCATCGGGACTTCCCCTCCCTTTAAGCATAACCTCAAAGCCAACAACAACAAACATCGCTCTCAGAAGTGCAGAAGAAAGCCTCGCGGCGTGAACCTCAAGGGCTCGAAGCCTCGGAAGCTGGTGACTGGGAGGGGAAAAGCCCCCATCCCAGACCTGCTGGGTGTCACATCGTGACCACCACCTCGCCGTGCACGGCAGGTGATGCCGGTCCGGTGGGGAGAGCAGGGAACTTGGTCTGAACTGGAAGCAACTGGTCCCAGGAGCTCAGAGCCCAGTCCCAAAGTGGGGTGAAGTTGGAGTAACGCTGCCCTTGCTCCCCAGCAAAACAAAGCCTTTTTAATGACTCTTTCCCCAAGCTCAGGATTGGGTCCATAAAACAGAAACTGTACTTCGATACCAAATGAAAAACATTACTCACAGACTGTAATTCCTTTCTGCAAATACCGGAGGAGAATATTTCATTTGGCAAACAATTGAGCCTTACAGTTTAGAGCTCTTAATGTGATTAGGGACAGGTTCTGCAACACATTTGTAACTCCAGGTGATTTTGCTATATCTTTTTGGACTGTGACCAGACATAAAATGCCCTTTTGCTAGATTTGGATCCAACTGAAATTGAGGAGAATCAGATGTCGGCAAGTCCTTTCCAGTTTGATCTTTACCCATGGGTATCACAACACGCTTCAGCTACAGACTGCGCAGAGCAGCTCTGCAATCGTGGGCTCTTTTTTGCATTAAGCACATCTCTGCTCCGCTGAGTGATAGCTCTCCTGCAGCACACACTCCGTAAACAAGCAAGCACTGCTCTGAATTACCACGATGTACTTACGGGGCTGGGAGAGAGAGCAGGATACTTCCACTGGCCCTACGGACACAACTTCACTTCCTTTCCATCTTCCCAAGTTACTTCAGGAAACTCAAATCTGGCTCGGAGCAAGCTGAGACAAGGTGCCCCCAGCATTTCATCCTGAAATCCCCGTGTTTTGTGGGACCAGATCCCTCGGGGAAGTTTTCCACTCTCACACCCCATCTCTAGCGGTGTTGCTGCCTTCACTACCAAAGGTGAGGCTGCCAATGAATTAAATAAAATTAATTTATTACCTACACAGGAAGGAGGCAGAAAGAGAGCACTAAAGAGGAAAGCTAAATTATTCTGCATGTGCAGCTGAGAAACAAAACCAAGCTTGACCTTTAAGCCATCAATAAGAAAAAAAATCCTTCTTTTCTTGCTCATGAGGACTCCGTGCTGGCATCACAGGCGTGGGTGCTCTGGCTGTCCCCAGCCTCCCCCGCGCCCCACCAGGAGCTTCTCGTGGGGGCAACGAGCATTGCTAGCCGAGGAGCCACCAGCCCTTCAGCACAGCCCGAGTAAGACGATACTATTGAGTATTTATGGCAAGCTATAAAGCAGGAAAAAAAAAATACATGCCCTAACAGATTTATCACTCTCCAAAAGGAGGAAAGTTGCACTAAGGACAGACCCACATCACTCTCCTAAGCAGGTAGGTCAACGAAGCGTCAGCGATGGGAAAAACAGATCAGGGCCGTGCACATTAAGGCCTTGTGTCCACGGAATGGCCATCACAGCCGAGGCACGATGCAAAGGCATACGCTTGAAGTGTTTTACGATGTCGTTGATCTTTGCGACCCCAATAGCTCTGCTTTATTCACGCCAAGGGAGGGCAAGCTGCTCGCGGACAGGTGAGGCTCGCGCTTCGCTGGGCGGCAGCGGCAGATGGGAGGGAGGAGAGGCGCTCATTTCGGGCTCTGAAAAAAGCAGAAGAAGGTGTGAGGGCTGGAACTGGAAGTTAGCAACATGCGAATTGGAAAGGAGACATCTGGTTTTCAACAAGGGCAGCCAGCCGCCGGAATACGCCAGGAATGCCACGGATTCCTTGTCCCTTGCTGTCTTCAAAGCAAAGCGTGAGCTTCGCTTCTGGAAAGCCCTGGTCCTGAGCCCATGGGGGGGACACACAGCTTGGTCAGCTGCTCTGAACCCACGGGGCTGCTGGCGATCAGACCGAACGACCAGGAGCTACAAACACCCAGCTTGTGCCGAGCTGTGGGCACTGCAATGCTTCACCAGGCAGCTCCTGCGCACGGCTGCTCGCACATCACATACGGGTGCACATGCCTAGGGATGGTTACAGGAGCCTGGGTGCTGACATCAGGCAGAGACAAGCTCAGCGGCACTTCAGTAAATCCAAATAAACCAAATAGCTCAGGATTTTGTCACAGAATCAGAGAACGGTTGAGGTTGGGAAGAACCTGTGCCCTGAAGACCTCCACAGACGGACACTCCCTGTCCCTGTGTTTTGTTTTCCAGATTTATTTATTTATTTTTAATTTGCTGTGGGACAAACTTGAGGGCCAAAACAACATTTCATACCTATTTCTCCTTTTTTTTTTTTTTTTTTACCTGCATTATCCTTTTGCACCACACGCAGTCCCTAGGGCACTCGGCTGGGATGTGAGAGATGCAGGTGCCAGCCCCAGGGGGGGGTTCTCTCATCTTCTGCCGAAACTGTATCCGAGGAACCAGGAGAAAAACCCCACGACATGGCAGGTCAGCAGGCGGCACACAAATCAGGCAGGTCCCGCGACCTCGCGGTCATCCCCAGGAAGCAACAACTGCGAAAAGCCTGGAGCAGCTGCGGTGGCCGTCAGGGGGCTGAAGCCCCTCAGATCACTTCTGTTTGCCTGGGGAAGCCTCGGGTTCCTCTCTGCAGTGCCCGACCTCAGCCGCCTGTGTCCTGGGACCAGAGGGTAACACAGCAAAAAACATCGATGAAGGGGCTCGGGGTATAATCTTCAACAAGAACACGAGTGGGTCAGGAGGAAAACAAAAGTTCTTCCTCCTGGTTCACGCTGGCAAAGGTTTCTTGAAACATTGCGGTCTCGCCTAAGATTTAAAGTTCAGCTTAGGTGTAAAAGACCCAGCTCTATGTATGCCAACAGAAATCAGATTAGGATTATACAATTTAGGATGCTACATCAATTCTAACAAAAGTATCTTCTGTTCATTCAATACCATAAAAAATAGTTTTATAACCCCCCCCCCCCAATCATCAGCTTTAACATTTATTCATCAGTTTTCAGATTGCAGTGGGCAAGAAGCTGCGTTGTTTTTGGAGTGAAGGGTAAAAAAATCCATTTTTTTTTCAAATATTTGCAAAGCCAGATGACTCAGTAAAAAATTTCTAGCCTGTTTAAAACAAAAACAAAAACAAAACAACAGATGAATTACTTCAAAAAGCATTTTGCGTGGAGAACACACCCAACGGAGCAAATATTTGAGCTCCCAGTGAGGACAGCACACTCCCCAGCTTAGGACACCCAGCGCTTTGGGGCCGGACGCGTTTCGGGTAATGTGCCTGCACGGGCACATGGCCAGGTGACGGGTAGCAGAGGGGGATGCTAACTGGACAAATTCCTCCTCTGACAACGGCTTTCGATGGAGCCCAAAGGCATGAGGGGATCCCTGGGCAAGGCAGGCAGCAGCACGGGCGGAGAGCTGCAGGAGGTGCAGATTTCTCTGAATGCCTGCAGGACCTGCAGGGATGCTAAATGCTGCCTAAAACCTCCCCCATTCACTGCGGGCTTCTCTCACGCAGAACCCTTAATTAAAACGTTTCCCAGCACTGACATGGCATTTAAAGGGACGCCATGGTGCAATATCTGTTTTCAATCACAGGGTTTGGAAGAATAAGGCTCCGCATACCTTAGGACCTCCAGCGGAACGTATTGGTGATGATGATGATGTTCCTTTAAATAGCAGCAGATGTCAAGACCTGGAGGAACAATTTTTCTTCCAGAGACCGAAGAGGTGACACAAAGCGATGCCTTCGTGGCGGAAAAGCTGCATCCGTGCCCAGTGTCGTGGCCGTGTGGAGGGAAGAACTTCGGGCAGCGACACGCACCAAGGAGAACTGAGCCAGGGGAGAAAAGTCTTCGTGCTACCGAAATACTGAGGTCTTCGTGAACAACACATCAAGAGGCAGATTTCTGCCCTCACCAGAAGGTAGGTGCTTCAAATCTGGGCCCTGGCTTAGGGCAACTGGGCATTTATCGCCCAGGGCTGTGGGCCCAGTTCGTGGTTTCTCTAAAGGGCAAATCAGCCTTCAGCACTGACCCCTTTGCACCCCCAGAGCTGGTGACTCCTTGGCTGGGCCCAGACTGCTGGTGTTTACTCCAGGGCACCAGTGCAGATGGGTTTGGATCCTGATGGCCTGCAAACCGACAAAGCGGCTTGACAGAAGGATAAAAATAATAATAATAAAATAATTATAAAAAAGCACAAGCAAAAAAAACAAACAAAAACCAAAAACCAAACCAAACCAAAAATAACCTCAATAGATCACAGCCTCAGTTATTAACTTCTCCCCCACTCCACCCCCCCAAAAAAAACAAACCAAACCAAAAAAAAAAAAAACAACTTTGCAGAAGCTTAATTTTCAGTCCACAAATTCAAAACTACTCTTCTAGGACTGGATTTTGAATCCAATTCTATACTGGAAACCACTAACTTTACAAATACTACCATTTTCAATGAGGTAGAGCTTGCTGCTTTTGAGAGACTTGGGCACAGGAAAACTGCTCGTTTCCATTATTTTTAATTAAAATTAAAAAAAATAAAAATCAAGGGCAATACAATAGGTTTTACCCCCAGTGGCTTTCAACTCCAGATCTAGTTTTGACTCAAGCACCACCCTAAAGCTGACCCCATGTTCAGCCTCAAACCCCAAACTTTCTACAGGCTCTGGGTGGAAAGTTACTGACCCTGTATCCGAGCCAATTTTCAAACACACAAATAACTTGCCTGATGAAATTTTTGTAGGGAAAAAAATATATATACGCGCGCGCACACACACACACACACACCATATATAGCAGAAGGGATTAAATCCTCATGTTGCAAGAATTTAATTTTAAAAAGCTAAGACATTGCAGGAATGCAAAGCTATCACCTCGGCCGGGTAACCTTTGGCTGAGGCTGGCACTTCCCCAGCCGGGAACGCTTCCTGCGCGGCGCTGGAGAGGAGCGGTGCCACTCGGGAATGCCTGGCTCCAGCCCAGCATCGAGAGGAAACCGGCGATCCCATACCCACGGGGCCTCCGTGTAATTCCCCTCGTGTCGTGCCCACCTCCTGCCCAACGCCCCCACGTCCCAAGGAAGGGGGATGAGGATGGCAGGGGGGGTGGCACAGAAGGATGCCGCGCGTTCTCCTGCCGCGAATCCAGACTCGAACCGGTCCTCAGGAAATATTCGGTGCCTGAACGGGGGCAGGCGTAAGTTCACTTCGCACCGAGGTTAAGCGTTTAATAGGACCCCGCGTATTAACAGAATTCCTGGCAGGCGAGGACTGGGTTTAAGTGGCTGAGGGGAAACGCCGTGCCGTTGGGTCTGATCCTGCGCTAATCACGGCAAGCAGGGGACTGACCTACAGGAAACAATCCTCTGGGCACTGACGCTAGCAAATAAAGCCAGCCGTTCCTGCGGTTTATGGCCTGTGTTTTCCACCCCCAGCAGGCTTAATTTATGGTAATTACTAGGAACCACGGATTAAATTAATAACAAGGAAATTATTAAGGTTTCCTGACCCGGAGGCCAAAGGTAAGCAAAGAGAAGCAAGCTGCTCTGGATGGAAATGTTTCCCCCGCTGCTTGCGGGGCCAGCGGAGGAGGGCCTGCAGCGAGGCGATGGGGACGGCAGCGTTTTGGGAAGGAGCCGTCTCTCCTCGCACACAGACCATCACACACGGCATCCCAGGGCAGCCCAAACCGTCCCAGCACAGCTCCCGAACACGGGGTGCGCAGGCCAGAGTCATACGCTTTAAGTTACCGAAGAAATAGAGATCTCTGTCGGACAGGAAGAGACTATAAAAATAATATAATGCAGAAATCCAGCTCCATTCAAGCTACAGCGAAGTCCAGAGCCCTGTTCTACATCCAGCTCTGCCAGCTGATCAGAAGAAGTAATTCTCCCCTGCCTGGGTCGGAGCACATTTTATTGCTGCTTATAATTCATATATAAGCCTCATACTTTAAATTAGCATGTTGAATGCTCTTATGCCGTTCCTATTTGCTCACCAGACCTGGCCTCCCAACCTTGCTGGCCTGAGTATGGATATGAATCATTTTTTCATCAAAGGCAGAGCAGAGCGTACGCTGGCGGCTGGGTAGGGTTTGTTTCCTGCTCTGTTTTCCCTGCGAGAAGGTCGGTGCAGAAATAAAGCTGCCAGGCTTTGCTCTCCGTAACGAGGAGAGCACCATGGCTTCTCTCAGCCCTCGGCACGTACGTGGTTCCTGCAGCGGCTGCTTTCAGATTCCTGAACTCCGTTATCTGCTTCGCATCCACCCTAAAACCCGCCGCTGGCACACAGCAAAAAGCGCAGCACCCGCCTCGAAGCCACCTCCGTGCCTCGGGGACAGCCTCGCCCAGCACGGCTTGAACCCCTAGCACGAAGTCTCACGATGTTTTTTACCCCGTAAATATTTCTTAGAGAAACCAGGTGGAACAAAAGCTTTTGATATAAGGTTCAAAAGAGCACCTGAAGTCTTAATACAGATTAGGTGAACGCGCACGCACCTGAAGGTCTGTTTAGATGCACCTGAACTGTATTTACTAAAAAATCCCCTCCCAGCTGGGTTCCTGAGAAAGGCAGCACCAAGCTCCCACCACCAGCACGGAGCAGCACGACCAGCACGGACAGTGGGCGATTGTTGTGCCGCGCGGCCGCCGCCGGATTGCATGTCACCGGCAGGGATATCAACGTCCGATCTCGGTCAGGATGGGGCACGGGGGAACCTGCAGCCTTGTCAGACTCAATGCTTTCGTGTAGTAGGTTGAATAACAGCACGATGTTTACATTTCCCCTCCTGCCCTAAGTAGTCTGGAAGCTGGACACCTGAAAAGCATGAATGATTTCTAAAGCAGAGCCAGCGTCGGCTCTTGATCACTTGGCTGTTCCTTACCAGCATTCCCTAAAGAAATAAATTAAAAAGGAAAAAAAAAACCACTAAAACAAACAATCAAATGAAAACCAACCAAGCACAAAACCCCCAAACTGAAGGTTTTGCTGCTTCTGAACCTGGACGTGCGGTAAAGATAACACAACTGATGGAAAATCCAACAGCTAGCTCGCACGGTGCGTACATCAGCCGTAGCACAGGGAATCCAACAACTTGAAATGCAACCTTCCACGGGATGAATTCCAACCAAGAAATAGTTGCTTTCTAGTTTCTTCCGTATTAACACGTTGAAACTTAATATTGAAAGTTCTTTAAATATACAAACAAAACAGTGTCTATAGTTAATGGCAAAAATATAAACTGAGGTATGTAGGAAGCAAACATTCTGCGTGCATTGGAGAGCAATAAACATGATTGCAGGAAGCTATATAACAAATGCAACAGAAATACTGGGTGGGGGACAGTAAAAACTTTAGAGCTTTAATCAAGAGGATCAGAGGTCATGACTGGATTTGTCCCTCAGTCCAATGAAAGATGGGATGATTGCCTGACACTTTTAGCATCTCTCCTTATTGCTCTCCTCTCTACAAAGCATGCCACGCTCTTCCATAGCTTGAAGTTCTTAGCAAGCTATAGTCCTCACAGAGCAGACACCTAGGATGTGTACACCTCGTGTCAAGAGGTGTAAAATCAGAAAAAGAAAAAAAAAGCAACACCTAAATGATGAAGTCTGCTTAAGCAGACTTCTCTAAGCCAATGGCACAAAGGAGAGGTTTTTTTTTTTTAACTCTGGGAATGTATTTCATACTCCTGTCTGCTGCAGGCATCCAAGACATCGGAGCCCTGCAGGTATCCCCACAGCACCAGCGAGGTGAGCTCTTCACGTGCTGCACCTCCAAGCTTATCTAATGCAAGGCAGTGAGGTGTCCTACAGCCTTCAACTCCAAAAGTCTTGTTCATCTTCACCCTGACTTCAACACAGTTGTCGGATGGTGCTACAGGCAATGCCAAGTGCTGTGGTATGGATGCTTCAGGTTGCCCAATGGCTATCAGTCAAAATTTTCCATCGCTGTCAAATAGGGAGGACAATTTTATGGTGTAAAACTCCAATTTGCTGTTGCCAATCTGGATCCCAACACACCTTAAAAGCCAAATTGGTAGTTTCAAAATTCAACATCATCAGTCTCTTCATGTGCCTCCAGAACAGTAAGTCTCAATCCTCTTTGAATTGGATCATTTCATTTCGTCCTGGGCTCGCATGACTGTCAGTCCATCAAATGCTTCTTTGAAAACTGATTCCTTGCAGATGACCACGGCTGTTATAAAACAGTATTTAAAAACATTTTTATATTTGAAAAGAACTTTCCTTTGCTATTATATCAACCACATGCTTAAGAAAGGGCCTGGGGTTTACCACTGCTTGGTGAGAAAAATAGCAAGAAAGAGAAAGGATAATGGGGTGATAATGACTGGAAATGTATGGATTGAATTTGGGACCTATTTAAATACAAGAAGACAATTTGTGACTCGGTGGTATATGCAAACACAGAGAAATGTTTGTGGCTCAGGCGTGTATTTGAATATAGAGAAATGTTTTGTGGCAAACAATTTTTCTTTGAGCGCGGACAAACTCTGACCAAGCTGCCAGCTGTTCAAACTGTGGTCCCAGCAGCAGCCCAAGCAGACAGGCTGTGCCTGCTTGGGAATTTCTCCGGAGATGTCCTGTTTCAGCATTACTGCCGCAGGATGGTAATGGTCACCAAGCATCCCTCCATCGCATCGCGCACCGCAGACTTGTGACAACCCTTGGCATCACAAGAGCACCAAACCTTAATCTGGTTACCACTAGGCTCCCGTGAATGAAATTATTTTGGTCAACGGTTTGTCATTTGCTCCTCCGGAGGCAGGGAAGTCAAGCCGAATTTTGCCATTAAAAACTATAAAACATTTTACTATACAGAATTGTTTGAGGGTGAACTGTACTTCAGGGATGCTCATTTGTTGTCTTTTATAAGGGATCTAATTTTAAAGAGGATTCACTTTGGGAAGGGTCTCACTAAGGCCCGAAGTTATAAATCTCTTGTGTGAAAACTGAGGCACAAATTAAAAAAAGAAAAAAAAAGAAAAAAACACATGATTCTATGAAATATGGATGTCTGAAGAGCACATGAAGCCATAGAAGATGCACACAACCACTACACAAGATTGAGATGGCTCTCACGACTGTTCTCAGACTCGCTTGCTCTTTTCTTCCTTGAAGTGTCCCATCTTTCCAAAAAACAGTGCAGAGCAGGAAAGAGGCCAAGCACAAGAGTACAGAGAACCTTATAAAAAAAACCACTTTCTTCTCTATTAAGCAACTGGGCTGATTTTCACTGTATAAAAGATGAAGTAGATTGAACAAAATGCTTACCTATACATCTCCATTTCTGATACAAATCCTAGATTGCCTTTGTCACTTTAGCACATGAGCATGAGGCCAAATGAAACACATGTTTACAACTATAATGAGGATTAGCTTTGCACTAAAAAAGTTGAACTATAGTCAAAATTAGATGGTGACATGGGTATTTGCCAACAGCATTAAATGAGAAATAACGGAGTATGAGGTTTCTGGAATGAATAGAAAACGTATTGTTTAGAGACCTTTTTGGCCACGTATCAACATATGCCAATACTTAAGGCTTCTTGTTCTTATTTACTTACTCTGACAATAAAACAACTGTTGTTTTGTGCCAACAGCCTGACAGACTGGTCCTGTACCTTAAGAAATACAGATTGGATATTATATCTCATGTATCAGCTTCAACCTACTTTTCCAAAAAAAGAAATGAGAAGTAATTGAGTCCAGAGGAAAGGAAAAAAATGAAGGAGGTAATGGATTTTAATAACGTATAGCATCAACACGCATTAAGAATATACATCAAGCAGAGAAGAAAGCACTCTCCCATCTCAGAAGAGCGGGCAGTGTTTGTAGCTTCACCCAGCCCTGGGCAGAGGTTATCGGTGAAGCCTCAGCAACAGCAGTGATGGATCATTCCCCAGTGTCCTCCGCCAGCACAAGCCCAGAGCAGTGAGGTAACCGCTATTGTTCTCATTGCAAAAACAAGCAAAATGATTAATTAAAATCCTAGGAAGCTCCCTCAAAACCGGAGAACTTGAAATGTATTTACAATTCTAATGCTCGGCTTCTTCCCTGGTCCAACCACTTCTCTCCCCGGCGCCGTGCTCTGCCAGGCCACCCTTGTGTTCAAAACGCGCTCCCTCCTCGCAGCTTTTCACACCCAGGAGAGTGCCTCTGTCCTCGAGCCATAATGCTACAGCTGGAACATATAGAGACCCAAGCCAGAGCTCACTTGATTTTAAAACAGATATTGCTAGTAAAGACATCAGGAAAGCCTTCAATTCTGGAACAATTTTCCCTGCGCTCTTTACTGCACGCTGTCCAAGGCAGACTTGCTCAGCTGCTCTTCAGGTGGCCTTTGTGCAGGCGTGATGTGATGTGGGGCTGGATGGGAGCTGACCTCGGACACGGCACGTCCTGCTAACAGCAAAGCCTGCTATCTACATTGGGAAAAGGTTCAGCTCTGTTAACAGTTAGGGGAAACGGACAAAACTATTGCTTTGACACTAGTTGTGGGGTGTCCACTTAGTTTAGTGCTCTGAAAAACTGCTTATTTTATTGAAAAAAAATTAAAATGACGTATTTTTCTAACTTGCAGAGGTGGAATAAAGCTTAATTCATTATTATTATTATTATTATTTTAAGTCAAACCACCAGCAATTGGTCCTGTGGGAATGCGTTTAGCAAAAACATCATTAATTATTAGTTCACCTACTCTTAACATCAGTTTGCAAACTCTCTGCTGGAACATTGCTGGCAGACAATTTGCCCGTGATCAAAGCACTCCATGAAGACACTCATATGGACAAGTCCAAGGGAAAAGAGGCAGGGTCCCAGCAGAAGGCAGCCTGTCACACCAGTCCTGCCTGCTGTCCCACCAGAACTTCTTCTAGAAAGTCTTCGGGGGACAATGGGAAGCAACCAGCCTGCAAGTCCCAGCTCCAAAGGTCCCAACTTATACTGGACTACCTGGGGCAGGTCTGCAAACTACTGCACTTAGGACATTCCCCCTCCATGGAAGACAGCACTGTTCGTCCCGCAAATCGAAGCATCACAACACCTGTAAGTTCTGGACCTTTGTGGTCAACCCTTTTGTTGGTCTTATGAATCGAAGAAACCATATCTGATGTCGGGGAGATCAGCTCTGTAACTGGCAACACCTGGCTCCTGAAGGCAGGGAGGATATATGAGGTCCTGAAGCAATAACTCGGAGCCTTGCCAGTTATCTCATCTGTATTGAGATCACGGTCTCATAAAGCAGTTCGTTGTCCTCCGAAAGATGATGATCTCACACCAGCAGCCCCCCTGCCTCCCTCTCAGCAGACACCGTGAGGCAGGAAACAGGGTTTTGCCTCTATCTGATCACTTACAGCAACAGAAAAGATGAAAGGTTCATGTTCTGTCACAAAACCACCAGAGGTCACTTCCAGTGAAATCTTCACGAGATACAAGTAATCGCCAACTGAGTGTTTCAGATTAAGGGGAGAATGATTTATCTCTGAGGATATGTATCCCTAAAGAAAAATACACCGTCTGTGTAGGTCTGCAAAGAGACGTCATCTCTGGACATCATCATCATGGTAGTACATGGTTAGTTGCCTACAAGAGCCTGAAGCTTTTGGGATACAAAATCTAAAAGCTCATGCCAGGAGTCAGCCCCTGACCTAAAAGTTCTGCATCAGTAAGGAGGAAAAAGAATGGATTTTCAGCATTTTATACGCTGGGATCTGTGGCACTAGACATGGTGCATCATTTGTGCAAGACAAAAGAAGAGATCCACTGAGCTGAGGTCCCTGACCTCCTAAATCTAATCCAGTAATCACAAGAACACTGACGCTGCTGCTCTACCCATCACATCGCTCGCTCTCCCTCCAGCAGAAGACACGACCGTGGCCACAGCTCAGAGGGGGGTCCCTGTGCCCTCTTTCCACCAGTTTGCCCCCCTGGTGCACGTTGTCCTCCCATCCCTTCAGGACGCTGTCACCACGGCTGGTGGGGGCACCTTGTGCTGAACAAAACCTCGCAGATACAGGGACACGGCTCCAGGGGTGCTCAGGAGGACACCCGGACACGGCCTGGGTGCACCACCAGCCCTGCAGATGCCTGTGGCTTTCAGCCCGAGCTTTAGAGATCCTGCAAGCGGTGTACAAACCCCTAACGTCTCTGTAATACAATGCCTACAACATCCATACACGACCATAACGTGTCTGTAGGGGTTCTGTGCGCTCGCTGCAGCTCCTCCTGCAGGTGAGCAGTTCTGCCATCCCCCTCAAACTAAATAAAGGTATCGATCGCCTACCACCTGCGCTCCGGACTACTATCCTGCAAATGTTTTTGCTCCGGGAACATGAGGCAACATATGTTAGCATTAACTTTTCTGCCTTTTTATATAGCTATAAACAGATCCATTGACTCCCCCCCTTTTTAATTTTGCAAAAATAAATGCTTTCCTGGACAGTCAGAGCTCATTACTGAGACAGAGTACAGCTTCCCCTCCTCCTGCCCACAAGAGCCAGAGTGAGGAAGCTCACATGGCATGCAGACCACCCATCTTTGATTGTAGCGGGTGGGGAAAAAGTCTCTCCTTCCATATTCATATTTTTTGGAGACTCTTAAGATCATTTTTCTTAGTAGGATTTTTTTAATGCATCTTCCGTATCATAAAACCTGTTTATTGTTATTTCTCTGAGCCATTTTTATTAGAGAGGTCTTTTTACTGAGTTTTATATTAAAGATTCTAACAAAGGCAAATAAAATTACATCTATAACTAAGTGCATACTGTTACAAGCCTGCATCTGTCCCCATGCCAAGAAGAGGCTTTGCATAGTAAGGCTGTCCTTGTGAATACATAACAGAGTCAGGATTTTCAGAAAAGCTCGATACAACCAGGGCCAGGTTCCTGTAAGAGCTCAGTGCCATTAGCAGATGACTCCAACCAGAGCTAACATGATGTCACTCTCCACTTCGGCTACATCTCATCAGCCACGTCCGGGGGCCAGCATCGCTTCGGGGCGTGCTGTCGCTCCCTGTGCCTTGTGTAAAGGGAACTCTCCCTGAGCCTCGGACCGGGGAATGGACCTTCATGAAACCGCACAAGGAACAGCGATTCGGGACTGTGGAATGTGAGGGCTCTTCAGCTTCATGGGGAACGCACAAGTCAGTGAGAGGTGAGCTTGGATAAAGCAGCACAGTGCCCTGAGAGACTGGGTGAAGTGACCACAGCTCCATGGCATCTCGCTCAAGCAGCCACACATTAACTTACAGGAGGTCTCCAGGGAATTTCACGTAGTATTTGAGTTCTTGTGGTCTACGCTCCCTCTCCCACTGGCACCCTCTCAGGGGTTGCCCAGGTCCCAAAAGCCAGACTCGAGCAGCCCATGCACAACTGTGAAAGCAACAGGGATGGGCAATGAAAGGGGTTGCCCAGGGCCAGTTTATATTTGTGTTTTATTTTTTAACACCTCTTTTCTCCCAAAGCTCCGTAAAGGTGACAAATGCTCATTGCTAGCAGTGAAAGAAAGGCAGATTGCTGCTCACACCACAGCCCTTCCTGGGCAGGAACCGTCCCTCTGAGACTCCACACTCGGACTTGAAATAAGCTATTTTATCCTCAAAAAGCCGTTCTCCTCCCACGTGCTTGTGTCCTTCGCATGGCTTTCATCTTGGCAGCCTCCAGAAGACCCCAACTAATTTCATTTTGCTCGCATTGGGTCAGAGCACGAGCTTCCCAAAAAACATAATCGCCTGGAAACCCCGATGTTCCTGCAGCTGGGTCCGCAGGAGGGGTTTTCACACACCCCCTGCCTTTGCAGCAGGGGAAGAGGACATGGGACCGGAGGAGGCGGTTGTGCAGCATCTCTTCCTACTCAATTAACTCAGCGAGCCCGGAGGAAAGCTCACCATCTGCACAGCCCGTGAGTCACCTCAGGACTCGGGCAGTTTACTGTATATATTAGTCAACAGAAACAAACAACACCAATCCCCGGACGTTAAAAGTCATTCTTCTTTTTCTTTTCTTCCTCCACCCCCCCTCAAATTTGGCTACACATCCCTAATTATAATTTTCTGGAGATTTAAAAGTATTTAATTGTGGTTTCTATAAACAAGAAGATAAATTACTACATCTAAATATTGGTTCTCAACAGTTACTAATGTCTCTCAGGGGACTGCTATTATTTTACTAAGACAGGAAAAATAGGTTGTAAAAGATTTTCTTTGTCTCTCTAGCTTACCATAGCTGGGAGTAGGTTCTGAGAAGATTTCTTGTAATTGCCACTGAATGCTTTCTAGCTGATGACTTTAGACAGCATTATTAAGTAAACTAAAAGGGAAGATTGATTTCCAAGATGATACATTGTAAAGTCATGACAAATAAAAGCTTAACCTTTTATTCCAGAAAATGAAAGCACAGGAAATGCAACAAAGACAGAAAGACAGACACTGCAGCACCCACTAGTTCCCCTTTTAAAGCTTCCAAGCTGAGTGGCAGAGTGGTAATGGGAACATTTTTAAAGGTTTTGGACCTTAGGTTTGGATGAGCAACACATTTGTGAGCATCCCCAAAGCTTTTCCAGGCTGTGTGGGTTTTCTGGACCTACACTCACGGGGTGCAAGACTTACAAGAAGACACTGATTCACGGTTTCTGGTTGGGTTAAAACAATACCCTGGGAGCATCTTCTGTCCTGATATCACCCTGCTACGACCCACATTAGCAATCAGACCCCATAAGGCGCTCAAAGGACAGGAAGAGCAACTGCAGGAAAAAAGAGATGGACCTTAAAAAAGCAGACCAAAGGACTTGAAGAGTAACAGAGAAAGAAACCAGGAGATAAGCCCAAAAGTAGCTAAGCAGGGCAAAAGATCCCGGGGGTGCAGTGATGATGAAAAAGGACCCAACAGCAAAGAGATGCTGAAAATCATGAGGATCAGCCAGTCACGGCAGCCAAAATGAGGCCAATCCCCATCCCTATGGCACACTGGCTGGGCAGGGAGCTGCCCAGCTGCAGTTACGCGGTAGAGTTCGACCTCTCGTTGTTAAAAATAGAGTCACTAAAAAGGGAGAATCAGGAACTGACGATGGTATCAGGAACTGAAAACATTGTAAGCATCACTGCAGCTGAAAGGCTGCTGCCCGTCCTGTGACTTCTCCACTGTGACAGGCAGAGGAATCTGTTACTGTACAGAACAGGGTTTCCAGCCGGTCTCCTGAGACCGTGTCATGGGTGGGAGCCCGGCTGGGACACGGGTGCAAGGTTTTTCCCTCCTCGAGCATCTCCTTCCTTCCTGGTGCACTGCTTCCCCCTGCCACGCCAGCACTGCGTCACCGCGCCGTGAACCCGCCTGAGGAACTGCTCATGCTTCAAAACACCCCAGAAAAAAAATCCAAGTTTATGAGTAACTTTGGTGGTTCAGATGGGACTGGACGAGCTGGGGGCAGACGACAGAGAGAGCCCAGGAGCAGAAGCCCTGCACAGGACAGGAGACCCTGGGGTCTCCACATGGGGGGCTCTGATCAAACCCAAAGCTACACGAGCAGGAAGAAAACAGACCCTGCGGAGGAGCAGGCTGAGCCATCCATCAGAGCACCAATCAATCACTCCTCCCTTGTAAATCAGGTCAGGGAAAGGGACTTTTATTCATTTTTTATTTTTAAAAGCATCAATATTTCACATTGGCTCATACGTACAGGCTGCAGCTTGGCTGCCTTATAATGAGCTTGCCTAGCCCAAAGAAACCTCAGCCTTTGCCGGGACAGAAAAACACACACGGGCAAGCAGACACACAACGAGACGAAACTCCACGACTCCATCCTGCAGAGCCACGGGCTCCCCTGCCCCTTCTGCCAGCCCACAGCGTGCTGAGCGCTCTCCAAACACAGAAGAAGGTGGGGTTCCCACCCAAAAAAGCTTCCAGGCTCCAGTTGGGCAGAATACTGGGAAAGCACAAACCACTTATGCAGCTATACTAGCCACGCACTCATAGGCACATACTAATAATAGAGCCCAGAAACTGCTCCCAGGTTACTCATCTTGCACGTCAAGCCAGTCCTCATGGTTTCCATAGGCATGGGGGAGAGGTGGGTGTCTTTCTTGGTTTCATAACAGTGCTGTACGCTGGTGTGTAATAAATAAAGATGAAATGGAAATAATCCAACCCACTCCTCTTTGAGCAGAGTTCAAGGAAAATATTGCAGCTAGAGACTATAAGCAGACCCAATAAATTTGTTCCGCTGCCCCATTCCCCTTTTGTTATTAGGGTGTGACTAAGACTTAGCAGCATCAACTTTAGGTCTTAATTAGAGGTTCTTGCTGCAAGCTCAAGGGATATTTCAAAACCATGTTAAAAATATCATAGGAACTTGCAGCACGCATGCAAACACAATGCAGACCTGTGAACCAGGCTGGCTGAAATATGCAGTTGTGGTCCTGGGATTTCTACTTTATCTTAAGCCTTGGATTCCTCTGGTGCTATATTATCTCCTGTGTATATTGTACCAAGGGAAGGCAGAGGGGATTTAATAGACTGCATCCAGCTGTCCTCGAATATTTATATCCAAAGGACCGCTGGGCTTCTTGAGTCAAAAGTGGAGAAAGTGGGACTGTATTATTTATAAGGAAAAGCTTATTGCCTGGGCTGCTGCTTGAGACATTATTGCCTGACCGTGCTTTCCACCCAGCGCTCGCTTCAGACGACTGAACTTGACCTATCCACCCATCATAAATTAAATTCTTTGATCTCATCTGTAACAACACAGAGCCCTAATAACAATAGATCAAACCGCAGCAGGGACAATATGCTTATTCTTTACCAACTAACTTTTAATTAGTAAACAGCACAGGGGAAGAATTCACCTTTACAGAACAAAAAGGAAAAGAAAAGGCATTTAGTACTTGAAAGAAATAGCTGATAAAGAGCAGAGGAATCTTTCAGAGCTCTACATCCTTGTTCTGTTCATCTGAAAAACCACGCCATCCCCAAACCATTAAAACCAGGATGAATTTCACATTGTAAGAAATCGCCGTGAAAGCAAACATCAAAAGGAACCAGGGAGGAGGAAGCAGATCAGGTGGTGCAGAAATAGCACGACGCCTTTTATCCGCACTTCATACAGGAATATCCCCCCCATTATCTGCCTGGATCCCTGTCCGTGCCCACGGCTCCTGGACCCTAAGCACGGCCGGGGCTGAGTCAGTCCCCATGCCTCCCAGGGCGGCTGATGCTTGAGGAGCAGCCAGGAAGGGTGCCCAGCACCCAGCACCCTGGGTATTTTCTGTTTGCACAGGGCGGGTTTGTTATTGCAGAGAGCTTCACAGGTTGCCATTTACACTAAATCGTTTTAGTAGGCTTGTCATTTCCAGGTGAGCTTATCTGACGCTCAGCACAGCTTCCAGGCAAACACAGGAACTTATATGACTTGTATGATTTTTAGAGCAGCAGTGGCACTCATGAAGTCAGGGACTTTCTATGGCTGTATGTCTTGGGTCATTTCATGCAGGTATAGGAAAAAAATCTAAGCAAAGCTTTTTTTTTTTTTTTTTAAAAAAAAAAAGCTGTTCACAAGAGGGTGCAACGACCGACAGCTTGACACATCTCTCTCCCTTCTCTCTATAGCCCACTGTTTCCACAAACCTTGCAGCTATTTGCTGTCTCCCAGACCATCAGGTGCAGGAAGCACCGCTGGGGAAGAGTGAGCTGACATGGACGGTGCACTCACGTCAGGCTCGTTTCCCTAGGAAACCAGGCTGAACCCCCAGCACTGCTCCTTAAAGCCTGCCTGACACAGGAAGGAGACGAGCCAAAACCAACCCAAACCCTCTAAGTGGTGTTACCACTTCCCAAGCAAACAAACCCAGCCTGCCACAGACCACGAGCAGGAAGCAAGCCCCACAGATGGAGATACTTCACAGAATGTTTCTGAGCATCAAATTCCTTGAGTTTAACATCCCTGGATCGACAAGATGAGCTCTACCTGAGACTGCTAGTTGTGCCAGCAATGACCTCACTGGGGCTTTGAAAAAAAAACCACAACACTCCATGTCTTCTCATCCGGGTCTGATGTCAAACCAAATAACTGCTGGGCCAAGTTACTGGGATTTCATTAGCTATCTGTTTCTGGGGGTATACAGCTAGTTACAACCTTACACAAATAGTAACAATTCATTCCTTAAAAAAAATAATTCAATTAAAAAAATGGAAGCTTGCAAGCGGTGAATAAATAAGCCAACTGCAATTTTTTCTTCCAGCTGGATGTCAGAGCACTTCACACCTATTTTACTACCTGGTCCTAGAAGTAAAAAAGCAAAACAAGCAACAGCAACAAAGCAACAAACAGGTCACGTTTAAACCCAAATTGCAGCCACTCTGCAGTGCGAGACTGAAGGAAAAGCAAAGGAAAATCTGAGTTTCTACTGAAAGCATGGGATGAGCTTCATGTAGGAAAAATCATAATAAGCAAACTGGAGTTCAGTCTGGACACTTGGGCTTTTATCAAACGACAAGTAGCCCCTAACGACTAACAGCGGGCAAGCCACCTCGTGTTTTAACCTCAGCTGCCAACTCCCAGCACAGAAGACATGGATACCCTGTGGGTCCCCCCTCTGCTGTGTGATGGGAATCGATGCCCGGGATGACTCCAGGTACACTTCCTGAAGCAGAAACATTTAGATTCCTTTTTTATGTTCTAAGTGCCCAGTCTTAAGAGAGGTTTCATTTTTACAAGACAGATAATACAGAGACCAACGACAGATTTCATTAAGAGGACAAAGAAGACTGAGAATTTGACTGTGGCTATTTTCTTTGGATGGATTTTCAGCTGTTCCTTCAGAAGTTAGAAAATAAACGAGTACGGTGAAGTGCTTCCATTGAAGTCTCCGTGAGTACTGACACAGGATGAAATCCTGCCCACACTGAAGCAAATAACTGGCAAACAAGTCAAAGTTTGTGTGGCATGCATACATACATGTACACTTTGGACACATAAAAAGCACAAAACACTTTGCAAACTGTGCAGCCTCAACACCCAGGAGTGACAAGAAACTCAAACCAACAAAACCCACCCAGAGCATTGGCAGGACCCAGCCTATGGTTTGCTTGCAACTGGAAGAATAAAGAGGGGAAATCCACTGCTTCGTGAAATTTTGAAACCGCAGTCACAACTTTGTTTTGTGAATTTTAAAACCACAGTCACAACTTGCATCCATTAAGTGTCGACCCAGCTATAACTGCAGGGCGGTTTCAAGAAGCAGAGGTAGACGTCTGGGAGGAAAGAAGCTGGCTTTTCCTTCCACCGCCGCTGCAGATGTGCCGAGGCCGTGGAGCAGAAGTTGGTCATGTTGTTCAGGGCAATAGCAGACGGCTTTGCCACCTACCACTACTCGCCGCCTTGTCAAAGCCTCGCGTATTGTGTGTGGTCCGGAGTTGGGTCATACAACCAGCCAAAGCCCTCTAACTCCATTTCCAGTTCACATCACTCTAATAGGCCCTCAGCTGGCCCGAGAAATTCCCAAACATCTCTTTCTAAAAACAAGGAATTGGGTTTCTTTTGTCTTGCAATCAGGGGAGACAAATTCTCCCCTCAACCACAGTTTAATTTATTCCTTTTGGTTGTTATTGCCTCCACCTACTGCAGCTGTCTAGACTGTTTTTTTTTTTTTTCTTTTTCTTTTTTCCCCTTTTTCCTTTTTAGTTCGGGATTTTTTTGGAAGCCGCCTTTGCTTCTTTCCGAAACAAGTTTATTTTTAGTGTCACTTTTTCCATTGGCAAGATATTATGGCTGAGAGAGCCGCTCTCAGAGGAACTGCTCCGCTTTCAGTACGAAAACGAAAAGCCTGCCCGGCTGAGGGGAAGGCGCGGCAGAAGGCACCTGAGGTAACGGCGAGATAGGCCGAGTGGAAACCGGGCCCGCGCGCGGCCCCGCTCACGTCAATGGAAGGTTGGCCGCTGGCTTTGCTGGCAGCGAGGAGAGAGCAAATCCCTGTCAAACCCAAGCCTGGTTAGCCGAGGAGGGTTATGGTCTCTTCTGGCTTTCTCTTGGACTAATCCCCGTCTTGGACGGAGCTCTGTTTTGGAGGAAGCCGATGGGCCTCGCACCTGCCTAGGCCGCAGCACTCTCGGCTCTCCTCCTGTTGGCTTCCTGGAGCGGCCACACGCCGTCAGCGGCCCGACCAAGAGATTTTGGCCGTGAGCAGCTTTGCCACATGAACCCAGCACTAAACAGTCCTGAGGAGACTTCTCACTAAAGGGGTCAGGGACACAGCCTAATTTATCTGCCTCGCTGCTTGCCACCCTACAACCTCCCAGCTGCTTTCTGGCCGTGCTCTCAGCATCAGTCTCACCACAGCTCCTGCTCTTTCAGATCAATATTTTTTCCACTTTTTCTCCAAAATATGGAGAAATGCTCTTAAATGCAGAGTTTAATCCCGCTAGAACAGTCATCTGCTTAACCGCCAATAGTTACCACCTTGCAAAGAGTAAGGGTACAAAAATCTAACGATACCACTTTTGGAAAAGAAGAGGTGGACTTGAAATAATTGCTATGACTGGTCTCACATTTTTCCCATGTCATTTTTCAGCCCAGAGCAAAGGCTTCCCAGCTCCCAACATCAGCCCAGCTTCACTGTTGAGCACAATTCTAAAGAGCAGTGACACAGCCCAAATACTGCAATTCTGAGAGGGAAGAAGGAAAAGTAATATATTTTAAAGCAAATCTTTCGGGCTTTTAGATTGGGAGTGGAGAGGTGGGGGAGGGCATTAAAAACACACATGCACACAAAACCCCTGAATTAAGCAAGCGAGACCATTCCAGTTGAGCTGTTTCAGCCATTGTCTTACAACAACTTTAAACCCAATTGCTTCTTTTTAATGAGGTATTTTCTTCCTCTTAGCCACCCAAATTTAATCCATGATGTTAGTCCAACTCAGAGAACTTAAAATCAGAACATTGGGGCCTTTCTTAATCCTCTTAACTTGCCAAAGGTTTTCTGATCACACACCTCTTCCTTCCTACTTAAGACTGTTTTTTTTTCCACCACCCTTTGTCTTCTGTTTACAGCTGTGAAAAATTAGGATCCAAGCAGTAAAATCTCTACATAACAAATGAGCATTTAGAGATGGCTTGCACATTTCATTGAAGGAAACCAGGCATATTCTCTCAATTATTTCATCAGATCGTGTATCTAGCAGTTCCCTGGGCTCAAATACTCAGCATTTCTTGAGGGACATTATTTAATCTGCAGCTTTTGGTTCTACTGAATAATTACCTTCAAAAGATAAATGCTGCTTCATGCTATGATCACTCTGCTCCCTTCACATGACGTGTTGTGTCAATAAAGCTGTTGCAGTGGGACAAGATCTCACATAGAACACAGGAATCCTTGTTCTTTACCTCTTGTAGGCCCTCTACTCCCCTCAATCCAGCATCTCAGGAGAAAACCCAGGGCTTGACAACTGGTCTGGTTGTTCCAGGGTGGCATAGGAGCTGACTGGGCTTCTCCTATGAAGAAGCTGGAAAAGCTCTGATCCCATAATGGTTGATTTCAGGGCTCGCGACCACAGCGATGCAAATATATCTAAGATCTAGCATCCCCTTAAACCGTAATCTCAAGATCATAGCTGAATGAGCACAAAAGACTATCCCTACTAGGTATCTGAAAGGTATCCTGTTATGAATACACGGAGCCACACCAGAGTGGAGATTGCATATTTAGGTCTAAGAGGAACTAGCTATCCTTCATGAAGTTTAGTGACCAGAGAAGGCAGCAGGTGACCTCAGTGATTTTCCAAACATATCCACTGCCAGATCTCCTCTAAAATTTGTGAAGTGCTAGAGCTGCTGCCTGGGCTCTGGCTCCTGGCATCAGTTCTTACTGTTAGACTGTACTAAAGAAACCAAGCGTACGTAAGAAACCTTTCGTAGCTCATCAACAATACATGCTGAGAGCATTAGTTGCTTTCAACATAAACTGCGTGATACAGAGTAGGAAGGAGTGCTGAGCAACACAAGAGCCATGAGTAAGCAATTGTCAGACAATCCCTGTCACGTTCTGGTCCAAATTACGTCTAACAACAAAAACAAAGAGAAACTTCCTCCCTGCCCCTTGCTGCATAGGTCTTCTTAGAGATAAGGGTTTTACCGAATGGGCCACTGACTTGAGATGAACTAGGAGCCAAGCTGAAGGGTTTGAACCAGAACATAACCTGGCACCTATCCCAAGTTCCTTTCGAGTTTGGTTAACATTCCCCACCCATCATTTCTCATGTGCATGTGCCACATCACTTCCTGGTTCTGATTTGCCTGCTATTTGCCCCACGGGTAGGGTGTTACCCATCAAGAGTCGAAAACCAGCAAGTAACCCCTCCTCCCCCTCCTCATAAACCCCACACCCATCTCTGAGGGATCCAAGCATCCCTGGCGGGAAGGAGTCCAAGAATTCTTTATGCACATAAGAATGTCCCCTTGCCACATCATAATCCTGTTTGCTACCAGTGCCACACACTGATGGTCTAGGTCAAACACCAGATGTTAATAAACCTCAGTAACAACTGCTCAGAGAAAATGCAGATAATTGGACTCATACCTTCTACTAGGAAAAAAAAAATCATGACAAAAGAAAACATGCAATAAAAAAAAATGCATCTTGGTTGCTTTTAACATTCTTTTCTATAAGCTAATTTTAGCTCTATGGCTGGAGCTTAAAGGCAGATGCACATCTGGTGTAATTTGCCTACTTCCATGGGTCTGGCCCATAGCACTTCTTTCCTCCTTCACTCAAAGTAGCCGTCTCACACAGCTTGGGATGTGAAAGTGTAAAGGGTTAATTAATGGGAGATTCAAGATGTTTCCCTGCACACTCTCAGCTTCAGACAAACTTGGATGACGATGGCCTCGCTGCGATCAGGTGCTGACTGTAAAACAACTTCCTTCTGTTTCCCCCAGCATTCAGAAAGTGCTTGGGTTGTTCTGTCATAAAAGCATTAATATCTGGCTTCTGGTCACCACTTGTTTCACCGCCTTTTGCTACTACCATGATTTACATACATTTGCTATAGTCAGAAGAGCAACAGGCAGAAAATACTGGCCTGTGATGCCAGTCGTGCTATCCGTAGGTGCCTTTCTTCTGCCTTTGAGCCACTATTACCATATATGCCCTTCAAAAACAGTTTCCAGGCAGATGTTTATATTTTGCCATTGGATCGGCTGGGGCTCAGAGAGGATCAGATATGGTCAAATTCTGCTGCTACTGCAGATAATGCAAATCCCCCAAAGATAAGGGAGTTCAATTATCTGTAATAAGTCACTGGAATTACATGCCAAGCAAAGAGTTCTGCATTGATGGAGACTCAGAGCTGTATGGGCTCCATTGCCCACCTGGCAGTTGGTAACGTTATTGATCAGTGATATTTTCCAGGATATTTCAGTCCACACTTTGCTCACTTCCTAGTCACCAGTGGTTCCCATTATTGGTGTGCAGGAACACGTTGCTTATCAAACCCGCTACTTCATTGCACATCCTGTATTAATGCTCAGCATCAGGGCCCCGCTTAGCTGCACCAGCAGTGATAGGGGCTGCTGTCTACAAGTTCACAGTTTTGTATGCATGTATATGGGAATCATCATATTCAAATACCTGAAACACAGCACCCACCTCTCCAGTGCTTTTCATTTCCGTGCCGTGCAGAGGCAGCGAGCCTCTTCTGTGCCGGGGGAGCTTCGCCAGGCACCAGAAGGTGAAGGGAGCAGGTCTCAGCAGTCACCAGCTTTTGTGGTTTCTCACAGCGCATCCCTGCAGGGAGCAGAACTGCTGTTAGCTGTTCAGGAGATATTTTTAAAGCTCTTCGGGACAGACAGCGGGGAGTTTGGAGCAGTACCTCCGCAAGCCTGCCACCCACGCCCCTCCAGAGAAGGTGGGTAAGGGTCAATTTGTCAAGCTTCATACACACAAAATGCAACTACCCTGTTCTCCATGCAACACGTTAATCCCAGCTTCCTCTGCCTGCCAGTGCTTTATCCCCTGAGCTGCCATCCCTGCCTCCTCAGACACCAAAAGCTGCACCATGCAGCAACGCACACCAGCACCTCTGATTAGCCACGCTTCTCTTACGGGGCAATAGAAGGATGGAGAAGAAGAGCAAGTTCAGCAACAAGTATTCCCTTCATCTGGTAAGCACTCAGCAGGCCATCCCTCAGACAAGTGCTGCCCGACTCTGACACTTTGGCTTTCACCCGATTTCCCATGCAACAGAAAATACTCACGATACCAGTGCCGTGCCCTCCAGCCTGTCCTGCTGACCTCTCTCATTACGCGCTGCTTTTTAACAGACAAAGCTGTAAAGCGGCACTTATTTATTGTGCTATTTACAGGGAGGAAATTTATAAAACATGTTAAAAACTTTACAAGGAGAGCAAGCCTTTCCAAAAAGCTCAGAAGCACAAACGGGGTTTTGCCAGAGTTTGGTTGCTTCATGCAAGAAACACGGCCTCTGCAGGGCTTCGTACCAGGGAGAAAGGAATAGCTTGAAGATGAGGATTTCTCCCAGCTCTGCACTTTAATTTAGCGTTTGCACACGGCCTGTTTAGGTGAAACAGGCTCACGCTGAAGAGGACAGAGTCAGATGGTGGAGCATGCAATAACTTCGTTTACAAGGAGAAAGGCGTCAGCCGGAGAAGAGGGGGAGAGGATGTGTGAAACCCTGCATCAGTCAGCTGTCACCCCAACATTCTTCAAGAAATTGCCGTGGTCTGTATAATGTGGGTAGTTTGGAGCAGTTGTGCAGTAAATATTTTTCCCCAAGCAGTTTTCATGCTCAAGTTTTAAGGTTTTCAGAGGGATTTTTTATTTAAAAAAAAAAAAAAAGTTTTTTTTGAAGGAAGATCAACGACTTAATGAAAAAAGTCTGAGATGCAAGAGCAAGGCTATCGCTTCAAGAGTGCTTCCAGATTTACATAAATAACATTCCTGCTGCATAAACATCTTGGCAAAGGCAGAGCATCTAACCCCCTCCTACTCCATTGGCCTCCACTAAATTCTGCAGAATATTAAAACCCCTTGATGGTAACATGTTCTCGGCCAGAAACAAATCATTAGTTTGGATGAGGGCATCAAACTGCATCTGCTCTGTTCCCTGAAGTTCCAAGTGCAAGAGATTTAGTAGGGAGGGGAGAGGATTTCTTTGATAGAGGGATTTAGAAAAACGGCAATTGATATAATTTTAAAGCAGATACAGATACAAGGGGATGTGTCTTTTACAGACAAAGACACATGGGAATGGTCTGGTATAATTAAAAGGGGAGATGGGCTCAAGCTGTGGAGTTTGGAGGTGGATCTGAACGTTCAGGATTTTCGGGTCAGAGCTCTTGTTCTGTCCGTTACGCACGGCTAAGATGCTCCCGAGGCTTGGTCCGCAGATCAAGTTTATCAAAAGTTAGGAAGGGGGAGGGGGAAGAGATGAATCCAGGCTCATCCTTAAGCAAAAAGGAAGAAAACAGCTGATCCGAAGAGGGAAGCTGCCCAACGCTGCATGGGACCTTGCTCAGGCATAAGGGAGCTGCCCTTCCTGCTGTGGGGCAGCTCAGCTAGCACCGTGCTAGCAGCAGTAAAGTGACTCTTACAGTCCAGTTTGGGGGTTTTCTCCCATTGCTGAAACTCCCTGCAAGCTGGCAGTGAGGAAGAGCAGTACAGATGGAGCCATTGCCAGTTTTTAATTCCCCTCTAGGCCTCCCTGCACAGAAGGAATTATTTCGGGCAGCTCAGCTCTTTAAAGAAAGCATCGCATGACCAGAGACACCCAGAGCGGCTCCTACCCATCACAGCAATGTGCAATTGATTCTACAAGGGGAGGAGGAAATCTTTTACTAGGTACATTGATGAAAGTTAGGGATGGTTGAGGATCTTTAATTTAATTAATTTTTAATCCAGGCTGTCTCTCTTGTTTTTCCTTTCTTTTTTTTTTTTTCTCCCCCCACAAACCACTAACTTTTTGCCTCCTCAGAGGTTCTTCTTTAAGCCCACAAGAACATCCTGCGTGGATCTGCAGGGACAAATGATTTCTTGAAACATACTGGTCTTAATCAGCCTAATCTTTCATGACAGTACAGAACAGCCTGGACAGCTATTAGATTTAGCACAGCTACTCGGAGCAGCACTGTTATGTCAAAATTATGCAACCTAGACTTTGATAGGCTTTGGGGATTTTCTCAGTGGTTCCTTATGAGCCTGTTGGTGCCCCTCACATTTCAATGACCACAATATGAACATTAAATGTATTTCCTTTCCCACAGCTGGATACTGTCCCATCTGTTCTGAGACAGCCAAAGTGTCAAGTAAGCCAGACAAGGCAGACAATTTTTCATGCAAATCTGTTGACTTTAGGATTTTTAAATATATGTCTTTTTAATAACCCACAGATTATCTCACAAAAAAACAGGTCATTTGCAAGAGTTCCTCCAGCAGTCCTTGGCATCGTTAGCTAGCATTGCAACGCACATATATTATTCTCAGAAGAAAACCTGGCAGAAGGACAGAAAGAAATGCCATGTATAGTCAAACTAATGGTCTAGTCTGGGATGTCGCATCTGACAGCGCTCAGCCCGGATGCCTGAGAGGGATGCACACAACTCCCCAACCAACTGCACCCTCAGAGCACTCTCCAGCTGTGTAGCACAGGTGGAAGGGGGAAAAACAGATTCAAAGCATTGCTCCAGGCAAAGGGACCAGGGTCACGTCATTCCCTGGCACCTTTGGCTTCCACATGTCCTGCCATGCTAGGGTTTTCCATCCTGTGCATGGCATTGCACGCAGGAAGGCTCTTCAGACACTGCAGCACGGCGTGGGAAGCAGTAGCAACCACAGAGTCAGGTCTCAAAATGATTTACGCAAATCTGAGGAAATAATCTGTTAAATCAATCAATGTAACAAGTAGCCAACTCCTAGTGCGCGTAGCACTCACAATTATCTTAATTCCAAAGAGCAGCCAATGTCACAGGCTCTGCTCAGCACCGGCTGTGACTCATTTACTCATCAGATCTCTTGGAGCAAGGTAGGGCTTTGAACAAAAGAAGCACCTTGTGACTATGAAACACTGCACCACGGTGATGCAAAAGAGCCTTTCTTGCATCTTGATTTTCAAACCACCATTTTAATCCCCCTTCCTTCTTAATTAAACACTCCACAATAAAACAGGCTGGAAGGAGAAGCTGGCAAAGCATCCCAAAATGGAAGCCAAAGATGTTAATTGCCTTCCTGGCATGCTTCATGTGATAAATTTGCCATCGGTTAGGGATGCACAACCTCCCACCCAACAGGAGATGATGCTACCAAACAGGAGGTTGCCCACAGCAGCTCCCAGCCTCTGGATTTCACACCCCCTACCCCAGCAGAGCCTGCTCTGGTTAGTTCTCAGAGCACACCTGGGCTTTGCCCGGGCTCTGGTGCAGGACAAAATCGAGGAGTAACCGATACCCACCCAAGACAGGCAAGTACCTCTCACTCCTTATAAATGTACGCAGACATTTGATTAATCCAGGTGCAGTTCAGTTCAGTGGTGACCTATCAGGGCTTGCAGTGATGCTGGGAATCTCACGTGGCCAGGGCAGCTGGGCTCCCCCAGCCTCCGGAGTAAGAGGAAGACAAAGGAATTGGCTGCACTGAAGATCTCTCACTCCTGCTAGCAGCTTCTCATGGGGCAGCTCTGCAGACACAGGGAAGGTTCTGCCCTTCTAGCACCAGAATTACCAAGAAAAAAGAGAACTGTACGTATACATGGAGTAAGCAAGCATCACGTAGACCCAAGGCACTGTTTTAGAAAGTAGGCCTTTCCCCTTTCCATAACACATGTTTTTCCTGGGAGTAGAAGGACCATAGGTCTCTGGATATCTTGGGGACTTTGTCACTTCCAACAATCCCTCCTTAAAAAAACAAATAACCAAAAAAACCCCAAACTGATTTTCTGAAACTCTGTTTTACAGAGCTGAGTTTCTAAACTCAAAATGCGTGATGCAGAACAGCTGACTTTATGTAAGACTTGTTATTAGAAACAGTTCATTGCTGAGCTGCGATTTCATGAGATGCACCTCGTTCAGAGCACAGGCGTACGCGTACATACGTGCATGCAGAATAACCTGGCTAAAAGTGCTCAGTTTGCTGCCTTCAAGTGCCTGGGGCAGATCCTGACTCAGAGCTTCCTTCACATTATTTTCCATGGGAGGAAACGAGTTATTTTGCAGAGGGTCTGAACAGACTAGATGCCAGTTCGTTGCTGGTAAATACCATTTCCAACCTCACTTGCAGTCTCCAACAGATGTTTCTGCTTTTCAGTGTAATGGAAATTTTATGGACCATTTTCTCCTCCTCCTGTTCCCTAGGAGGGAGCATTAGACCCAAAATACCCTCAGAAGAACAGAGGTCTCGCTCCTAAAATGCACTTCAGAGTAAAGTCTCTAGCAGATCAGGGAGACAGTCAAGCCACTCAGCTGCGGATTAGGCTCAGCTGGAGAACCAGACATCTTGGGAACAGTTGCATAAAGGTTTCACTTGTCCAGCAGCTTTCACTGGAGAACCTCCTAATGCCTCCTAAAAGGTGAGCTGGAGGATAAAAAGTTTTGGCAACTGCTACGTTATTTTTATGCCCTTCTAACTTTTGGTTGGCATTCATTACAGTTGGAGAAACTGAGGCACGCGAAGTTGTTTGCTAGAAGATGCGCCGAGTCCGAGCAGAGCCAGGACTGAGTCCATGCAACGCTCATCGTGAGACAGCATTTCCTCAGAGAGAAGAGCCAAAACACAAATAGTATGGGACAGAGTTGGGGAAAATCTGCCAACGCAGACAAAGTATCGAATGAAAGGGTCTGATGTGCATCCTGAGAATCCACGTTTTCCCTCGCCAGGCTTTCATGGCTGTGGGCTCAGCGAGCTGCGTGCAAACATCAGCACCTCTCCTGCTGCTCAAATAAACGGGGCATGCTGTAATGTTCCTTAAGCAAAGGCCAAACAAAAGTTGGGGAATCCCACTGACTCACACCTGTTTTAATTATTATTTTTTTAAGGGCCCAGGACTTAGTGAATGAGAATATTATCCCATGGGGATTGAGAACACAATGGAAACAGGAAACTTTTAAAAAGCATTTCTGTGGAGATATTATCTCACTGCTGTAGGACACAAGATTTACTTAATTGCAGCCAAGGAAGTTTTAGATTACGCTTTGCAAAGTCTGCACGAAAGTCTCAGCTATCATGGGGAAGGCTCCTTGCATGGCTATTTCTTTTAAGATATGTACCTTTCCCTGAACATGTTAACTGGAGGGGATTTGGTGATAATGCAAGTAGGTTCAGAATACTTCAAAGCCTTAAATTAGATTCAGGGCATCACAATCCATGATAAAGAATATAAAATTGCTTTTTTAGCAGATGACATCCTGCTTTCTCTCAGTGAAACACAAGACTCTATTCAATGCCTTAGAGAAGTTTCAGAGGCCAACAATCCTGTCTCTGGTTCTTTTTGTGTGCATAAATATGGCCAAGACAGAGGCAATGCCTCCAGGCAGCTCCCCGGCAAAATCCTTCTTAATTTTCCATGCCAATAGTCCCTAGAAGGATTCAAATCCATAAGAAGCCAAATCTCACTTCACTTAAATAAACTCATAACAGTAAGTCTCCAATCCTTTTATGTGACACACATCATGGTTTTCAAAGATGGTCTAACTCCCCATTATCTATGCCTGATTAAGTCCACTTACTGAAAATGGCTGTCCTTCTGAGTACTTCATTTTCTGCAGGGTCCCCTGGTACTTGAGCCTTTAAAAGTACTTGTTCCACCCCATTCCCCCCACCAAAAAGAAAAAAAAAAAGATAAAAAGGGGAGAAAGAAGAGAATATTCAGCACTTTTATACAACTCTGGATGGGACCTATTTCCTCCTAATCAGGATCTAAGAATCCAAGCTCCCCACACTGCAGGAAGTAGTCTTGTGCCCCCGCTTTTTCCACTTTCCACTTCACATTCCTACTCTTGTTGCCTCCAATGTTCTCCAACTGCATGGCTGGGTCACCACGGTTTGCCTAGAGCTGTGTGCAAACCAACCACCCCACTACTGCAGGTGAGCCGGTGGGTATTTGATGGTTGAGGAGACCATCAATGACCACTTGAGCTCCTCCACCCCCACTCATGATGGAACCACGACAGCTGGGTCCCCAGTACTCACTCACTTGCCAATTCTACTGAAACGTGCTAAGGGTGTAGTAGTATCTTTGGGAGCTCTATCCCTTTACATCCTCAAACTAGGTTATTGGGTCCAAACTACGCCTATTTCAGCCCAACTTCTTGTAATCACTGTGTGGTCCCAAGGAAGTCAGGTCAATGACACGGTCATTCAAATGCGGCAAAAGGGCAAAAACGACTGCCATACCAGGTCTCTAGATATCAGGGCTTCTCCAGTGGGCCAGGGCGATATTGGCCATACCTCCAGGGACGGTTGTGCTGAAAAATGTTCAAAGTAATCTAGAAAAACGTTCTTTAACTTACCATAGTAGAATTGATTCTACCACCAGTAGGTATCAGCTCCAGCCTGTAGAGCCAAGAAATACTATTAACCAAACACCACCAAGTGAAACAACCCAACCTCCTTGGATTTCTGTTCATTTAGGTAGCAGGATGCAAGGCCATCAAAACCAGATATGGGTTCAACAGCACAAGCCCTGTGAATGCACAGGTTGTGTATTACTACGTGTTCCACATTCCATACCGTGAGTCAACTGATCCCAAAATCTCCAGGTCATATCCAAGGCAATCCTTCTATACCTCTTTAATATGATGATTTACAATTCAGAACTTAAAAAAAAAGTCTTAGTTACAAGAGAGAAAGTGGAGATGTTCATGTTTATTTTGTTTTGAAGAAAGCAAAGCTCAGCATTTATATCCAGTGAATGCTTGTGGGTATGTGATTACATCTGTGCTACCAGATTTCCCTGCAACAGTGCCTCTTGTTTCCCCCAAACAATCAAAAACCCACAAACTGCATGCCAAGTGGTGATTGTCCCATGACCTCCTCTAGCTACTAAGTTCGAAGCTACTGAAAAGTTTTGACAGCTACTATGAAATGATGTAACCAATCACTTCCATGTGTTAACTTTCAAGGTATAAAAAGAGGAACCATCCTTCAAGTAACAAAAATGTTAAATAAGGATTAATCATTCAGCCTCATTACTTCTTTATTGATGCTGGCATAGCAAATTAAAGTGTTTCTGCAGCATCTCCCAAACTTCTGTGCCTTTGAACATCCCCTTACACCACAGCAGGGCTTTGAGGCTCCAACAGATCTAACAGAGACCTCGAAGAGTGTGGAAACCTGTGGCTGGGGTATAGGGAGAAAGTGAAACCTTCCCTTTTGGCAGCACCATGCATTTATATCAACTTGAAGAGCTCACAAAACACCACCTGAGGTTTCTGCAAGCCCAGCCTTCTGTGAAGTTACATAGACAAGAAAGGAGTTTGGATGAAGGTGTAAGCAAAAAATAAAAATTTGTATAGCCTCAAAATAAACAAAAAACTGTATTTTTGTTCTCACTCCAAACGGAGACTCAAAAAGGATCCTCTTTTATCCAGTTAACCTGTCCTGGTTGTTAATAAGAGAAGAGATGTCTCATGGGAACGGCTGCCCTCAATCAGCATGTGCAGCCAGTTCAAAAATAGCACTGTTTTATTTATTTTTTTAAATATAGAAACAACATCAGAAATACCTGGCCGTTCTAATGGTGGCCTGAGCAACTTTGCTGCGCTGGCTCATGGTTGCACGGCATCTGTCAAAATGCCCAGAACCTTTAGACCAGAAGGAAAACACAAAGCTATTCCCCCTCACTGCTGGCTGCCATTATCCACAAGTTACTTGCTTATTTTGCAGCAAGAAAGCCATTTGTCCTCATTTCAGAGGATAACAAACCTTTTCAGCTTCTGCATCAGCATCATACAAGACTTCCTGTAATACTGATCGTTGAAATACCTCAGCGCTTGAGCATACAACATCAGATCCATCATAAATGTAATCTTCATTTGAAGCTACAATCACTCATGGCAATGAAAATATTTCATAGGAGTTGTTTGCCTGCAAGAAATATGTATTTTTCCAAAATAAATGAAGCATACTTTGCTCTTCCTCTCAGCTTCCCCTGCCACAGCCCCCACAGCCAACCCCAAGCAGGGAAGAACAAGCTATAATGCAGAACAAAACCAAAATAAAATTGAAACCCGATAAGGCCACATTCTCAGGGAGAAGCCATGTGTGAGATATTTTTGCTTAATTATTTCAAGAAATGTATGGCCCCTTGGCTGTCACCAAGGTTGGCCTTGTCAGGCTAATATCACGACAAACTTTTGTGCAGACAATCGCTAGATACTTCAAGTATTTGAGACCAGCTAATCAGCTCGTTTCATATTCCTTTTCCCACTTTTAAACTGAAATATAGTCCTCACTGTTTGCATCATGCCCTTTTCTTGCTCGTCTCAGAGGTGTTTTAGATGTCCAGTCGCAGAGATGCGAGACTATCGCTTTGTATGCACGCACTTGCATTACTGCTGCCGCTTGCTTCAAGAGCAAGCTCTTCTAATGCTTTTCAGTCTCATCAGACCTACAGAAAATGCTATACGAGGTCTGATTGCAGATAAACAGTGATTGTAGATTATCTCTAAAGAAATAACTCAGCAGGAGGGAATTCCAGTGCCTGGGTTTCAGTCGGTCATGCCTCAGTGCCTTGTACATCTGGTTGAGAAGACAGGTGCTTTCAGTCCGAAATTATACAGGATATTGAAAAAGCACCCACTGATGATATTAGAAAGGGAGCCATTTGCTTTCCAAATAGATCGTCATCTCTGAGCTAAATGAGGTCTTAATATCTAGGGGGAATAATGGCATGACTTCTTCCTTCCTTAAACAATGTCTGTTATGTATCCCACTGTGTCGGTAACCTGTGGTATGATTTAATGCTGCTTCCATGACAGCTTCAGTGCTTTTCCTGTGGAGGAGGCAGAGAAAAGCTCAAGTACACCAGAACACCGTACTGCACAGACAGCCTCCACCTAACCAAACTACTTTACAAATGTATTAGAAATAAGCAAGAAAAAAAAAAAGACACCCAAGTCTGAGCTCATTAGCGAATTTTAATATTTCTAGGTGAAGAAAATTAGAAAGGTAAGGGGTAGGGGAAATCACGGCATTACTGAATGAAGCAGCAAAAAAGACTGTCAGTAAGAGACTTTATAATTCACGCATCTGCGTGAAGTGCAAAGAGCGCTGATCTCTTGGAGAGTCTGGCAAGCAACATTGCTGAGCTGACCCTGGAAATCTGATGCTTGTGATTCAGAAGTCAAGTTAAATCATGGATTTACACCTTTAAAAATCCTTTTTTTTTTTTTTAAAAAAAAAAACAAAACCCAAGTTTGGGTCTTTCCCCCCTCTCTATTCTGATCACTGTGGACTTTACCATCATCATGTGCGTTAGAGATAAATATTTTCAGTGATGTCAGATGTGGCACAGTTCATGAAACTGCCTTTAGATGCTCATCAGAATGAGCATAACAATATACTTTTACGGCTGCATCATTTTGGGGAACAGTGGTAACACTATATACTTGTATTTCTTAGACTGGTCTGATAGAAGGAGCTACAGTACAAAAATAGTCCTATTAACACAATAAAAGGACGCGACCGTTGCATTGTCAGGAGCAATGCCGTAACTCCCTGCTGCACTGCTCTGCTAAGGCTGATACCAGTCCTGAGCAGCGTAACGCAGGAACAGATCACTTCTTAGCTGATAAGGAGGAGCTGCAAATGGTAATAGCAGGATGAAATCACACAAAGAAAATGAAAAAAACGCAGGTGAGCAAAGAAATGTGACAGCTCTTTTAAACCGTGGAATATGAAAGCAGGAAAGAAACACGGACACGTACCCCAGACAGTCCGTTTTGGGGAGGATGCTCGCGCAGGAGAATGGAAGCAGAGCTGGCTGCAGTGTTTACAAACAGTATGTGAAGAGAGAGCTTTCAACTGGAGCTGGGTGGAATGTCCCTTGAGGAAAGCGGGGGTGAAAAATTAATAAATTCTGCAAGTTAACTTCCTGGAATAACGTTTTTTAAATCTTTCTTAACAAGACAAACTGTCTCTTCCAAAATGCAAAAATAATGCCTCTGACAACAAAAGGAATATGAATACCAAACTCATCCTTCGTTTGGAGTGCTCACTATGGCAGCTACATAGCAGCTGCCTGTATAGCTGCACGCACTTGAAGACAAAGCCAAACACAGCTGCCATGGGTAAAAACTGTATCCTGTGTTATATTTTTTAAACCAAACATTTAAAGAGGTTGTAGTTTTGTGGATGCATTTAATTTCCTTTGCGCCATGGTAGCAACACTGGCATTCCCAACCAATTTGTTATACAAACAAGACATGAGACTGGTACTTGTGTTTTGTAACAGCCAGGTCCCTCACTTAATGCATGGGTAGGATTATAATATAATCATATGTATATTAATAGAACAAATTGATCTTGTAGGTAATCAAAAACGCCTATCAGCTATCAAAATGAAAGCTTAGAAACTCAGGTAACCAATTAAGAAAGTGATGCAGCTCGTTCAGCTCTGCCTGTGTAAAAGCATCCCTCCTGCAAGGCCAAGGTAAACCTCACATGCAAAAAATAAACTAAAATTCAGCCTTTTTCCTTTCAAATATAAGGTCTAAATTTTCTCTTTGCTAAAGCTACCCGCTTTTGGCATTATTCTTACTACTAGGAGCAGGAATAGCGATACGATGACAAGTTATTTTTTAAGAACATGTCATTCCTTAAGTTGGGACTTTCAAACTTCGTAAGTCACAAAATTACTCCCATTAAAATGTTTATCCAAGATTAAGATTGATCAGTTGTCTCTTCATTTTGTTTTTAAGATATTTAAGCTATGTACACTCCTGTCTACCACTGTGCTATCCGCTAAAGTGGACATCCAGAAACTGGACTGGACGCCCAGGCATTTACGTCCCAAGCTCCACTTCTTATGTGCACACGTACTTTTCTTGTTTATATTGCAAAAGATGAATTTCCACCCCAATGTACAGTTAGTTTGTTTACCAGAAACCGCTTCAGTCTGTATGAATTTCCTTGCAAAAATGTAGAAGAGGTCCTGTCCTCCTATACAGCCTGATGAACTATGAGGGGTTAGAGATTAAATTACCCAAACCCTTCCATTAAACTTTAACTGAAGGAAAACAAAACACCCCACTGGAGCAGAGGCAAATAGTGCTTGAAAGAGCAGATGGAGGAAGGAAGCCCCTGAATTCCAGAAGATAACTTAACCTAGCAACTTTAGTGGCTGACTGTATCGGATGGAGGAAAAAAACAAACACAAAGAGCCAGGCATATCCATCACCAGAAGAGCCCGTCCGCAGGAGCTGCTCAAGGACACAGGGAAAGTGCCTGTATTTCTGCTGCACTTTCCACCCAGCTGGTCATCGCTCCCTTGAATCGCTGTGTTCCTTGAATCGAGTGTTCCTGGGCCATGCTCAGGGTGATTTGATAGAACTGTCTCTGAGAAGTCACAGCCAGGTCCCACAATAGCTACTGGAGCCACCTCCAGGGAGCCCCCTTCAGTCCCTACCCCAAGGTTTGTGCTGGATGTTCCTGGCTCACAGCACCTCCTCTATGCCACTGCTTGCTCAGAGGCTGGAACCTCTCTGGTTGCTATTAATTTGGCAGCCCATTCCTTTAGTACCAGGGTGCTCTACTCAGGCTTAACAAATGACGAGAAAAGCTCAAGTCTTGGCCTTTGCCATCCTCAGTCTTTGAGGATGAGAGATTGTGAGCGACCAACATTCATAAACTGCTTGTAAAAGTAAGCAGAAAGGCAATCAGTCTTACTGACAACATACAATTCTTCAGGATAATCAAAACTAGACCATCTGTGAAGTGTTGCAAAAAGTTATGAGAACATGAATTTCAACTGTCTTTGTACCACAACAGTAATAGGGGCAAAGTAATGTACATGGAGAAAAAAAATATTAATGCCACATACACACAGGGGACTGAATTAGCTATTATCACTAGGAACAAAAAATCTTGCCACTAGCATAAGCGATACTTTTAAAACATCAGCACAGCGTTCAATAGCTGCCACAAAGGCAGAGAGAAGAGAATCTGGCAGAAGTTATGCTAGTCTGCTATAAAAATCCACGAGCGTTGCATTCACCTCTAGAATTGCCCTTCTCTACACCTCAGGAGTTTGTAATAAAATCAGAAAAGCAATAAATAGCAATGAACGTGTTGTGTGTAAAGAGAAGAGTACAGGAACAATGACTGGAACTGGAGGTGAAGCACGAAAGCAGTTCAACTCATGAACCAAATGGAAAGATGAATAAGAAACAATTCACTTTCTCGTAACATGAAAAAATTAGGGGAAAACCAATGAAATAATCAGGCAGAAAAGTGTGTTTTCCTATACAACATCATCCAATTGTGGAACTCATTGCCATGGGACATTTTGGATGATAAATTACAAGTGGGTTCAAAAAGAGTAGAGGAAGTAACGCAGATAACGCAGCGATGGCTGTTAAACACTGGGATGGAGTTACAACAGATTAGCAAGAGCCACAAGGACAGGTCAGAGAAGCAGACGTCCCATTCTTATTTTTCTGTAAGAAAAAAAAAACCTGGCTACTGTCAAAGTGAAATGGCTCCACCATTATGAGCCAAAAAGAGAAAAAAATATCAAGGAAGGAGCTTCTGGGAGGGCACCAGGATGCCCATGTCCCCTGCACCTGATCCCAGCTGACTGCGGATGGTGCTTGGGACCAGAAACCTCAGCAGTGTTTGGGGACCTCTTATCCCCGCAACCCCCTGCTGACACACCTTGGCTAGTTGTCAAAGCTCTCCAGAGATTCTCTTCTTATGCCTCTGAAATGCCACAACTAGTAGTGCTGCTGATGCTGGAGGCTCAGAGCCTCTTCCTTTTCCTTCCTCTTTTGCAGGAGTTCCTGCCTCTTCCAGACCCATTTTTACTTGCTAACAAAATTACAAGATCAAGGAACGTCTTCGCCAGACAGGGCCTTTCTGCCAGCATTTTGCTACTGCATGTACTTGCGCAGTCCGAAATCTGCACAGACTAACTCACTAACTCATTCAACCAAACCTCTCTTACATCTTGTTTCATGTTTTTCAATGATGTGTAAGAATTCAAGACGGCTCTATTTTAAAAACGATTAGCCAAAGAGACAGGCACTCTGGTTCTTAGCTTTCTATTTAATTATATTTTAGCTGATTTAAAAGAAAAAAAAAGGTTTCACAAACTAATTGAGACTTTTTCCTCATTACGAAGTGATTAAAGCGTATTAAGCCATTGCCTGACATGAAGGATTACAGTTTTAGAGTTTTGTGAAAGACTGATTTTAAGCTCAAAAATCACGGTCCGTCCCTGCTATGCTTACACGCCGTGTCCAGCAGCTGTGCTCTCTGGAGCCATCGCGTTGCAGGGCTCATCCAGCCACAGTTTCCAGGAATATAGTTACACATTCAGCATACGGCTCCAGATCTTCTTCCTGACTGCTACCAGTTTTAGGGCAATATGACCATTATTTACTTTGGTCCTCAAAGCTTTTGTCACATTTCCTCATTGCCTCTCAGAATGTTCTCCTGCTTCCACCTCGCGTACCACGAGCATCCCACCATCGGCTCCCTTACACCTGCAGCACCTATGTTTTCCTAAACACAGCTGGAAGCAGAGCTCACTGCGTGTACCTGCCATTCCCAGAAAAGCTGGGATCCCACTACTACACACACCAACAGGATCCTCCTGTGTGCAGTCGCCTTTCCTTTGGGACTTTGACTTCCAGAAGACCCCGATGCACAATACGGATCACAGGGCTTCACTTGCAGGAATGTGTTGGGTCTCTGGTAAACAGAGGATGACTTGTCCTTAGTTCCAGCCAGCTCTCTATCCTCCCTGTCCCCCATCCACCCACGTTAAACGTCTACGCACAGGAGACGGTCTGTAAACACGCCGTCAGAACAGCCGGCATCCAGATAATTGGGTGCTCACACTGTTGGCCAACTGATCTTAAAAGGGTGAAGAAAAGATTAGCTCGCGTTTGCCAAATACGCTAAGCACAGAACACAATTAGGATGAGACATTTCATGTGTGTTTATCTTCTGAAGATCCTCGTAAACACAATAACCTATTAGCAGCCCAGACGGGCACCTTCTGTCGTAATGTACCTGCACCTTCATTTCAGCAGCTGGACGAAGCACGGACTGCGGCCCCAGCTTATTTTTGTGCTTTGAGGATTCGTGGAAAAACACCAGATGCGTTACTAGGTTCACCTGTAGCTGTCGGTGTTTATGCTGACATTGTGTACTCTTTTGACCTCAATAAGCCTTTTTTTTTTTCCTAGTCTCTTTCAGTAGAGGATCTCAAAAAAGCAGGTGTGTGTTCACATCTGCTCCCACCCCAAGGTATGAAACCCTGTTGTGTTTTCCTTACCTTTACTGCCAGTGAAGTAGATGTATAAATTCTCTGTCCAGTTTTCGCTTCATTTTAAGTTTGAAATCAAGCAACTGGCAGGTAAAGTCCCTCTTGCTCTTTCAGGTTGTCTATAAGAATATTCAGAAAGTCTCCCACCACCTCCCAGTATGAATCCTGGGCCTCTCTCTTACGGACGCTGACCATGTTTTGATGTCTGAATATAAACATCAAACTCAGCAGAAGGTAACTGATAAGAGTTTAGAAGGTGATAGAAACTGACAGAAGGTAACTGATCTTTCCCCATTACGCACAACGCAGGAGTCACCCTTTCCAAAAGCTCACCAGCGCAGCCTCCTTTCAGACCCCCTCTCAGATGCGCACGTTCTGTCCCCAGTTTCCTCATCTTCCCCTCCATTACTGAATTTGTCTGTTTCAACACTTCCAATTCCTGAGTCCTCTTATGGAGGAAAAAATAAAAATCTAAGCCTAAACATTCTTGTATTTGATGGTAACACAGCCCAGACAACGCTCTCCACTTGTGAAGCGACAAACGTTAAGCCACTTAATCACCACACATTGTTTTCCCCAAATCTTGACCACAACTCTTACTACCCCCACCTTCCTTGCCTACAATTTTCACTGCTGCCTAGTGAAAAGTTACCAGAAATCTTGATCTTGAGTCACATCTTGCCATGAAGTTACTCATCCTTAATCATGTTACACCTGGACGACTGAAACTTCTGTTTAAAATATTCCAAGAACTCTCCAGCTCACTTGAGCACTCGGGGTCTGGAATGCTTTGGCCAGAATCCTCGCATTTTCCAGGAAATGGATGATATCATCCCATTATCTGTCAGCTGCGCTGCACTGCCCATCGTCCGATCTTCACAGCTCTCTGCTGATTTACTCTCTTGTCCACCCACTTGACTCCAACATGAGCAGACGCAAGAAGTTACGACAGCTTGGATAAAGTTCTGCTATTTTCAAGTATTTAGCTGAAGACATCAACATGTACCCCTATAGATCATCTTTACCCTCTTATAAGGAAAGGAAGGACAAACATCGCCCTTCTTTGGGACCCTGGGAAGGGCTGTGGTCCCCCCCTACGTCTGACTGATGGGACAAGTCTATCCATCTCAGAATTTCAAGAGATCAATTGCAACATGAGCTTCGTTGCACAGACATCTGCTAATTACAGCTCCACTGCGCTAACTTCAGGCAAGATTCAGGGAGAAAACTAATATTTTGGGGCTTCTTTCTTCTCCTCAAATCTATTTAAGGTAAATTGATAGGAAACTCCTCCCCCACCAATCTTGCCTTGCCTAAATACGTAAATACGTAGGAGATCATGACTGTGACTGTACTCTAACAACTCGAGAGCATCAAGAGAACTGGGAGATGCACCGAACATCCTTTAGCACACTCAAAAGTCTCTTTGCTACTATGTTTTGCAAAGCTCGCTTTTTCATCCCACAGCCTGGATAGCGAGTAGCTGACACAAGTCGTAGGCATTTTCCCGGGTGCGAATTTTCTGCAGGGACGATGCATCTGAGATGCAAAAAGGGCTTCAAGAAGGCACAACTCTGTTCTGAAAATCCAGTGGTGAGAAAGGCAAGGACATGAAGGACATGGGAATAGATCAGACAGAACAGGGGAGGGGTTTTTAACTTATCCCACAGGGTTACAGTGTTTTGGGAAGGGAATAAATAATGAGAGTCTATGCATGCTAAATTCAGGACAATTAAAATGCATTATTACTCACAAGAAAGCAAAATGTTCTGGGCTTTCATTACCTAGTAAAAGCAGCAGCATCTGGGTTCTTGCAAACGCACAAAATGACCAGAAATTGGGAGTGGGGAAGGAAAGCGTGCTCTACGATTACAGCAAGAAAGCTCTGCATGCTCAGGCAATGGATGAGATCCCGACCTCTGGGTTTAGCAGAACCAGAGGTTAAATTAAAACACAGCAGAACTGCACCAAAGCGAAGAGAGGAACAGAAACATCACCGGGCAACCCCAGCGGGTCAGCTGCACCTCAGGCCACTTCAGCCTGAAACCTCTGCCATTTGCCACAGAGAAGCTCCGCAGAGCAGGAGGAAAGTCTCGGGAAAGCCTTCGGGGAAGGACTGGAAAGGGATAATTCATTCAAAACCATATGCTCTGAGCACACAGCGACCAAGCATACCGAGTTACATCAGTCACTAATGCAGCATCTGACAGCTAACCACATGGATTAGAAACGTCTCAGGCGCACAGCTACATATGGCAATGCGATTACAAGGGTGTTTCTTAAAACGTCCTGTTTAAGATTACTGCACAACAACTATCAACAAACAGCAGACTATCACCATATTTCACACCACACCTAAGGCTCACGTTAGGACCATTTACCCAGCAGCTGTTTTAAAGAAAGCTCGTTTAAATAATTATTTATGGGTGTATTGCATCCTTCAGCTTTTTTATTTCAACCTTTTGGAACAAGTTCCTTATTTATGCTCCTACTGTCCACAGCTTATCTGGAAAGCTCCCTTGCCACTTGAAGCCAGCTGGTGTGACGGAGAGCAAAACACAATGACTCCTATTCTGGATCAGCTTTTACAGTCCCACCCTGGAGGTCCTTCTCCTTTATCTCCAACTCTCTTCCTTACTTCTTTTCAACATCTGGGCAGCTCTCCTGAGGCTCCAGAAATAAGCGCGCACTATACATCCTGTCCCCCCGCCCCCCCATGACATGTTGTAATGAATACAGAAAACACATGCTTGAGCATAATTTGTTATCTCATGCAGAGCCATTAGCATCAGCTTCCTTCCCTGGATGGAGGCAAGTCAAGCTCATAGGCAAGTCTTCCAGGTTGCACATGCCACATGTCTCCTCGCTCCTTCTCTCCCTCTCCTCCCATCAGGGACTGTCCTTCCTGCTTATCTAGCTCAAGGAAAACGAGCCAAACTGCGGTGATCTCTTGAGATAGTGATCTGCCTATCCTATAATGCAAAGCAGCTTATTAGAGTCAGTGGAGCAGCTCAACGGCCACATAAAGCCAATGCAGATTTCACCCGTTCCTCCCAGCACTACAGCACCTTGCACTTCCTCGTAATAAAAAGGTAACAGCACCGACGGGACATCGTTTGGAAGCTCTCCAGCCTGTCCCTTCTGAAGAACAGAGGGATTACCCAAGGCTCCCACAG
Organism: Anser cygnoides; assembly: GCF_040182565.1. Classification (NCBI taxonomy): domain Eukaryota; kingdom Metazoa; phylum Chordata; class Aves; order Anseriformes; family Anatidae; genus Anser; species Anser cygnoides. The sequence continues at coordinate 3,623,706 of NC_089883.1, forward strand.
CTCCCACCAGACATCGCAGGCACGAGGGATGGGGAACAGGGCTGGAAATCACCTCCTGAAATCAGTCCCGAGGGATAGCTTCACTGTGAGCCCAACAGACTTGTATACTCACAAGGAAACTGAGCTTTGGCACACTGGTCAACAACGCTTCCTGTCCTTTCCTTTTGCCAGAAGCTACAAAAACTGTTAATCTCTTCCAGCTCCAGCTAGAGAGGCTGGCTCCGTCGCACAGGCACTACAGGCTCAATGCTTGCAGCTACTGAGGTCATTAGATCAAGACAGTGGCCGACAGACAATAACGCAAAAGTTTCCAAGATTTGGCTACTCTTTGGCTCTTGTGACTTGTTTTTATCAGCAGAAGACAAAAAGCCTTCCTAATATAGGGAAGCTCCAAGTGAAATTGGAGTGGCCGTTAGCATCTGATGTCTCTCCTGCCTCAGAGCCAAGCCCAGAGCCCACCGGTGGCGATGGGGAGACCCAGCGACCTCACCAGGCCTTGGCTTAAAGCCTCAGCACAGAGGATTGATGGGGCTGGAGCTTTGGAAGCGTCGAGGGAGCTGATAGATCCCAGAACATGACAAAGCACTTCCAGCATTTGCATACAAACACGACTTCTTTGCTCGTTGCTTCATTTGCTGCTCATAAGTCTTTTTAACACGCCCTTTAATTCTGTTATTACAAAGAGAGTAGATGCAAATAACCGCCTGAAGTAAAGTCAGGCAGGGAACAATTCATTAACCACTGTGCCTCTATTCAAAAGCAGCATTAGAAACCCTCAATAAGAAATGGTGGTTTGAGGGGAAAGCCCTTAGGACTCAAAAGCTGTTGTAAATACACAGCTCTGGGCTCCAGGAGCTGCGAGGCAGAACTGAGAACGCAAATGTTCAAATTAAAACAGAGTGCTGAGAGCATGCTTCATTATGGAGATTATACATCTTTAAATACTAGGCATGCACATTTTCACCCTCGCACAACAACTAGCAAGCTCCAGTGAAATATTCATGGCCTCCGTGAGGGCGAGGACCGCGGCAGCAGCCCAGCACCACCTCCCAGCCCTCCGACAGGCTCCTCGCTTTGTGCAACGCTGAGATCCGCCAAAACAGCTCCCTCAAAAATGTCCCAAATGACCCTGTCTGAAAGTTCTCTGCAAAGCCTCCCCTGCCCTTTCTGTTTTTAATGAGCCGAGTATTTTCAGTCATAGAAATGTCAGGTTTTTGGCCAGATAAGCAAGCTGCAGCGACTGGAGAACTCGAGTGCTGAGTTTTGTGAGTTCAGACTGGTTTACAACTAGGGACAAGCACAGGAGTTGTTTGTCAGATTTTAACCCTTGTGAAATAAGCTCAAACGTTGATGTACGAAAAAAGTAGTGGCCTCATTTTACTTCTGTTATTTGCTTTCCTATTTCCACCTGTTACTTTGAGAACTGGTAAAACCCAAGAAACACATAACCAACTGTTACACAAAGCAGACCGATAGTCTATGAGATTATTTTTGACTACTAAAAACATTTTTTAAAAAAGTTCTGTATCTGAAGAGCCACCACAGAAACTTGATTTACTAACGTGACAGCCTGACCTCAGAGACGTTTGGAAGTTCAGAGAACTACCTTGCTGGTGAAAATTGAGTCCTGGAGCCCTATAACTCACGTCCACAATCAGGTAGGCATCTTTTATGGCCACATTATGCTGCTCTTTAAAAACTTCTCTTTCAAGACAAGTCAATCAATCAAAAGAGACGAAATAAAGACTTGCCACCTCGTCTCGAGCCATATTACCTGAACAAAACCTGTTGGTATCAGCTATGGCTCAGCAGAAGGATTTATAAGATCAAAGTTTGAATATCTTCTGTAATCCATAAAATGTGCATCTGACAGAGGCTGCAGGCAGGCAGGCTGTCCTGCGTGACAGCAGTGCACAAGCCAGCACTGAAAGAAGCAGCTCAGTGTTATAGCTAACCAGAGGAAGCTTATTTATTTAAAAGTCTATCTTGCCCAACTACAGCCACAATGCGCCAATTGTGTTCTTCTGCACTGAATCGCTCCTCCAGGGCTAAGCAGGGCCTGAGCCTGCTCCTAATCTCATCCCTGTCGATTATTACTGCTTAACAAGCTAGACTCGGTTTGATGCACTTATATTTTTAACCACCTAGAGGCTTCCGATTACCCTATAGGAGGTGAAAAATGCAGAAAGGGCTTTTCATTTTTAGGTATTCAGAGGAAGGTTTTGCTTTTGCATGGGAAGGGTGAAGGTGGCAGGGCTCAGGCTAGCGAGGCCGCGATGGACCATGCAGCCTCTTCAGAGCAAGAACACACATCTTGATTTATACTGAATTCAGAACAATCCTTGCTAAACTGATAACTTAAATGTTAGCTTTTTACAAGGGCAACCTTGCTGCAGACATAGAACAATCATTTTACTCCCGAAACACATGCAGCATGCGACTGAGAACAGGCAGCTGTTGGAGGCTTCTGTTCTCCTGACTTACGCTGTCCCAAAAAAAACAAGTCATTCTTCTGAATACATATGATCACCACCCTACATGCTTTCAAAGAGGAAGGCCGAATGTACAAATTCTTACTTAGAAGAACACCAGAAATTTTGTGAAGAGAAATGATGGCGAAGGAAACCATCACATTCATCAGCCTATTCCTTTTTCTCTCACCTCCGAACAGAGTGAAGCAGATTTCTGTTGGCATTTTATTCAATCAGCTAACAGTAATTTTTCCTTGTATGGCAGATTCTTACCATAACAGCTATTGAGGAGTCGGATCACACATCATACCCCCAAGAATGAGTAATGGTCTCATTTTCCATCTGCAATAGGGTGCAAGAGCCAAGGGCAAGCCACTGACACTGGAGTATTGGGACTGGGAGTTTCAGTTCTGTCTTTGCTCTTGTCAAAGGCCCGCTGTTGAAAGCCTCCAAAAAGAACTTCATAAAAGCAGCTTTTCAAGGTTCAATAGAAATTCAAATGAATTTACTTCCTTTGTGATGGATTTCTGAGTCAACATTTCAAACAGAGGGGAGAGGAAATATAATCAGAAAAGGGGGTTATTCCTCTTCCAAAAGAGGGAGGAAATTTAAACTAGTCATCCTTTATCTTGTCATCTTCCTGACCACACTATTGTGAAAAGCCCACAAGCAGAAACAGAAACAAATATCACTGAAGTACTGTGCTCTTTATAGCATGAACTCCTGCAGTGAGGAGGAGGGGAAACCAGAGTCCCTTTCAGCCCTGCCTTCGTTACTCACACCACACCTTCGGGGAGAGGCAGTACCCAAAGCATTATGCAAAACTGAGTAAGCCCTGGTAGCTTGAGAAGCATTCGTACTACAGCAGAAACCTTTTGTTTCAGTGTCTCTGTGTTGACTGAGCTGATAAAAAGTGAAAGAATGTGCCGCAAGACCACAACTGTCCCATGATGAAAGAAACTTTACATGGGGCGTCAAGCAGTCCTGATCCCCCTCCTTTGGGCTTCTGAACCAGCACAGCTCCCCAGCCAGGAGGTTGGATGCATGGGGAGATGGGGGCGAGGGAAGGTGGTGCCTAGTTCTGGGTCCTACCAACAACCCATGCTGGGTGGCACATCGAAGGGGTGTCTGCCCTGCAGTACCGAATCCACAGGAGTAAAGCACGCTTGGGTTTCAGAAAAGGGCGAGGAGGGAAGCTTTCCTGGGGTGTGTGTGGAGGGCTAAATGCTGGAAGTTAACAACGGCACCGATGTTGAGAGTCTGACAATAAAAACCAAAAAATCCCACAAAGACAACAGATATCCGAGGGACTTCCTAAACTATTAAATTGTTAGGAGCTTGAACAAGCAGATAAAGCTAGTTATTGCATGAAAACTTTGAGTACAAAGAAGTCACAGAAACAAACTGTCACTTGAACACATCTGCCAGCTCCAGCTGGGAATCTGCCTGTCCAGGATCTGGCTAACATCACAACAGATACTGGAGAAGTGTAATGCTTCCTAGTGAAAGTTTAAAAACAAAAGAAACCAAGAACAATTCTCTCAATCACTGAATTGAAGGCTGATTGGAATTTCTGGTCTGCACTTCTCCTTTACTATCTAACTAAAAGAGTATTCTAAAAGAGTATTTAGATGCAAGGGCGTCAAGCAACATGAATCATCTTTAAAGCATTCAGTTTAATTAGACAAGGATAAAGAGGTTTAAACAATGTCACTGAAATCTAATTCTCTGTATTAACCTCTGTCATAAAGCAGAAGAGTGAAATCAGTAAAAGTGAAAAAGTGATGGTTTAGCTAAGCTTATTTGTTACAGCCACTGCTCTTGAACAAAGTGATTTTTATGGCCGTGAGCCTCCGTAAGAGCAGAAGTCAAGGTCATGATAGCAATACATCATTCTGGGGGGAGCTCTGTACTGTAACCTCACATCTGTGTGCTGCAGGAATAAAAGGCAGCTGCGACTAGCTACTTTGAGAATAAATGCTACTTAAAATATGACGTATCTATGCTGCAGTATGTTCTGGTAAGACGGATGAGTCAAGGAAACTTGACTAAGCAGCAGCTTATCTCCTGTCTTTACAAGCGATCACACTACAGAGATCAACAGCAGATTGTGGGGCCATATCTGGACTTCATTTACACTCTGTAATAAAAACATAAGTTTCTTGAAAGTATACACAACATAGAAATACAGGATTTTAATTCGAAGTTTTTTTTGTCAGAATAGTTGACTTCACTGTTTGCTCTAATACATTTTGGAAAAAGATGGGAGAAGAAATGGATGAGGACAGGAAACAAAGGATAAAAATGAGGCTTCAAAAGCAACCTGTCCATCTCCTTCTGCATGGGCAGAGAAAAGCTGCACTTAAACGCTATTTAAATTCAAGACCAGCCCACCTTTATGCTTCAATGAGAGTATTTCTTCCAGCACCAGTTCTGAGTATGGCTCTTATGTAAGGAAATATTTTAGAAGTGAGCAATTAGAGCAACTTCCAAGGTTTCTGCAAACCGGGGCACTTCTGCTTCGAGTGCTTGATGCTCTCTTGACCGAGCAGATAGGCTGGGGGGGGGGTAACAAACAAAAAACACCAAAACCCAAAACCCACAAGATTTTAGCTTTCTTTTCTGGGAACTGAAGGGCATTGCTTCTTTATTACTTCACAAATAAGAGAATCATCCAAACAAGGTTTGTTTTTATAAAGCCTTGTCAGAATCAAACAGCCTCAGTAAAGAAGTGGTGGCTCCACACCATGCAAATGTTCAATAAAGAGCATGACATACAGGATAACGACAACAAAAATCATATGGGGAGTAAGAGAGCGAAACTCTAAGTCTCATTTTAAAGAGGAAGTCTGAATAGTAATCAGTTACTACCCCAGTGATTATACAAGAACATGATATCATCAAGATGAAAGACTTTACAGAGACACAGAAACATTCATTATTTCCCAGCTGAAAGACTCAACCTGGAAACAAAAGCTTCGGTTCCTCTGCGGCAGGATAATTAAACACAGAAATGGCTTAACAGTAAAGGGTTTTGATTTGTCATCATATGGGGCTTTAAGGTGCATTCAAATTCCTTCTGAAGATAAATTTTCATTCAGTTATTGGGACAGATTATTTGGCTTAAGTAGACAGAAGTCTGAACTACCCTTCTGGTGCCCGCGAGCCAGTGGAGAAGGAGGACCCGTCCACAGGAGCTCAGCATTCCCATAATACTTTCGGCTGTCTATAAAGAAAGAATCAAGGCCATAGCAGCTTCAACCACCAATACTGTTCAGAAATAAAACCCAAGGGAAGTACCATTTAATGCCCAGGAGGTTGAAGCACAGGCTAGAGGGTTATTTGGTGGAAGTCTTGAAGGCCCTGGCCAGGTGGTTCAGCTGCATCTCTGGAGCTTCAGAGCCACGTTCGTGTCCGTGTAACAGCTCTGCCCACAGCAGAAAGGCCTGAGGGGGTTAAGCGTGGCACTCTTGCTAGAGGAAGGAGTTATTCCTACTTGCTGACGAGGTACAATTTCTGACGCCAAGCCATGGGCAAAAAGTCTTTGTAGTGCAAAGTACAAAGAATTATCCAGTCCAGATGTAGCTCATAACAATGACAACCAAATTCTCACTGGAGGGATACAGTTTTGCATGGCATAATTCATTACAAGTGAAAACTCTGCAAGCCAAGAGAAAGATATAATCTAATTATTTCTGGTTTCTCAAGACCGAGGGAGAGAGGGAAATTTAAAAGCAAACAATGCCGTGTTGCTCAATGTGCAATGCTGCAATATAAAGAAGTGAAAATTAAAGCACGGCAAAAAACATGTCAATTTTCAATAGATATGGCACTAACATATATTAATATTTCTGACAAGCCAAGAATGTCAAATGTCTAAGCACGATATGAATCACGTTAGAATTAAGAACAGCTGAGCCTGCATAACAGATTATATAAGTATTTATGAAGCACAGGAAATACTCAAAGCCAGCAAGCTCAGCTGTATATACGTATATAACTAACAACTGTTGCACTGCATGCATTTGATAAAAAGATGCTTTATTGACAAGATAGCTACAAGTTACAAAAGCACCAGTTGACACAGAACATCTGGGCAGAACGCAGTGGCAGACAAAAATGCCCTTGAAAACACAGGGTCTGCTCTCAGTAAAAGCTGCTCTTTTACCAAGACAGAAGGTAGGCCAGTGAATTTTGAAAGCAATCCACATTCAGTGAGGTTTTTCTTTGCTCCAAATGGTAGATTTTAGAAAATTCTGGCAAAATGGCTTGAGGGGAAAAATGATCAGGGTTATACCCTGGTGGGAAGAAGAAAATGCAAAGCACAAGACTCAATTAGTAGCAGAGGCTACCTGAAGCCATTTACCAGATAACACTGGAATTGTCCATATCTGGATCACTGTTCAAAGAAAGTCGTATTTGGAATTGCTTGAAGTGAAGTGTTCTAATACTGGCTGCTAACACCCAAGGAGACTCGAAGAAAGCCAAATAACTTCATTTACTGGGATAAGAACCAACTAGAAGCACAGGTACAGAATACAGTACTCATTATGCGGATATGCCAACACAAGATTTTGTTGTGCCGTTAGAGTTTGATCCATTAAAATTGTAACTGGTGGTGACGAGAAAGAAGTTTGCTAAGCATGCTCAAGTCTTACGACAACACAGGGCAAATCAGTGATCCGGGATGAAACACTGACACCGAAGTCAATGAAAATGTTCGGTAAGATATTTTGTTTGTAAAAGTATTGATTCTTTAGCCAAGTAAGCAGATTAAAATAAAATAAAAACCAAGTCATACAGTCATCAGCAGTATCACGAGAACTAGCACCCTATGATTTTTCACTTACATTAACAACAGATCAATAGCGGCCCAGCCACCCTGTGACAAAGACGTGGGCCTTCCCCCAGCCACCCCTTGAGGCACACATACTAATGGTCACTGCCACCTTCATCATCAGTCCCATGGTGTCCTCCTCCTCATCACCCTTCCTTTTCCGGCTACTCTGCCTTCACGCTGAGGAAATGGTGCAGGGCAAGCTGACATCAGGAAACTAATGCCTGAGAGAGGCAGAGGACAGAGGGGACAGCATTAAGACCGACATGCTCCAGCCACAATATCCCAACATTGCGGCAACAATTCCTTTCCCACGTCCTTCCTGTGACGTGATCCGCCTGCTGGGATCCTTCACAGCAAGGCAGGCCTCGTTCCCTGCCCTCCTCAGTGACCTGGTGTGGAAATGAAGCTCTGACGAGGAGGAGGAGGCCAGCACCGGTATCAAAGACAAGAGACAAATACCACCAGAGCCTGTGGCAAGGTGCTCGGGGAGGCAAAAGAGGTTTAAGTTACCTGTAATCTACCTGGAGAAAAGATAAGCAGGGACAAAAAAACTCCCACAAGCATCAGGCCTTCGTTCACACGTGTAAGAGACATTAGGGTGAGTGCCACTCAGCTGGGCTGCTGCTTTCAGTGACTTTGCAGGGTCAGCCTCAGAGACTGTAGGAGTGTTGGTAGGTGTTCCCTCTCTTTGGCACAGTTTTATAACCCTGCAATCACAACACTAAGAGGTAGGAACTAGGAATTAGTTCAAATCCCCATCCTTAATTGCTCTGCCTGGTTCAGAGTGGGAACTTGAAATCAAAGTCAGGAGGGTGCTTGAACCATAAGAAAACACAATTTGTTTTCTGGCTCACTAATCATTAAATAGCTTACACGAAGCAGAGAAGGAACAGACTCAAATACTGATGCAGATTATTTTATATTAAGAACATTCAAACTCCCAACAAGTCCCATACCAGACAATTCTGTAAGATCAGAAGGAACATTTTCTGCTCTCTCACACACAATCCCACATCTCAACCTCATCCGCCTACCAAACATCCCAGTCACTATTTTCAGACTGATTGCTCTCTAAAAATTTGTTTTCGCTTCCTAACAGCAATATTATAACCTGTTACAAGGCGAGCTGTATCCGGATCGCTAGGGGATGAATCTCTGGTTGAGCAGCTTGGGAGATGTATGGCTTGGAAGTTACATTTCAATAACCCATGCCCTCCAGCTGGCCATGCTCTGTTGTTCAAAAATCAAGCACTGGAGCAAACTGAATCTAAATTTGTTATCCCATGCAAATGCTGTAGTCAGGTAATAACAGAGGAGAACCTAAAAATCACACAGAATTGGCTTAGAGCTGAAAGGGACAGACACGCAACTTTTCACAGCCTCACTTTAGGCTCAGATGTATTAATGACAAGTCAGCTCTAAATGTTCCAGCCAACAAGACGCTAAACAAATTCGCAGCCTAGAATTCTAAATGCATTGTGAGTGCAGGTTGCATTAACAGCATTTTAAGTACTCTCCTCATTAGGCCATAAGGCAAGAAGCAGGACTGAGAGCTGGCTATCCAAATGAATTATTTGCTCTATTACGCTATTTTAAATGTGAAGTAACAATCAGCATCATTGAGTTACAATGGTAAAAGTCAGAAATGAGGACAGAATTTGGTAACAGGAGGTAATGGAAGTGACAGAGCAGAAGATGATCTGGTATATTTAACTATTAATATTGATATATTAATATCTATATATTTAGAGAGTAGTAAGACTGCAAATAAACTCATTTCTGCAAGTCTGAACAGAAGAGTTATGACCAATGTTGTGGTCTTTAACAAAAAATAGATGCTCCTTGCTGTACATCAGTCATTTTTAGACTTAAATTTTCTCATAACAGCATTTATCCCTGTATAATGTACTGACTGTAAGCTTGATTTTCACTCACCTTTTCCAGACCTTTGAGGAATACTTCATGGATGTTGATAGCTATGAAACATTGCAATAGACTGAGTAAAAATCTGGGGGAAAAACCGTACTCTGTATCATCTGTAGCTCTTAAACACACTTGCTGTAATACTACACAAATGTCACTATATAAAAAAAATGGGGCAGAAGAGAAGGTACAGGGATACCTTCAGACCTTTTAAAAGTACCCTCTGTAGATGCGTCACACATCCTTCTTGCAAGCATGAGAACAATCTTTTAACTTAACAGTGTTCAAAACTTACCTGGGACCTCACAAAGAGCAGTCAGCAGCACTAGAGATCCCAGATGTGGAGGAAACAGCTGGAGTTCCGATTTCTTCGCTAGACAGCTGGAGATTTCCCAATAAAAGTCAACGCAGCTTTCGATCCCAACTTTTTGCTGCTCCAGCTGCACGTTGTGGATCCCTGGGGAATGCACTGGCTGAGGAATTCCTGGTAGCATGGTTTCGTAAGGCAATGCATATATCTGGTTTGTTTCTTATTGTCATGAGATTAAATAACATCTTGAGCTATACTTTGGTTAATAACTTAAGTCAAGAAGTAGAATTAGACAGAAAAAAAAATCAATATGCTAGTGATATGGGAAAAGAACAACTTCAGCCTTTCAATATTATTCCAGTTTCAGAGAATTCTGTAAAGCCTTTGACATTGTGGTAGCCCCAACCCAAGCAGAGGGGAGAAACTAGAGCAAAGAAGTTAAATTCTTCAGCCCATGCTGTTCGGGGAAACGCATGGCAGAGCCAGCGCAGAACTCATCTCCATGATCTTTGCTCATTTTCATCAGCTCCATCATTCCGCTCTCAAAAAAGCAAAAGCTTTGTTACACGCTATGGTAAGAAAAAGGACTTTTGCCATCTGAAATACGTATACTTCCTTATCACACACTTATACCAATACCTGGTAAGATTGTATACTCTAAACAACATCATTTGTCAACAGCTTGTAAATTATTTTTTTTAAAGTAGTAACGTTAGTCATTAATTGTTTTAAACTTAACAAGTGAACACTCAAGCAGGAAATAGGATACATAAACAGGAACAAAGTTTTTAACAGCATTTAGTAAATTCACCAGTGACCAGTCTGTTAGCAACTATCATCAACAGTTCTAAACACAACTGTTGGTTGCAGAGCTTATGTACTCCAGCGATGTTTGCATAGTTTGCTACCGGGCAATGGAAAACATCTCCCCCTCTCTCCCCCTTTAGCAGTAATGCTTATGTTTTTAAATCTAGGCTGCTCCTTCTCCAGATTTTTAGGGTTCAAAACTTTACTGCAACTTTAGCTTATACATCACTCTCATGACTGAAGCCAATTGCTTCCAGTTCCCATTTGCGTGCCAGGAATATTCATATAGAGGCCCCTTATTCAACTTTTATTAGTAAATAGACACAAAACAGATTCATCTGCAAAATGTGACCTCTATATGGTCCATTTATGTGTTTTAGTCAGCCTATGAACTTGAGAAGGAAAGGTGAAACTTTTGGAAGACCTTGAAGTGGTTGCACTGGAATCGGAGCAGGGAAAACCCAACTATTCATAACTAGAGACCGGCTTGTTCCCCCTTCTGAAGCCCAGCTCTAGAGCGCAGAGTGAGTTTTATTCTCTGATTTACTGGTAAAATGCACATCTGAACTCCTACTCGAGGGGGAAAATTGGAGTACCAAATGCATTACCAGAATCACGTGCACTGGAGATGGGAAAAGGAGTGGAAGAGACAGACAAACATTGAGAGAAAACGCGTAAAGCGGTATCATGTTATTAAAACGTTACATTGGAAATAAACAGAACATAAACCAAAAAAAAGGTTTTAACCAGATTCAACTTTTTTTTCCTTCTTAAAATTCGAATTGACCCAAAGCAAAAGCTTACATTGCAAAGGAAGAACAAAATACATCGTGATATCGATAACGCAGAGTTGCATGGAAGCTGGACTTGTGGGAAGGTTGGGAGTTGCTCTCGTTACATCACTGGGGGCTCTGGACAGATTTAACTGAGAAAGTTAGGATCCCAAATCTTTCAGCTAGTCCAGGTCCACCCTGGTAAACATGCTACATATTCTCTTTTGCCTCAGGGTGTTTTTCTGATGAGTTTGTCCAGATGTGTTCTCCTACTATCGCCAACTAGAGCCAAAAAATGAGTTTTCCGTGCTATCCCAAGGAAGCCAGAGTTATTCCAAGCATGAGTGATAATGAATTTATAAAACAAAAAAAACAAAACAAACAAACAAAAAACACTCAAGAGCTTTTCAAACTAACAAGTATTGTCTATAATGTAAATAGTTTAGAAATATGGTAATTAAATAATCTAAAAAACACTCTTAATCTGCTGTACATTTATAAACATAAATATTTACAAAAACTTTCCGCTTTGTTTTAAAGGATGAGGTTTGCAGTTTGTTAATGATCAGAGTCTTTTACTCATATTGATTCTTTGGTGTATTTGCCAATTTTTAAAGGTTTATTAAAAGTGTTCAACTGTGAATTTTATGGTAATGGAACTAGGCTACACAACAAAACTGTGTTATGCACTTCTTTTTCCACATTCTAGTCCAAATGAAAAAAAAAACCAACAAAATCCATTTTCTTCCTCAAAGTATTTGTGCACAATACTTAAAATAATAAAAAAAGACCAGATTCCACATTACTGAAATTTGGGTAGGATTAACAAATTAATAATCATACTTTACTTGGGCACATGTATAAATTAGGATAGCAAACAGAACTATCAGTAGGTTCAGAAATACACGTGCTGCAGTGCTTCGCCGAATCAAGGTCAGGGAAATCAGCTGCAAGAGATGGCTTAGCATATAAGAAACGAGGGCTTCCCTCCACCTTGGGGAGGGGAAAGAGGATAGGATGAAAATGAATTCAAAAGAAAGGCTTTTTACTGGCCTGAAGTGTATGTGTGTTCCCTTTAGATGTCAGTTACTTAAAAGAAATAACCAAAAAACAAACCTCAAACAATAAATAATGGAATTACACATTTCTTCATTAAATAGCACTCTTGTTACCAAAGTCTTCCATACTTTTCTTCAGTCACAGCAACAGACAGAACAAATAATTTGCCTTAATATAGATTGCAACTAAAATATACTCTAGATTACCTTAGAAAATATTACTGTAAAAATTCAATGGGGAAGGATATTGGTTTAGACCAACTTACAAGTGTAGTGAACAATGCTAAGTATTTAAAAGAAAAAAAAAGCAGTTTTAAGGTTCTGATCTCATGTCACAAAAGCAAAGATTCATGCTTCAAATCTGCCAGTTCCTAACTTCCATCCTGTCTCAGAGCTTAAAGATCCTAAGGGCCGACCCTTCCTGCTTTGGGAAAAGCTAGAGGACTTCTCACACCCCCGGGCTCATGCGCACACCCCAGCCACATGCTCAGTTTGTCTCCGTGACAGTGCCACCACCATCTCATGTCACCTGCAGGAGCACCATCAAGCTCTACTGCCTAAAGGTGGCCACGCGTGCTCCTGCTGCTCACATTTACTTTTAGTCACTGCTCGAGCAGGCTGGACTTGAACCACTGCAAGTTGGAGATAAAAAGGTTCAACATCCCATCACCAATCCTCTGAGTCATAAATCTCCAAAATCACTTATTTTCACTAGGAAACCTGATGCAAGGTCGGGCACAACAGGGAGACAACTGCTTGCCATAGTCCCGGGTGCAGCCATTATCAGTGATAACGTTCATGCTCAAGGAACTGCAACCCGGGGCTGTAAGATATTAAAAGGAACTAGCATAGTTAAATGAGTATACCTGCTTCTCTTGCTTTTTTTTTTTTTTATATTTTTAATACTAAATATTTTGAAAGTGACAGTGTTAAAACTAAAAGCCACCATTGTTCCTTCCATCTTCCTGCTTCCATTGGTATAATTGGTATAAAAGCACTCCTGGTATTAGAGAGGCCCTTCTGGAGTCAGTAGGATGGCAAAACAAAAGTAGAAGACACTGGCAAGAACCTTATGATGACTCCATAATCCCTTGAAAATAAAGAGAGTGAAACAACTGCAATTTTTGGCCCAATCTTTTTTTTTTTTTTGATAGCAAGAACTTCATTTTTTATGGTCAGAAACAAAGCTCTTTAACAGATCTTTTCAATACCTAGTATGAAAAACACATTCAGTAGCCAAATTGCAGTACTCCTTTCAGTTGCTGTTTTTGGATTAATAGGAAACCACTTGATGTTTGCAGAATTTAAGTTTCCAATATGAAGGGGGTGTTTTCTTGTTTGTGCACATATAAGATGCAACTTAACGCTTACGTGCACTTCCCACTCTCTAACCTGAAACAAATTGAATTTCAGAGCAATAACAACAAAATCCATCACTGCCTTTAAAATTAAAAGGGCTTGGCCAATTTCTTCTTTTTTTAAATGGACACAATTTGGCTGAGAACCCGTAGATAAAATTTCAACTGAAAGTGAAATAAAGCAGGTTATACATTCATGAAATTCAGGGATTAATAACGAACAGCAACTGCCACCATCATTTTAGTAATGTCACATCAACACTACAGTGAGGCAGCAGCTCCTATTCTCACAAATAATGCACTGAGACTAAATGAGGAATAGTGGGGGGGAGGAAAAAAAAAATCACACATAAAGGGAAAATACATCAGAAAGATTATTGCACAGGAGGCACTGTATGAGAAACAGAATACATTGGCTTCAAAAATCTAACTTTGTTTACTCTTAAGTTAATGTAAAAAATACAGAGGCTACGCCTCTTTGTAGTGTACTGTCACTGCTAAAAACAGACTTACAAACAGCCGCCCGTTTTACAGGGAATGTCAGGAAAGAAGAGGGCCTGAATTTTATGGGCAACCAAACTGCAGTAATAAGGAAGAGAATAAAATAAAAGAGCCAATGTATAGACCCTCAAATTTAATAGGGTGACTGCATTTTTTTCCTTTTTTTTTTTTTTTCCTTTTTTAATTTCCAAATTATATTCATACAGTACCCAATGACACACAGATTATCAACTCTTCCCTCTATCCTGCAAAAACATACACCCTGGTAGCTCCAACAGACAACAGGGCTCTGAAGGTCTCTCTATCAGTATCCCTTTGCAGGACTGGTGCCTTGATTTCCAAACTCTTTGTTGAATAATTGCTCAGCATGCCAATTCAAACCAGTCACTTCCCTTGAGAGGCTACATTCCATCTCCACCGCAAGTCCGCACACTTAATGTGAAAACAAACAAATGAAAACCCAACAGCAACTTCTAAAATGTAATATCGTATAGAAAGCTTGGACCTTGTAAACTTGGACCAAGAAACCAAAAATTAAGACCTTCTAGCGTGTGGTATAAAAAACCCAAGGAAGTGTATACCTGCCTTCTGACTTCACAGAAAAATCAGAATTTGCATAGGATATACTTTGTGCAAGGCAACAAGCCTCTTCAGTATCTGGAATATAACTAATCTTGCTCAGAGTTCTTCTCTTCATGGATATCAGATATCATCAAATTTGTGTTTTAAGTAGTCTTTCATGACCTTGGCAATGGGTAGTTCATCAAGTAGTTTTAGGTTTTGAAGGCCTATACACTGTCGGATTTTAATTCGGCATAGATCTTGCAAGTTTCTGGGCTGTCCTGAAAAGACAAAAGGAACACACAAAAGTAAAATGATCACATTTTAAACTTTAAGAGACTTTTTAAGAGATCATTTACTCAGTAAAATCACAGATGTTTGCTGTTTTCTGAGAGGAAGAAGGAAAGGGCACAGGCAGAGGGATGGAAAAAATTACCAAAAAAAGGTGGAAATTAGTACCTTTCTAATGAACAATAATTCAGTGAAATTAAGGGATGAATCCTAAAAGCACTGACATTTACATGCACATAATTTTACTGATGTCAGCGTAAAGTGACATTATCCATGTGAGGATTCCCCCGAGGTGGCAGCATATGCTCAAGTGTTTGCAGAGCAGCATTACTAATCTATTTAACTTTTTGTGCATTTTTTTCTACCCCTGCATCACCTGGGGAAATGAACAAAAACAAAAACTTCAGCCTTGCTTCTCTTCAAACATGAAGACAAAAACTTCTCCGTTTGACTGCAGCAGGAAGAGGCAGTCCCCTTAGAGAGCAAGGCTTACAAAAGTTATTCAAGGATCGCGTGGCAGAGTTGAAGACTGCTTTTTTCCTTTTAATGAAAAGACAAAGCCTTTAGGCTTTGGATGCAACCGCAACCTCGTCAAACAGAAAGAGATGAAAATATGAGTTAACCGCTGTCTACAGAGGAAACGCTTTACTGACATCACACAAACATGAGTTTCTGGCAAGGATTTTCCAAAATAACTGGTTCCCTTTCAAACTCTATTCAGGAAACCGTTAGAAGTCAAACACCTTGAAAAATGGTCCCCCATGCAATATAACACAAGAAAGGTTAATCTAGCCTTGCATCTCAAAGTACCCAGTAATGGATCCCAAGGAAGAAGGGGGAAGGAAAAAAAAAGAAAGATCAGAACAAGAGACATTGAGAAATCCTGTCCCAATATACCCTTCTAGCTTTCAGCACCAGTGGCTCCAGGCCTTCCTGAAGCAGAGATTGCACACAGATCTGGGTCTTTAATAGCTGTGAATGGCATGCCCTCTGTAAATCTGTCTAATGTTTTTTGAACCCATTCATACTTTCAGTATCCAAAACATCCTGTGGCAACAAATTTCACAATATAACGAGGCGTTGGCTGGAAAACTACAAAGTACTTTTATTTATTTTAGATCTGCTTCCTGATCGCTTTGTCGAGTGCCTAGCATTCTTTAAGTCACAAAAAAACAATAAATAATAGTTCTCACGCCAATCACGACATTACATACCTTTATATTATTCTCCGTCCTCCACTCATGCTCGGTACCTCTTTCAAAAACTGAAGACTTTGCTTAATTTAAAAATTTCCCCAACAGGAGCCACTCCAAACCTCTGCCCAAACTAGCTGCCTGCCTTTGTACCTTTTTCTTATTCTACTGCATCTTTTTTTCGAAGTTACCCCAATAGCACACAGTCGATATTTTGATCGCTGACTTAACCGCATCACGGCCTGAGGAAGGAGGCTTATGTCACCCCATGACTGCCCGTGTCACAACGCTTGGGCCAACACACGAGGCAGGTGCTTACGCCCACAGCCAGATAACCCATCGCCAATGGAGCACCCTACTGCGACCCATTACCTGTATAATCGTTAATGGTAAATGACGGTGCTTGCTTTCACAGAGAAAAGCATGGCGATTTTATTGAGCTGTTTGAACCAATCAGGTCTTTAAAAAGCACCACAAAGCACCAGAAGTCAATTTAGGTAAGCTAGATGGACCTTTCCAATTAGCTTTGAGCTGCCACCAATTAGAGGAGATGCTCAGGGAACAAGAAATGCCTTCTGTTGGGGCTCCAGGCATCGCTGGGCACCAAACTTTTTGGGGTGGGACGAGAGGGTTGTTCCCAGCCTCTGCCGCACGCACGGCAGCCCCGGCCCTTCCATCCTCCTCCTAGCTTGGCGATAAGCCTCTCGGCTAAATAGACCTTGACGTTACAGGTTTATTAGATGTTCCTGGTAAGCACAGAGTAAAGAGATTACAAAACTATTTCCTGTTTTCTACTTTGGGCATTTTGTAGATGGTTTCAGTTACCCTTTACAGCCAGTTCCCCTCTTTCTTCCCCCGTGTGGGTTTTTCTATAGAAATGGGCTGACAGACAGGTATACGCTTGGATTTATCTTAAGCACTAAAATTATCCAAGGTAAGCTAGCAGAAGTAATGCAGGAAAATAGTCTCAGTCTGTTTTTAAAGAAATTGGATTGGAAATTAGAGAGCATGAAAATTGGGAGTTTTTTTGTATCAGTTTATAATACTTTTATTATACTTATCACCACAGTAGCTAAATGTAATTAGCTCCAATACAGATCAGTAATTACTTTGTCCACGGGTGTTTTTTTCCCCACTTAAAGGAATGGATTTATACAATTTGGACAACAGATGAACACTCAAGCTTGAGGAAAAGTTATTTTTGGTAAGAAACCAAGCAGAGGAATCCTTATGGTGATAAAGAAAGAGTTCTAATACTTTAAATGTGAATGAATTCAGGGTTCTCAAAAGTTAACTGCAAACAGCAGCATTAGAGACTGCAGAGGACTATAAATCTGTATTTTCTGTATAAGAGTACACAATAATACAGCTATGAGACAATGATTTCTGGTTTCAGAAACAAATGCCTTTTAATTAACATCCTGTGGATTTCTTGAGAGCGAAATAGAACAGACAACTTAAAATACCCAGAAGAAATTGGTCACCAGCTAATTCAAAAAGACCCGATTATCGAATGTATGACATTTTCCCTCGATAAGCCTAAAAATATTTCCTGGGAATGTGTTAACAATGGACATTTCCAGTGTTAAGCACCAGTTGCTACATCTAGTGGCTGTTAGTGTCTTAGGTCACGCCTTACAAATTCCAGGGTTATTAATGCATTTGTGATTTATTAGAAACGGTGTCTAGAACACTTACTCATTCTTGGTTGCATCTGAATGAAAAAGAAAAAAATAAAGGATTACGGACCAACGTCAGTGAACCTTAGTTTGGCAAATGAAAAATGTTATTAGTAATTTGGCAAAGTAAGGCAAGTTAAGCGTTGAATAAAGTTATGTTTAAAAAAGATTACAAAGCAGCAATTTTGGTTATATCCTGCATCACAAGTTTGGAAAACTGTTTAAGCAAATAAGGTAGAAAAGAGAATTAAAAAAAAAAGAAAAAGCTACAAACGGTAAGATTAACCTAATTACCACCATTATGGAAAAGAGTGACATAAAACTAGTTCCACTACCAATCGCCTTAAAAAATAAATAAATTCCTGATCCATTGTCAAAGGGACACAGCCACAGCAGTGCTGCTATCCTGGAGCAGCCAGGTTATTGTCAGGCTGCTATGTAAGCAGGCAGCAAACACCTGCAGCTGCTGGGGAGCTGAAGATTTGCTTGTGTGTTCACAGAAACAAGTTAGATACTTCTGCAGATTTATTTTGCAAGCTTTAAGGTGATAGAAATTTAAGTACAAACTACACAAAAAAGAGAAGTATAGCTTATCTTTGCTTTCCATAGCTCATGCTATGTGCGGTAATGGGAAGCAGAAATCCCCACCAACACACCTCTTGTGTAGTTTCCCAAGCATGACAGAAAAGTTTCTTCCCAACAGAAGAAATGTAAAACATAGGATTATAAAATAAAGATTTCTTAAAATTCTATTCTCTCTACAGGTAGCAGACCTCAGTATGTAAAAGTTTAATCATTTTCCTAACTCAGTTGGTTCAACTGGTCACAAAGCAAGTTCCAGAGCTTTTTTTTTCCCCACTTAAGTAATTATTTCTTTAAATAATGAGATATGCTTTTTAAATTACTATTAACAGATTGGCCTCCTCTGGTAAAACGAGGACAAAAATGCATGTTTTAACTGCAACAAGTTGTTACAATTAGTTGTGAATTTCCACTCGATATATTATTCCTTTTCTTTCTGCAGTTTCAAGATTTTCTGCAGACAAGTTGTTTCAAACAGAGCTGGCCTCTGTGCAAGCCCCAGCTTCACTCACGGAAGTTTGAAGTCACGGTACTGTTCATTATATCCTCAAATAATTTACTAGCAAGCTCAATTTCAATACAGTTAAACTTGGGCCTCTTGTTTTATTGAGCACAAACGATTTCTTTAACATCCATGTGCATTAGTTACAAGAGCTGGAAGGGACAAGGTAAACAGTGAGCTTTAAAGCTCTTTAAAAATAATGGAGTAAAGGGTTCCAGTTCTTCTTTAGAACATTGCAGTGGTTTATCTCTGGGCATCCTACATCATAAACCAGCCAAGCTTTTATTTTAAAGTGTGTGCCTAAGAGCTGTGGGTAGAGGAACACTGGCAGCTCTGTGACGAGGACATGTAAAAGCAGGGGTTGCACGGTCTTCTCCACTAGGCCCCGAGGCCTACCCTGCGAGCAGGGCCTGGTTCATCTTCCCCCGGCCTCCACCTGCTCCCCATCCCATACCCACCACCAGCACAAACACAAACCTGGCCCTTAACCCGTTTGTACAGATGTGCAAACTTTCATTTTTGGGAATGCTGTACTTTTATCTTACGTTAGTCCTCTCAATGCTAATTAGAAGGATGCAATCAGAATCTAACATATTATTTATTCATCAGTGGCCAACGGTCTTTAGAATTGTTTTGCTAGCGATTCTGTTTTGAAAAAGTCACATTTGTGGATTCAAGTGACAGAGATGGATGAGAGTGGAGGAGAACATAACTTGTAACAGCCACAGTGAAGGGATAGGACACGGAGAGCATTTAAAAAAAGCCTGAATAATGTTCGCCTTCCTCAATAAACACTAATAATTCTTGGTCACGTATCTGTGTATCTATAGACATAATTTGGATACAGTACTGTCTTTCTGGACAGCATACACTACTGACCTAGGCCACATGTGCACAGGAATATTCACCCAACAAATTCTGCAAAGTTTAGGATTCCTACCTCCGCAAAGAACTGTATGTTGT
This sequence comes from Anser cygnoides, assembly GCF_040182565.1. NCBI lineage: Eukaryota > Metazoa > Chordata > Aves > Anseriformes > Anatidae > Anser > Anser cygnoides. Next base: position 3,643,518 of record NC_089883.1, read on the forward strand.
TGTAATGACTTCTCCACAGCTTATCCATTTAGAACTGTGCCAGGCCATTTTTCCTATGCAGACATGCTCCCCAAGAAACAAAACGCTAACCTGTCACTGTCTAGAGTTAAGGATAGAGTTAAGGATATTGACATAATCTAAGGCCTTAGTACCTCTGACAACGCTGACTCTTAAGGGGTGTCTTATCCAGTTTTAAGCAGAAGTATTGTGAAGGTGGAGAGGGGGGGCATGCCTACCAACCCCCTCCACTGAAGATACAAGAGCAATTATCATGAACAGCTCCATGCTGTTACCCAAGAGAGTGCTTAGTAGTAACTGAAATTAATACAATTGTAGGCTGTTAGAAAATCCTGTTATTTTCTGTTACCCCTACTAAAAAGGAAAAAAAAAAGTCCTTTTAAAAGCAAGCAATCAGTGTCACTTGTTTGAAGCGGATAGGCAACTTCTGAAGAAGTCAGAAAATGAACAGGAACACCAATTTTGTATTTTGGAAGCTGCCCACAGTTTTCTCTGCAATATTAATACATTTCTCCAGAAAGCTTACAGTAGCATTTCTCCAATTGAGCCTCTGCCTCTCCTGGGAATTGTGAAAGGCTGAAAACAGTAGCAAGAAACCACTTGGTAGTTTCCTTTTAGTTACAAAACAAAACTTAAAGTTTTGAAATACTAAAGAAAGTTGAAAGCAGGTTGACGTATAGCTGGCAGCAGCTCAGTTCCTCTAAAGTATGGCAGTATTTGTATCTGCAGCTAACTACTGAACCCATGCAGCAATTAGATTTGGTTAAGTCTGTTGGCTTCCAGAGCTGGGGGACAGAGGGAGGGCAGAGAAGGCTTAGAGAACTGACCATATCTACTGGAAACTCACATTCAAAAAACCAATGGTACAAGTTAACACATACCCCATCAGCCAAAAAAGGCACCGACGAGGATGCATAAACAAACAGGATCCTACTGCGAGGATGCAATCACCTAGGAAATAGATACTGCTGAACTGAACGGGAATTGGTCAGTCACCACAACAGGAGCGGGTCTCTAACAGCTTAGGAAATGCAGTTGCTTGTACTCTAGTATTAAAAAATAAAAGAAAAGAAAAATACCATGTAAATAAACACAAAACAGCTAAAAAACTAGAGAGGATTTCTGGTTTTGGCACTCAGGATGCCAGAAAAAAAGCCACAACAGTATCAAGAATTTGTCTGAAATATGCTGATATAAAACATGCAGGACTGCATCTACAGAGAGAGAGAGAAAGCAAACATATTCCTCCAACTAGTAACTAGCTCAAAAGGGCAAAGATAGCTTTTAATTAATCACTGTAACCGGGTATCATACAAACTTTCTAAGAAGTTCTAGTTTAATTTTGTGCTCAGTTTGCCTCTGTTAGAAATACCTGAGCACTAATTATACTTTCATTACTCTTTGAAAACTAATTCTTCATAGTGATTTGTGCATATCTATTAAATTCCAGTATTTCTGGCACAGAAAATATGCACCAAGGAAGAGTGTTTTTTGGTCTGAAAACCTTCCAAAGCACCCACCAATATATAAAAATGATTCAACTGCTTAAGGTAAGCACCGAACTGCAGTCTAATTTAGCAATTAGATTTTGAAATATCACACTGCGTAATTCTGATCTGAGAGTTAAATAATTCATTGAAAGTTACCTTCCTTTTTTTCCCAGAAAGAAAGCGATAAGGCCATGTTTTTATAAAGTTATCAAAAACTATACTGGTCTTTACAAAATATTTACCTGCAATCTGCAGAAAGTAATCATGATTCAGACAATATTTGTTTATTACAGATCCAGCTAAAATGAAAACTAACTGTCCTACCCTAGTTCCCTGCATAACTCCGGATGACAAAGCAGACCACACTCATTAGTGCAAGACTTCTGGCAGCACCCAAGGAAGCAGTCAAAACTTGCAATTCCAGTAAGTTTCCTCTGTGTTATAACAAACATGAAGATACTGTTTCCTCTGCAGTTACCCACATAATAAAATATGTAGAGATCTATTTAATTCACTACACTTACATATTCATAGATGTTTAAACTATGCAGAGATCCTTTTAAAAATGTTCTTCCAGTTAAAAAACAAAAAAAAAAAATCTAGTGAAAATAAAGTCATCTTTATTTAACAAAGGGATAAAGGCAAAGAATATATAAGAATTTCCTCGGCAGGACTTTTATCTAAAATTTTCTGCAGGTTTACATTGTCATTATAAATCTTCTAAACATAAAAATATACTCTCTAATCCAAGCCAAAGATTTGTCCTTTGGAAAATAAAAAAATTGAATGCAGATGAAATATTTGTAATTTCATTCATTTGGTGATCTTTAGATCTTGTTCCAGATCTGAAATTAGTTCTTTGATACCTGTTAACATACTTGCCATATTACACTACTGTGGCCATATCCATTTACTTCGCTATCTGCCTCAACACAGACGAGCAACTCGCATGGCTAGTCATAGACTCTCTTGTCTGCTACGTTATCTGAACAGTGATTAAATTAAATGAGTGCTATGGGAAGAAAGAAAAGGTTCAAGCTTTTTTTCCTTTTTAGATCATAATTCAAGATCTAGCATCTAAAAATTTAAACTTTTAAGTACATTTTTTTTCCTAATACTTGCTAGAGGTAGGAAAAATGCATTCTCGTTTGTAAGCTTTAATATTCTCAAATCCCATTCAACTTTAACTTCAATATTCCACCCAAGCCTGTAAATGCATGTGTTAATTCTGCAGACATATACAACACTAAAAAAAAAAATAATAAATGCATCTCTATCTTTATATACAGAGGCATTCCTTTTAATTTTCCATTCAGTATGCATCTCAATTTTGCATTAGCGCTTTCCAACCGTAACCCACCAACCCTCTTGAAGAGGCAGGTACAGATCCTATACAACTGAAGAATAACACTTAAGTATTCCAAAAACAAACTCTTTATCAGATGATCTCAGATACTATTGCGGAAGCTAGTAATTGTTTTTGGAGTGCAAAAGTGTAATACGGAAGACACGGAAAAGAAGAGGAAGGCAATAAATAATTAAGTAACTTTCAGCAGTGCTTTTTTCCACTGGGAAGCTTCTTTTTTATAATACAAAAACGAGTAAGGAAGAAAGAGGCAAGAACAACTGTCTAAACATCAAATCAATCACAGACTCAAGATTAAAAACTTCATTGTTCTCAACTGCCAAATTCACGCTTAAATATTGAGACGCAACTGCAGAGTAACTTTGTTCCTCTTGAAATTATTCTAAGAGTAAAGGAATCTCCACCTACGACCAGGAAGGGTATCAGACTTCCAGCATCAAAGAAAGCAAAATCCAAGAGGTGCCGAACTTCTTACCAACTTTCAGAGTCAATACTAAGTATTTCTGAGAGCTTGGTCTCCTGCCTGTTATTTGCAACTAGGGACCTAGACTAAAGGATGCGATTATAACCCATTACAGGATGTACCAAAACAAAACGCTTTTTGGGGATCTGAAATTGTAAAAATACGTTTTCTGAGGAAAAACCAACAAAAATAGCAACTTACATTTTATATGCAGACTGCTAAATAATATTCCTTTTATGTGAAGCATGCAACTGCTTTCACTGGAAGAAATCAGTTTGATAACTTTCAGAATTTACACACATTAATCTGTAAACTTGAAAAAAATTAAATGTACTGCAAGTAAAAACTATCAAAGATATTCTTCAGACTCTGGACCCACATACAAAACTTGCAGCTACGGATTTCTGTATTAAGCATGGAGTATAGTTTTCAATTAAGCAAACTAGAAATTCCCGTTAAACCCTAAGACCCAGGCACTATTTCCAACCACAAGAGATAATTTCAGTAAGACTTCTGCAAGAATTCTGTAAAAAAAATTTGTCATTTCCCCCCCCTCTAGTAAATACATATTACAATAGACAGATTCTTCCCCGAAGTGCTACAGGGTAAGAGCTCAACAATTCCCTGTATACAGTCTGATCTAATTGGGAACTACCAAAATCCCAGCTCATTCTTTACCCATTTTCTCTCCTACACCATTTATTGCAATGATTATTCATGAAAGCAGTGGAAGACAGTGTTTGTAGATTTATAATAAGGGCAGCAGAGTCTGTTTATAGCTGTTTGTAAACACATATTCATAATAATTTTGCTCAGAAGCACAAAGCTGAAGTGTTTTTGTCAGCACTAGTCCTCCCTGCTTTCCCAGTTCTCCCTCCATCAGCACAAAATTGAAATAGTTCCAGGACGGTTCTGTTCGCCACAAATTTAAGCTGCCTTTTTTTGTTGCAGAATTTATTTCTCACTTGAATGAAACGAGTCCTTTAAAGCCTTAAGGTATGGAATCTGCAGCCTAAATATAAGTTGCAGGACTGATTTCCAACTTTCTGAATCAGCCTGTAGACATTGAGAAAAAATGAATAACCCTTCACGCTTGGGGCTATGTTCTAAGACTGTGAAAAATTGCAAGTCTGGATATTATATCATCTACTAATAACCCTGACTGTGCTACTATACAGTGAGAGGCTCCCAAAAAGGAAAGCGGGAAGAAACGTGTATGAATGAAAAGGGTCACGCAAAGTAAAATAATAAATGTAACTGATTGGTTTCATTAACTTCTACCTCTCCAAAAATTCCCTTTATATTTCAGATATAAGCAAAAGCGCCACCACAAATCAGGAAGACAAAAATGAAATTCCAAATGCTTTTTTGTGTCAGTTACTGACAACAGATCACAGCTGATTCACCCCAGCCCACACTAAATTTCAGTTTCTTTACAGAAAATACAGGGTGCTTAAATCTCAATAAAACTATCACAGGAAAAAAAAAAATAACCACCACAGGGAAAAAAAAATGATACATGAAATACCCCACCCTTCTCTGTTAAGATCATCCTAGTTGGATGATAAACACGTTAAGATGGCTTGATAAATTGAATTAAACTCCTGCTAATTGCCAATAAGCAGCTCCTAAATGCTTTTAGGTAATACTATAATTGGAAAACATTAAAATAACATTGCATGTAGAATGAAGGAGGAAAAGAAAACTTCCAGCAGGCCTAGCACACCAAAAACTGACAAACAAAACTGAGCAGAACATTAGCAGCCGAATACTCTCAGGTTAAGTGTCAGAAGTGGCAATGAGTTCAAATCCTTTTCATTTTTCAGAGATACCACCAAAATCAAATCAGAGCTACACAGCATACGAATCCCCTTCGAGCTGCACGAGTCAGCTATGTCATTTTGTTGTCTGGTATAGGGGAGAGAAGGAGAGGGAACGTGGGAGAACAAAACGCAGCAAAAGCTCTTTTCCTGCCCCAGTTGTAATGCCAGATGAGAAAGCCAGCAGAGCATTTGCACGGTGCTACACACGCAAAAGACCCTAAAAAAACACACAGCAAAACCCAAACATCTTATGTGCTAAGGCCATTAATAAAACTAGTTTTACAGTTCACTTTTCTTTTTAATTTATGCTTCCTGTTGATACTTAAACAAGACTAATTGAAATGAAATATACTTAACAGTAGCACCTTCGCCAAGTAAGAGGCTCCCAGTTTCACAATCCCTTCACCTTCCCAGAAACTGTCTAGCGCATTTAAATAGCATCAAGGGGCAGAGAGGAAGCATTTTTTCTGGGGCTAATTCAAAGAAGGCTTTTAGAGGACACTGTGTCCCGTCATTAACTTTTCTTACATACATACTTGTCACTTCTTGTAAGAAATCCAGACAGGGTCGGCTACTTCCAGAAATACTTATTGAAACAGCCAGTGGGGTCTGTCCTTCATAGTTCCTTGTGTTAGTGTCCGCTCCGTAATTATATAACATTTGTGCACAAAGCACATCATCTCTAAGAGCAGACAAGTGTAAGGGCGTCTGTCCGTCTTCCAAGCGACCCAAGTTTGTGTCCGCCCCTCTCTGAAGGAACATTCGGCAGTAAGAGTGATTGCTTTTGATCACAGCGTATCGTAACAGGAAACCATTTTGAATGTCGATGTTGGCATTGTGATCCAGGAGGATTTTCACACAGCTTGACCTCTCTCGGATAATGGCCAGCTGAAGCGGTGTGGTACCTTTATCACTGAGCGGATCAACCTCAGCCTTGAACTCCAACAGGAGCCTGACAAATGAGTCTCTGCCATAGTGGGCTGCTACATGGAGGGGAGTCCAACCATCGTTGCTTTTTGCATTAATAATGTCACTTCTATATTCAGATTCCAACATCAAGCGTGCAATCCTCGCTCGGCCATGCATGGCTGCATAATGCAGAGCAGTGAAGCCTCCAATTAAGTCCTTAACTGTGGGATCAGCTGAAGTTAAAATAAAATTAAAAAATAATTAGAAGGCGTTACAGTAATCCAGTGCTGCAAACAAATAATCAAATGATTGAATGTTATTCTTTTCAGGCATAACAAGACAGGATTTTTTTTTTGTACTTCAAAATAATTCTTGCTTTCATGAACCAAATGCTATTTTAAAGAAAAAGCTAAATTACATTTATGAAAGAATTACACAAAAAAGACCTTTTCTTTCATATACATATGTTTCCATTTGACAAATAGTTTTCCACATCTTTCTAGCACTCTTAGGCTAATTACTCAAATCTCTGTCCATCCAGTTTTCCTCCAGCTCTGTAATATTACATTTCTTTCTCAATGCTGAGCTTTTTTATTTTCCCTTGTGTTGCTTCTTGGTCTTAAAAAGAAGCATGTGTAGAAACATCTGCTGTCCCAAATTGCGGATGTTTTGTGGTCTGGCAGGATTGTATTGTTTTTAGGGTGTAATACTGTATTAGGTAAAATGTTTCTCTGTGGTCTGCAGGATTTCCAAAGCATGTAGGATATATGTTATTTTAGATTATCTTGATAAAGTTTGTTTTTATAAATGATGAATCTGTTCTGAATTTATACTTTTACAAAAATTTCAGATTTTACAGGAATGTAAGCAACCACGTATGGAGTCAGGAGAAATGTTAGTGCAGAGTACAAGTGATTAGACAGATAGCCCCCCACGCACCCCAACACAGCACAAAAACTTCATCTGATTTATGAATTTAAAAACACAACATAACCAAATCAATTTACTTAATTTCCTCAGCACACCCGAACTTGTAAATCAAATGGCTATTCCCACGTACCCAACTAATTACTGGAGGAAAGGTGCGTGCCTCATTACCCTTTCTCAGCTAGAAAACAAGCCAGGCTGCAAGCTTTCTCCTTCCAGCATCGGTAGATGTTGCCTGACGGATGGTAAAGAGTACAAACCACAGCTTGGAGTTTGAGGCACTTTCCTAGCCTAAGCTTCCCAGCTGGCAAAAGGAGATTCTGTCTGCACAAGAGACTAGCATTAAGCTGACACATTTTTAATATGCCTGTGCATCTACGGAAACAACTGCTGGGTCCTGTTCTTCATGGTTCCTTGTATTTGTTTCCGCTCCGTAAACACACAACATTTGCAGCACAAAGAACAAATCATCTCTAAGAGCAGACAAGCGTAAGGGTGCCTGCCCACCTTCCCTAATCTTGACAGCGCTGTCCTTGCACCTTGGCATTGAGTTCTTCGTGGATCCCTCATCTATATAAACAAGTTAAGTTCACAATGTGAACTACAAACTAGTTTAGTCTAGATCTAACGATGGTTTGAACGTGCAAAGGTGCCATCAGGAAACAGGAATGAGCTTCCCAATATGGATGCACTGCAACCACATGCAGATAACACACTGAGATAGATGCCCTGCCAAAATAATAGGGCAGGAAAGACAGAGTTCAGAACACAGCTGCAAAGGTGATCCAGCAGCTCTAAGCAATTTTTAAGATTTAAAGAGAAGACTGATGGAAGGAAAAAAAACACAACACAAACTAACGGAGCCTGGCTACACAAAATAGCACATGTAGAAATAACACGTGAGAACTGCCTCTAGTAAGTAAGTAGAGAAGGAACCTAGAAATAATGAAAGAAAGATTAAGGAAAGTGCCTTGGTAGACAGCCTACTTCCTAGTCTTTGGTGAAAAGCAGGAGTTTCAGTGCTCTGCAAAGTTACACTAACCTGAGTTAAAGCAATTGCCGAAGCATCCACAGGTTGGCAGGAAAATGAAGACCTTGACTGAATAGGTGGTTGCTAACCTGCACTGTGACGATGTCAGGTATTTTAGCAGAGAATCAGTACAACCCACACTGTCATTGAAGACTGAGACACTGCTTCAAAGTGATGTGAGCTGCTCCCAGGATCTCTTTCTTTGCACTGCTCAGACTATTCTAGATTAACTCCTGACTGGTGATAGATAAAGTTAGTAGCACAAGCATGAGAATTAAGATGCAGAGGGATGAAACATTCTGAGAGGCAGAATTAGGGAGAAAGTTGGACATAATAGAAGGAGACAGCAGCAGCCAGGGCCATTTTTCACAAAAACAGTTAAAAAATAAAATTGACAACCACTGTTTCAAATTCTGCCTTCTCTCTTCCACTCTGTTTTGGGCATGCAAGTCAATCATTTCTACCTTCTAGCTGAGGCACAAGATATTGCTGCTAGCCTGGTTAGTCTATGCCATTTCTGAAGTCAATCAGACCTGCCCCAAATTTTGTGTGTATGCTTGCGTGCACGAACATTTTTATACAAGTTGTTGTAATCCAAAAGCTACAGTTTAGTTCACAAAATAAGGATGTGCCTTCTCTATGGTTTTATGTTCCTTTCCATATCTTCTCTCCTCTCAAATTTCATCACATTAAGGTCAACCAAAAAAAATACAATGTCATGTAAGACAAGCGTCTCAACAAGAATAGGAAAGAAATGTCTTACCTGGGCAACGAAGGAACACAAACAACTAACCTTCCAAACCAAGCCTGGTAACAAAAACTCATGATAAAAATATTGTGATTCCTGTTAAGATTATGGGCTTCTAGTGAGCTAAGGGTACCAGTTACCCCCTTGATTAAGGAAGCAATTTTAACAAGACCAAAACATTATCTGCTGCTATTCAGCAAATGTCTTGCTGCCACCTCCTGTAGAACTTTTGAACTGCACAAGGGCTTTTAGCAAAAGCTGGACCTGTGTTATATCACATACAATTTCTATCCTTTCAGTCCCTGCATTAGCAAAAAGAATACTGGAAAGCTCATGTTGCCTTAAAAGCTTTGGTTGCTATACTTTTTTTAAATATAAAAAAAGGCTTCAACATGTTGTAAAGTAACTGTCTCCCCCTGGAATGCAAGCAAGGTAGAAATGAATTGGGAAAGAATTCACTTAGCTTACCTTTCAGATTCTGCAGAGGGGTAAAAAAGTACCTGGTACAAGCGTATTTAACTAGGAAGGGATGAAGCCAGCACTTGCCAGCATTTCTTTATCTTGCCTCCATCCTGATTGTTTGACAATTATAGTTATTTCTTCTCAAGCTTCCCATAAATTTGGGGATAGCAGAATCTAGAAATATGAACAGCTGCATTTGGTCACTTCTAATGTTCTTAAATATAACGCAAAATACAGTGACATAAACCTTGAGCTGCTTATCAAGGGTACCGAATTACTATAATCAACCTCACTTGAGACAGAAAATTGCAACACAATGATACTCGTGATCTTAGTTCATTTTAAAGTTGGGCACCTAAGCTAGTCATTTAAACTCGACTGTTAATGAGACTCATTTCTAATACTGTAATCTAGAGAATATATAGATTCCTAAAGAAGTCTAAAATTTGAGTTTTAATTTACTGCTCAGTGAGACAGCTTCCCTTCTTTCATGACACATTCATTACCTTACTGTATCAGTCTCATTTGGGAAGCCAAGAAAGCAATGCTTCTGGCTTCATAAAGTACTTCTATTATTTCAAGTGTACTCCCCCCAGCTAGGACTTAATTCTGATCACGTGGTTTAGAAACATGGCTACTGCATGGCTAATTTTTAGGACAACATTGATACAAAAGACATCCACAAAGGCATTACTACACAAGACCACTACGAGCTTTAGGGAGGGATGAGCATTTGGCATTCTTTAGTTTCTCCTGGATTCTCCATGACCTTAAAGCTAGATACCTTGCAGCCAAGACTAAAAATAAATACATCTGCTTAGATACTTTCGTTAATCTTCAATTTCCGAGAGCTTTAGCAAATCATTTTTCACTTTAATACAAGTAACAAGAAGCTGTCCTGCTCAATTAATGTTGAGAGTTATCACCAAGAGACAGCTAGCAACTACACGCTTTCAGGACCTTAGATGGTGGTAACTTTAACTGTGATGGGAATTTAAAAAACTGTTTTTGTGCAGCATTATATTGAGACAGACAACACCTCATTTTAAAAGCAAAAAAATACATTTAAAGGGAGAAAAAATAAAGCTTGCTATGCTATGCAAAAAATCCAAGATCACTGAAAACTATACCCCCTGTTTTTGTTTTGTTCTCCTACTGAGCGTTGTGACTCTGGATTGTTCCTGTGAATAGAAAGAACTAACTTCACAGAATCTTCACTTTATTAAAATGTGACAAACACATTAAGTCAAATTCACTATTTTTCACTTATGAAAACTAAGTTTCTCCACACTTCAGTTTCCACATTGCGTAAGACTACTTATCTGACCTATACCCTCTGTACCTAGCTGCTATTTCTACTGGCTTTACTCTTAAATTTGAACTGTTACTTTAGGCATTTTGCCCATCTATCTTTCTCTCCTCCTTGTTTAGCAGAAAATAAATGCTTCCTCCTGTTGCACCACCTCCACTCCTACCAGCCAAGCTGCATACACAATGCTGTCCCCTGGCTCTTTTCTTTGCTGGCGAGCAATGCTGGAAGAAGAGAGAGAAAAAGCAGGAGGCAGCTAGGTCATGACTCCCATAAGAAGCTACCTCTTATTTCCAGGTCAGCGATCAGATTCCTTCTCAGTGTTTATTAGCCAAAATCCACCTCAAACTCACTGCCACTCAAGCCTATGTCAGTGCTCTTCCAGCGTCCAAGATCTGAGGCGTAGCACTCTACCCTCAGCAACAGCCCAGCATGGTTTTCTCGTTCCTGTCCTATGAACATATTTCCAGCTCTGCTAGGCTTTGGCATCACACCTATCACCGGTCTCCCTCTTCCTTTCACTAACCTTCAGGCACCCTCTTTTCCCCAAAACTTCATCCTCTCCCTCCCCTCTATTACCAATACACATCTAGTCAGCTCTATACTCTGCTTACCGTAAGTTTCATACCAGAAAATGACTTCTTTCACCCCAATATCATTTGGGTCCAAAGGGATTAACACCCAATGTCAAACTAATCTCCTTCTCGAGAGGGAGGAAGGCGGAGACTTAAGAAAGGTAGACACAAACCTCTCACTAATGAGGCAGGCATGATTAAGTTTGCTTTTAACAGTCAGCTCATTCACTGCTTATTAGCTCACTTGTGACATTATTATGTTTTAAATACTCATTATCTTTTATGCCTCTGTTTTGAGGCAAAACAAGGTAAGGCACAAAACAGTGCCAATTTTCTGAAGGGAGGCTCAGCTACAGAAAAGCTGCTGCAGATGACTAACCCTCACACTATTTGTTACTCAACTTTCTAGTCCTGGTGATTAAACTCTGTGCTGCTTCCAGCACAAGGAATCTGTCTCATTACAGACAGTTTTCATTGGGCACCATATTCAGCTTGTACTTCATATAGAAAATAGTAACAACAAAAGATAGAAAAACAAAACAAAACACTATGCCAGCAGCTATTTAATAGCAAAACCTATAGATTGAAGATAAATAGGGTTTATGATTTTGTTTTTCCAGGTCATCTTCAAGCTTGCGAACTTATAGCATACATTTTGAGACTCACAGCCTATAAAAATGAAGATTTGAGATTATCTACAGTATTACATTTAAAAAGTAGAGTTTAAAGTTATTTATTTGTACAATTCAGTTGCTTCCCCCCCTTTCAATAACAACATTGAGGGTTTGACAGTATTATATAGTTAGAAATTGCAGTAGGTATATATAAATGGGGTCCAGTTGTTCAGGTTCTATTTTACTACTGCTCTGAAATAACGTACCATTAACTGGGCAAATACCACAAGCCCATTAATGCCACTCATTTTTAAAGGTGATTTATCCATACATCTGACAAATACTGCAATACAAACAAGTGGACCATGACCAAGCCTCAGATAAGTAAAGCATCAAAAAGATGATTCATTTCAGTTTCCATGGGACTAAAAACATCTTAGTTCATGATTAAGTTGATAAGAACAGTGCTAGAGTAGAGGATGCTGTTCTTTAAGAACACTATTCAGAATGTGGAGAACATCTGATTTTCGGTTTCCCTCTCTAGTGTCACATTAGAAGTTTAAGACTATCAATTTCTAAATCTTTAGGTAGCCTTGGAAAAAGATACAGCAGAAAGAAATTCTGACTGTACCATTCAATGGGGAATAAACATCACCCAAGCAATTATATCACTTAAACAAACCTCAATTATTTCTCGAAATAAATCTTGGCTATGGATAGATGCAGGAGAGGTGTAAACTCAGCTGGATTAGCTGACACTCAAACCCTCGCACAATGTTTTCATAAAGTTCAACAGACTGTGTTAAAACCTACACAGAAACTTAAGTCTTTAACGTGACTTGTTAACTTCTGAGAATTATGAAACAATCTTCCCTACAATTTCAACTCAAGGACCTGCCTTCCTTAATAACAGCCTCTAACAGTAGAAAGGCCTATAGTGAGTGCATTTAAGTTTATAATGAGCTCTTTGCCCTATTTTTATAATGCTTATTCATTCTTTTAACAGTTCCTGGGCGATTCTGAAAAAACTGTCAGGTATTAAGATCTAAAGTTAATCTATTACCTCATTCACAGAGCATGCATCAGATAGAAACAGAAATGAAGCAGCACTCCAATGAAAGAGAAAAAAATCAAAAGTAGTCTGGCAACTAATTGGTGCTGGGAAGCCAAACAATGGGAATTGGGATAGAAAGCTGTGAGATGGGAATCAAGATTTCTCTCTCTAGGCAACTCACCTCCATGTTCAAGAAAAACACGGACACATCTCTCTTTCCCTCTTGCTGCAGAGAAATGAAGCAAGGTCCAGCCATTGGCATCTCGACCGTTTGGAGAATATCCTTGCTCCAGCATCTTGCGCACGGTGTGAACATCGCCAGCAGCAACTGCAGCCTGAATCTGCAACTCTTCCTGTAGCTCAGGGTTTCTCCGACAGTGATGGTGTAACATCCTAGCTGAATCTGCCTTTTACAGAAGCGTCATGAGGTCGCACTAGTCACCTTGAATCAATATAAAGCATGAATTAATTAGGACTGGAACCAAGAAAGAGATCTGAAAAAAATAATTAGTACTAATGAAAAGCAATGCTATGATTTACTCTCTATATGCAGAGCAAAGCCATCTTATACATAGGATAAAACAAAAGTAATCTCACTTCTGCTAGCAAAATCTTAGTATGCACCATTGAATTGCAACTGAAAAGGACACTTACACATAATAAATAGTAAACATTTCTTCAGAAATGACAGCATCAACAAGCAGACCACAGTTAAAGCACCTGAACAACAAACAGGATGAGAGATCTCCAGGACCCAACATCCCTTTAAGATCACACCCCGGTTCATATCACTGCTCTGGAGATACTGCTACATACATCATCTAAACCGTTGCATGAAACAGCACGGTATTGCTACAGCAATTGAACTATGATTTTTTTCTTTATTATTTTTTCTAGAAATACGTCACCTCTAAACTTAATTGAAAATGTGTTCTGTTACTAATATAATATTTTCCTGTGACCTACTGCACAGGAATATTAGTAACACCAATGTTCAAAGTGAAAACTTCAATCCCCTCTTCCCCCCCCCACTTTTTTTTTTTTTTTTTACATTAGAGTCTACTGCCTGTATTTTGTCTTGTGAGCTTCTTTATTAGTACATAAACAACGTAAAGGACCTTTATATTCCAAAACCAGGCAAAGATACTATATGAGACCTAAGAACATAAAAGTGCAGTTAATACAGTCCTGCCAAACACTACGAATACATATATCAGAACAGTTCAACTTATAATTACCTTGATAAAGTATAAGAGAGGGCTGGGCCAAAAGGCTACCTAAAGTAGCCACTGTCAGAGAGCCTGGATATCAGCACATATTGGGGAAGAAAAAAAAAAAACTAACTATACTCCATGCCCTGTTTGAAAAGCACTCATCTGCAGTTCTACTTGCTACTCAGCTGAGGACAAGAAAAAATACAGGTACTCAGAAATTCTTTCACAGCACACAAAATCTATTCAGTATTTACATTTTCACATACGCTGTGTATCATATTCTATTACCAGGTATTCCTAGAATGGAAAGGAATAGTAGAAGAATAATTTAGGGAATGAAGAAGAGGAATTATTAAGGAATGCTGAGCAATAGGATTCTCGGAAATTATTGCAATGGATGTTAATGCAGAACTATAATATTAAAGACAAAAATGTATTTAGACTGCTGTAAAGTTAATCAAGAGTAAAGTACACCAAGAAATTCCGAAGATGAAAATGAATTTTAAGCAATCCTTAAAACTTACACCAACCCCTGTTTTATTAGAACATCAACTCACATCACCACCTAAACCTTCGTTTACGTAAATAAGGATTTCCAGATCCTCGTGATTCATAGGTCACTCAAAAGGCATTGCAATCAACTCCTCATATCCCACTGGGCACTTGTTTTTCTGTGATCCAGGTATGCACACAGACAATAGGAAAGTGAAAACATCAATCACTGCCATCCTTCCAGATAAAGGCATAGATGTCTATTCACTCTTCTTATTACCTGGTTGTGCTCATTGCAAAAAAGTTATTAACGTGCTGCCTGCAGAGATATAAACTTATAATGAACAGGTAGCTACAATGACCCTTCTTACACAGCAAAAATGGAAATTACATACAGCAGATGCCTGCCTTTGACATTTATAAATGCTTCAAGATACCACATATGGCAATAGAGACTAATTCAGCATAGGGCTACGAAAGACAGCTATTTAGCTCAATAGGTCATACATGGCTTAGACACCGGTTTGGTTTTGTTTTATAGTATGGACTCCATTATCTGACATTGGAAGAAAGGGATTTGCAAACTGGCACCTGCTAACTCAATAGGTTCAGCTTTGGCATCATACTCAAAAATGAAACTCGACTAATCTGATGACAATGGAAGTATTTCTATTGACTCTAATAGGCTTTTGCTAAGCTCTTTTCTAAACTCCAATTAGCACTTCAGGATGTGCTCACCTATAATACAGGGAGCTTGACTTCGTTCTAGATCACACCACTAACAGTACCGTTAATGAAATTCCAACTGCAAGAACAACATCTTTGGATTTATAGGTGGAAGCTGACAGAAGAAAGTGTTTGATAGTAAGGATGAGTTAGGGGGAAATCCTTCCGAAACAAAATCAAAATGCCCCCTCTACCCTCTACCCTCCCACCCCTCCCCCCACCCCCCCAAAAAAAGAGCATGCCCCTTATTTTCTGTGTCAAACAACAAGATATGCAAACTCTTTTCCTCAAACTGAGAATATCTGATGGAAAACATTCTACCACCATTGTTACAGTCCCTACTGGTAAAGGAATAATACCTGCAAGATCCCATAGTGTCCTGACAATGAAGATCAAACTTGTTGTTCAAAGTACTACAGAAAGAGACAAGGTGACCATACAGGTGAGAAGAAATGGATTTCTTATTTAAGGGGCCAGCAGTATCCCCCCCAAAAGTATCTATGAAGACAGTTGGTTAAGAAAAAGCAAAGCTCTTTATATCACACTTCTCAGCTGGTGGGTACATTTGTAATGCGGCATTATAAAAAGTTGGCACTGGCCCCATATGTTGCATGTGACTCGCAGAGCTTATTCAAATTAGCTAGTACTAAAGTACGTAAGTACTAAAACATACAAAGCAGAAGACAAAGTCAGGCATAAGCAGCTCCTTTTATCACTTGCGTAGTTTCTGTAAATATCTACTCTTCTATCTCACCTCTATGGCAAGCAATGAAATTCAAATTACAAGAATACTTAACTGCAGCATTGAAGGTTTCAGGATAGTTCTAGACATACCAGCTTTGAAAATAGGTTAATTTCCACTCCACGGATCATTTAGAAATCCCGTTTGTAAGTCTCCATTTACGGCATCAATCTTTGGAGAAGGAAAGGGGGACTACTGGAATTCATTAGCCAATTGGCACTTTAAATATTTAATGTTTTGTAACTATAATCAATCTCATTCAGAATGTAGTATGCATTTAGATTGCTACATACTGGCTTTCTTCATGCAAGTAAAAAATTAAAATGACTAAGTAAGAAAAAAATGTACCTACATATTCTTGGTATAATGACTGTAAAGTGGCATGAAAGTAAAGGACAATAACAACAGTTTAATTGATTTTGCAAGCACAAAAGGATAAATTCAACGCATTCCTGAATTACCTTACGAGGGGTTGTCAGTCTTTGATGGATGTCCCACTCTTCATTGTCTTCACTATTCATAATCCTGTGTGCCCATGTGTGTCAAGCAACCTGCTACCCCTTAAAAAGAACGATATTTCTTGTTAGGGACAAAAAGTAAGAGGTCTACCTACTTTTACCCTGGATCTGCACTAGAATGATACATTTTAATACCCTCATGGCAAAAAGAAGTCCCCAAGTATGTTTTCCTTCATTATCAGACAGTCCTCTAGAGACTGGGGTGGGGAGAGTCTCCTTCTGCCAGATGAAGAGAGAAGGCTACAGAGATTAATTTACAGAAGACAAGAGAAACTAGAGACGTGTTTCCCCTCTGGAGTACACCTTGAAGAAATGGTCTAAGCCCTTCTCTACCCATTTCACATATCTGTCCTGCCATGGAACAAGGATAAATGCAAAGGTTACTGTAAGTATTTCTGCCTGACTGCTCTACGTCTTCCCATGGGAGCCAGATGCCAGGAAAAACCTTCAGGATCCACTTAGCTCCTCCCAACCCGTGTCTGTTTCTTTATCCCTATCCCACCTATGTTCTTCTATCTCAAGAACAAAAGCTGACACGACAGAGCGCTGCTTTCCTCGTCCTTCAGCTGGACTTCTGTAGCACCACCAGGTTGCTCTGCTCTCCCTCAAGCAAACAGCCAGGCTCACAAACAGGTAAACACGCCTTCACAGTACAAGCGATACCTTCAGCCCCAAAATCGTCACCCCTTTCTCCCCACATCAAACCTTTCATTTTAATATCCAGGTTTACTGAACACCAGTTACCATACCTATCCATTTCCTTCCTTCAAACCAGCCTGTCTTATTCTCCTGTGTTGTCACCTGCAGCTACCAGCACCAGTCCCAACATCTGACCACTCCTCGTGGCACCACTGAGAGCCCTGAGTGACCGATATTTCATTAATTCATTGGACACCTCTCCCTGTCTGGCCTTTCTTTCGCTCTGGCTGTGAGCTGGTTGGGAAAGGACCCCTCGTCATGTTTATGCGCTGCAATACCACAAGTAATAAAAGCAATAATTACTTCACCGGGTAGCAGATCACACAAACTGCGAGTTCTGTCTGCTGCGTCAGACCAATTTAAGAACCGTGTAGCTTTTAGCTTAAAATTTCTGTCACTTAACGCAACATAAAATCTTGCTTTCCTGATGGCAGCTCAGAAAAAGAGGATGGAGAAAAGCTCTCTTCATCCCCCTTATGCACGTTTTCCTAGAGCTTCGCTTCCCAAGATAAAACACACACGGCTTTCAGAGATGCTCACAGCCCTGCACAAAACTGCACTGCCATGACCTAATTTGATCACATTTCTAGCCTTGTTTTTGCATAGTTGATCAGTCATTAGTTCACCTTTTTTTTTTTTAAATTTTTTTTGCATGATTTTCACTTAAAAACCCACACATTTTTTATTAGCTGATGCAAATTAGAATTGCACTGACTTCACAGACTACAGACAAGGTAACAGATTGCTCCACTAAAAAAGTAACAAGCTTTCTTCCCCCCAAAGGAAAATTAGCTGCATATGGCAAGAGTAAGATCTGTAACTTTAATAAAAAGAAGTTATATTTAGTGAAAGTAAAGCTCACTTACTCAACTTGACAAAGTTTGCTTAAAATACTAATAATTGTAGTAGAAGTCGCACACTAACTAAAGAAAATAAGACAAACGTCATCATTTTCTTTGACAACGGGACAATTTATCAATAGATATCCTAGACTTCTCTACATTAACGTGTTATTTCATTCAAGTCATTGCAAACGTTATGTGGAAAATGAATTCCAGTGTATCTGTGCGTGCACCTGAAAGAAAATTCAAGGCTGGTACTGAAGACGAGACCTTAGAGGGTGGTATTTTGTTCATTCATATGGCCTAACAGGCTTTATCCCCCAGCCACCAGATTACACATCCAACAGCAGAGCAAGGATTACACTTACTGGCACCAACCTAACTGTATACAGCAGGGAAAGTGTATCGCTACTCATGACACTTAATATCTAGCACAGAACTAATCACGGTAGGTCCTGAAGTATTCCAGGACATTCAAACCATCCAACCAAAAAAAAAAAAAAAGAAAGCCCTGTGGAATAAGGATAATCACATTAGCATTCGTTATTCTCCCACCCATTTCAAAACTCAAGCAAGCTAAATGTGTTCTCACTCAAATGGCATTTCAAAAACGGACAACGTGTTTGACAAAGAGTCTAAACGCAACCATCATCTTCCTATGTCGCTTGGCTTCTTATCTCAGGAGCTCTACAGACACAGTAAGGCAAACAATGTTATTTGTGTTCTCCTATCGCAATCACAAAGTTTGCAAATAACATGTGAAATATCAAAATTTCACAGAGCCTGATGGTCCTGAATATATTTCCTGCAAGCTGCTCTATGCTACATCCCAGACAGACATCAAGCGAGGTATCCAAGTGACTGAGATGAAAATCACCGAGCTACGCATGCGTGGTGCTGGCGCTGGAAGCAATGAGTTAATAGTGCACGAATCTTCCCAACCATCACAGAACTACTGCTACTTCAAAGGAAAGAAGCCTTTGCACTTCCTAAGTGGTCATTAAGAGTTACAGGGTTCTCATGAGGGCATCAGTAATGCCATCTTGCAGCTGGGACGTGTTCAGCTGAACCAAGAGAGCTAATCGAAAAGTGCTCCATCGACTTCAGGTGGTTGTGGTACCGCGTGGTGCTGTCAGGTGCTGTTAGACACTAACAAGCAGCTACTGGGCTGGCACATTCTGCAGGCGACTGAAATTGAAGTTTAAGAGGTATCGTTTTACCAACTATTATCCGTTTCACGGAGAGGCTGAGGTCTGACTTTTGGGCCTGGTGGAGAACTAGTGAAATCAGCCAGCTCAGGTAACTTCGGGTCTGCAAACAGGAGAGCAACAGAGGAGACATCACCTTCAGAAAGCGCTGGCAGCGTGTCAGCTTTAACCATCCGGAGGATTCCCACCCACTACACCGGCAACCTTAACCACAAGCAGAACCCCGTGAAGAAAATGCTGTGGCTCCTTCCAAACCAAGGAGCCCTCTGTCAGTGTTACAGCGAGGCCTCGCAGAGCTTTCTCAGTAGGGAATGCTGCATCAGACTATCACAGCTGCAACTCTCCTCCCTCAGATCTGCACTGACCAACTGCAGGAGCTCGTGGCCTGCAGCATGCTTTGCAATCCTCCTGTACCAGCATAAAACACAATCCCTCTTCTAACTTTTAACAAGTTTCAACCAGTACAAGTGAAATGAAAAGTTAGCCTTAACCTCAGTAACAATTCATAGCAAGTGTTAACGTGTAAGACTTACAAATTTTAACATGATTTGCTGTCATTAAAGTATCCAAACACCAACTTCTCAATGGAATGACAAAAGCAGGAGGAAAAAATAACTGGTTCAAACCTCACTAAAGCTATCACTTCAGTCCTAATACTTATAAGACAGCTGATGAGCAGAGTTCGCTTCATTCAACAGTCTCTGCATTTCTTTTTAATACGGCCTAAAAGAATCAAACTGACAGGATTCATTGGATGACTTCAGCAGATAAAGCAATGTTTTTTCACTGCCACAGCACCATTCTGGAAGGAAATGCTGGAACAACAGAAAACAGCCTCTCAGTCTACTCATTTCCTTGAAGGGTTTAGAATTCACAATAAGGAAAACCAAATCCAAAGCGGGTATATAGCCTGAAGATAATCCAAACACACAACAAACCAACACACTGACGTGTGTATCTAAGGGGACAGCTATACTTGCAACGCGCTGCATTCCTTCCAGGGCTCGAGAGGAGAACTTCAGCACGCCATTTATCTCTGTATCTTGTTTTGACCACGTGTAAATTTCTGCCAGAAGCTAATTCCCCGATTCCTGGGAATCCAGTTCCAGCCTCTACAGCTGGATCACACTTCACTGCATTGGCACTCCACGTTAGGAAGGAGCTTCGCAAAAATCACAGACGCATTCCCCAAAGATCTCACGGCTTATCAGCACCAAGACTTTCTGCTGGAGAAGCTACACTAACGCAAGGCCCACGTTAGGCCCACGGGATGGGCCACAAAGAGGTTGTTAGAACAATCCAACTTTACAAAGCAGTTGTGCCGTAACTGCACTACAAAGTTCGTATTAATGCACATCTGTCCTACCAATTAGCATAAAAGCCCCTCCCGCCATCACACCGGGCATGTCCGCGTGTTCCGGTAACACGTACGTGACTTTGCAGCATTCTATCAAAATAACACAGATAATTTCTTTACTACCTTCAATAAACATCTCAGAACTCGGGGTACTGAGGAATTTTCTATTTAATCTGCGCGACAGCTTCCTCTCAACCTGCGATGAGGACACACACATCAGAATACAGATCTGCCCCCGACCAAAGCCACAGGTACTGCTTTTTCCCCTGCAACTAATGCCGAGAAATAATTTATTGCTGACAATGCAAAAACATTCTGGTGCAGTCAACGACGTCTCTGACAACACGACAAAGACCAGTGGGACCACACTGAGGATGTTTGCCAAAATAACACAACCTCATCTACTTTTGAAACGGATTAGAACGGAGTCAATACAGACTTGGCATTAAAAGAACAGGCAGAAACGCCATTATTTGGAGCACAGTAACAGCAGGACACAGAAAAAGGCTGACTGCCATCATCTACCCGCCCCCAATGCTCTTTCTAGAGCCCATCTCTTTATCTTCTTGCCATGTAAAACAAGCACTTCTCCCTAGGAAGTGTTCTCGCTCTGATCCCAAACCATCCTCCTCTTACCAGCAGGGCTCAGTTTTTGATGACTCCTTTCATTTTTTTTTTCTCCTTAAGCATCTAACAGCATTATCTTCTCCGGTGATCTCAGCCCACAAGGTACTCGTAAACAAACACCATCCAATTAAACGCGCGGCGATTTTTGCAACTCAGTTAAAATACAAAAAAAAAAAAAAACCAAACCTGACCCACGCAAAAGTTCGGTACAACTGAACCAACAAAATGCAGTTACCATGACCTGCTCCAGTAACGATTTTTAGAATCGGAGCAGAAACAAGCCGTGGAAGTTGGCGAACAGACCGAAAGAACCGACCCTTTTCGCTACCCAGAGCGAAGCCATTTAAAATGACGCTCCTGAGATGAAGAGACCCAAAAAAACGTTCAGCAGCAACTCAAGATCAAAATATCGTTTGCAGGTTAAATTTAGAAAATGACAAACTGTTACAAAAAGAAAAGAGGAAGAGTGCTTCAAACGGGCCTCGGAGCTTTCAAACTTCTGAAGCTCAACAGCAAGCAGGTTTTGAGAGAACAAAGACATTTAATGCTACCTATTCAAATCTGTGGAAAAACACTTACAACAAGAGGCCCCAAACCCAGGCAAACCGTGCGTCTCGGACGATTCTGACAAGTCTACATGAATGATCACCTTTCCGGGGATTTTTCTGAGCGCCGTTTTCTCCCGTCTGTCTTATTTTGCTCTTTGGAGTCACGATTCTTAACTCTCCTTTAAGGCAGCTTAAACCTAAAAAAGAAGTGAATAAAAGTCGACCTGAGCCAGGCAATGACAGGAGAGAGACCGAGACCGAGGTGACGCCGGGTTGAACCAGGAAGAGCCTGCGGGGATTAGGAAGGAACGGGTGCGTTACCGGGGTCGGGACTGCAGCTTGGGGAGAAGGAAGGGGCTGTGTGGGGGCACCGGGGGGGGCTGCGGGACCCCAAGTGCCCGGCATGGTCTGGGGCAGGAAGATGCTGGTGGGGAGAGTCCAGGGGGTGTCTGGGGGGGGGGGTGTCTGGGAAGGGGGTGTTTGGGAAGGGAGGGATCTGGGGAAGGACTGTTGGGAAGAGGGGTCCCCGGGAAGGGGGGATGCTTAGGAAGGGGGAGTCCCTGGAAAGTGGGGTGCTAAAGAAGGGAGGGGTCCCTGGAAAGGGGAGGACCCGGGAAAGGCGGGGGGGGACCCTGGGAAAGGGGGTATTTTGGGGGGTGAGGGATCCGGGAAGGGGGGTCCTCGAGAGGGGGGATCCGGGAAGGCTGAGCGTTCAAGGGGGGGATCCTCCGGGAAGGGGGGGGGGGGTCCCGGAGGGGGGGATCCCCAGAAACGGGGAAGTCCTCAGGAAAGGGGGTTGGTCCCAGGAAGGGGGGAATCCGGGTCGGGAGAGGGTCCGGGACGGGGTGTCCCTGGGGAGGGGGGGGGTCCGGGAAGGGGGTACCCGGGAAGGGGGGGGAAGGGGGGTGCCCTGCAGCCTGCCCCCCCCCACGGCCACAGGGCCCCGCCGGCGCTGCCCAGCACCCCCGGGGTGCAGCGGAGCGGAGCAGGCCCCACCTCCCCCCCCCCCCCCCGGAGGTGTCGGCGCCCCCACACGGCCCGGGAGGGCCCCGGGGGAGGGAGAAAAGGCCCGGAACGAGGCGGGGGGGGGGGAAGGGGGGGGAAGAAGGGGGCGGCCGGGACGCCGCCGCCCGCGGCCGTTACCTGCCTGCCGCCGCCGAGGCGGGCACCCGGCGAGCTCCGTGAGGCGGCGGCCCTGAGGGGAGGAGGGGAGGGGGGGGGGGGAGCTGCGGGGCGGGGGGGGGGGGCCGGGAGGGGGCCGGGGGAGGCGGCGGCGGGGCCGGGGCCGGCCGCGGGCGGGGGCCGAGCGGAGCGGGGCCACTGCGCGCCGGGGTCAGCGGGCTGGGACTGACCCCCGGCTCCGCCAATCGGGAGGCGCCGCGCTGGGCCCGCCCCCGGCCGCCGCGTTTGATTGGCTGCCCGGCTGACGGCGGCTCCGCCCCCTTCCCCCTCTCCCTCCTCTTCTCGGCTCCGCCCCCCTTGCCGTAAAGGCGCCCGTGGGAGGGGGGGGAGGCGGGAGGGCTTTGCGACACGGGGAGGGGAGGGAGGAGGTGGGCGGCCGTGGACGTTCGGGCGTTTTGGGAGAGGAGGTTTGGGCCTTCCCGCGACCCGTCCGAAGGGGAGGGGGGGGGGTGGGCGGGTGAGTCGCGACGGTTGCCTGGCAACGGTTGCGTAGCAGCGGGGCGGGGCGGGAACCCCCGCGTGCGGGGCGGCTCGGGGGTGACTAAGCGGGGCCGAGGGCTTCCGGGGGGGGGGGGGGGGAAGGAGCGAGGGGGCGGGGCTTGCGTGAGGGGCTGGGGGGGGCCGGAGGGGGCGGGAGGCTGAGGGAGGCTGAGGCGGGGGGGGGGACAGCGGCTTTTGGCGGCCTCTGTGAGGAAATTAAATTATTTAGAGGGGGTTGTGGCGTTCCTGCGTTAGGACGGAGGTTGTTTCAGGGGAGGTGAGGCTGCAGAGTGAGGCACGTGGTGCTCAGAGTGTTTTTTTCTGCTGTAGGGTTCAGCCGTTGGATTCAGAGCCGTCTCCTGTCGTTTTATTTTTGCTGATTTGGTGTAATTTTAGGAAGGTAGTTGGGTTTCCTCCTTCCCAGTTGATACTTACACAATTAACGTATAGCGTATATAACGTGTATACGTATAGATGTATACACATAACAGGTATATGTATGTATGTATAGCGTATATATCAGGTGAGGATTACCACAGGATTTGACAAGGGTTGTCTCTAACTGTGCCTTTCCCTCAGCCCCTCAGTAATCGTGTGACATCGCCAGCTGCTAGTTCGTTAAAAAACACCAAACAGGTAAAACGTAATGCATTGAGTAGTCCGGCCAGATCAATATTTTCTATGGTTGTGTGCTAAATCAGGTATCCCTCCCTGGAGAAACATGCATATTTTATAACTCTGTTTTAGGGCACGCTGGCAGCGTTTGCAACCACTTAAACTTTGCTCGTTTGGGTTTTGAAGGGCCTTAAACCTTGCAGGCTTCAGCTGCCGTCGGGGCTTTCATCTCTGGCGCTTCAATGCGTTTTCCATCAAGCTGCTTCTGGCGTTCCTGTGCTTGCAGCTCCGCATGACTTTGTTTATGATTTCGAAGCCTAGCTGAAGTGGTCGTGAATATAATAGATAGCAAAGTGGGTTTTTTCTCTGTAGTTTTCCTGTGTTTTGCCTGATTTGTCTATACGTGAGGTCTTTAGAACCATTTCCTAATGTTTATGCAAGAGACTGGCACTGTGGGGCCGCGTCTTAATTGGTTTTCGGATGCCGTCTAAATAACAGGGATAAATAATACAAGTAAGGGTTGGAGTTTGTCTTTTTTTTTTTTTATAGCTACAATAGTTCTTTGCTTTTCAGCGCTGAGCTCTCCACCGTGCTTTCTTACTATGTCAGAACCAAATCTAGTCACTGCCTGACTTTTTCTCCCTCTTTAAAGTAAATTTCTGCAAAATAACCCCCCTCGCATAGCATTTCTTTTAATGACTTCTGTGAGTGAAGAGTTGTGTTGTGTGAGTGAGGCGTACTTTAGATGTTTTTGTAAAGTGCTCTGCAAATTAATGGTATTCGTATTAATGAGTGTTACGGTAGGATCAATGAAAACACAGCCAATATCATGTGGCGAAGGTAAAATTTCACAGAGCACGTCCTAGCAAAGTTCTAAGTCTCTCTCGCCTTTAACAGCCTTGCAGTATTTTACGAATTTGTGCACGAGAGATCTGTTCATTTACCATGAAGGATGATAATTCAGGTTGATTTTGGACACAGAAGTAAATGTGTTGAGATAATTTTACTTTATTAGATGTTCATTTAGGAAGAAATAAAACTCAAAGATAGGAACAATGGCTATATAAAATATTCAGAGTGGTTTCTGAAGAAATTTTATGAGGTTTCACGCCATAAATTTCTGTCTTGAGTAGAATTCCAAGTAGATTCTGCAGATGAAGGAGTTTGCATGAAGTGTGAGGTCTGCTCTTAAAATCTAAAATGTGGAATATGGGAAAGGATGGGGAAAGGGTTCTTAGGTCTGCTGTGGATTAGCTGAGGGACACTTTGGAGCTGTCCGGACAGCCGTTGCTGAATATCTCTTCCAAAATACCCCACCAGAGGGAACTGCAGATGACTCCCTGCAATGCAGGCGTCTGGTTATTTTCAAATTTTAGGTTCTTTTGAACCTATAGGAAGGGAAATACTGCCAACTGTGGCAGTAGTTAGCAGACTGGGTCTACCCAGTCCTCATCTACCACCACTATTTTCTAGCTTTGGGAAGTCATTTCCTCAATGCATACTTCAGCTGTAGTTTTTTTAAAAAAAAAGATCAGAGTCACTTTGTACAAACCAAGGTGTAATTGTCAATGTTTAGTGATTCTAAAAACCTACAAAGATTAGAACTTAGAAAAATAATCACCGTTAGAATACTGAATTTTGTAGTTTCAATGTTTTCTAATATTCTCCTAAAAACACTAACTTATTTTTGGTGTGATGATAATCGGTGGTATAATTGAAAACATAGATGAGGAGATCTTTCCAGTCTTTATCAGTTAAGAGGCTGAGCTGTTTTTTTCCATTGGTGAGAAACGGGAAGCATAACATTCAAGTAAAAGCCAGCTTTCAGGTGGCTTTCAGCAGCCTACCTGGCTGACTGTGCCAGATTTAGAGAGGAACTCCCAAAAGCAAATTCCAATAAAGAAAATAAATCCCTCTCCTAAATTCACAGTAGATAAAAGGTAATGAGTTTCTTTTATTAAAGGGGCTCTGGTTAGATAACATGTTAAAACTGATACAGACTAATATAACTCTCAATATAAATGAAAAAGAAAGCCTGGTGTTCTTAAGTATATGCGTTTTGTTTTCTGGGGAGATCTGATACCTGCCTAGCTGCTTCCATAATGACTAGAAATTGGCGGATGCTTAGCTGCGCACGCTTTGAAGAGGGATTTGAATTCCTAATAGCCTTTCTTTTTAAGCTGTACTGAATGTTCCAGTGTAGTGATTGAAAGAAACGTTCCATTGACTTTGTGATAAAGATTTTTTAAAAATCTTTTCTGAGTTTGGTTAAATATGTTTATTGGCTCCCGAGGCCTTTTACACTTTAAGTAATTTTTTGTTTTGAACTTTTCAATCACTGCGCCCTTGAGACCAGTCTTCCAGTCAAAGGATCAACCTCTTTGGTCGATCCTTTGCATTATCTAAAACCTGTTTTGGTTTACAAGATTTATGTGCTCAGAATAAGAATTCTGCACATCTAGAGGTAAATGTATTCTTTGGTCCTCCTTACGAAATTAGGAGCCTGGTTCTCCCCTGTTGTATATTCACACTACTTACCTTGAGCCTATGTGCAACAGAATAGAAGACTTGTGCTTTGGTTTACGTATTTTTTGATAGACATTGTCCTGTCCAGCCTTAGTGGAGAAATAAACATTGCCAGTTCAGGTGAAAAATCTCAGCTGAAACTTCATGCCTGTTCTTGGAGCAATCTGTCACAAAGCAAGTGAGGTTTTGGTAGATCTAGCAATGTAAAGGTAGAAAGATTTGAGTGAAGTTCACATATCTTTCGTAAGTTTCTTTATGGCTACCTATTAAGTTCAGTAATAGTAAAATCTTTATTTCTAGATAACTCAGAAGAGAAGCACCTAATAGCGTGTCAGTTTCTCTTACTGGATAAAAATAACTTCAAAGCTGATTTGCAGTGATGAGAAATAATCAGTGAAGACGTACGACGTTCCCCAAAATACTGAATGTTCTCATAATGAAGATGTCTTTGCTACAGCAGATGTATAAGGACGTACTGGCAGGCATTCCATTAGCAAAGGAAAACTGTTATTATGCCTCTTTTCTTACTCTGTGTATTGAGCAGTCACCAGAAGGAGATGAATCGTGTGATCGAATGCATCTACCATCTACTGAGGGTGGTATTAGGAGCCATCAGGATGCTATGTCAGACACTGTTGGCCCTACAGCAGATGACGTATCGCATGACTTAGCAAACATGAACTTCTCATCCTGTCCACGAGAAGTGATGCTGCTTCAGTTAACCTTGATCAAAATGCTGGTTGATAAAGCAGAGTCCCAGGAAACTGAATTCAGTACAAGACAGAAGTACTGTGAAATCCTCGTCCTTCTTCTGAAGGAGCCAAAAATCAGTTCAAAATTGGTAAGCTTCTATAAACTTTTGAAAGATTTTTGCAAAAGGGGGGAAAAGGAATATTACTTAGATACTGTTTTTTGTTTGTTTTTTTTACATCTGCAGATTTGTCTGCTCAGTAGTCGTGATCAGCTATTATCTCACATGGCTTCAAAAAGTTTAGCATCTCTTGTGTATTTCCAGCTGAAGGAAGAGGTGAGTATCATATAACTTCTCACTGCTTAAAAAATAACTTTGTGAACACATCCCCTCAAGTTGTTCCATTTACTCTAGAGCTAACTGATTCCCGGAAGACACAAAAATCTGGAATTTCATGAAACTATTTTAGGATAAAATATGTCTAAGTCACAAGAAGTACTCTCTTTAAGCTTGCAATGCAGGTATTTCCAAAAAACAATAAACTACACTATCAATACGTTTACAGTTAGTTGAGGTTTGTTGTGTGATGCAGTAGGTTAAGATAAGTAATGACCTACTGAAAGTTAATCAAATACATTTTTGTATTTTCTTGTTTAATATTTCAATGATTTTTTTTTCCTACTGTGTATTTGATGAGTAAATATTATAGCCTCCATAGTATCATACCTGAACATATATTTCTCTCAGAAACCCATCTGTAGTATCTTGCAGAGTTCACTGAGACTGGGAATTATGAATTCAGATATGGTCTGTCTACAGTATTATCTGATTTGGGACAGGTTACATAACATTGAGGTTTGGTTTTCCCTTTCATGAAAATAGAGCTAATTGCTATTGCATGCGTGACTTCATATTTATAAATACAGGTCTACATACGTAAAAGGCACTAGATGGATGTATTGTTTTTACCTGTGATTTTTCTACGTCTTAGTTTGCGTCTTATTAATTACATTTAATTACAATTTTGAATCATTGTATAATGTTTTAATTTAATTTGTATAGTAACTGTAGAGCATACAAGCTTTTTTATCTCGTTTCCACAGAACGCGTTGAATGTCACCTGGCTCACCCATAGTTTGAAGACTCTCTTGGAATTCCCTATGTGTACCCAGGTAGCAGAATGTCTGTGGACTCTTACAGCTATTATCAAAGACATACTGAAAGATGAAACTGTACCCAAAGCAGGTACTGTAGCAATTTCATGATAGTATCAATACACGAGTGCCCACTAGGGGGAGGAATATTACTTGTAATCTCATCTGGAGCAGCTTGTCTGTACAACACCTATTTTTCTTTGCTGCAAAGAGGGGGAGAAAGTGCAATTAAAAATGTAGTGGTTTTAACATGCTTAAAAACTGAGAGTAGTTCCAATCACTTGTTTTCTGTTTATCTGATGAGTTAGCTGACTGTTATCCTGGAACACCAACTCTAACATTCTTCTTGTTGCTATAGGTATTTTGAAGAAGTTGTTGTCTCCTCTTGATGATGTACTTGAAGGATTTTATAATTCCATTCTGCTCTATCATTTTGACAGTCATCTCTATACTTCACCTTATTCTGAAGCTGCAAATAATTTGATAAGTTTTACAGATCTGCTTGAAGCACTTCTGGCTTCCAGAATTGAATTGGAGCTACCACTGAAATGCCAGAGAGTATTGTTTCTGAAAGTTTCTTATGTCCTGAACATCATTAGCTCATCAGCTCACTATTTCATCAAGAAGAAGTTCATTATGCTCCTTAAAAAATGTGTCCTTTGTAAACCTGGAGAAGATACTGTAAGTGGATCACGGGTCTTACAAAACCCATATTTCTATGAGGACATGCTTGCTCTGAGTAATGCTGTTCTGCAAGTTGTGAATTTGACTTGGCTTAATCAAATCCCACTCGGTGAAAAGGCCAGCTACTTTGGAAGTAGTGAAGCTCTGCCTGGAGATAACACCCAAAGTGGTTCTGACCAAACTGTTCTCAGAGCCATAAGTCTGGTTGTGCTTAAAACATTGGAGTTCAAGTTTCAGAACTCTGCTACGGAAGCTGAAGTCAAAGGTAACAATCTCTTGGTTTCGTTCATTAAGCAGCAGTAGTTTTAAAGCTTTTAAATATGAAGTCACAGCTCATTAAGGCTGTAAATAAATTCATCCGAATGAGTAGTGGTAGAAGGGAGGAAGGAAAAAAATATACAGAAAACCTGCCAGAACTGTCGCTGCATTCTGCCTAAGTTAGTTGTCTCCTTATGTTTTATCCTATCCTTAGCCCTGGAATATGGGGGGGTTGCAACAGCTGTATTTGGGCTTGAAAGCTTTTTCTGTTAAGAACGTACATTAATATTTGAAATAGTTGAGCCAGCTTGAGAACACCAGGCTCTTCTCCAGGTGGAAGAGAAGAGAGCCCATAGCGCTAGCATCTACTCTGTACGGGATGGAGAACTGAAAGGAAGGACAGGCAACTCTCTCCTGATTTCTAACATGGAGCTACACCTGCACTTAACTTGGTTGAAGCTACTGGCATTGCTGTCAGACGAGTAATGTAATGGGGCAGAAAACAGCGGTGGTAGCAAAAGTAAAAATAATGCAGCTGTAAAGTAGAAGATAGGGAAATTATGGGAGCTGGCAGCATGTGGTGGCGGTATTTTTCACTCTGACTTACAGGTCTAGTCCTTTGAATTAGTAGGTGCTAGGCATACTTTTCATACCTGCTCAGCTTGAGTGTGTTTGTTCCACTGAATAGATGAATTAGATTAGTAGAAGAGCAGATCAGTCTCTTGCGCTAGGGCTACGCCACAAGGCAGACAGTGGGATGGCGGAGGAATGCTGTGTAATTTGCGTTCCTGACAGGAGAGGACGCGGTGCTGCATCTCACCGGTGAGTAGTCGCTTTGTACGCTCTAAGGGAGTGGTGGGGTGAGACTTCTTGCCTGTGAGACGCTCTTGGAATCCAATCTTCCCACTCGCCTTTTTACCTCTCAGAGGCACATGGTGCACATCTTGTGATGCTAAGCTGTGTGAACGTGGATGTGCAAATCCTGTGATCAAAGCAGCTTGCTGTCCCTGGAGTACAGACTTCACAGTAAAAATGGACAGGTGGTTCTGAAACTGTTTTTAGCCAAATTCAAGTGAGAATGGGTGTTCCGTATTGTCAGTCAACTGTTGACGTGGCAAAATTCAAAACTATTTAATCTGTTTATAGAAGGATAGATTTTTTTACATCATTTTGCATTTATTGAGGCACTTTAACAGTTGGAGATATAAATGTTATTTTATTTTGTTTGCTACAGAGTGTAGAAATATAAAAAGTCCTAATACATCTGTGCAAAAGAGCTGCAGAATTTTGCAAGAGAACTTCTGGCACTTTTTCCATATTTTTGGGAGATGTCATGTTTGTGATGCCACTTGTACTGTTAGGATTTTGAAGTATTTGCAGAGAATATCTTACTTAAAGTCCACCTCCAGAAAAAGTTCTGAGACTGTCTAAGAACAAGTGAATAGAATAAATGTAGGCTAAATCTGTTTTAGATGTCTCTGTGGATAATTCCGTCTCAAAGAAAAAAATGTTTCTTTTCCAGATTCATGCCACAAAAATGAGTTGTTTAATTAGATTCAAATACCACAGCTGTCATGAGGAATTTCAAGTTGAAAGGAACGGTGCTTCTATTTGAGCGATGTTAAATGAAGTGGTTAAAACAAGCACCAAAGTGCTTTAATATGCTAACTTCCCTTCCGGGAAGCTGGTTGATCCTATCTTTTTTTTTTTTTATTAATATGAATTACAGTGGCTTGACTTTAATTCATGTCAATTTTGAGAGTAATTTCCAGATAGCTTTGATTTATACGGAAGAATTTCAGTCTGAATAGTAACTATTAAAAACCAAGATAATTTTCTGTTCTTAATTTTTTTTCAAAGAGGAAAAGCAAATCTTAAAGTCAAATATTAAGGAAAAACATATAATGATGGTTTTGTAAGTAAAATTGATTCCCATGTTGCAGGAAATCTTCCAAGAGCAGTAATCACTGTTTACATAAATGATGCAACTGTGCTCTTCAAGCCATGCTGTACGTCCAGTAGCATTAGAGTTCTTACTTAAGGAATACCTTTGGGGTAAAGATGTGTTGCTTTTCTTTGGTTTTCTAAGTGTTGAATATGCTGCATTACATGAAAAACTGGTACCTAAGTTCAGACATAAGGAATCTTTTTATAGTTCGTTGTTAGCATTGAAGAGGTTTCTTCTCCTAAGGCAGAGGGAGTCTGTCTCAGTCATAGGAATAGAAAGGTATTTTTATGAGTAAGCTACTGCGCTAAAATGGCTTTAATTTCGAGGTGATTTTCCCATTCAGGAGTGCAGGAGGAAGGGAAAAATGAAGACTTGCAGGAAAAACACTGCTTACATTCGTTTAGAAAGTTCGGTGAATTTAGCATAAAATCCTTGCTGGAAGTACCATCTCATGAATGTACCTTTATCCCAAGTCCATATGTACTTGAAAATGTACCTCACCCATGAAGAATTTATTTTATAAAAAATTGTTTTGACTATGGCGGTACTATAAGTGTATTGCTTTGCTTTATTGTAGAGATAATTTATTCTCATCAGCTGTAAATCACTGCAGCAAATTTCTACACGGTGGAACTTTAATGCAGTGTGGGTTTTAGCTTCAGCCCTATTAAAACATTAAAACTGCATTGTTTTTTGATGAGGGAAGAAAGTGTTCATACTGGATTGTTCCATCTGTGGAATTGACTTGATTACAATTCACCTTTCTTTAGTTTGTGGTATACTCCTGGAGCTGTACAGGTATATCAGAATTTTTGTAGGCTTTGTGATACATGCAAATCTGTGGAAGTGAATTCTGTTCATTAGTCTGCAAGCTCAGGTGTAAGAGGATTCACCTTGTTATATGCAAGAGTTTATAGGTCCTCTAGAAGGATGTTTTTTTATGAGTGAGTCATGTCCTTAAGTTTTATCTGACTTGCGCAGGGGGAATGAGGAAGAGTCTTGTACGTAATGAGTAAATTCATTTTCTGCAGGTTACTTATAGCTGTTAACATTGGCATCTGAACATTGGTGGTTTTAGATTAAAAGAATTTAAGGTTAGAAAAGTGCTTGTGGTTTTCTGAAAAATGTTTCTAGATTTATTTAGTACCATGAAGCAAGAACTAATCTATAAAATTTCATACTGTGTTAAATCAGTTGAGCTTAGAAATGGTAAATGCATTCAGTGTTTTGTACTGTTAATTTCAAAAAATACGTATGTTGTTTAGTAACAGAGTAAATAAATATCATGTTTTTAATATTGTTTTCCAGAAGTCTTTCAGAGTTCCATGTCCCAACTGTTGACATTCTGGAGGAGTCATATCAAGTGTTCCCCACAATCCCACCCAGTTGTACATCACTGTGAATGGCTCTCCTTGGTTTTCATAGAGCAAGATGATGATATGTGGGAAGCTGCTAAAGCTTTATTACTCAGTTACTTAAAATTTGATAGGTTAGTATGTACTTTATTTATCAGAAATATGAATAATAATGATTTAATGTGGTTATTATAATATACGTAACATTTCCATTGATTAGTTTTGTATAAAGGAGAAATATTTTTAATAGTAAACTCAGGACTATGTACTAATGTATGGTGTAAGAGCTGTTAACTTTTTGGATAATTTAATTAAGTGTCTTTTGGCTTGAAGTGAGGGAGTTGTGCAACTAATTCCTATTAAATACTTTAGCGCTTAGAACTGTAATTGAGAATAATTGACTTCACAATCTAAATAGTGGTTAGATGTAGATAAAAGGCAAGACTTTTCTTTCAACACTGAGTTTGTGAAGAACGTGATATTGTAATTAAGCTTCAAGAATTTGGGGACGTCTGGCAAGGTAGTGCTCTCATGTTTGGACCCATGTTAATTCTAGCTACTTGATAAATGCTACAATTACTAATATCAGAAACATACTAATATCAGAAATGTTCTTTATAAATTTGTCCTGGACATTCACTACTTCATTGTTGTTAACCATGCGAGATATTATCCTAATTTATAAAATGTCTTTCAAGCTTCTAATGTGAAGATATTGGGAGTAGTATCATATATACATACAGTTCTTTTTAGGCACTTAAATAAAAGCCCACCTTTTCCCAATGCAGGCTGTGTTCAGGTTTACAAAAATATTAAAATAAGAGTTCATGTATTAAAAGTAACCTTGTTTCTTCCAGAATGCATCCTAAGGAGAAGTACAGTTTAAGAAAGCCTTCTGAAAGTGCTTTGGCTTCCTAAACTGTCTGATCTCCCACCTGCCTGTGTTCATTCTCTAGTAGCAAAACTTCGTTTTTCCTAGTGTTTATTTTTTGACAAAATCTGAGTCTGCTGGGTTATTGGATTTCAAAGTATTACATACTGTAGATGGGAAAAGTTTCAGTCCTGTCTTGCGTAGAAAGCTCATCTAACAAAACAAATTACCTTGTTGGGATTCCAGTAGGTGCTTTTCTGCTCATATTTTATTTTATTTTTTAGACAATTCCATTTATATAAAATGTTTACCTGGAAATCTATCACTATGAAACATTTAATTGCAACAGGATCTAATGTATGTGCATTTAGTATCTGTGTCAGAGAACATCAAAAAAAAGATCAAGAACACAATTTTCTGCACATACCTGTTCTTAACTGTAAACTTACATTGAATTTAATCCATTTCACAAACTACTTTTCAGGTTACGGCGTGATGCTGCTGATAACTTAAGCCAAAAAGAGGAGGAAAGCTGGAACTTCCTTACACATGCAAGTGGCTATAATCCTCACTGTATATTTTTATTTTTTCTAGAAAAAATTGCATTTGATTCCACAGTGCTGCTAGATTTTTTGATTTCATCAGAAACTTGCTTTCTGGAGTACTTGGTAAGGTACTTAAAACTTCTTAGAGAAGACTGGCATCAGTTTGTAAATGTCTGTAACTATTTTGATACCAAGCATGGCACTTCTCAACCAGTCTCTTCTATCAAGCCTCCACATCAAGAAAAACAAAGCTGCATGAGTGATGTGAATTTGCAAAATGCTCCTTGTGAACCAGAACCACAGACTCTGATACCTTTGACGACTTCTCACAATTGCTTAGTGTTTACCACAGAGCAAGGCGATAATGAAGTTGCAGAGTCTAACCAGTCTAAGTCATTGCTATGCAACGATAGTAAGTCTCCGCTGGGTTCTCTTCAAAGCCTTGTTAATTATGACAGCTCAGAAGATTCTGAATTAGAATCAGTTGGAAAAGAGTGTTTGGTAAACACAAAGCAGATGCCTTTAAATAATGAGCATGAGACAATGATAAGAGAAACTGTTTGCAGCTACACAGACGATAAACAGAATAAACTCAAGTCTCAAGTGTTGCCTCTGAAACAAAAGGGATGTAATACCTCATCCAGTTTGGCTTGTATAGTGCCCTCAGATAACATCGTTCCCCTAAAAATAATGCTTTATAAATCAACAAAGTGTTTGGAAGAACTGCAAAACGCTATTTCTAGGTTGCAGAGAAGAAATCTTTTCCCATATAATCCGTCTGCGTTGTTGAGACTACTGAGTCACGTTGAGAAGATCAGTAAGAGCATAAACGCACCATAAGTCAAAGATCTGGTGATTTCTAACTAGTACACTAGAGAATGTTTCCATGAGATGAACGACTTCTAAAGCTCACGCCTTTTGCACCTGTCAGTGTATTTAAACTGAAACAGGATAAACATGTTTTTGGTTGACACCTTAAAAAATCTGCTCAGTGATGTGATCCATTCATTACCTTAGGGTCCCAGGCATATTCATGGTATGTATGTCTGTAGTGTATATAAAGATTAATTGCTAGCTATCCATAGTTTGATAATAAACGACTAATCTGAAAGCATATCAACAGTATTTAAAGTATTGTCAATTATACTTAATGTCATTCTAATGATTCACAGACTCCGATGAAGTATTAATGCAACACTTAACTGCTTAGAGATTGAGATAAATAAAATATTGTAGCTGGGGACAATTTTAGAGTTTATACTGTGTTGTGAATCAGTGCTCTGCTCTAAATGGACATGCAGGGGTAATAGCACAATCCCAATAATCCATGCTCTCTTTTCTTGGTTGAAGTGCTCAAGTAATGTCTAGGATTTACTGTTTGCCTGATCTAATCAGTAGCGTTACTATCTCACTAAAAGTTGCATTTAGTTTTTCTTAATATTTCATGGTATGTTGCCTATTTATGGAACATTTTAGTGGAGCATTACATTTAAAAATCAAACTTAGATAATGCAGAAGTTGCATTGTTGAAATTCCAAAAGAAATCCTTACTTCCATTACACATTTTATCTAAGTATAGAATATATTTACGAAGTAGAGAACTAGAAATTAAATATCTGCAATGCAGCAAGGTGGATGTTGAATGTAAACTTTTATAGTTGCATCTGTTATTAGCTCTAATTTGAATAACCTGAAAAGTAAGTGTCTAAGACTCTGCCTAGGGAAAGTTAGTTCAGAACAGGATCTCCAAACCAGTGTGTGCACTTAACAGGAAGCCACCTAATGTTGGTACACCTAACGTGCAGCTTGTAATGCTCTTATAAGGGTTAGGCAATGGGAAAATACCGATGACAGAAAGTACTATAAAATCTCAGACCTCATCAGAACTGAAAGAAACGGTTTTCCTCTTAGGATCTTCTCTTGAAGGTAAGTGCTCTATTGTGGTTGAGAACCAGGTAAGTTGTCTCTTCCCCTTAAAATAGCTGTTTAGTGTAAAATAATATAGATACTGAGTTAAAACAACCAGACTGGAACAGGGGACCCTGATTCCCCCAAATCTCTTTGGCCTTCTTCTAGATTAGAGTTGAGCTCTCAGCTAGTGAATCAACAAAGTGTTGGGAGGAGGAGAAGACTGGGTGAAGTTTATAGGATAACTTACCTGGAAATTACAGTGCTCTTCAGAGGTACTGAATGGTATGGGTTCTTAGACAAGAAGGTTTGAACCTTAGTCTTAGTCTTTTGGGATGACAGCTGTAATCCCTTGAAGTTATATAGGAAAGAATAAATGGTGTTGGTGTGTAGTAGACAGTGTTCTGTGCCTACGTTGTGCTTTGGTTTCTTTGTGCAAATGATTTTATGCATAGGACTGGATAAGAATATCAATGAGTAGGAAAAAATGTCCATTCATGCTTATAGTCACTTTAGTTAAAACTAACCTCTGAGTTGTTTGGGGCAGAGGAATGCTTAGTTTCTTTTTACTGTCTGAACTTGGTTATGCTCTAGATACCAAGTTGCTTATTTCTGTCAGGACTAAAAAGCCTCTGGGCATGTCCAAAGATGCAGCTCTAGACAACTTGGGAACATTTCTGTTCAAACAAGGGAAGTGCCTTTGGCAAGAGAGTTGAGCAAGAGTTTCTCAAGATCACAATTTTAAATGTAGGTACTTTAGTTTCAGTGAAATCCTTTCCACTATCCCCTCTTCTTTTCTAATCTGGGCTTTGCTGACGAGTTGATTTTGCCTGAGTAACCTCATTGTTTCACTGAGCTACTTCGCAAGTTGGAAATATCTAAGTTACAACTGTATTTCTCACACACTGATAAGATAAACTGGGTGGGAAAGGTAGCATGGGGAGACACTTTCTGTTTTTCTATGTGCTCGTTTTCACCATTTTTGTCAGTGATTACTATAACTTAAAAAAACTATTTTAAAGTAAAAGTTTAGCACAGAGGGTAGAATTTAGCAAGAAGTGTAGGATCTATAATTTTTGATTTTTGAATACAGCAGTGTTGGGTTGCAATAAAACTGCATTTAATTCTTACAGGCATGAAGTTTATTGTGTGCCCAGTTGGTTATTACTGATGATCATTCCCACATGTTTTCCTTCTCAGAAAGCCATTGTTTTAATTCACAGAATGTTTTAATGGTACAATGGGTAAATCTGGTTTGTATCTGCCAACTAGCTACCTCAATGTTTTATACTTTTTACCTTGATATTTTACCATTAACGAACTGTAGGTCATGAGATGAAGTAAAACTGATGACGGTTAACTTTTTTTTTTTGGTTATTCCACACAAAATGAGTGTGAACAGCGCAGGCAGTTGGTAGTTCTGTGGCTATTTGAGAAAGCCTAGTACAAAGACGATACCTTTATAAATGAGCTTGCATTTCAATCATTTGAGTATGTGGGGTTTGGTTTCGGTTTGGTTTCTTTTTTTTTTTTTTCTTTGAGTCTTTACTATCTAAAGATTTTAGGCTAGAGCAAATTAACTCAGCTACAGAACCTATTACCAATGTTAAATTAGAACTTCTGAACTAGGTCAGTTATACTGTTATTAGGAGGATAAAATGCCTTACATTTGGCTGTTAATACCTAACAACTTTCTGCTATTATTGGACACAGAACAGATCAGATGACCCATCTGGAGATGGTTGTCTGTCTGAGGACTTAACCTGAGAAATGTCCACAGTCTCCATTTATGTTTTGAGTTTTCCTCCCACATCAATAGAATAAATTATGCTTTAATGAAGTAAACAGCACTAGCATTTGCTTACAGGATGTACTACTTTTTTTTTTTTTTAAAGAATAGTCTTAAACTTGGATATTTGTGGATCTTGGTTGCAATCACAGCTAAATCCAGGTGGTTCCTTGCTTGTGGTTCTGTGGACTGGTTTTCCTCCAATATTTATGATTGCTGTACCCTCTAGTGTTAACACTTGTAATACATGCTTTAATCCTGCAATACAGGAACAAAAACCAACCTTGAGAATTTCTATATTTACAATACTCCTGTAAAGCTGGGAATAAGGAGCCATGGTTTTTCCCTAGTTTATCACTGCACGATAAAGTGTTTGTACTTCTTCCAGACTCAGTCTAGGATGGTGTCTGAAGCCAGTACCAGGTATTAATCATAGCCTGTTAGTATCAGGGAGAGTGAAAATACTGTGGTCATTACGGGTTGTTGTTGTTGTTTTTACTGAAAGAATTGTCCAAATGAATTTGTAGATTCTCGTTGTGCTTCATACAAGTCTCAGGCTGCCTGGCTCACTCTGAAGTCCTGTTAGAAGCCAACTGTGTGTGTCAGTGGATCGTAAGCAGCCCTTTACTGTCACTAACTAGCTCAACAGCAGGCATGGACCTGGCCTGGTCTGGGTAACAGCTCAGGGATTTAAGGTTTTCCAAGTCATTGTTTTTTTAAATGCTGTGTAATGGACTTTATTGCTGATTACTGTTGGAAATGCTCTTCAGTAGACAAGCTGACTCTGTTTTACATACAGCAAGAAAGGAATATAAGGTTATATTCTGTGGTAGAAAGCTTTTGTGGAGAGTTACAGTATCCTTAGTCATTCCTGGTTCCTGCTTGCCTGTGTGTGGCAAAACATATTTTTTGTCAGTCAGCAGTGGCCTTCCAGCTGGGAGACTTGAAAAAAAGTAGCATACACAACCTGAAAGGTGACTGTGCTGCTGAATACTGGCCTCCTTAAAAGGTGGAAGGGAAAATTTTGCATATCCCGAAACTGTGTCAGGAGTTTTGTCCAAGAATCTGCCTCATCTTATTCTGAGGCTAGAGAGAGTTGAAACCTGAAAGATTTTCTGTGGAGCTTCAAAGAGCTTCCAAATGTCCATGGCTACTTTGAAGGAAGTAATAACTGCATAGAAACCAGTGGGCACGATTATGAAGCCTATTTTGCAGACTCGTCATCAAATGACAATCTGGTGTGCTTCGTTCAATATTCACAGTTAGGTAGAGACCAATTATGCAGAAAATGTAAAACTCTTAATGTTTTTTTTAAATCTCTTCAGGGAAGAATCTAGTACTTGGTCATCTTCAGCAGAACATTGGTCCCGTTAAAGGAGTGTTTCTTCACCTAAGCTAAAAACATCAGCCGGTATGATACCAGTGCTTTCTGTAATTCTCAGTCATGAGCAGATGCAGAGGAGGGATATCCTACTGACTGTGAGACATCAAAGGGATTGCCTTTCTTTTGCACCAAGCATATGCTTGTATTTTGTACTTGTTTTCTCTGTGGATAGATAAGGATTGGTGCTCTAAGTCTTCTATTAATGTAATCAAACAACATTTGCAGTGTTGTCTTATGTGCAAGTGTTACAAATTGCTGAGGTTTATTTTCATACAGTCGTTAAACCAGTGCTTCCAGGTCCGTGGATCAACAAGGTTTCTCTATTTTAATCCTATATTATTTAGACTGTTGGAAATTAATTAAAAACTCTTCCCTGAATGAATTGGTTGGACTGATCCTTAAATCCATACTGTTACAGCCAGAGTATATTGTGTCTTCGTTTCTGGCATCTTAAGCTAGTAATAGCACAAGTGAGTATTATTTGAGAAATTAGTAGTGCTCTATTTGGAGAGGAAAGTGTGTACTATAGAAGTCAAACCTTTGCTACAGTTCTTTTTGTTAAGATTTTGAGTAGCAGATGTAAGTTTTAACACACTTCTTACTATAAATGTAAGCAACTGAAGTTACATTTTTCTATTTTTTTCAAATGTTCTAGAGCATACTTAGTGAAAATACCGTATATAGATATGCGGTTAGATAAGAATTTGCATTGTTTCTGGATATAGAAGAGTGAATTTGACATATAGGGGCAAAGTGATGTTAAATCGCTGAGAAAGGATAAAACAATCTCACCAAGGATTATTTGCAAGCAAAACAAACTAAGATTTACATAAGGGAAATTGTCCAGACTGCAAGCAAATGCTTTGCTGAATCATACATACAGCTCTGTGCCTCTGGATATGGGAGGAATCTTAACTGTGCTCCTGGAGGCTTATCAATATGCTGTGTGTTCAGCATCTAAATGAAATACAGCCCAGAAGTTGTAACAACTTGAAAGATGGAGCATAATTGTGGTATTTATATCCCTCAATTGTTAAATGTGTGAAAGAAATTGTTTAGAAAGCAGTATCCAGGTAATGCTGGTATCACTTCCTGGAGCCTCACTCTCCTTATTAAGTCACAGACTCACAAATATTCTAATTCTTAATGAAGCTCACAGGAGTCAAGTTCTGAAGCAGTATTTTTTTTTAAAATTAAACATTTTGGGGATTTTGGCTGGTTTATTCAAATGTGTGTATTCCTGATTTAGTCCTGCGATGACAGTTGTGTACAGTAAGTATTTATAATCTTGACACTTGCTCTATTTGCAGTCAGATATCTAGTCTTCAATTATGATGATACTATTAATTAATTAGTCAGAAATGAACCTTTCCTAACTTGAAACTCTGTATGGATTATGACTCAGGTCATACCTTCCGGTAAGAAAGGTCTTAAGCAGAAAACATTTCAAGAGGTCCTAAATGGATTACTTCATCTCCTTTCTGTAGGAGAAGATTGATATATTGGGAGACAATATGAACCCGTGTGGAGAAGAGGAGCTTAGTTTTTAAGCTACTGATTGCAGGATTGAGTTATGATCCTTGAATGTGTTTCTGTGACTTGAAGTGATTTCCAGATACTTGTTGATAACAAGCAGAAAGGATGAGAATATCAAGATCTTTACCTTCATCTTAAAAGTGTGCAAAACAACAAGCAGATGGGTTTCCATGGTCATGAAAAGAGAATTCAGAATCCAAATTATTATTAGATGAAATAGTTGTGGATTGCGTCAGTTTAAATCTAAATCTCAGGTGATAAGCTCTTGGTAATCTTAGAGCTAGCTTTGAGTACCACGCGACAGTATATAACTACCTTCCTACATTTTCTTTGCATGTGCTTGAGACTGAGATTTGATCGACCACATTGAGATGATCGGTTAACAAAAATGACTTGGTACTAATATACATGGAACATTTATCTGTAGGTTCTGCAGATGATTTTTTACCTTTTTTCTATAAAAGAAAACAAACCCTTGGATTTCCCCTTACCCCCCTCCCTGCCAGCAGGTGCTATCATGTGCTACAGCTCTGGTTCTATAAGTTTAAGTTTTAATACCATTTCAAGGATTTGCTGAGATGGCTTTCTCTACTGAGAAAGTTAATGAATACTAGATTTTTTGATTTATGTAACTGCTTAGAAGCTCCGGTGAAAACTCACATGCATATATTAAATCACAGGGAACCCAAAGAAGTGGATTTAGTAATTTTTTTCTCTTGTTTTATTTTTTTCCACTGAAATCTTTACATAATTTACTCTTTCCACTGACACATGAAATAATTATTTGGGTCAAATACATGCTCCATCTAGTTATTCAATCATATGACAATTAAATATAAGCCTTACACTGCAAGTAAGGAGTAGCTACTTAGTTGTTTGTGTTTTTTTTTTTTTTTCCCCTCAAGAATACAAACTAAGTTTTTTTGTTGTTGTTATCTGGCTTTCTTTTGTTTTTGCAGCATTCAGATTAAAGATACCCGAATTAACAGTCCTGTGAAAGTGCAACAGTAATTGAAAGGTCAGTGGGCAGCTTTGATCCAGAAGGTATGGTTAGCCTGTTACTTAACATGCAGTATCTTTAATCTTGCAGTAGATTTCTATGTAGCAGATGAGTGCTACCTTAAAAAAAAAAAAAAAAAAAAAGTTCCTCAAAAAGTATGTAAAAATACTTTTTCTCATTGTATTATTTGCAGCAGCCCCAAATCTGCCCCAGTCAAACAAAAGTTGGTTTTTTTTTTTTCAATTTAGTGCAACAGTGAAGAAATTATGGATTGAGGCATTATAAAGAGGTGAAAGAGGTGTTTGTGCCAATTACCTGTTATATTACTGGCATTAGCCAAGTGATATATGAATCAGCTTGCTGTAGGCTCTCCTAATTGGCAAAGTGTTCCTAAATGTTCTGCTTGGTTCATACGAGTGGTTCAGATGTGGGAAAGTATGGAGATAATTTAAAGCAACAGCAAAGCCATAATACTACCTGCCTGAAATAATCTTTCATGTTTAATATTTCTCTGGTGCTTCAGTTTATTGAATACCACTCCCAGTTTTAGGGAAGGACTGAAGACTTGCAAAAGCTGCAAAATAAGAATACCTAAAAAACCTAAACACCTGCTATGTGAACAAAGCAAACATTTCAGCCTGAATTGCTTTGAGGGAAAGCAAATGAATTGGATCCAAATATTGCCTGGGTCACCTCTACTGCTGTCTTATGATGAAAGTTCCCATGTACTCAAAAGGACTAGTGGAAATTAAGGGCAGGGATGGGAGTGCAGGAGGAAGGAATGCTCCATTTCTGTGTGCATAGAAACCACCTGTGGTTTAGGAGTCTGATCCCTAAACTACTGAAGGCTGGAGGTAGCATCATTTACCATATCCTGATCTTGTACTCTTCTGTAGCTGTCAGCTTCCTTCAGAGACAGGATGCTGGGTGAGGTGGAACTTGGATCCAGCTTCAACGTGTCTGTTTTTATTGTATGGGTAGCTGTTTGCTGGCTGCAAGCAGAAAGAGAGGGCTAAAAAGAGGTTCTCTGCACATTCGAAATGTAGATGCTCTTGGCTTGTCAGTGATACTCTTTTCTTCCTTTCTGACAACGTTGAGATGTCCTACCCATCAGAATATCATGTTATGCCAACACAACGCTGTTAATTTTATTATTTGAAACTGGGGTGACCTGTTGAGGAATGATTTTCAG
The DNA here is from genome assembly GCF_040182565.1 of Anser cygnoides. Classification (NCBI taxonomy): domain Eukaryota; kingdom Metazoa; phylum Chordata; class Aves; order Anseriformes; family Anatidae; genus Anser; species Anser cygnoides. Next base: position 3,686,397 of record NC_089883.1, read on the forward strand.
CTTTATTCTTCAGTCATGGAATTAAATTAATTAAAAGCAAGCCCTCCCCATCCCCACCCCCCCCTCCCCCCCCCAAAAAAAAAAAAAAAAAGGAAAAGGGTTAAGTAAAATGCATGTTTGTATGGTATCTCTAACCAAGCATATATTGAGCTAGTGTAACTTCCCTCTGCTTTAGGTATTTCGAGAATTCCACTTTATATTTTCTGAGAAACTGAAACTCTTCCTGTAAAGCATTTAATTGACTGAGCCTGGAAGTATTCCTGGGGCTGGCCAGTAGGAGACGAAACCTTTCTCTGACTTTATTTTAAAACCCTGACTTTATCTAATAATGCATCTAAAAACGTTGCTGTGAAGTGATTTGTTTGAGACTTCCTTTCCTGCACAATCGGCAGGCACAGCATCTTCCTGTGCATGTCTAGAGCCACATAAGTTGAGACAAATTCTCATCATGCAACAGAACACCATGTGATTCAGAACGTTTCTTCACCTGCTGTGTTGAAACAAGCACAAGGGAAGGCGCTCGGCATTACTACTCCCGAGTTTCACTGAGTTGGACGTATGACATCAGGATTGCCTTCAGTCAGAAATCTTGAAGTGCAGCTTTGCTGGGTGGGTCTCTGAAGAATTTGAAAGAGTTGTGCAGATAGGGCGTGTTTACCTTTGTCAAAGTAGCGAGCGTAATGCCTCTTCCCAGCTAATGTGCTTATGTTCTCTTTGACTGCAACATCATAAAGGTAGGATTTTTTTTTTCTGGTGTTTTTGTTTGTGTGTTTTTCTTTCTTTTTTTCTGCCTCCCTACGTTAGGTTATGTTCCAAACTCTTAGCGTGTGCTGGTCTCTAATGCTGCCTGTTTTATAAAGGAAAATTAGAGTAACCCTTATAATCGTCTTAGGATGGAGAGTGGAATAGGTGTTGAGATCTTATAGGTTACTAACCTATGACAAAGTTTTTATAGGCATTCCAACCTATGACAACTGCTTTTCTTTTTAGAGAAAAGAAGTACAGGTTACGGTTGTACTTCTGCATCTTTTATCATCATCCTATTAAGTGCTTGTAAGAGCGCTTAATTCTGAACTGGAAGGGAAGAAGATTTTTTAACAGGAAAAACACGTTGGTGAATGATGTAAATGTACTTGCAGAGAAAACTTAAATTCAAGTTGCTTGAAAAAGCTAGTTCTAATTTTGTCCTCTAAACGTTTAAGAAAAAGGTATTCTGTAAAAAAAAAAAAAAAATTGGTTTAACAGAGATTTATATATGACTTACCTGTTGGAGATCTGAAGTATCTGGTGCTATGAATAACACATTCAAATAAGCTACCAGAAAGGGTTATTTCATAGTAAGACTAAGAAAACCTCAAACAGAGGAACCCTGTGCATTTTTTCCTCTTACTTCTTGGAATGGATACCTATTTTTAGCTAGCTTCCTAGCTTGGATCAAACCTTCAGCTGCGGTGCCACTGTTGACGAAGAGGCTGTGCAGGTAGACATTAGCTGAAGATCTCTTGCATTTGTTATGACACGAAGATGCCAAACAGAGGCTGCAATAACGAAATACCAGTTATGTTCTGGCTCCTCCTCTAGTTGGCTTTGTGGGTGGAGAATGTATGGGCAGGTAAAACCACAAAGGAGGGGATAACCAACAGGAGGAATAAGAACAGGGGTGCACAGCAAACTTAACTTCTGTTTCAGGGTGATGAAGAGATCAATGCACAGGAGATCAAAGTCTCCGTGTATACATGATAGATGAAGACCTTGACTGTCTACCAGCCCCTGTTTCAGGAAGCTGTAAATAGGACAGCTGCACCAGCACTGTCCCTTTCCCTAATTACCAAGGGCTAATTTAAAATGTTGAGTCATCCACGGTACAGGTGAAGAAACCTGCATCCTTTGCTTCTACACCCTCAGGTCCTCTCTCCGGTACCTCATTATTCTATTGCCTTCACATGTTTTGTGGCAGTGCTGTACTTATTACTGCTAATAACACGCTTATTCTTGATCAAATGATTCTTAACCCGTATCTTAAATATGCGACCAAGAAGGCTCATGCCTCTGGTAAAATCTCCTTTAACCAATTTGGAATTTTAAGATAGACTTCAAGTTTTTATTTCAAATAAAATTCTGGTAAGCTGTAAAAAACAAACAAATTAAAAAGAAAACTAATTTTCACATTTCTCTAATAGTAATAACGTGAGGAAAAGGGTCATACTTAAAAAGATTTTTTTCTTACATTCTGAAAAATTTTATTAAGGAGTTCTTGAAGTAAACTCTGTCCCTCTTTGGTCTGCTCAAACTTATGAATTAAGCATCTAAGAACTTGTAGTTCTGACCGGGCTTTTTTCGTAGAACTGCAATTTCTTTCTACCCCAAGATTATTGCAGAGATTTATTTCATATTTCTTTATCCAGCTCTAGCAATATTAGGGACTTTAAAGCTTTGAAGGAGGCATAGTTTGCACTGTTAGCTATACTTTGTGACAACTATTTTTCACTTTCCTAAGCTCCCTGAGATCAAATGAAACAAATTTAGATGCTCAGAAATGTTTTACCTTTAAGTAGAAAGAGCATGGTAACTTTCATTCAAAAATTAATTATTTCGAACAGTTTTGGTTCTCTTTCCCCCAGAGAGCAGGGGAAAATGTAATAAAACTTGCTTGCCACCTTAATTGAGATTTACTGGGTGCTCTTTTGGCCTGCTACAAAATAGAAACCAAGTTACAAGGTAATGTGATAGAATAGTAAAAGAAGTGAAATATTCTAATTGCCTTCTAACTAGGCACATATAACTGTTTACAGTTGAGATTTGTCCATGTTAGGGAGTAAATTTGAAGTTAAAGGTCTCATAGCAGTCTTAATTCAGCTCTTTTATGTGTATAGAGTATTTCAGTGTTTCATCATAATAACCTGACGTTAAGGTCCAACCGCTCTTTTATTTTGTGCTGCCACTGTTTGTATGTGCTCAGGTTGTGTGAGATTTCATACTTGGACAAACAAGATGAGAGAAGTCAATATGCAGAGAGACTGTAGCATCAACTCAATATCCTTCATCCAATTCTTGCCTCCACAAATGATAGTTCAAACTCTTATGTCAGTAAGGCGTGAAACACAGTTCAGTCAACTGCAAAAAGCATTGCCAAGAAGCAGAAACAAGCAATGCCTCCAACTGGCACATGCCTACAACTAACAATTGATGACTGAGTGAGTATTTTGTGTGGTCAAGTTTGCATTTACTGCCCCAGGGACTAAAAATTTTTAGCATAAAATATCACCAGTGGAGAAACTAATCTGGCATCGTATCCAATGATCTCCCAAACTTGCAAGTTGCACTTAGGTCCAGAAGATGTATAAACCAGCTGCTGTACAGTTGAAAGGCTCTGTGGCACAGTATCAACTGTCAACACTTGCATGAATACTAAGCTATTACAAGTTTGGCCTTGTACGTGTGTGGGTTTTTCTTGTTTTGTTTTGAAATGATTTTTTTTTAATTGTATGATTTTTTTAAAGGTATCTTTTAGGCGGTGCTTCTGCTATCAGTAGGAAAAACATTGCATAACTGTTAGAAACAAAGTGTAGGTGCCATATATTTTCACCAGTTTCACAGCGGTGATCACAGCTGGGAATCTGTGGGTGATGTTCTGTCCAGTATTACAGAACGTAAATCTGCTCCTGAAACTTGTGTGTTAACTCTTGTGTTTATTGCTTAGTCTTAAGCAAAACAAAAAACAGAACTTGTGATACAGTGGATCTGATCTTTGTTTACTCATTTAAACCACTTTGGTTTAATGTTTAAGATCAACAGCCTGGAACAGCTTTACTATCTTTTGGTGCATGGGGCACTTGATAATTTTTTCCCCCAAAATCACTGCACCATCTTAAACAGTTCTTCCAAATGATGAGAGAAGTTGGAGGATTGTGTTATTCTTTTTGCTGATTTATTCTTTCCCTCTAACACCTCCAGAGTCACAGTAAGTAGATAGCATAGGAAAGATGCCCAGAGAAATTACGCTTTTTTTCACTTGCATGTTTGTGTTACCCATCTGTTGGGTTTTCTAATTTGTTCGATAAATAAGGATGGGAAGTTCTCCCAATACATAATCCAAACCTGGATATCGCCTTCTCTTAGTTCTGGTTTTGGAAATTCAGTTTTTGTGAGCAGGAGCTTTTGCGTGGAGAACAAAATCAAAGCTTTACCTGCTTTTTTATTTATTTATTTATTTATTTATTTATTTATTTATTTATTTATTTATTATTTCCCAGACTGTAGCAGCCAGAAATTGCACTTCAAAGCAGCTCCTGACTTTGTTTTTTCAAAATCTAACCACGTAGCTTTTGTCAAACCAAAATTTGCCCTTTTTGCTTAACATCATTAAAAATACAAGTGTGGGTTTTTTTTGTTTGTTTTGTTTGTTGTTTGTAACTGACTGTATCAAGGATCCAAGGAGCCCAGTTTGGAAAGAAACTTCACTTTGGTACTTCCCAACTGTGTAGGCTTTCCTTTAATTACAAAGGATGCAGTTCCTAAACTAATCATTCCTGATTTTCCTGTTTGGTACTAGCCCATTAGGCTACAGATGGGATCCTTCCTTACCAAGGAGGCAATTAGATGTCTTTATTTGGAGCGTTTAATTTTCAGGATGCAGGCGAACTTTCCATTTTTTCTAAAATATCTTTATTTTATTGTTAACGGTAAAAATTCCAGTTTTGTTGATGAAAGTAACATTGGCAGTGCTGACGCATGGATGTGAATGTGGGAAGCGGCAGGTTTTCCACCCTAGGTAGAGCAGAAAAATAGGTCACTGAGCTGTTGTCGTTTTCGCACCTGACATGTCTAGTTGCTTCCTTGGCACCGTTACAAACCGTAAGGAAAAAAGTTCTGAGCTCAGCGCTCCTAGCAATGGGAGGCTTGTGCCGGGCAGCCTTTCAAGTTTCTTGTTAGAGCTGGTCCCAGATCAGGACAGACTGGGCCTTTGCAGCTGCCGCTGCTTCTTTGGAAGTGTGAGGGGAGGATAACCACTTGTGGCAATTCATGCAAACTACGGAGATCAGCCTTCTTTGGAATCCGGTGTCTGCAGCCTGATCCCAGCGCTGGAACTGGCTGCCACCACTTGGGCTGTACTGGAACACGTGTCTGCGTTGTCACGAGCTCCTGGCAAAAGTAAGTGTCCTGTAGTTTTACTACACTGATTACTGAAAAAACAAACCAGGGTCCTGGCAACTGCAGTCGTAGCACTTCTCGGAGGTGAAAATTGCTTGGCAGCGTGAAAGGAGCTTGTTGCAAAACGCTTCACTTGCCCAAGTACTGAGAAACTGGTTCTCCTGTCTTCCACCCAGTGCCAGACACTGCCTCAAGAGATGCCTGTCCGCCTTGCTGTCACTGCTCCTAGGCCCTGTCCCTGGGTGGCGGAAGGGACAGATGAAAGACTTCTGCCTGGTTATTTGTCCCTTCCACAAGAGGGCCTGTGGTGGATGACTTCTCTTCCACTCGTGGTATGGGTGCATGAATGTTCTCAGCATGGGTGCATGGTGTTCTCAGCATGAGACTATATGGCCAAGGGGGTCCTGACCTGCCAACAAGCTGCTGAAAATCACTGGGTTTAAACCAAAAATGAACAGTATAGACAGCGTCCTTTAAATTATATCTAAGTGCTTGAGTCCCGTCTACCTGTAGTATGCCAGAACCATAGTCCTTGTTTTGGGGGTGTGGGTGGGGTGGGGACAGGACCAACAATAACGGGAAAATTTTCTTTCTTATGGCACTGGCAATGTGCCTTTAGCTTGATGTGGCCTGAAAGCAGAGTTTGCTCTCTGCCATTTCTGCTCTTGCCTGGTGAACTGCCAGCTGTGGAAATAAGGGGCCCTGAGAAGTCCCTCTGCCACAATTGTCCCAGGAAGCTAATAATCAGGAGGGGACATCTGCATATGCAGATATGTTTTTTCTAACAGACAAAGTTGGCTGGAGACAAATGACCTGTGTGCCTTCATCACTTATTCTCCATCATCTGGCTTCTCATTTCACACACCACACAGCCATTGTTTAGGGTCAAAATGATTCAAAGTAAATAATTTAAACGGAAGCAGTCAAGTCGTAATGTGGAGAAGGCTGATAATGGGGATTAGTGTCTGGGACAGGGATTGCCGTAGGTATGGTGAGTAAGCCAGAGAGCTGAATCACTTCTGTTGGTGACGCTATGGGGACATTAAAATAGCTTTTGGGGCAGAGGGGATGGGATAATAGATGGGTTAATTTTTAAAAATTGTAACTGAGTTCCAATACTCATTTTTCTCAAGGTTTCTAGGAAGTAGCAAGTATGTGGAGAAGGTGATGATAGATAAAGCTAGCGCTGAGCTATTCCCAAGTAATTTGCCTTGAGCGGTTCTTCCTGAGATGGAGGCTTCTGTTGGGCCTCAGTTTCCTTTTAATACAGAAAAAATATACAAAGCACACGTGGGTTTCAGGAGATTTCTCAGCAAGCTGAAAGGCCCATGGCTTGTTTATAATACAGAAGAGAACCTTGCTTTTATATGATGTATGCAACAGAAGAGTGTTCATGGAGTCCCTGTATGTTTTGTGACCACCATGATTTGAGGATGAGGAATAAGGCTTCTTGATCACACAGCCACAGCTGTCAGCCACTAAGAGCAAAGAAGGCACAAAAGGATACTGAAATGCACCGAGTGCTGCTGCCTACGTGTGTTTGGGAGGACTTGCTCACCTTCCAGGTGCTCCAGGAACATCTTCTTGAGGACTGAGACTGAAGGGAGACAGGGAAACAGCCCAAGTGTTTAAAAGCTGCTATTAAGAAGATGGAAATCTCCAAGACTGCCCAGGGGGATGACCTGGTTTGCTGCAGTGAGAGCAGATTGGAGGTAGGGTGAAAGTCCAGTTTAAGGTTAATGAAGCATAAGAATAGGCTGCAAACAGGTATGGAACCTCATCAACAGTTTTATAGGTTTATAATAATCACTTGGACGATGGACGACATTAATCAGGGATGGTCTAATCGCCGGTGTGTCAGGCAAAAACCTGTAGGAAATCCAAGGGGACTGCACATGGGGGAGTTTAGAGAACCACCTTTCAGACTGTATTTGGTGTCCGTGAGCAAGGATTTCTTCTGAAATCTGGGGACTCTGGATCAGACCCCCACATTCCAACATTCCCTTAAATAATAAGATTAAGCACACGTAATTGGGAGCTTAGTTTAATAGAGATGCATTAACTAGTTGAAGATCTGAAAAGATAGCCATACGGTAAGGCGTGTATGTGTGGAAGGAAAACATGCATTGTAGATCCCAAGAATCTGATTTTAAAATACACGCTACAGACTTTTTCTAGGGTTTGAGTATTCTGGGTACATTTAGTCACAACCTATCTCACCGTAGTCTGACTGGTAGTGCTCTTTCCACTGTGTTTTAATAGACTGGCCCATTATTATGGTTGCAGTTTGTGATAAGTTGCAATGCACAGTCTGGTTTAAAAATACAGATACGTAACAGAGCACAAGTGGGTAATGAGCGTCTCCCCTGGTCTTCCAGAGCAGTGTGTCTGCAAGCCTTTCTGTCTGACCTAAAATGTCACATTTCAAAGCCCTGTTTCATTATCATGGCGCCTGCTAGCTGTAGTAAAGGGTCTGTTAGCAGCCCCATTATAAATCCCAACTTCCAGGAGTTTATAATTCAGCAGTAAAAAATTGCTCTAGGCTGAAGGTTGGCTTATAAAGTCTCAGGGAAGGAACAATTGTGATTTCTCTGTCCTTTATTTTTGCATTTGCTTGTACACACACAATTCATTCAGTAGGTTTTACTATCCCCTTTCAGCATTTAAAAAGATTAAAAGGTTATTAATATTTCAGTGCTGACTACTGTTCATGACCAGTAAATTGATTCACGGTGCCTGTTAACCCAGCTGTGTTTGATGGGTACAAGTTGCTGTTTCACAAACCTGCTCCAAGTCTGCAGAACGATGGAAACAGCCCTGTGTGGATTGCAGCAATCGCTCATTAGCGATTGATTAAAGGGAGTTTTGGAGGGAGCCCTCTGAATCTGGGAAGCCTATGTGAGTGCACAAGGTGAGAGCTTACAGTGGCTGCAGGCAAACCTGAGGTTGCGTGGCCCCTGCTCAATACTGGATGATCGTGGAAGGGCCTGAGCTGCTATGTCCTGAGCACGATCTGATTTTGCCACTTGATCCTATGCAAATGTATCACTGTCAGCTCTTCCAGGAGCAAGTCCACCACTAGGAGACTTGACAAAATTCTCCCGGCTCAAACGTTTCCTCACTGAAACTATGGTTCTGTGAAGTCAATTCTTTCCTCGTATTTTTTCTGGTTTGCAGGAAAATTTACTATGGAAAGAAGTTATTTCCATTTATTACTCATGGAAATTGTAGATAAACTACTTATTTCAGCCTTATGGAAAATATAATAGTGACTTCTATTTTAGAATATTTTTATCGGATATATAACACTTCTGTGAAGTTCTTACAACTAAATGAGGGATAACAAATATGTTTCTAAATACGTAATGAAGAATGGAAAGGTTGAAAATTAGACTTTTAAAAGAATAAAGTATTTTGTTTTAAATGAAACATTTTTTTCCTTTGAGAACAGATTTTTGGTATTTTCTTCTGATCCAGGGTTTGGTGACACTTAAATCACAGTATTTCTTGTAAATCCCCAAATAAGCTTGCTGTGCACTGTAACTTTTATACTTGGTCCTGTGCGTAGTGGTATTTGCAAAATCAGGAGTGAGGGGTGTGCTACAACCCACACATGAAGCAGCAGTAGCTCAGCAGCAAAATGTCTTCACTATACAGAACTAAGTCACCCCTTGGACTCTCTCATTTCTTTCCACTCTCCCGCCCCTTTATATTTAATTTAGAAAGGCAGTGTAGAGAAGATGAGTTCTCTTTAGTGTCTTTTGTGTAACTGTATGATAATTATAAATGATTATTGTAAAATATTTGACCACATATTAAATAATTTAGTTTGAATGACTGAAGTGAGAGATCAGATTTCAAAATCTGCATTTTTTTTTTTAAGATCTGCATTCATTTATACCAGTGTAAGATTTAACTATATTATTTTCTCTTCCGCTGGATTATAATCCCAGCTACGTGCTCTAAATGATGGGTTTTTAACTTCCAAATGATTTATGGATTGATTTCTTTCCTCCTGTCTCTCCTGAGAAAACTGACAGAGTTGCAGACCTCACCTGCTAGGGCTGTTTGCTGTGATAAATCAATCAGGGAACACCTGAATGTATCTCCAGTGCCTGCAGTAGCTCTCTTGAGTGCCTCTTTTGGACCTGCACTACAAGCGCAACCTGTGCAGACCAGGAGAGCGTGGGACCCAGGTCTCCTGTGTTATTTGCTTGTACCACGCTTCCTTTCATGCATTTTCTTTTTAATATGACACGACTAATTTTTAATTATCATTTTATTTGCTTAGCATGGCGCACATATTAAAGACACTCAACAGCTGGTTCTGGTGGGAGAATATATGGATGCCTATCAACGTCACATGGGCACATTTTGTAGACCGTGATGGCCTTGTCTTTCCAAAACCACATCAGTTGTATGCCACAATACCATATGCTTTTGTATTGCTGATTATCCGATTCCTCAGTGAAAGGTAAGAAACATAAATTCCATTTTATACTCTTGTTAGTCGTTGTTAATGCTAAAAAAATATAATTGAAAAATAAGATAAGAATATTGATCTAACGATTTCATAACAGAGGATTAGTTGGGAGTCTGCTAAAAATACCTACTACAGATAATATTGAAGGTGAAAACCTAGGAAATGTTTTTCACTATCAGGAACATGCAATTGTGGTCCAACCTGGGCAGAAAGCATTTCTATACAGCTTTTCTAGAACAGCATTTGGATAATTCTGATCATCTCCTTCCACTAGAGATACAATTCTTTCAGAAACATTTTGGATTCCTTTTGCTTTTTCTCCTTTGGTGGAAGAGTAGAGTTATTTGTCCTCCAGACCTCTTCTTTTGTTAGATCCTTCCCCAGGACACCAGTGTGAGGCTGATAAATCAAAGGTGTCCAGTTGTAGTAAATCTAGGCAGACTGGAGGGATCTCAAAGTTTCATGTGAACATTTTCTGCAGAGCTAGTAATGCTGATGCTTTTTTTTTCTCACTCTGGTTTAATGATCAAAGAATCATTAAAGTTGGAAAAGCCCTCCAAGATCATCTGGTCCAACCATCCCCCTACCACCATCACCCACTAAACCATGTGCCTGAGCACCACGTCCAACCTTTCCTTAAACACGTTGAGGGACGGTGACTCCACCACCTCCCTAGGCAACCCATCCCAATGCCTGGCAACTCTTTCTGAGAAGAAATTTCTCCTAGTTTCCAGCTAAATTTCTCCTAATTTCCAACCTAAATGGCTTACTTCTGCAACTGGAATCTTACGAGATGGGCAAAGATTGGCACCATAGAAGAAAGTTATGAATATATTAATATTTTCAATGCATTTACTTATTTGTTTCAGTTTTATTAGTTTTATTTGACTTTTTTTTTCTCTAAAAAATGTGATTAGTAGTTTTTTTGTAAGTATTTCAGGATAGAATGAGGAAATTTGGAATGTCGTAAGTTGGACAGACTTAAAACAGAACCAGATAAGATCATTCATATTAGAGATCAAAAGTAATTTGGTTCATATGTTTATAACCATGTACAGTGTCTCCTGAGTAAATGCTTGCCCAACTGTCTCACTGCACTGCTATTGGAAGTTGCTCATATGAATAATTAGCCCTTACATCTGGCGTGCAGTGAATCGGCCCATGAATGAAGAAAACTGACCGCTGCTATGAGTAATAGGGAATCAATTGCTGATATCAGCAGAGAGGAAGGGGCTTTTTTTTTTTTTCACTCCAGAAAAGCCTGCCCAAGTAGAAGAGCAAAGCAGTTGGCTTTGCAGCTCCTTATAGTGGAAAATGGAAGAGAAGGAGAAGCCTTCAGTTTCTGGGGAAGTTGCTGTGTGCCACTGGCTAGAGGCCACATGCAGAATCCTGTTTCCTGGGCCGTGGTAGCCCAGCGTAACAGTGTGCTAAGTGACTACCTCTCACCAGGAGAAATTATCCCAGTAGCAATCTTCCATCGTCTGTTCACATTTCATGTTCCCTTAACTATGGCTTAACTCATATGTGTCTGTGAAAAAGACAAGGACATAAAAATCAGGATTTTTTCTATAGTTTCAGAGCATTTCAGGACCAGAAAATCAAGTGGTTGTCTAATTTTTTTTACTTTTTTTTTTTTTTTCATAATTGCTAATATGCTATAATTCTGTCTTGGGATTAGTTAAAGGGAGATTTTGTTCTCAAGGAGCAGTTATATGCTATAGCAGATTACAGTGCTTCAGATTTACTTTGTTCATATCCTGGTATGAGAATAGCTGAGGTCTTGTAACTGTGTTGTGTTTTTTAATCTTTTCATTTTGTGTCTTTTCAGATATATTGCTATACCTCTAGCAAAAGCCTTAGGTATAAAGAATGTAAGACGTGTGAAGCCACAGCCTAATCCTGTTTTAGAGAGTTATTTCCGGGAGTGCTCAAAACACCCATCCCAAGTAAGGATTCTCATTCTTTTAAAGTAGTTTTGGCTTTTGGAAAATCCCAAGTTTTACTGTTTCAATAAGCCATTAGCAATGACATCGTGGGATGAGTTCCAGCTGATTGACAGATGACTTAATTTATTTGGGTTTATGTTGCTGTTCTGCTGACAAGGGTATATAGCATCCAAAACAGAAAATATGTTTAAGATGTTTAATTTTCTGGCATACTGTTCTAGGCTAGACTGTTAGTATTATTTCCAATGAAGATCAGTGCTCCATCTTTAACTCATTCTGCCTGGAGAAAACATCAGCTGACATCTGTTGTTGGAAAGTGCTATCATATTTATTGCTAGCAGTAATATTGGAACACTGGTATGGAAGCTGTTTGATCTGTTATATTGCTGCATACTTACTCTTGGTTTATGTAAGAAAGAAAAACAATCTTTATGTTAACTTGCTGTTGATTTTTAAATTTGAACAAGAAAATGATAAAAGCCAACACTTAACTATCTCAAAATGTGAAGCAACCTGATTGTTGATGGGAAACAGGTACCTTGCTGCGAATGCAGCCTCAGGAAGTTCACTTAACTACAAATACCGAACGATTGCAGTTTTCCTACGCTGTTTTTTAAAAGAAAGATAAGCTCAGTCAATGATTATTGATATGTGGAATTTTGCATTCTGTCCCTGACTCTGCTGCTCTCTTACTGTGGTTTTGGCCTGATATTGTCAGGAGTAGATGTATTCATGTTCACATGTGAGCTCTACTCTATCTGGCCAAGTATCCTGATCTCTGTTTCATAACTTCCTTCTGCATGAGTGCAGTTTGACAATTAATCTCTGAAGGGAAGCACAGAATTTGCATTTTTATACTTCTTGGTACACAGGAATGATTCAGACTGCCTCTTCTATGTGTCTGGCGTAGGAACCAGCATGTCTGAGTGCACAGAGGCCTGGCTGGCGATTGAGGGCATCTAGGCTCCATCGTCTGTCAAAACAAAGTCAGTATTCCCGTATGGCAAGTAGAGAGCTCTTCAGCCCGCAGGATGGGCTGAACACAGAGCCTGTTTGCAGTCCTGCCCTCCCCAGCAGCTGAGGTGCTTTTGCTCACATACCAGAGCTTGGTTCCAAGGGAAGGAGACTAACTGAACAGGGCTTACCTTGGCGGAGGCAGTGCTGCTGCCACCCACTATTTGCATACCAGCCTTGGAGGGAAAGAACTTCCCCAGGGATGCCTCTGCTCCTGTAGCTGCCCCAGGGGAGGTCAGCCCACACATTCTGCCTCTTAGGATGGAGGAGAGGGAGGAAGCCTACAAGCTGCAGGTGGGGCACCGAGCACCCAGAAATACAAGAATCATGTGGCTGAAGGAGGAGGCAGCTCGTTACCCCTAGTCATTAGAGTAGGAGGGATTACCTCGTGCTTGGTGCACGCTGGCATGGCTGCAGAGCAGAGCCACTTCGCCTTTGGAGTACAGATAAAGCACAGACAACTGGCAGCTGCACTTGAAAGGCTAGATAGATTTTAGGCGACTGCTGTAGCCCTAATTTATTTTTAGGTGTCGAAAGGAGGCACTCTGGATTTTGCTCAGTAAGATTAAGTGACTTGCCCTGCTGCATGGCAGAACGTTGGATTTGGGAACAGAGCCCAGCTCATCTTAACGCTGTCTCACCTGAAAGACTCATTTAAATGCAGTCTAATGATTATGTAAGGTAAAATATTGGATGCAAGGTCTATGTGCACAAATACATGGCACTCCACAAAGTTACCCCATGCCAAACCTCTTGCTTAGTAGAAAAAGTTGCATCCTTTAAGTTATCAGAAGCCATCAGAGAGGCAATAGCACTATTTGTAGACCCCATACATTCCATGCCTGATTTATTATCATAAATTAGTGTCTTGAAAACCCAGTATTTCTGTGAATGTCATTCAAAAATTAAACCAGGAAGGCTGAAAGTTAAAATACCATGGACAGTTAATATTAGTAATAGTTTTAAATGAAGGTCTTACAGTTGTGGGAAGCTGATATGTGAAGTACAAAATAAATGAAGATGACACTGCTGTAGATCTTGTTGCTAATGCTCTTCCATTTTTTGCAGTCAGAGATTCAAGGCCTTGCCAAAAAGTGCAACTGTACCGTCCATTTGGTGGAAAAGTGGTTTAGGAGACGGCGAAACCTTGAGATCCCAACTGTGCTTCGGAAATTCCAGGAAGCTTTGTAAGAAAAGTCTTTTCTTTATTATGGATTTTTGTTTTGGAAAGTGAGTGAGATCCTCAAATGCCCTGTTGGGTGGGGGATTGTTTCCAGAAAGCTGTGTCTGTCTGACTAGGGTTTTGGTTTGTGCATATGCAAACAAATTGAAAGGATCTACTAGCATTTCTCCAAATCCTGTGACTTAAAAATATTAGGCTTACAGTTTCTTGGGGGGGAGGGGAACACTCCAAAATATTTTAGATTTCTTCGGTGTGTAATAATGTATTTATTTGTAGGCTCTTGGTATGTAACACTTGATGAAAACATGTAGAGAATAGGAAAACACTTGTCTGTCTGCCTGTAATCATAAGGGAACAAAAATGCTTATTCACTGTTTAAATATGTATCCATATTTTTATCTTGGGATGATATAATGTGTGTATAGAAGTGAGTTCAAGAGCAGGATTCCTGGCATCCTAATTAAGTGGTAGGTGTTACAGCTTGAGCACAGGGTACCATATGGAACATGAGTTTAAATCTGCTAATGAGGGTGAGCCATTGAGTAATTCTGAGTGATAACAATGAATATGTAAAAAAGTTTCAAAACGTCCTCCTGCATATGATTGAAAACTGGAAAGGCATTCAAGAGTCTGATTTTCCACAAGCGTGCGAGAACTTCCCCATACATAAACATTTTACTAATTAACTATTCCAGTGTTATCCAAAATCTCATACAAATTGGAAATCCCCAAATAGGCAGCGTGGCTTTGCTTATGTAGCTCAACCCTTTTTGCTACTGAAACTAACTGTACCAGTGTAAAGTTCTTTCTTAATGTCCTGACTATTTGGGCTTTTGGCTAGCGTGATTACCTCGGCAAAATTCACATGATGATATTATTTGACCTCTTTTAGTATAGATTAGCTTAAAGAACGAAGGTTAAAAGCTCAAAGTTGAGTAGTTTATCAAGATTACTTTGTGCGAATCAATATGATAATGATTTGATCTCCTCTGGGCATAAATCCAGTTGACAGACAGAGGTGTGTTGCTATGAAGCCTGAGTTGAATAAACTGTCTTGGCAAACTGGTGTTCTTTTTTTTTTTCTTCTGCTGTTGTTTTGTGGATCAGTTAACTTTGTTTTGCAAGTGACAATAAGATTTCCTGCTATCGATACAAGAGTTGCCTGCCATGCGTCCATGTCTCTAGTTATACACAGCCAAAGACTGAAATTAAAACTTGCTTGGCAGCCTGAGTGAGAATGAAGCAAACAGGTTTTTCTTGTGCAATTTTGTGAACCTTGCTCTGCTCTTTGTCAGTGAATTTAATTGGATATAATTTTCAAGGCAACAAATAAGGAACAGAGTTATTCCATGCTAGTAGTCAGTGTTACGAGCGTTATGACATTTTTGAAAGCCTTCAATCTACAGGATCATTCTTCTGAATCACAAGGAAAATCTGATGAGCCAGTTCTAAACCATACTTAAGCTATTAGTGCTCCTTGTTAAGCAACACTGGGGTTTGGAAAGTCCTTTGCATGAAACCTTCCCTGCCTTAAAAGACTCGCCAGCCTTTAACTTCACCTATTAAATTCTTTTTTGTTAGACTCAGTTTAAGAGAAAAGTTTCGAGAGAAGATTCCTAAAGTTAAGTCAGAAAGATCCTTTTATATAGTTGTTGTTCTGGGCTGTCTCTGGTGGCCAGAATCAGAGTTTAAAAGGCACGCGTTGTGTACGGTTTGGTGAATTTGGGTGAATTTTACTTTGGGTTTTGTTAACCAAATTCATAAAAAAAAGCTTGGCTAAATGCAAAATGAGGTAGTGCTCTGGCAATCTTGTACGTACGATGAGTTCATCTGAAGCACTGAGTGCTTACTGCCAAGTGTGTTCGTTCCGTAGCCTTGTAGGGCTGGGGACCAGTGGTGCGGTTGTACTAGGTGCTCTGTGCTTTGGGTCTGATTCAGGAAGTCACTGAAGCATACACTTCACCCTGAACGCAGGATCAGTCCAGCGATGTCCACTGGACTCCTCGCACCTCTGCTTGAAATACGAGGAGACCTGATGGCAGATCAGCCCCCGTGTGAGGTCTGTCCTATGACACAGTGGTGCTTTCCCTAGATCTCTTGGTTAACTCTGAGCAAGGTATTACTTGTGAGTTCCCCTCTCCACTTCCATTTCTGTCCTGATTTCTGCCATTTGAATTTCTCTGTCTGTGCAGTGGGTGGTTTTTCATCATCTTAGGGAAGATGCTTCAAAGTAGAAATGTAGAACGATTGCTTATTACTGGTGTATCTGGTGGCAATTCTGTAATTGTTTTCTTAACTTCTTCCGTGGGCATGAGACATATCGTCTTGTCTAGTCTCCAACATCCCATGTCCTCGTTTTTTCTTTATTTGTTTCTCTTTTAAAATGCTGGCTCAGTCTTTTGAACATCTCATTCTTTCACCTGGGATATCAGCCTCCAGGTAATGCAGGGCTCAGAAAGGAGGGGCTGCTCTTCCCAGTCTCATCATCATCTCTCAAATGACACTTCATTACTGTTTGCCAAAGACCACAATCATCATTTTTATACATCTCTCAATCAATTAGTGCTAGCATAAGCAGTGTTCTTGTCAAGGCTTTTTCTCCTTTTTAGCAAATCGCTTTTCTGGGAGGCCATTTGCTGTTCTCATCTGGGATACTTCTTGTTCCATGAGACGTTCTCACCAAGTCTGGGGCCGCGTGCCTTTGTCTGAGATTATGACCTCTCTCAGCACGTGATGTCCTGCAGCATTTTCCTACTGACCTTGAAGAGTTGCTCTGGGAAAGGTCAGGCTTGTTCCAGAAGAGGAGAAAAGGGCAAAGGAAGAAGTTTTCCATCACCTGTAGAGGTGGGAGTGGGAATGCTCTGGCTGAGTCTCCAGCCACACCCAGTCCCAGGGACAATACCTCCCACGCAGGTTCCAGAGTCATCACAACGCTGATTGCTGGCTCCAAATCACAGCATCCTGCTCTCCCATACATAAGCAACAACATAGTTTCGGTTCCCTAAGATACACAGGAAATTTTTTTTCCCTTTGCTGACTTACCAGATCAGTGATGAAAATCTGCGAGTTTTATCTGCCTTGATGGATATGCATTTAAACCACAAACAGCTTAGATCAGGCCTAGTTAAATGCAGGCAAACCTAGTCAAAGATTGAGGTTTATGGGTAATCCAGGCCTGTGCAGTAAGATAAAAGCTTACACTGCATCTGTTAAAGCGTTGTAGAGCTCCCCAGTTTTCAACAACTGGTGTTTAAAAACAAAAAAAAGAATCAAAAGAAATTAGCTCAGTAATTGAAACAAGTCGCTGTTGGTGACAGCATTCACAATGTTTGATCCGATTGGAAAGTATATGCTATGCGGCTGGAAGGTTGTCTGCTGATATTGAGCTGTGAGATGAATATTCACGTTGGACTAAACAGGAGGAACTGATAGAGTGGGAAAGGTTGCTGTCATCAAGCATTTAATTTTTACGGAATTTATTACAATTTGCTGTAACTTTTAGCTTGATCAGCTTGAGCCTGGCTGGAGATTTTCTGCAATAAGCACAAGCAAGATATCTGTATTGTGATAATGTAAAATCATTTAGTTTTTTAGCAACTAGTCAAGTATAAGTATTTGAGTAACAATAATTTAGATATAGCTCACACATGGCACCCCTTAATGTGGAATGTGAGGGCACATTTATGTGGAAATTGTCTGTGATACATGATGACTTGCTGTAGGGCTGACTCAGGTTAATGTCTATGGGAAAATAATGTTCTTATTTTCTCCTTTTATTCTTGCAGCTGGCGATTTTCATTCTATCTTACATCTTCCATTGCTGGATTTATATTTCTATATGATGTAAGTTATTTTCATGAAGTTTTGCTATTATATTTTTGACAGAACAAGGACTGATTTGTAGATCTTTGTGAAGCCCATCAAAGCCCATACACTCTGATTTCAGTGGCTGCTTGGGTTCAGATCTTTTGATGTATGTAATCTCTGTGGCAGGCTGCAATATACACTGAAGTTTTGTGTGGATTTCTAAATTTTCCTCTCAAACTCCTATGATTTTTAAAAAAAAATAAGTGTACGAGTTATCAGCCTTTTTAAGAAAGGTTTTAAGTCCCATAGATGGTTTTACAACGTGCCTTGTTAACACCTACAAATGCATCGCATGGCCACTTTTCTCAAAGGAAGCAGTAAAACTTTTCTGGCAGCGCTTTTTGGGGTCACAACAACAGTGTGTTTCGTGGCTATTTGTTGAGGTGTTACTCCCAACTTCTGACTCAGCAGCAAGAGAGAGAGTGCTGCTCGTAACTATGTGAGCACTGCCTGGGGTGTCATTAATGCTTCTCCTGAGCAACTGAACAGTTTTCAGCGTGTCTACGGTCATTTGGCTCTTCTCCCCCAACACTGTTTATCATCACAAACCAGTGTGTGTGGCTGGTAAGCACAGCAAAATCTAATCATTGTGGCAACATATCATGAGTAATTGCAGTAATAAAACACACGCCCACTGCTTTGGATGATGAAATGATGAACTGGAATGCTTCAGGTGTCCTGAAGAGAAGCCAAAATGCTGAGACTAATACAATAAATCTGAGATGTAAGGTCTCTTTAGAAATTGGTGGAGAGCAGTTATCAAGAGTATAGTTTCTCAGCCCGCTCCACATAGAGAATGTTTAAGTATTGAGGATTTTTGAGTTAAGATGACTTATTGTGACTCAGCTGATCCGTCTGAATCATCTGTCTTTCCCAGAAACCTTGGTTTTACGACATATGGCAGACGTGGGTTGGCTATCCGTTTCAGGTGAGCTTTTTGGCATCGGTCCGTTGGCCTGAGGGCATTCCAGGTATTTCCCCATTGGAAGGGGTAATCCGCAGACATGCTTCTCCCTCCCAGCGGGCACCACCCGGAGAGGTGTGGCACCAGAGTCTTCTGCCCTTCCTTGGTACCTCCTGCTGACTGTTGCAGGGCTTTGCAGCCATCTGCCTCCAGGCAGACCACTGTCATTCCCACCCGGCCAGGTTACCAGCCGCCCACAGTAGTCGTTTTGTGTTAGAGGCTTCAGTGCAGAACCCCGAGGCTTGCACCAGTCCTGGTGTTGCTGTGAGGCACTGCAGAGCAGCGTTATGCAGAGGGTTGTGCCGTGCCCAGGTGGCCAAGAAGGCCAACGGCATCCTGGCCTGCATAAGAAGCAGTGTGGCCAGCAGGTCGAGGGAAGTGATTGTGCCCCTGTACTCGGCTCTGGTGAGGCCGCACCTCGAGTACTGTGTTCAGTTTTGGGCCCCTCGCTACAGGAAGGACATGGACGTGCTCGAGCGAGTCCAGAGAAGGGCGACCAAGCTGGTGAGGGGTCTGGAGAACAAGTCTTACGAGGAGCGGCTGAGGGAGCTGGGCTTGTTCAGCCTGGAGAAGAGGAGGCTCAGGGGCGACCTCATCGCTCTCTACAGTTACCTGAAAGGAGGCTGTAGAGAGGTGGGGGTTGGTCTGTTCTCCTACGTGCCTGGTGACAGGACGAGGGGGAATGGGCTAAAGTTGCGACAGGGGAGGTTTAGGTTGGATGTTAGGAAGTACTTCTTTACCGAAAGGGTTATTAAGCATTGGAACGGGCTGCCCAGGGAGGTGGTGGAGTCACCATCCCTGGAGGAGCAGCCCAAGTGCCGTGTGCTCCCTAGACCCCATTGCTCAGTAGCGCAGGCGGAGGGAGGGAGCACTGCAGTGGTTTGACTTGGCAGAACGCAATTCCCTGCTCTGGGAATCTCTGCTCAGTACTGTTTTTTTTTTTTGTGTGTGTGTGTATGCATTTTTTTTTAACCTCCAAGGGTCACGAGGCTCTGGTTTCTTACTCGAATATCATACTAACAATCCCCTAACAGATGGCTCCAAGCAAACTGCCTTCTTGCCCACCTGTCAGAGGTTCTTGTGTGCTACCCCCTCCTTCATGTTTCTGTAAATCTGTGGCCCATCACCCTTCTCCTTACTCATCTTCTACTCAAGGGTCAAAAATATAAAGAATCCTGCCTCCCAGCTGAGTTTACTGAGCTCCTCTTACTCATGGGACCCGATAACCAAGCTTATTCCCTAAGACCTGGGAAAAGTAGTTAAGCAAATGAGCAGCCAAGCTGATGTAAACTCAGCATCCTAGCCCTCTTGTGCCCTAAGCAGAAGCATAGGATTTTAATGTAAGCAGATGACTTTAGTCATGAGATGTATGAATATCTACAATGTTAATTGTTCGCCAAAATGGAAAGCTTCATTTATTTGCAGTTGTTTGTAATTAAATGCAGAAGCACTCCGTGTGTAGTTCTCTGACAAAAACACAGAAAAAAAGCATGCTAAAATTTGGGGGTGGGGGAAGAACAGCAGAAACAGAGTTCAGTCTGAGTAAAGGTTAAAATATTTGGCTCCCAGAACATCTTTCTTAATGAAGCCCAGAACATGGATTTAGTTTAATTTTTTAAGCAAGACGCATCAGAGAAGCAAAAGTGAGGAAAGGAAAAAAGAAGTAATTTCACTTGGCATTCAACTTTTGATATTCTCCAAGTTAACTGTTGTTTGTTTTTTTTTTTATTTCATTTACAGACTTTGCTGCCATCCCAATATTGGTACTACATGGCTGAGATCAGTTTTTACTGGTCTCTCCTATTTACACTGGGGATCGATAACAAAAGGAAGGCAAGTGGTCAGGCTTGTTGGTAGCTACAACCTCTGTTTCTACATGGGAAAATACAGGCTTGTACAAGTGGCCTGATACGGGATTTGGTGCAGCCACGTGAGGGCAGCATCAGTCTGCACCTGGCACACATGCATCCATCCACGTTCTCCTGGCTGCCAGGGGCACCTCTCTGTGACAAGCATTGCCTGTCACTTCACCCGCAAGGAGACCCTCGAGGGCTCTGTGCTTGCTTGGCTCTACCTTTTTTCTTCTCGTCTTCACAGGATTTTCTGGCTCATGTCGTTCATCACTTGGCAGCCATTGGGCTAATGAGTGGCTCTTGGTGTGGCAATTATGTGCGTCTTGGAACTCTGGTGATATTTGTGCATGATACTGCAGATTTCTGGCTTGAGGTAACCCCGACTACTTCTTTAAAATATATATATTAATTATTATTATTATTATTTTATTGTCCAGCTCATGTTCAGTGATGTTTTAATCTTTTTGCCATCAGTTTCATATGCTCCCTCCCTATCCCCACAGAGAGACAGCTTCACACAGTCATAAATTGTGAGCTAAAAGAGAGCTTCCAGATAATTTACAGAATGTTACAGAATCCATTATGAGAAAAGAGTAGAAGAGAAGTTCAGCAGTACAGTACAGGGGCTGGAAATACAGCTGCCTCCCTGGATTATTCTTGTTTCACTGTTAAAATTAGACCAAGTTGGCTAGCCTGCGAACAGCTTGTCATGATACCAATTCTCAAGCAAATTTAGCAGCTAAAAGCTTGGCTACTTCTCTAAACTGTCTTAATTTTGTCAGCATTCACACTCCTGTGTTGACCCAAGGGGCACGTCTACATCATACAGTTCTGGCTGGAGATACTCAAGCTGTTTCTGACCAAGGTATCACAGGTACTGGCAGGAGAAAAATGTCTCCCTTTTTCTCCGTCTCTGGACTAAATATCAATGTTCAGAAATGTCCTAAGATTAGGAAGTATGTTTCCCTGCACACAGCTCTGTGGTGACAGAGACCTGCTGCTGGGTTTCTCAAAAGATGAATGCGCTCTGTAGTTCAGTCAATGGCATTATTCTGGTTTTATAGCCCCAGGATTCAGAGTGTAGTTTCATCACCTATTTTGCTGGCAGTACCACCGCAAGCAGATCTTGCAGGCTGTTGCCTCTCATCGCACATTTCTTCTCCAAATATGCTTTCAGTTCTGATGGAACAACTGATAGTGGGGTCGTGCAGTTGGGATTGGTCCAGATTAAAGGCAGTTTCTCTTGCTGGATTACTTTTAATCCTGAACAGTTTTGTGGTCCAATTCACTGTGTGGCCCTTACAAACAGTTGAACCAACAACTGGTACGACAGCACTCAGATGCAAACTGAAGTTGGATACTGGCATAAGTGACGGCCCTGTCACTCAAAAAGAAGTTTATCAAAATGCTTTTTAGACCTAGGCTTGGCACCTGGAGCTTTGTTCACACTTGAGAACAGATGTTTTGTTCAACAGGGTGATTCCTAAATGAAACATGGGGAGTTGTACACTTCAGCTAGGGGAGAAGCAGTAATAATGATCTTTACTAGTGGGACAGAGACTAAAGCTAGGACCTCCGGCCCTCAAAGAGGAATAAAAGTGCCAAATTAGGCACGCAGAAGGGTAACATGCATGCACCAGAATGCCTGTGTATAAAGGGCCACTGCTCCTCTGGAGTGTGTAGATAGGGCCAGCAGCTTCTCTTTGATTCAGCCCGCTTTGAGTCTGGTACAACAAGAGATGAACCTCTGTTTTCAAGAGCACTTTGTGTTTTCATGACACTTCTACTTTCATATCGGAGAGCTGTTCCTTAGGCCCCTGATACAGAGTTCTTGCTTTTGAGATAAAAGGAGAAATATAAACAAAGAATCTGTTTTGATGCTGCTTTATTAGGTATCAGTAAAATGATTGCTCTGTATGTCAAACAGGGAGGAAACCTCCTTAGGTGGAAGATGAGTTCTTGTTTATGAAAATGCTGAATGGAACTTATTTCAGAGAATATTTGTAATATGTTTGATTTTTATTCAATGTAGGCAGCCAAAATGTTTAATTACGCTCGCTGGGAGAAAACCTGCAATGTGCTGTTTATCATCTTTTCTATCGCATTCTTCATCACAAGGATCATCCTGTTCCCCTGCTGGTAAGCGATATTTAATGTAGTCAGAGGCTTTTATTTCATTCCCATTTCCATTGAGAGGTTAGTATTGGTTGTGACGGGAAAAGAGAAGAAATGGATTGTATCTTAAAGAGCAGAAGCCGGGCTTTTGTTATTGTTGACTTTAGTGGCCAGCTGGAAGAGTTGATAAAAAAAACCCTGTAATTTTCTTTAAAAATTTAAGTAAAAATAGTTTTAAAATGAACCTCTTGCAAACATATTAACATAAATAAAGGCTTTCACTTATTATTTAACTTATTTTCATAAATTGTAGTTAAATACTATCAGCTCCTATGTTTTCGAGTGGGTTGAGCTACTTAATTACAAGAAATCATTGTCCCTTTCATTACATCCCTCCTGCTGCAAAGCAGAGTACAGTCTGTCCTATATGATTGCAGTTATTTTTTTTTATTTTTTTTTTGCAGTGCATACTTTTTAGTACCTAGCTCTCAGGTAGTACCTCGCCTCACTTACCTATGTGGGGAACATTCAGAAAAATTAAGGTGAACCAATTAATTTCTGAAGTCAGTGCACATAAATCATAACTTAGCACTGCAAATTCATGTGAGCATTTACTATGATTTAATCTGCTTTGGAGTATCCACACGGGTGCTTAGTGTGCTTAATGCTTAACATGTTTAGCTTTTAAAAAGCGTTTAATGTGTTTCACATTCACGGTTTCATTGATTCGTTCTAGTTTGCTTTCATGCCCCTCCCTGCATGTGGACAAACCCTTAGAGACCCAAGCTGGTTAAATTAATAGTTCTGAACATTGATCAGCACAAGGTTTTAATTTCCTGTAGTATTCTTTTTCAGAAATGCTGATGTCTTTTACTTTCTTGTTATTTTTTGATTAACTGTACAAGTGATCTCCAATCATTTTGCTTCACTGAGTTTCTTGTTCTTGAGCTTGGAAGCAAAACGTGATGAGATTAAAAGGACTCAAAAAGCCCAAAATAATATGGAAGAAGTGAAGTCGCAAGATGGACAAAACACATGTTAATTAACAAAGAGCCCTGTTGCAAAGCTTGCAGGATTTTCTCTGAATGTGGATTTCAGATTAGAGAGAATTTGCATGAAAAAATGGCATAGACAAGCTCTGTGTTGCATATTATCTAGACCACACAGAGCTCAAGATCAAAAAAAAAATCTATGCTTTTTTAGCATACTTTCATACAAGACTCAAATTTCTTATCTTCTGAAGTCTGTACCTCAGTAGAGATAATATAGTTAAGCCACAGCTTGTTAATTAATCCGTCATCTTTGCAGAGCTTTTTAAAATTTTGTGGAAATAATTAATCAGTTTGGAATGTGAAATAAGAAATCGTTATAAATTGCATGGAGAAGGAATATTGCACCATAACAGTGACCTTTATTTTTTTTTTTTAGGATTTTGCGTGCCACGTTGTATCAACCTACATACTACTCCACTACTCCTGTGATAGCATACTTCTTATTCAATGGGCAGCTATTGATCCTTCAAGGCTTGCATTTATATTGGGGTTACTTAATCTTCAAGATTTTGAGAAGGTTCATTTTCTTAAAGGTAAGCAGTTCTGTTTCTGCAGAGAGGTGTGTGGAATATCAGCCATATGCTAACACTTCCAATAGAGGTTACTTGGAATTTCTTATTGTTTTCTTGAACTTTCATGACAGCATTTTTGATAGGCACCTACTAAGTATAAACATGTTCAAATGTGCTTTCTACCTCTCATTCATGTTTAAGGTCATAGATCAGAATATCAAAACTTCAGGCACAGCCTTTTTTTTTTTTTTTTCCTGTATTTGATGTTCTGCTCTGATAGTAAATGAGAAGTGAACTGTTCCAAAAACTGGAGCCCAAAGATGGCATTGAACTCCTGAAATTCCTGCGTTCAAGGTGAAAGTAATCTTTTTCTCCCTGGACTATGTAAAAACATTCAAAAAAAAAAAAAAATGAGGAGAGGCGAGTGGTGAAGTGGTGAGATCTTTTAAAAACTATAGAAATCTTGTTCTTCAGGTTTGTCTAAATCTGAGCTTGGCTACACTTGAACATTCTGTTTTTGGACTAAGAAAAACTGTACGAAGCTGATCCGGTATTATATTATGACATAATGAAATAGTCACATTCAACTGTGACATATAAATAGATCAGCAAGAAAGCTGAAGAAAAAGCTCAAAGGCTTTTTCTTTTATTTTCAAAGAGGCTGTTTAAAAAGACTAGCTTTGCCAAGGATGTCTCAACATATTCAACATATTCAGTAGAGTAACAGTGCAAGTTTGGGGCTGTCATAATCTACTTTTAGCTTGTAGATGAAATTAATGTGGGTAAAAAGCTGTAAAGAAATGTTTGCTGCAATCTAAGTCTTGTTTGATTTCCTGAAGTAAAACTTTCACAAGGTCTTTTCTAGCAAAGTATGCCAGCAGCATTTAGAAAAGGACTTTGGAGAATGTCTCAATATTTGACATAACCATTGACAGGGATACTTTGCTAATTAAGGTGAAACTTGTGCTATTGAAAAATGGTATTCCTTGTAAGGATCAAGGGACAAAAAACTTGTGATTTTGTCCTTTTGTCTGAAGCAGTTAACACTGCGAACCATCTTAGGGAAATAGAAATATTCTTTCTACCCATATTAACCATTGTTTGACTGCTAACAGAAACCATCCTATAATTTACTTTCTGGAAATAACTAGCAATGAACGCAGCGCAAATGCAATTACACCCAAGTTTGTTGCCAAGGCATGGTCCCTATCACTGCAATAACATCCTGATCCGAGCCTCTTTGAAGCTGATGGAAAGAGTGCTTCAGATTTTAATAGCACTGGATGAAACCAGCCAATTATTCTGGCTATCACCATGCAAATGAGAAAGAGACAGGTCAAATATCTTCATTCTCAGTCCAAGCTTGTTCTGTAGTCCAAGTATTTTTGTACTCTTCATTTGTTTATTAATTTCAACCAGTACGATGAGACCCCATCAGCAAACCTTGTCTTTTAAAACAGCTTTTTTGGAAAAAAAAAAAAAAAAAAAGAGAGAGAGAAAGCCGTTAGATCAACAAGAAAGCTAAAGAAAAAGCTCATTTACATGCCATAACTGTGAACTTCAAATTTGTAGATCATGGTACTTTAGGCCCAGCCTTGCTTTGATGAAGAGGTTCAACTAAGAAATGAAATGCCATGACTGACTCAGCGTAGCTTGGCGTTGTAATCCATAACAATTGTTTCTAATGGTTGGGATTTGAAGTAATAGTGTGCAAAGTGGTATTTTTAATTCCTAAAATGATGGTCGCTGGGACTGTTCGTACTTCATTATTCCTTCCTTCCACCCCACTGAATTTTCCGGATGACTTTTGACAAGGATCTGAATAAAACATTTCTTGATGAGGTACTTGGGAGGATGATTTTGTTGATATTTTTTGTTTGTTGTGTTTTCTGCTTTATTTAAACCTGGCTTCTCAAGGAAGCTTGTGCAATCAAGCTACATTTGTCTGATCCCAGTGCCAATCTCAGCCTCACTGGATGGTATCCCTGGATTCCTACAAGTCTTATGCAAATAGCGGGATATCATAGGGAGATCCGATGTCTTCCCTACAAGAAAACTGGTTACAAATTCAACCCTTGTTAGAGAGAAAACAATTGGACATAAAAGGAAAAATCTGTAGAAGAAATGGCTTGCTTTGTGCTGCTTTTAAAACATGTTTCTGTGTTTCCTTAGGCACTGAAAGACTTATGTTTCTTCCATGTCACTTACCTCTGATTAATTACAGTCATTTCTGGCCAGGCTTATTGGGTGTTAGTGTTTTACTTCTCGTTTTCTTTTTTGATTGTGGCCTTGTCCCTGCACTGAGCTGGAGTTTGTCCTGCATATTTCACTGTAATTTGACAGAATTTTTGACATAATTTTAGCTCATTGTCAAAATATCTGTCAGGAAGTTTCATCAGAATTAGCCAGATTGACCAACATATCCTATCTGTCTTTAACATCCAATCCTATAAGATGTCACTAAAGGCAAATTTTTGTTGAGAAGTAAACATCTAATAGAGAAAGGTAAAAAAAACGAGGAAAGAAAAATAAGGTACTTTAGCCATGAGGAGTGAAGTTGTTTGACTGTAGTACAGAGAAATTTGTACTTTACGTGAGAGGTATGACCTGGAATTTAGCAACTCCACAACAAGTGCATACAAGCCTATTGCAAAATCTGCTAATAAAATGGGTATGGCTGAAACAGTTCAGGAAGAGGCAGAAAACAAATTCCGCGTTTTGGGCTTTGGCATAGCTTTCCATCCACACTGGTTGGGTGTTTTTTTTTTTTTTTTTGAGAGTCCACTGCAAAAAGGTCTTCAGATACAATGGTTAAGAGGACGTTGCTAGGCCAGCTATATAAGGCCATCCTGCCCTGCCTGCTTATATGCCTTTGTAGGGGCAGAAATGCTTTATTTTGAGATAAGAGCTTTTTTGTGTTAGTCACTGCTAAAAAATGTAAAAGCACCAAGCCGGCATCTCTACCAGGGATTTTTGATTCCTTATACAGCTCTCGGAGAAGATGGTTTCCAAATAACATTTTTACAGTGGCAGCAGCAGCGGGCCTAGCCCTTTTCAGTCTGCATGACTTCAGCTGGCTTGCATGTGCAGCCTGTTTTCCATAGCGGTGGCAAACTTGGCTGTGAAAGCAGCCAGTGCCTCCAGAGCTGCAAAGGCAACTCTGGGAAGAATGGTGTTTGCAAGGCAGCACTCCTCTACCTCTGCGTTTGTTACGGACGTGCTCCTCACAAATAGCTGTTGCTATTTTAGTGAAATGCCAGTAAACCGTCGCACTTGCAGTAGGAGGGTTTTGTTTCTCCGCCCAAGACTTCTAAGTTTTCATTCAGAAAACGGGCAATGTTGGGCATTTTTCTTGAAGCAAGTTAGTTACTTTAGGTGGAAAAACAAAGTCTCAATGTAACTGGGGATAGGGACTGCTGTGTAACTATATAGTCCTGAAGGAAGCTCTGAACATATCAAAGGTGTGAGGACTTTTCTCAGCACCTTCTGTGCCTTGAGCCACCCCGCGTTGGCGGGGTCACCAGTGGAAATGGTGACGGTGCAGCAGTTACCATCCCCTGGCATCCTTCAAAGGACAGGCGTCTCCTCTGATTGCATCCTTCTGGCTCACGCCATCTCCCGGCCTGAAACCCAGTACGCTTTCATGTATTTTATTCTGGGTGGAAGGTGGTGTTGTCCCTTGTCAAAGTCCAGGCTAAGGAACCTGCTTGGGTCACACGTGAAATGCGGGGTGTGGTGAGGGCCCAGATCTCCAGGTGGTCACGTACCCGCCAAGTCCCCTCTGCTGTTCAGAGGCTTGCACAGAGCTGTGCCACAGCTTGCTAGAGCTGGGGGTGTAGCTTCAGCATCCTCACCATCAGGCTGCAGCAGGAGGCTGTGTTAAAGGCAGGGATTAAAACAGAAACGACATCAGGAGCGCAGCAGCCTTGCCAGGCGGTAACTTTCTTCTATGCTTTACTCTTCCCTCTCGTGGAGGGGTGGGTGGCTTTTGTCTGCCACTGGGCGGACAGAAGCTCTTCATCTCAGCTCTCGCTTCCCCTCTGCACTAATTATCCTGTCTCTCTGGGATAATTGCTCGGCTGACTTGCTTCAGCCAAAAAGAGCTTGGATTAGAAACCCTGCCATCTCCCTCCTCCCAAGTACTGCAGCCAGAGATGAATTAAAATGAGGAAAAAGGAAAGAGGGGTGTAGAGGATCTTGCTCTGCCCTTGTGTGTCCAGTTTTCTCAGCTCTGGGAGTCTCTGGCACCTGAGCTGACGGCACAGACAGTGCTGGTCTGTACACGTGTGGGCCTTGTGCCGCCTTTCCCCCAGCTCAGTCCTCCAGGAGTGTCCTAGCAAGGGGGCAAGCTGGGCCACGTTTGTCTACGTCACATTAAGAAGCTGTTTATTTTCTATGGGGTTAAATTTGGAACAGGAATAATATTTTTTTCAAGTCAAAGATTGTTGTTATGCTGGAAAATGTTTATTTAAAAAAAAAAAAATTCAAACAACTGAACATGAACCCAAACGTCCTTTTCCATAGGACATCTTATGACTCTGTTTACGAGTGAGGCACATCCATGTAAGAGAAGCCCTTCAAGGTCAGACCTGTAGGCATTTATCTTAGGTCAGTTCTGCAACGAGAGGACGAAGGACATTTTTCAGTGTAATTTCTTTTCGAGTTAGGTCAGGCAATTGCAATGTGAGCTGCTGGCTGCCATCTTGATGTCCAAGGCCTTTTGTTGCTAGGGAACTTGGTGTGTTTCTGTAATATTGTTCAATTACATGGTTAAATTACCCACTTGTATCAGGTTTCAAGCACCACTGAAACATGTCTAGTCATCATGTCTGCACATATGAGAATATTTTAGGAAAATTGAAAAAACATATAGAGAGGTATGTACATGTGCACTGATTTAAAATATCTCGCCAGGAAAATCCCATGGAGATTAAACATTTTATTTCCAAGGTCAGAAAAAGGGAGCGAATGACAGCAGCTTATAGCCACATTATTATGGCAAATTAAGATGTAAAATATATGTTAAATCCATTACACACCGAGTTAAGGTTTTGAGACTACGGTGTTTTAAATTTTGAAAAATATGTGTAAGTTGTAGGAAATGGGCATGGTGTCCACATGACTCAGATACTTCAGGGCTGATGCGAAGTCCATCAGTGGCAGAAGGTAATGGCAGGTTTTTAATGGACTGTAATGTTACCAGCAGTATATTTTTTCTTCTTTTTATTGCTTTGTTGCCGTCAGACTGTCCTTGACTAAGGCAACGAGCTTCTTACTAATAGCTGGTGTTCTTTAGGAGTCATCAAGTACTGTTTGGATTCACCTTGGTTCTTTCTTCCTATTTTTTTAAACTACTTACTGACTGCAAAACGAAAGGAATACGGTAGTTTTTCTTAAGCATTTTTGGTCGGGCATACTCTTGTCCATGGTTTATTCATTCCTTACTTGGTCTGAATTCCCAAGACAACAGTGAGAGTTAACTCTCAAAGAATGACTAATGGCAGTGTAAGATAGCTGAAAATGATAAGAAAATACTATTTTGGGCTTGACATAAGAGCTGTGAAATACTTATGACATTTCTGCTACGTCCAGCGCTCCTTCCTCTACTGCATTTTGCTCTGCCGGAGGACTGCTCTTGTGCTGAGATACCCCTGCCAGTTCAAGTTAACTTTCTTTCCTTCTCTCTTAGGTACTTGTACTGGGATGCCAGTACAGTCCTTGCCGTTGAAGTGGTTAGCCACATGAAGACTACTTAAATCGGTTATTTCCTTTTCTGCGTCAAAATAACATACACTAGTGATGCTGTATCCCTAAAAGTTTAACTCAAATACTTCAGTGTTTTAATAGTAATGCACAGATGAGGCCTGAAAGTCCTTTGGGACACAGACGTAACCTGCTCTTGTAAAGCATGCCCTCACTGCTTGAACTGAAGAGTAATGCTGCTTTACACCTGCACAGGTGCTGACCTATGCTCCTTTCTATCTTTCTTGTTGTGAATTTACCTCTTTAGAGACTTGCTATAACCCTCCGTGTAAGCTTTTAAATTAGGTTATACAGTTCCCAGAGGCCATACTACCTGCGTTCTGGAGGAGGCTATTCAGACGCACCTCTGCTTCTGCTGAGCTTTCTTTCCCTGGGCCCAGTGCGGAATTCGTTTGTTATTTATTCCTCTTACTTTTTTTTTTTTTTGTTTGGTCTCTTTGCATCAAGAGTGACTTATAAGATTCAAATGAATTATTAAAAATAAATTTTGTAATTTTGTGGGACTTGCAAGTATCCACAAATTTCAGTTGTGAATTTGGGTGAGAACTTTCTTGTTCGTTTAACATAGCCCCAGAGCATGTTCTTTAAAGCAATGCTTTTTTCCAATTTTCTCGTTTGCAGGTAACATTCATCCATGGAAGTACAGACTTCCGTATATCAAATTTAAGCCTCCCTGGCACTTGCTTTCTTTTCCTTAGTTACCTTTAGAACCAGGTCTCCATCCGTCACAATCAGACCATGGATCCACAGTGGTTAAAACCTTACTGGCTTACCTTCGATACGGGAGTCGCTCTTTAGCCTCTGTTCACCCAGGAGCGCTGCGACTGCGAGCGCTTGGCTGCCCTCGCAGCTGGGGCAGCACGGCTGTCCGTGCTGAGCTGTGCAATAACCTGAGATATGTAACTCTAAATACAAATCGTAATTTTAAAGCTATGGGGGGAAGAAACCTTATGTAACACGTAAGTAGAATGGCCTTTAGAGAAATTACATTTTAAATCTCTTTGGTGGCAAATAACGCTGGAACCGGTGTTCAGGCGTTTGAGCTGTGCGCTGTTCAGTGTGCACCAGGGACACCGAAGGTGAACTCGGCCTGGTTGCTCCCGGCTAATAAACGCTGACTTTTAACTTCAGCTGCAAAGGGTCACACCGTGACCTTGATCGTACCCAACATCGCTGTGTTTCCACGCACCGTGCAATTACTGGGATGTGAAAATGAACTCTCCAATGTATGTTGAGTTTTGGCATGCCCAGCATTTTACCTGACTCCTAAAAAGTCTTTTTATTTTTTTTAGCAATGGAAAACTATTTTCAGAACATTTATAATCAAAAAATAAAATTAAAGAGAATTAACACAGGAAGAAGTTATTCATTTCAGCAAAATGTAATTTGACAGGAGTTTAACAGGGAACAGGGTTTAGTTCCCTAAACCATAGGCATTGAAGTTTTTGTTCTGTTTACTTTTTTTCTTATGTGCTTTAAACCCGTACTGTGCCTATGGCAGCCAGGGTGTTGATAAAGCAGACCACAGAGATTTGCTTGCTTTAGTTCCAAGTAGTCCTCATAAAAGGGGTAACTTAGGTTATCGTTATCCTCTAAAATAGTAAATTACAATTTCATGCCAGAGTAGGATTGGGGAATTGGTAAAAAGCTTTTAGTGGAGATTTTGTTTACTTTCTATACTGGGAAGGGCTAGTACGTGTTAACGTCCTGCTTCAGAGTTCTCTGAATGGAGGTTTAGCACACACAAGTCAGATTGAACTTGATTAGGAGGGGTTGCCTCTCCTCCATTTTAAAGGAAAATGGGTTGTAGAGAAGTTGAATTTGTTGGTTCTCTATGGATAAACATTTATAGCAGTTTTTCTCATGAGGATGGCTTATTAGGGGAATGAAACAGGATAAATGGAAGTTTTCCCTCTTAGAGATGAAAACCAGTCTATCTGGGAGCCTTCCCAGTTGATTAAAATTATTGCCTTTGAGACATGGGTTTTTTAATAGCCTGGAGATGGGAGCTAGCCAGCCAGGTCAGCAGCATGAAGGCTCATGCCCTAGTAAAATGAAATTACTTCCTGTTATGACTTTCTTTCATCTGCATATTTCCCATTCTGTTACAGCAATCTAGTTAAGCCCAAAGCCTGGCTACATGTCGCACTTCGTGCTGCCAAATTCATCTGGGGAGGCGGGTTGAGAGGCAGGCAGAAGAAAAAGTAAAAGAGTAAGGTTTGCTGGCTGTCTTTACAATGGTAGGCAAAATGGAGAAGGCCACTGTATGCATGCTGGGGAGCTCCGGGCTCCTGCCCTTGCCGGAGATTTGAAGTCAAGGCTGCCCTTGATACCAGTAATATATATTGTCAAAGTCAGCAGCTGAGCAATGACTGGGGAGGTACGTTGTACTACTGAATTGTGCTCCTCACATTTTAAAACAGCAACCGTGTTCTTTGTTGGAATTTTGATTGATTGATTTTTTATTTTTTTTATAAACCCATAATTCCACACCACCTTTCCCTTGAGTATTATATAAAAATGAGGTGAAGGTTAGAAAATGTAAGTCAAGGACTGTTATTACCATTATGGAGGAATGAAGTAATGAGAAGCTGAAGAAAATAATGTCCAAGCATTTGATTGGAATAGATGGGCTTGTGAACGTACGCTGGGGTGGACAGAGTCCCCTTCCACAGCCCTGTTATGCACACGCAAGGCTTTGCAAGAGCAGACTCAGTCCTCTGGCCATACTCCAACAAACTGGGTGTGTGGATGCTCCCTCCGCCTCTCGTCTATTAGCTGTGCCATAAACAGGGCTGTGCTGGTGTCCTATGTGCCGCGTAAAAATCCTTTAGCTGCTTTATTGTTTCCAAATTGCTGTGTTTTACTTCAGTAGGAGCTGCAGATGACCACTGCCTCTAAGAATAGCAAATCAAAACTATATGTAATTCTGAAAGCAAAGCTTCCTGCCCTGGCCAGTTCAGTAGAAGTCTGCAGCGTTGATACGGGGCCAGGTTCTCAGCTGGTATAAATGAGCACGGCTCTACTTGAAGTCAAGGAGACTGCGTTAGTTTTCAGCAGCAACGGATCTGGCCAAACAAGCGCCCCCTCCCCTCTCCCTGCATGTATATGTCTGGCACACAACAACCCTGCTTTTTGTAACTCTGTGATCTAAATGACTTTTTTTTTTTTTCATGTGAAAGTTCCTAATTCAGCTAAATGACAAACAGTCAAATTTTTGCTTTACAATTCATTGATTTGCCCTGCTGTTCATAGAAAGGCATTTGCTGACAGTTTTTCTGGCGTCTCTTGTTAACTGCTCATATCTTTTAATTTTAGAGCAGAATATTTATGAAATGTTCCATTTGTTGCTAGTTTTTATATATGCTCCTATATAAAAACTATATATATAATAGTGTGCATATGTATTTATTTTTTCAATTGCCAAAAATCAATTCACAGAACAAACCCTAGATCTTCTATGGAACTTTTGATCCCTTCATTTATTATTTTTAATATATGCTGCAGTGCTTTGAGTTGTGACTTTCTTGTAAGTTGAGTAGCTCTCAGACTTTCAGAGGGGTTTACAGTACTGCAGTCTGCTGAATCAGTTTTTTAAAACACTCTTGAAATAAACTTAGTTAATGATAAATTAATATCAATTGAGAAAGAAAACTTTGTCCTATCTTGTATTTAAAGAAAATGTTTCCCTAGGTAGACCTGGAAGTGCTCCATAATCCCTATTCCATGCAAAGAAGGCAGGAAATCTTAAAAGGAGCAGTCTGTGCTCTGTACCACAAGTCTAATAACTTCTGACTAGGCACAGCATGTGGCAGAGTTCAGCTCATCAGAAAACAAACCAACAAATGCCATCAGTCGCTCAGTCCCATCAGGGGGAGATGCAGATGGACCTGAAGCCTGTGAGGGTAGGATGTGTCTCGCCTCACTTTGGCCATATAAAAGCTGTTTATGGCTCAAGTTAAAGGGTCCCACTGCAGCCACGGAGGAGGTGAGGTGACTCCAGCGAGCAATTCGCTGTGTCCAGTGGGGTCACCTGCACGGTGGTGGGGCAGCTCACCCCCAGGGGAACCGGTTTCTCTTTTTTTTTGGTTAGAGAGCAGTCCTAGATGACAAGTTCCGTAGATACCTGACTTTCAGAATGCTGAACTTTGGTGAAATAAATCCCCCTCCAGGTGAATTAAGTCGTACAAGTCTCAGGGACTTCTACTGCTACTTAAGAAAGTTTCTTCATTAGGTGCCACTGGAAGAATTCTATATCCAGCCTTGACGTTAGGGTGTTTAGAAATACTGCATTGGTATTGATTTTAGGTATCCTGCCTACTGCTATGAATGTGAAATGAAAAGACATTACGTGTTAGGTATGTGACTTGAAAATTGGTTCAATAACTTAGTACTGGGGCAATGTTTGGATACATCACACGAGGAACAAAACGCCTCCTAACAAAGAAAATAGAGAAATGCACGCCTTAGTGGGCACGTTATATAGGAGAGAAGTGCCTGTTGTTTACAGAGTTACATTCTTTGCAGTTTCAGGTCATATTCATAGTGCCGTAAGGCTTCTGTAAGAATACTCTTTAGCAGCTGTGTTGTTTCAAAGCATTTGCCTTAAGTGCAGTATCCTACCTCACTAAGTGAGAAAAGTACGAGTGTCTGATCATCTGTCCTTCAGCCAAAAAAACATTTCTAAGGAATAAAAGTGCATGTTCTGATAAAGGTTCAGAACACTGAACTCCTTGGCTTAATGCAAGTTCTGTGCTAGGGTAAAAAAAAGTTCACTATACAGAACAGCATCAAATGCCTATTATATTGTTCTTTGTTTCTCTGCCAACTGTGGATTTAAAATTGGAATAATTCAAAAAGCAGTGGGACATTATGACTCACTCAGTACCTCCTGGGCTTTTGACATTATCGTAAAGCCACATACACTTGAGTGCAAGGTTTAGTTAGTGGATTTCAATAACACAGTGAGCAGACTTTATTGAAACCACAGAGTACCTGATTAACTGTAAACAATGATTTATTTCTTCTGAACAGTCATGGTATTATAGCTCCAGTTACAGGTGTGGTATGCTGAGTGTCAATGCAAGTGATATTTTTCAAGGTTAAATGTACTCCGTCAGTCAAAATCAGGGAGATATTCTAATAATAGTGTTTAGCTTTATGTGGCTATTCTTTTAAATATTTGTGGAATTAGTGTAACTTTTAATTTATTTTTTTCTTTGAGTTCCTTCTGAAAATTTGCATTGGAAAACTTGGGGAACGGGTATTTCGTAGGAGAGGGATTCAGTAAGACAAGTTTTGGCCACAAGATGTCCACTGTAATTAATCTGGAGTCTGCATCTTCTTTTAAAAACTGCAGAGAGCGGAGCCCAACAGTGCATCTCCCACTGAAGATGAACGCTATTTATGTTGCCTAGTGTGCATAAGCTGAAAAGGGAAATATATTGTCTAATAAAATCTTCCAGGCTGGAAATTTAGAACACTTTGCATGAATCCACATGTATATTCCTTAGTCTCCACAGGAAAGCAAAGTCGTATTAAGTCATATGTCAGCTCAGTTGAATTACGGATGTTGAATTAAACATGTAGAACTTGGAGGTTCATCAACTTTGTAGTATTATTTGTTAGAAAATTACCTCCCCCCCCTCCCCCTCGTTTGGACTCACTTTTTATTCTCTCTCTTGTTTATTATCTCTTATATTTGAGTCAGTGGTTGCTGCGCTGACTAGTAGCTTTCATCTCTGTACTGCGAGCTGTTTCCATATGTGCAGGTGCTGTGGAATTTATTGTCTTTACATTGAAAAGTCGAGATCTAGTCAATATGGTTGTAGGTATTTAAATGAAAATATTCTTAAGGTAGAGTTAACGTATAAGATGTAGGATATTCTGATTTTGATGAAATAAACATTTAAGGATCACGCTGAAGGATGAAAATAAATATTTGAAAATCCAAAAATCTAAATTTCAACAAATCAGAAAACACGAAAATCCCAGATTCAGCTGTGAATTGCTTTTTATGTATCTGTACCTTGCAGAAGAAATCCATTTGTGTGGAAGTAAATTACTCAGAACCTAAAAGGCCCAAATGTACATCCTTGGACTTGTATACCTTGGGACTTAGTCCCTGCTTGTTATTTATTTGTAGGTATTTTAATGAACATTTCTGTTCAGGTTCACACACCACACAGGATTTGGAATTTATAATTTTTTACTCTGAGTTGACTTTTATGTGGTGGCAGATCTCACTGTGCTCAGAACGATGTGGTTCAGAGTTTGTCAGCAGATACAACGGGCTTCTTCAGTTGTCATTCTGCATGACTTTAACTAT
Source organism: Anser cygnoides (assembly GCF_040182565.1). Taxonomy (NCBI): domain Eukaryota; kingdom Metazoa; phylum Chordata; class Aves; order Anseriformes; family Anatidae; genus Anser; species Anser cygnoides. The sequence goes on from NC_089883.1 coordinate 3,722,628, forward strand.
AGCCAGTGCAGGCTTAAAACAAAGCAGGTAAATAGCCAGCCGGGTCTGAGACAGCAGACTCCTGGGAAGGGTAAGGTATTTGCAGTGAGGGAGATCACACTACAGCTGTGCTGGCTGCATCACTGCTGCATAGTCACCATCAGTGTCCTGGAGAGCCCGGCTTGCCCTGCTGCCGCTGCAGGGGTCAGGGATGTTGGTCTGCTGCAGCAACAGGGACCGGGTAAGCTGCTCGGCAGTCTGCACCACTGCTTTCCTACTGGCAGCAGGAGCAGAGAGCTTAGCTTTCAGGATTAATTAGTTTTAGTCTTCCCCAGGCAGCGGCAAAATTGAAATCCCCTTGTGCTGCTGAGAAACCTGAAGTCAGCGTTGTACCCGGCTGAACTCAGCTGGTCTGATCGTCTCCCACCCCCTGCACAGACCCAGCACCAAGAAGGAGCCTGAACTAATACAGGCTGTTCTGGCCTACTTCTGCCTGTGGTAAGGCGCAGCAGGCATGTATCATGCAATTGAAAAGTGACTGCAGTACTGGAAAGAACAGCATTAGAGCTGAATTTGAGTAGCCTCCTAATGCAAAGGAAAGGAAAACAGCTTTGTGATGAAATTTGCAAATGCTTACATAGTTGAAGTTGAGAATTTTAATAGATCCAGAGGAAAATTCACAGTGTCTGTAAACAATACACGAAATAATCCAGTACGTGTAATTTCTTTTGTTAACAAGAGATTCTAACCCTTGGAGATCTGAAGAAAAACGGGTTGAGGCAGGATTGCACGGGGCAGCCTTTCTCTCTGGCAAGCCAAATGGCCTGGGGGAGCCAGCCCCAGAAAAGGGGCCCTCAGCCCCCCCAGCCCTCCTCCTTCCTCCACGTGAGGGCATCTTCCAGGCTGCTCCCAGCACAGCTGCCTTTGGGCCGCTCGTGGTGGGCATCACAGAGGCTCGCTGAGGTCACAGTGGCCACCGCTGCCCCGCCTTTGCCCCGGGCCCTATAAAGCAGGCCCCCCTGCAGCTGGCCCGCCACTTGCTCAGCGACTCGGTCCTCTGAGAGCCAGCGCACGCGGCAGGAAGAAGGCTAGAGAAGGAGCAAGGCGAGCGGCAGCCCTCCTCGGTGTGAGGACAGCGAAGCGGTCTGAGGAAGCACCGAGAAGGATGGCAGCTAACGAGAGGAAGACGTGTCGTGGGCAGAGGGACGGCACCTCCGGCACAAAAGACACCAGTGCCCGGGGGACGTCTGGTGCCCGGCCCACAGACAGATATCAGCGATATCATTGGCACCGCAGCGATGCGGGGAGCAGGCCGGCCCCTCAGACATCCAGCAGCAGGGGGCCTGGGCCTAACCAGCGGTGCAGTGGTGGTGTGGAGCGAAGGCGGGAGCGTGAGGCGGAGAGCCGTGGGGAGCAGAGGCGTGCCTACCGGCCAGAATACAGCGTGGGACCCAGCCACGGCCGGAAAACAGACAGCGGCGTCGAATCCATGCCTGGAAATGAGCCGGACAGCGGCATGGGGCCTCAACGTGGCACTGGGCGACCCCCTGGTTCGGCACCGTGGCCAGAGAACATAGCTGCTGGGAGGCATCCCGTGTGGGCAGTCCCAGGCAAGGACTGGCTTGTCCTCCTGCCTGACACCGTGAAGCCCATGGAGGTGGATCCACAAGAAGAGGCGGAGGAGCCCATGGAAGTGGATCCACCTCGGCCACATCAGACCTGGGACTACCCCGGCAGGTCTTTGCTCTGTGCCATCAGAGCACACCAACGGCTTCTCAGCAGGGCCCGGTGAGCTCCCTACTCGTCGTCGCTCAGGCTCCATCGCAAGCATTAGCTTGGAGCCACCAAACACCCGGCAATAAAGAACTCTTGCCGATTCTCGGGGGTTGTGTGAGTGCTTCTTTCCCATCCGCCAGCCCTTGTGCGAGAGGTGGCAGCCCTTCTGCACAGAGCCTCGAGGAAGAGCACAAGGGAGGACTCAGCTCCCTTTGGGCTGCTGCGCTGGGCTGACAGGAGGAGTCCCCAGGGGCCACCATGCGCCTTTAACATTTGTTAAAATAGACCGAGGGGTGAAAGTAGTAGTGTGTGAGCGATTATAGGTGGCTAATTTCTTATATTAAGAGTGAGTTTCTGTATCTGAGTAATTGGTAATGACAGCCATGGAGAAGGCTGAGGTACTCAGCAACTTCTTTGCCTCCGTCTGCACTGGTAGACGGGCTTCCCACGTCTTTCATTTCCCTGAACCCACAGATGGAGGCTGGGGGATCAAAGTCCCACCCACTGTAAGTGAAGAGCACGTTCGAGACCACCTGATGAATCTAAACAGGTACAAGTCCGTGGGACCTGATGGCATGCATCCCAGGGTCCTGAGGGAACTGGCTGATGGAGTTGCCAAGCCTCTCTCCATCATAGCTGAAAAGTCCTGGCAGTCGGGCGATGTCCGTGGTGAGTGGAAAAATGGAAACGTCATGCCCCTACTCTTCAACAATTAAAACAAAGAGTTGGACAAAGAGCACTACTCTTCAACAGTTAAAACAATTAGGACGCATTCCTTCTCAGAAAGAGCGGTCAGGCATTAGGACAGGTTGCCCAGGGAAGTGGTGGAGTCACCGTCCCTGGGGGCGTTCAAGGAAAGGCTGGATGTGGTGCTTGGGGACATGGCTTAGTGGGTGACATTGGTGGTAGGGGAATGGTTGGACCAGATGATTTTGAAGGTTTTTTCCAACCTTAATTTTTCTATGATTCTATGATCCTCTCTTCTGTTTAGCTGAAAGAGGAGATGCACAAACATCCCCCCACCACCGTACTCCCAAACTGACACCATGAATATGTAAAGCAAAGACTAGGCTACTACTTTCATAATGCCAGATGAAGTTATTGCATGTCTCAGAAAGTGTGTGCTTTTGTCAACGAGAAGCTGGATTGGAAGCTGAATGATGAAACAAACGTAGTAATCAAACTTCCCTGCAGAAACCTCTTCTGCTCAGGTCTGAATTTCCCTTGAAAGGGTGAAGGTCAGCCAGATTCTTTTTCTCTACGATGCCTCAGTGGGTATTTCTGTTTTGGAGCATGTCATTACAGTAACAGCTTACATTTTGAGATCTCAACTTGACAATCGGCACTGTGCCACATTGAGCTAACAATACGTTTTGCTAGCAAGTGCCCTTCCCCTTCTGAGTATGTAGAAGGCATGTTGCTAACGCTTCCTCAGTGTTTATAGGATCAATCTACGTTGCTACAATATATTTTTGCCTGTTTTTTAATACTGTTTGGCACTGCCTTTCCCTCTGCTCTTGCACTTTCCACTTTAACTACCGAGTAGCAGATAAAAAGCTATGGCTGTGCTGCTACCGCAGCATCCCTACGGATAACGGTGCCACGTGCCCCAGTGAAGTGGAGCAGGAGAAGAAGGGCAGTGTCTGCCCAGTCCATTTCTCCACCAGTGAGTGTCAGGATGAGATGTTACCACCAGCACGCAGGAACAGGAAACTAGCACTTGTCTGCCTTCCAGCACAGCCACGTCTTTCTCCCAGTGTTCGCATCAGCTGAAGTAGAAAGAGTGCAGCCCAAAGGCTTGTCAAGAGGGAAGTGATTTCTGAGTGCTTTATTGAGACACACTTGCCCAGTTAGGAGAAATGTGCTGTTAGTTTAGATGGATATTTGACCAATGTTTGTCTGCTTACAGGAGGCTGGGAAGTGGCCTCTGAAGTTTGCTTCTCGTAATTTCAAGAAGTCTTTTTCCTTGATGAAGTCTCTCGGAAGGTCTTTGTTCATGTAATAAGATGCAGCACTAATCACTTGAATGATAAAAATTCGAACAGTAGTGAAATGCAAGAAGCCAAAACTACCTTAACATATACGGTTCATTTAACTAAAAGAGGCAGACTGAGCAGCAGGTGGAAGGGTTAAACAAAAGGAAAAAAGATTATAAAAGTTTGCGGCTTTGGCTTCACTACAAATGGCTCTCTTGCAGACTTTATAGCATTAGTGTTGCTTCTCATAAACCCTGAAACCATTCATCCATTTAGAAAGATTAAATTGGTTAGTCATCCAGAACATAAAATATACACATCTCCATTTTGTCTGTTACCCCCAAACTGTCTCAAGTATAATAAATTCAGCTGATGCCATTAAACCAAAGCGTTGAGTATTAATGATGGCCTCAGTTGCATTTACAGTTTGCCAGTTCTTGCGTTTCTGATAGTATATTCATCTGTTGTTGCTCAGGGACAGTAAGCAGAGAGTCTTTGAGTTGGAAAACACAACTATAACTTATGATGTGAGAATGTCAGAGAAAACATCTTGATACTGAAGAAGGGAAAAATCCTAGAAATGCTATATATATTGCCATCCTTGGAACGTGAAAGTTATCAGAGACAAAAACTTCATTTTTTATTTCTTAATATGCTTATAATTGTATATTAAACAGTTGCAAAGTGAGGTTTATTTGGTTTTCCAGTTACAGATGAAACTGTAGCTATTCAAAGTTCTGTTGTAACTTCTGTTGCATTCCTGTCACTTAAAAAAGCTAGAAAAAACAGCCAGACTCTTCTACAGCAATGATTTTTAGAGGCACTCAGTCTTGAAGTAGGTTCATGATTAAACAGATAGTAAAAACTTAGATTTGATTTAGCAGCATTTCTTCTTGATCCGTATCAGGATTCAGAAGTAGCACTCTTTCCAAGATAAAAGCAAATTTGCTCTATAATGATTGTTACAGCCTACAAAGAAATGTAACTTCTGCTTCTTCAAAATATGTAAGATGTTATCTCAAATACAAGGATTTCCAGTGTGCTGGAAGGTAACGCAAGTTTTTCGATTACTACACATAGTGCCTTTTATCAGACCATCTAATTTTGCAACATTAAAACTGGGAAGCGAATCCTGTCCGAGCTTCCCCTTCCATGCTGGAACTGCCAGCTTGTTCCTGTAGAAAACAGGAGCTGATGTCATTATCAGCAGCCATTCAAAGGAACGCAGATTGCCAGCTATTGTCAAGCATATGCTTGAGGACCATCAACGTCTGAGGTCCACCAACAAGGCGCTCAAAATGAAATATGTGCTCATGAATGTCACTGACTCCAAGGCCATTCACAAGGAGCACAACAGCTCTCCTCCCCCGTCCTTCTCCATGTTTTCAGCCTCACTGCTCAAGTAGATGAGTACTTTCCGTGGGTGCAGCAGATCCTACATCACAGGCTGTATTGTGGTTTGATTTTGCACTTTTTTCAGAAACATTTCTGGTGGCAAAAATGTAACACCTACTCCTCTTCCCCCGTCCCTGCCCAAGCATTTGTCTTTAACTGCAAATACAAATTACAAAACCACCAGGAGCAACAGAGGTGATCTGAAAGATGCAGAACCTCATAAATCGTGTGGGAAAGGCTGTCTTTCCTTTTCTCTAACTGATGGCATGCCAAGTTTATTTTACAGTATTTACAATAAGATTTGCTTGTTTTGATACCCTTTGTACATTGTTAGGGAAAAAGCAAAAGAAAAGCTCCAGGAGGTTTATATTTTCTGATGAGACAGAGTTTAATCTTTAATTTTCTTTCTAGTCCTATATGTTGTACTAGAAATGTAATATATAAAGGGATATGAGATTGCAATTGGATGAGTTAGTACTGAGCTGTCCTTTAATTTATCTGCATGAATTTTGTGCTTAAGAAAGACCCCCAGACCAGCAGGCTAAGAGCTGCTGGTTCATTCAGAGAGCAGACACAGGACGAGCAGGAACAACACTGGTTTCTCCTTTCTGCATCTCATCCGTGACCTTGGCACATTGCTCCAGGCGCCAGAAGAGCATGCTGCCTGTGCCTGTTTAGTTGAGGTCCAGGCAGCCGACATGGAAAACAAATTTATCCATGAAGGAATGGTCCCCGGTGCGGCTGTACAGGCAGCCTGCAGATTGTCTGCACGAGGGCTGACGTACCTGTCAGATCCAGCACACGGCTCTGGGGCGGCTTGCCCTGCTATGAAGAAAAGCCTCCTGTCCCTCAGCAGACGGCCCTGAAGGCCAAGCACCCTCGTGTTACAAAAAGACACCACGATAGCTGCAGTCCTCAACGTGTGAATGTTGATACCACCAACAGCTGGTTGTGAAACTTTGTGAGTTCCCATTAATACGCTGGATGCTCTGGTGCTAATAAATTGTCAGCCAAGGTGTGAGGGGCCAGGTTTTGATCCCCAGTTCCACAGAAACTGATGACGTTAAGTGAGAGGTTATCTATTAAATAATGAGATACTGGAGAGGGAATGACTATTGCCCATCTCTTATAGTACAAAAACTAGAGAGCTTCTTGTGAGTCTGTGAGGTGCTAAGCCCCAAATCAACAAGATGATGCTGTGTGTCTCTTTTGCCCTGGAGCGTTGTGCACATTAAAACACCGCATTGTATTCAGGATAGGCTAGCTGAGATGTTTGAGTTTTAATGCCAAAGCCTTGATTGAAGCAAAGTCCTGAGCACATTGTAGGGTCTCATGTTATGGTAGGAAGTGAGAAATAAAAGGGAGGAATGGTACATTTTCTGTACCATGCCAAACAGCACACATTTATCTTCTCTCTCCCTAAGGTTTGCTGTGCAATACCTGGGTAGACACAATGTCTTTTCTCCGTGTTGTGGAAACATTGCTCAGAAAGTGCCATGTTTGATTGTTTGGGGAGGAACTATGATTGTCAAATGTTAGAAGCTGTTCCTATAGAGGTGGGAAGGGATTTTCTCACGGGCAGACATCTTTGGATCCCCCTTTCATCCCTGCCAATGAAGCAACCATTCCCTCCTCCCTGGCAATTCCCTTAGCAGGATGATGTATCCGAGATGTATACCATAGATGTATAGAGATGTAGCCTTCTCTTTGCAAATGTTGATGTGATTTATACAACTTTGGGCAAGAAATAGTATTTTGGAGTTGGTACATCTCTCTGAGTGATGTTAATATGGGGACATGCTAGCAAAATCAGTCACTGTTTGGTTTATACCTGTCTCAGTGACTGTGTCTGAGTGAACGTATTCATCATATTTAGCTTTTGTACAATATTCTTTTAATCTTCCCTGCACTTTGCAATTGTTAATTAATCCCACAGCACCCAGAGATTACTATTAATGCTTTCCAAGGGAAAGCAGAAACAAGCAAGAAGAGGTCAAATGACTGGGCCAGGGTCGTGGATGCAATTTTGTCTAAAGAACATCAGGTTCTGCAAGATTAAAGTGTTGTTAACTGGCCTGTCCTTGGATGTCAGCCCCCATCTTCTTGGGAGGTGGTTTGGGGGGGCAGTTCTGATAGTCTCGTGTTCAGAGCTCCCCTTTCATTTGCTTCCTTTCGCACACTGTTTCCTGCGGGAAACGGAGGACAGAGTTTTGTCTTCAGAGGACAATGGGGAATTTCCAAGGAGGCAGAATGTCTCATTATCTGAAACTTTTATGTACCATCTTTTCATCTTGCAATTACAAATGAAAGCACCTGACTAATTAACTGGCTGTTTCTTCAAAGTCATTGTAAAGATCCGGATACCCAGTTCACGTTAAAAATAAATAACTTGCTCGTCTGGCACCCATAGCCCAGACGAGGTCTGCACTGCGCTGATAACAGCAATCTGGTAACTTACCTGACAGTAAGTGCTGCAAGTATAGAATGTGCTCACGGTGCTTTGTTCTCCACAGGACTTGAAAGACGACCGGAGCGATGAAGAAGAAGAAGATTCTGTTACGGATAATGAAGAGGAGTACACAAAGAATGGCAATAAGAACGGCTGTGGGTCAAGCAAACATCTCCTAAACAGCAGTCACCAGTAGCCCCCTCCCGTCCCACCTCCTGCAGTGATTTCCACTCTGTTTTTAACCCAACCTACAGGATAGAACTTAAGTCAAAAGGCTTATGAGAGACTGTGATTGATTTATTGTTGGCTACTGGACCTGGAAAAAAGCCCAGCTTACAGGAGAGGCAAAAATTGCATAACATGACAAAATGTGTTAATGGCCCACTTTCTGAATAGTTGCTTAATGTTCGAAAAGGTGTTTGGGCACACTGACTGCGCCACTTACAGGGCTTAACAAGGTGAAAGTGTCAGGTCATTTAGTGTTGATTCTAACATGGCTTTTCGATCTGATATAAGACATATTTCACCAAGCAGTTTCATTCATAGGTGTTTCATGGTAGGTAGGTAGCGTGAACTCCATTAGGAAACAAAATTACTCAATATGGCAAAAATTGACAGTGGTGTACAACGACTAGCATTGTAGTCTCTACTCTTTGATTTAAAACCTCATCAAAATGGCTATTTTTTGCAAGTTAGATCTCATGTTCTGGAGGCCAGTGGAAGCTAACGTGGAGGAAGTCGAGCTATTTGCTTCTGAAGAGCTTGCTTCACAGCAGTAGTATGGTTTACATCCAAAGTATGCTTGCTGTATGATAGACAGTTCAAATACCGTGTTTGGAGATTTACCAGTCAAGAGATTTACCAGTTTTGAGATTTACCAGTCAAGAAAATCACAAGAATCAGCCACAATTCTCCCCTGAGCTCCAGGTTTCAAAAATGTCTTTAATCTCAGTCATTTTGGCTGTAGGCCCGCTGTTAGAACAGAAGGTGCAGTGCGGAGGGAAAATAGTGAATTAAAATTGGGTCCTCTCACAGGTTCTTTTGTGCTTCTTATTTGCCTTTAACACTGCTGAACCTCCTGGATCCTGACACATCTACAGCCCAGAAGATTAAGAATGAAAGAGCAGAGATGGAAATACAGGTTCTGATATCAAATGAACACACAGCACTTTCTGAAAACAGTGAATGACATCAGCTAGAGCCAAATGTGGATGTGAGCATGGGGCTGAGACCACACAGCAGTGTTAGGGCCGTAAGAAGTGGAAGAACCTCCTCTTACCAAACGTGCTTCATGAGCTGGCACCTTTGTTCTAATCCTAGTGTAGCAGCGTTTTTAGTCCTGGCACTTTCCAAGGAGAGCCTGGATCTTTTAAACAGCGCAGTGCCCATCTCAGGTCCAGATGCGTTTATCTCCCAAGGTCCTAAATGATTTGTCATAAGTTTTACAGGTTGGAAGCTCTCCGTGTGGTTCTGTGGTAGCTGAGATCATCTGGTGAACTAAATCCAGCAGCTTGATAAAGACCAGGGGGACCACTGCTAAAACATCCTCGGTGCAGAGCTGTTGGTTCGGAAAGACTCTTTTCCCCTTAAGGCTGCTCAGGCAGGAACTCGGTGACCTTCAGGAAGCACTATATGGCTGACTTTTTTTCTCAAGATTTCCTTGGCAAAGCAGGATGTAATTCAGCAACCAAAGCATTTGAAAGAATGGGAAGTGTTTGGGACCTCAGATATGAAGAAAAAAGTGTTTTCTGCACAGTTACAAAAAGTGTAGGAGTACTTTGTAAGGGAGGCTAGCGGCATTAAAATATCTACGTCCGGTCTCTCCAGCTGTTGATCTAGGCTGTGTTTAATTTTTTACTTCCATTGTGGACCATGTAATACCCCAGATCTTTGCGTTTACCACAAAGACAATTACACCGAGAGGAGTACGGTGTGCGCTTCTGAGAAGGCTGGGAACTGTGCAGTGGCAGGAGGGGAGTCCTGTGCCAGTGCTTGTAGTTAAGTGGTGCTGCTCGTGCTGAGCAGGCAGAATTCCCTCCATAGTTGTTGCGTGTTTCCATATACAGCTGTAGAGGATACCTTAAATACTGCAGTGTGGATTTATTGGAAGTGTAAGTACTTATTACATCATCTAAAGCAAGTGGTAAGTTTGGCAGGGTCACAGCTGCTTATCGGGCCCTGTTTATTGCATACATGAAAAGAACTGCCTTTCCCTGAGAAAATGTAGAACCATCATGGAGGCTTTACGCTCCCTTTAAAAGCAGTGGAGACAAGAACGCTTTCTACAAGACCTAGCGGGATTTGGGGAGATGGCCAGGGTATTATCATTTGATTTTGATGCCAGTAAGTTTTTTTGCTGTGAATAGGAAAGGAATTCATGAAAGGAAACATGAAGAATGACGCTGTCACAGGAGCAAGCCTCTGAACAACTACTGAGTTTTAAGCTGGAATTTACAGTCTCATTGAGGCCAAATCCTGCCCTTCCTGCTTGGACAAGTCTCCCGCTGAAGCCAATTATCTCTGCTGGAGTTTTGCCTAGGTAAAATTTTGGATTGCAGATATCCAACGTAATTACATGACCTGTTGTTTTAAATCATTGTGAAACTAGGGTCTTAAAGGAAGAGTAAAAGGCAGATAAATACCTTCAAACGTAAAATGTTGAGGCATGTATTGGGTTAGTACAGAAGAATATGGAAGGAAATGTCCTGAAGACGAAGATTATGACTAAGTTCAGTAAACAAGTAACTATGTGACATTGCAGTTAGGGGGTAGGGAAGGTAAGAAGGTCAAGGAAGGCCATTCCAGGGGGTTAATCTAGTGGCCAAGCAATGAGACCTAAAAATTCTCAACATAAACCATCAGGTACTGTTATGTAGGTACAGGGATAAACACACACAGCACAGAAAGAAGTGGGAACAGATTGTCACAGCTGGACTGGACACGTGTCCTGTGTTAACATCACATTTGTCATTCCCAAAGCTACGCACTTCATTTTCCACTACAAACTTACAGAAACTCAGGAACAAGAAGCTGAGGTTGTGGGGAACACAGCTCATGCTAAAGGAACTAACGCCACAGTGCTCTGAGGTTTTCAGTCTATTCAGTGCCTTTGACATTTTTTAAAAAATGATTAGTGTCTCAACGTGCAAGTGCAAAATGACTGGAGGTAGCGCATGTGAGCACAAGGTGACAGAGTAATGCATCATTTTCACCGTTTCACAAAGCGGGTCCTGCTTTAATGCTTTGACGCTGTGTACTTGATTTTGCTGTCACTTTGACCATGCCAAAATATTTATGATAGAATTATAGACTGAAAATGAAGTTCTAGCCCATTAGAAACAGCAGAAACTTCTGTTCCATGTAATTCCTCTGAATTTTGTTCAGATATTCCTGTCGGTGTTTACTCTGCCGCCTCTATGCCTGTTTACCATACAGATTTACCAATCTACTCTGGATTTGATTTGCAGATCTCCTTTACTCCACAGAACTCACTTTGTCAGTTTGTATCATTCCGTATAGTTATCTTTTTTTGTTCTTAATGCCACTGAATTTGTCCAGTCAGATATGCTACACACTATAAATAAAATCTTTTTTTAAAATAATGTCTGTGTAAGGATTTCCTTGGTTTCACTGCCGGGCAGTGTTCTCCTCTCTGCTTTCCATTCCCTCCCTGGAAGGAATGGTTGACAACTGGACAATCCATCCCCTTTTAAAGGGTAACAGCGAGTGCTGTTGTATGGGATTTCTGTCTTGGCAGGTCAGAGATTAAGAACAAGTTTGCAGGATGCACAGCAAGTCAAACTTCGCCACCTCAGAGCAAACAGTGTAAGTGTGTTAACTCTTATAGCACAGCAAGAGACATTTGCCAAATGATGTTTTAATTACAGGTAAATTTGAGGAAAAAAACTTTTTTTTTCCTGGACAATTCATTGATGGAGAGAAAGCAAATTTAATGTCTGTATCACCCATCATTTGGATTATTCAAGATTTATGCTTTCACTGAAGTACTCAGAAGTGATCCTGTGTACATTAGGAGTTACTCTAAAATGCCAACGTGTTTTTGTGTTGTTACTCACGTTTTTTGTTGTGCATAATAAAAATGATTTTGAAGTTGTGTATTGAGAAGTACTAGATTAACATGCAAATGCAGAGATAATCAGAGATGATTCTTTTTTTTTTCTTTTTTCCCCCAGGAGTGCTTATGTCCATGCACAGTGTGAGGTGCTACCACCGTTAGGCTGTGGGATTACAACCTAAATGCATGGTCGTAAGCACAATTAGATAGCTCAGGCATGGAACTTAAGCTGATAAAACAGGAAAGATCTACTGAAAGTGAGGGACCTATGATGATTTGTATCAGCTGAAAAGCTGTTCCATATTTCTTACTCTTTCCATTTCTGCCCACCTAGTTGGGAAGAGCACAGGAGTTCTGACTTCTCTTCCCAGGCCTCTGTTTCCAGACAAATGTGAGGGAAGGTGTTTAAACGCAAATAATGAACTGCAGCAAAATACTTTGGTTTTATTATTATCCAAATTCGTTTTTTAAGCTTATGAGTAAGAATAGATAGAAAACAAATCGAACAGGGATCTGTGAGTTTTGGCTACAAGCAACTTGCAAACTGTGAAGAAAAATAATAATAAAATAAAATCTTGCTGATTTAGAAAGAAAAACACCATCTCCACAGGCACTTCCCCCAGCTGTGGGTTAGAAGAACAAGAGATAATCAGCGGGCAGAAATGAAAGTCCATGCTGAGAATCAGAACACAGCCCGGTTGTAAAAAAGCCGAAGAGAGTTGGTGTGATGGCTGTTGGCTGCCCAGGAGCTGGGAGCCTTCGATGTGGAGCAGCAAATGAGCCAAGAATGCATCTCTGAGCTGATTCCATTGGTCATGTTCAAAATCACTGAAAGTGTCTGTGCTCATTTTCCAGTAAGTTTTATGGGCTCCCTCCTGCTCTATCTGTTCTATGTGGAGCCAGGCTTTTGTTTCCTGCCCAGAGGGTTCCAGCTTTGGCTGCCTGAGGTGAGGACCTAGCGTTCAGAAAGATAAACACCTCTGACTTGCTGAAGGCCGCACGGGACATCTGTATTCCCACCGAGAGTGTAATTTCTGCTCATGAATTACAAAATCTACCTGATGCCCGTGCTGTAGAGGACAGAGAGTAACCAATGTGTGTCAGACAGCAAAGGGGCACGCGAGTGACTGGCACCATAGATGGAGCTGACCTTTCCGTCACAAATAAGGAGAAGAAAAGTCAGCAGAGGCTTTGGCCAGCTCATCGCACAGGCTTCTCCTGTGGTAGGTATGAAAAAGTCATTTAAAGGCGGCTTTCTCCAGCTCTTTAGGGGGAGCATTTTCTCACTCTGTCTCCGCATTTCTGCACAATGCTACTTGTGGTTTACAGGAGTTAACATAAGCAGAACATAAGCAGCAGAAAGAAGGTGAAAGCCCTGATGTCAATCCCTTGTCAAAGAATGGGAGTCAAGGAAACGGAGGTGATCAAAGCAATGTAATGTTCGCCATGGCTGAGCACAGAGGCTCTGGGAGTTTATATAACTGAAGTAGCCCCTGTAGGATTATTTGAAGTTTCTAGCTTAATAGAAGACAAGGCTGAAGACACAGGTCTAAGCTTCAACATATGATTCTGCAAATACAAAGTCATAACAATCCATGTAGGATAATGTTGTTGATGTTCCAATAGTCTGAAGATTTATGAAAATATCTTCTATTTATTCAGCTGGAAAGAGCCCTGTTCTTCTGGAGTTTTGTTACCCCATAAAGCATTCAGAGGAGACCCCATAATCATTTCAAAGTCAGAAACATTAAGTGGAATAACAAGTATAAACCCTATCCACAGTGACTTTGAAGTGCAAGAAGCATGCCACTGTAGCCATAGAATATTGCTGTGCTTTGAGCTGGGGTGGGAAGAAACAGCTCCCAGGCAGTTGTTTCAGGTGCTGGAAAGTCCATATTTTTCCTAACACAAAAGAAGCTGGTTTAAAAAAAAAATAGTTAAAATTGCGCAGTGAAATAGATGATTAAATTCCCACTGAAGTTCACTGGAGCTTTTCCCACGATGCTGATGAGAACTGGATCCAGACTTCAAGTGACTGGATGAAGGGATAACGGCGGCATGGCACTGCCGTACAGAAATACCTGCATTCTCCAGCCATCAGGGGCACAATCCCAGCGTTTCCCCCTCATGTAGCCCAGGGCAAAATCCTCCCCGGGAAGTAAGATCTCCTGTCTACATGCCACCCACCTAACACAGCTCTGCCTTTGTCTCTGCCCGAACGGCACGTATCTCCAGGCTGCACCAGTCAAAATCTCAGCAAAAGCTGCCATTGAAGGTAAACCTGTGACCCGAGGCCCAGGTTTCCAGGAAGAGGCAAACGATGAGCTGTGGTTATCACAATATCTTAGTGTGCAAGCGAGAGATGGCTGCTGAGCCTGAGGAGAAAAGGGAGCAGAGACAGACAAGACATAGAAACTGAAGCAAAAAGGTTGAAAAGAGTCACAAAGTGAAGCAGTAACAGGGAGAAAAAAAGCCCCAAGAGAAGGAGGAACAAGGCGGTAGTTCAGTAACGCTGCAGACCAGCCCTTTCCAAGCAGCCCAGGCCAGCTTTAGCTGCGATGAACTCTCTGTAGCCAGGAAAACTCCTTTTCCCCGAGCAGTAGCAGTTTCAGACTGAGCCCAGGCAATGAGTTACCACACAGCAGCAAAGGCAGCAGGATTTGGGAAACCTGGGCAGAAAGTCCGCCTGCTCTCACACTCCTTTAGAAAGTTCCTGGTATGGAAGTGAGGGTCCATGGGGGGGTTCAGCTTTTAGGGTGCTTTTCCTGACTGACCAGGACTCCTGTAGGGTCCTAGATGAACTCCCAGAAGAGTTCTGTGTTTGCTTTCTATAACGAAGAGCTGCTATAGAAGAAAGCTGCTAAAAGGCCTTTCTAGTGCTAATTTATACGGTCAAGTCACTTGGTTGTGTCACAGGCTACATGTAATGCACGAAAAGTTCCAGTATTTTAGAAGAAGAATCCATGGGAAGCAGGAGCAAAATCTTATCAGGTTGTGCTAAATCTTATCAGGCTGTGCAAATCCTACCTAGTTCCTTTGTTATTTCAAAGGAGGAATTATTCAGCAACCAAAGAATGTTTCACACATTTCCCTGTTGCAAGAGGCAGTGAGGTCAGACAGCAGTTGTGTGTTTGGAGCTTTTTTTCCCATTCGAACTTTTTGGATCTCACAAAGATGGCACTTGAGCAGAGAAAAGGACACTACAGGTATAGCCCCTTTGCCTGAAGGACTACCCTATAACCCATACTATGTTCCAGGACAAATACGGCTGCTCTGTCTCTTGTGGGCAATGATTTTTTTTTTTCTTTTAATTTCTTTTAACATTTAGGGACTGATCCAAAGCAAATGTCAGAGCTCAGCCATGCCTTGTGAGGTTAGCCCCATAGCCTGAGAGACGCAGAGTCCCCGCAGCCAGTCTGTGGCTGACTCCTTGTCCTGTGTCATGGAAGGGCCGCACTCCTTCCATTGCATGTCAGCGAGAGGAGGACTAATTCCTGCTCTCTAATGCACTGCAGAGCACAGGGAAACCTCCAGGTTTCTTCGGTTAACACATCAGAGCAGATTTTGCTTCCTGCCATGGGAATGGATGCCCCTCTGTGCTGCTGCATCCTAGAAGTGTAGGTGGAAGTGCAAAACACACAGCAAATGGCATGGTTGGTCGCCAGGGCATGGCAAACAGCACAGGGAACAGGAGAAAACGCCTCATATATGGGAAGTGAACACGCCTCGGGCCTTCCTCCTGGTTCCTAGCTCCCTTTGAAAAGCCCCGAGCAGCACTGCTGGTGTGTGCGTGCTGCAGGGGGGATGAGGAAGGAAAACTGTGTGAGTGCTCATGCCACTAAAAAGCGTGCAGTGGGTTACCTGGTTATTGCTGCAAGGGCCCACGAGGTGGCAATAGCAGGACACCGCTCCCTGCTCCGACACGGCTCCCATGGAACGTTTTTGTCCATCTTTTTGCCCTTAAAACAAATAAAAGATATTGTTAAAGATCGGGGTGCGAAAGCGGTTCTTGCAACTGGCAATTTCCCTTTGGTCAGCCTCACACCGCAAAACAAGTGGCTGGGGGGGGGGGGGGCGAAGAACATTAATCTTCTCTGGCTCTGCTTTACTGCTTGTACTTTTTTTTTATTTTTATCTTTATCGTTTATTTAAACCACGAATTTGTCAAGCCACAGAGTTTGCAGGTGCTAGTGATTGGAGCCCCAGTCTCACCTAGATCTCAAACACCTGCAATGGAAATAAGGACGATGAAACTCTCAGGTGATGAGGGTTACTCTGATGTCCCCCCTTAGGATTCTCTCTGCTCTGAGCATATAAAGGATCCACCCGAGAAAGGGAGCTCCTCTGGGAGGTGTTTGGTGTTTTGTATCTCTGCCAGCAATAAAGCAAAGCTCTAAGGGAAGAGGGGTTTGGGCCAGGTTCAGCGTGGGCGCGTATGAGGTAGGGATGGGTGGGATATCACCTCCCAAACACAAAAGGGGATGGAGGCTGAGGAGCTGTTGTGTACTGAATCCGTTCAATCCAAAAAGGCCGGAGCAATCCAAAGATTTGGGAATGCCAGGAAGCAGCTTTGTGTAAGAAAATCTGCCCAACGACAACCTCTACAAGGGCAGGAGGACGAATTACTTGGCTGCTGGCTGTGTGCTCGAGAAGACGAGGTATGTGGCAAGCTGCTGGGTGGACGGGGGCTGCGTCGCCCTGACAAGTGCGATGTACAGGGGCAGGGACTGAGCTATGGGGTTTGTGCTCCAAGAACCGTGCCCTAAAACACTTCCAAAACCACTGCAGCGTGCTGGCAGGAGGAACCACTGAAAAGCATTGCCTGTAGAAAGTTGTTCCAGAGTCTTAATGTAAATAAGCAGTGGTCACTGCCATGCCAGGTTGAAGCAGTCCCTAAGCAGTGTTAAATGCTGCACTGAAACTGGGATTTTTATAAATACAGAGCAGAGAGAAAAGATGAGTCGGACCAAAATCTAGATGTTTCACCCCAAGGACAGAGCATGTCTCAGGGCCTGGGTGCAGCACACTGCGTCTCTTCCCTCCCCACTGCTGTGGGGGTGGTTTTCCTCCACCACCAGGAGGAAGTTTTGGGCTTGGGCTCTGCGAGAGGTGTGCTGAGGAGCCCAGTGGCTCTGTAGCTGTACTAAGCCCTGGCTGAGATGACCCACCGAGCCAAGCAAACAGCTTGTGCGCGCCCACACTCCCCTCAAGTGTCAGCAGAAAAATGGGATCTGTTGGCATAAACAAGCTTCTTTAATCCCATTCAGCACAACCTTCGTGGTCAGACTGTGCTCAGCCATAGCTGCGTAGGGAGCTGTGAGCTGATTTGCTCTGATGGGAGCGAAGCATTTCCTGAAGCTCTCTCCGTGCACCGCTGTGCTCAAGCACCGCAGACCATGGATGGCAGCCTCCCGGGTTCCCATCTCCGGGTTTCTCTTTCAGAGCCAGGAGGTGGCTGGGTTTGCCTTCATCCCGGCAGGGGCAGGAGCTGAAGGTTGCCTGCCCGGTGCTTGCTGCAGGCAGGGGTTTGCCGGGGGCTGGTGCCCCGCTGCTGGCACGTTTTGCTCCATCCACAGCTCGCAGATGGTGCTGGGACCCTTCACGGCCAACAGGTTGCCCAACATGCATCCCCTCTCGTTCCTTGTGGGGGTCTGGCCCAGAACGCCAAAAAGGAGGCAGCTGTAATAGTCCTAGAGTGACGCTAATATTTTGCTTTTATGAACAAATACTTGCAACCGAGCCAAAGTCAATTGCCAGCTCTGCTGGGAGAGAGGATCTAGCATCAGAGAAGGATCTTGATTTTGTTCTTGGTTCGCTGTGTGACCTTGCAAATAATGACAGTGTTGGCCCCAAATGGACTGAGATGAGGTATTGGTGGCTGTTGTTGATTAAAGAGCAGGATGTGTTTCAGTCTGCAGAAGGATTGCTCCCTCCAGACCTCACACTGGCCCTCCATCTGCCTGGTTCTTCCCCAAGGGACTCCGAGCAGACTCTGCTGACACGGGCAGTTGGGTTTCCTTGCTGGCTGTGGATGAAAAGAGAGCTCTGGCTGGCACGGAAATGGTCCCAGCACATCACCCCCACCCTGCTCCCTCAGAATAAAGATGCTTCTGCTGTGTCAGGTCAGCTCGGGAGCCCAAAATGTGGGGCTTTTCCCGAGTAGGTAGGTGCTCCATGTGACCCCTAGGATGGGCAGCTATCAGATATATGCCAAGAGTTGGCCAAGCGTCCCAGTTTGTGTCTCCAGGCTGTGGAGCACGTGTTAAAGGCTGTGGGATGGCACGGTGGAGGCTGTCTGGCCACAACTGCCCCCAACTCCCTCCCTGCTGGTGCTGTTTGTCTTCCTGGGACAGTGCTGGGGAATCTGCTGACCCAACTGAGGGTGATGGGGAGGGAGCACGAAGGCTGAGTGCTCTGGAAGGGGGAACCGCAGAGGAGCCAAGTCTGGGGAGAGTGCTGGCAGAACTGTATTGTTGATTTTGATTTTAAAGCTCAGCTCCCGGCAGCTGGAGGCTTCAGTCTGTGGACTCTGCACCGCTTCTGACAGTGGCGTTACAGTGACGCTTGTGTGCAGCTCTGCACCCAAAATGGGAGCAACCAGGAAGGTTTGCACTAACTCAGGTAAAGGATTGGTCCAGTAGGGAAAGGGAACGCTGAATGCTGGCGCGTTGTTGGCCCTACCACTGCTCGTGGGTAAAAGGCAGAGGTTTTTTGGTTGATTTTGACTGAGAAGGGGTTTTCTACAAGTCCAGCCCGGGTTGTTAGTGGGGCTTGGCTTGGGACACGGTCCTTCCTCAGCTCTGTGCCACCGTGCAGTAGCACTTTGTGCCTGAAGGATGTCACCTTCTGCCTTGGTGCATCCCCACGGGCTCATGGCCCTGCAAGTGCTCCTGCAGCCCTGGTGGGCCGCAAAGTGGGGGGGAAAGTGCCTCGCTGGCTGGAGGAGAGCGGGCTCCTGTGCTGTGACCCACCTCGGAGCCTCAGCCGCGGTGCTTGGCGAGGGCCCCTGACCCCTGGTAATCCCTGCTCGTGGGGATATTGAGTTCTCTGTTTGCTTTGTGAGTGAAATTGGCCAAGACGCTGTGAAGGGAGGAGAGAGTGCTCTAGGGAGAGGTGTTAAAGAAATAGGAAAACATTATTAAGAGTGTTTTAGGTCAGCAGTTTCCCTTATTAGTACTCTCATGATGGAAAGAAGCCACTTTTAAGTCTGTGCAGTTGCACGAGGCCACCACGTACAGGCCCCTCACATCGACGCAGCTGGCTGCACCCAGCCCTCAGCATCACCTTTCTCTTCCAAGCCATGCACTGCATGCACTGCCTTCTTGCCTTACAGATCTCCTCCTCTGGCTTCTTGCCCCTGCTGCAAGGGCTATGCAGAGAATGAGGAGCCGTATGTGAAATATTCATTTTGAGGGGCAATCCTAGTCCAAGGCAGGTGTTGGATAGAAAAAGAAGTCTGAGAAGGAGAATGGGGACGCCAGCTGAAGGACAGCACCAGGAAAAGAAAGAAGTTGGCATCTGCGTGAAGGTCTCTGCTGTTGTCAGCTCCAGGCATTCAGTAAATCTCCCTCCACACACACACACACAAAAGAAATCACTTTTTGAGAAAGGATTGCTTTAAGCAATCCTATGGTTGGGAACGTCTTCCAGGCTTCTTGCAGCTCACGTTTCCCAGCCTGTCATGGGGTCAGACACGGAGTGACGGAGTTAAATGAGAAATAACAGTCTCATGACTGTGGGAGCCAAGGCTTGGAGAGGAACAACCCAAACAAACCATAAAATGGAACAAAAGAAAGTGCCAGCTATTCCCAGGTTCCTGATAACATCATCAGAGGTGGCAACACTGGACTTCATAAAAAGCCTCGCTGAACTTTAGGGTCAGGCTCAAACAACGACAGCTCTTTCCTTTGTCCATTTGTTCCTGCATGCCTGGGGAGTGACGTGTGGCTGATTATTATTGCCTGGGTGATGGCTATCTGTGCGCCGATCTCAGATACCAAACAGACCCTGGACTAGCCTTGTCTGTGTAAAAATCCCAGCATGGTCTGCGTGGAAGTGGTGGTACTGCTGTGTTTTCAACCTCTGCGTTGGAGGGTGCAGATCTTCCAGCGTCCTGCAGCTGTGCTGCCCAATTGGGAGCACGTTCTTTTGTTTTTCTTGGCTTTTCTCACCCACAGTGGCAGGTGGGCAATGTGTTTTTCCGCTCCTCACAGCGTTGTACTGTGATCCCTCTAATGTCTGCACCAAGGCAGCAAGATGCCCCAGGAAGCTTTGTGCAAGCAGTAGCACACTGGTGTGGGGATGTAGCTGGATCTCTGCTCTCACAGGGGCAGGTGTGAAGCGACCTGGGATTTCAGGAGTCCGTTCCTCCTGAAATCATTCAGTCCCAACCCCACAAGGATATTTTTCTTCTGTTCTCCATACTCTATAAAAATAGGATGCTTTCTCCCATTGCAGCTGAGTGAAACTGTGAGGCTCCCGGAGAGGGGTGGACAGGAGGTGTTTGGGGAGAAAATAGCCAGGGAAGGAGCTCAGGACTGGGCTGTCCATTTTCAACCGGACTTGACAGAAGAGTCCCAGAAGGAGTTTTTCTTGCACAAGTTCAGGAGAATTGATGCAGTTGGAAGGAGAGACATCACAAGAGCCTCTGCAGAGGGCTACCCGAGTGGTATTGCACACTGGAGAATCCACGTGAGGGAGCACACCCTCAAACATGCTCTGTCCAGGGAAGAAGCTTTAACCCAACCTCTGGCTGACTGAAAGACTGCTCTGGAGGAAACCCACTTTTACAGGAACCTATAGAACTGCCAGTATTTATTTGATTGATTGCTTTAAGTGACAAAAGAGCTTCCCTCAGTCCTCCGTTATCATTAAACCCTCTGGCTTACCCGGGGGCATTTACAAGGATAACGGCACTAGGGCAGGTGCAGCCTGCGGCAGGGAGGGGAATCGCCTCTGCCCCCAAGGCTGCAGCAAGGCGAGGAGCTGCACGGGGAGCAGGATGCCATCAGAGCGTGCTGGGCAGGAAAGCCTTGCCCACACAGGCACTGCCCGCTCAGGACCAGGACAGGAAGGGTTTGGAGAGGGGTGCTGGGGAGAAGAGGGGAGGCTGAGCGGTGGCCAAGTTAACCCTTCGCGTGCTGGCATTTTCCAGGCGGCGAGCCAAAGGACTGCTCGGGAAGATGTATATAACACATGTCTGCAGTCTCCAAAGGGTTATTAACTGCGCAATAATGGCCATGAAACTTGGCTTCCTTGATGTACATTTAAAATTGTAAAAAATAAAAAAATAAATATATATATATAGAAAACATTAGCTTCAGAAGGGGAGAGGGCTTGTTTCCTAGAAACTGTGGGGCTAAATCCACTCTGATGGTGAGGAGGACTCCCCCCTGCAAGGGCTGGGGACAGAGGAGAAATGTGGTCACTGCAGCAGGACCACAGCCCCCTCCTGCCACGTGCGTTATCCTTATCAATAACAATTTCAAGACATTTCTGAAAAGCCCACGGTGTTAAATTAATAAAGCTTGTGTCTCAGTGGAGCTTTGTGATTTGCTTTCAATAAAACCACTGCTGCTCCTAACACGGTTTCCTCTTTTATTGCGTGGGTACCTCCACAGGGCCTTCTCCTTTTTGCCTGGCTCCAGCCTTTGCCAAGAGTAGGGCCTACCTGTGCCACTGCCCCTGATGCAGGGTGTTGCAGCCTCTTGGGCCCCTGCCCAGAGCTCTCTGCACTCTGCACCTCTGTGATGCTCAGAAAGGACCAGCTCTACCCCAGCGTGGTCTGCGCTGGCCAGCCCTGCCACGGAGTGAGTCCTTCCATGCAGTAAGTTACAGACTTCTCTTTATTAGCGCCCTTTTTTTCCCCACACTATTAAATTTATTCTTTCTTTGTACTGTTACTTTGGCAGAGGACTTCGGAAGGTGGGAGAAAGGCTCTACTAAATACTCACGCAAATCTACGACCCCCAGTCAAACCCTTTTGTTTGAGGGAAGAGCCGAGGCACCAGCTTTGGTCCCTCAGCAAATGAAGACGGCTGGTGGTCTGGGTTTAAACACGACTGTGTGGGGCTCAGGCCAGATTTGGCAGCTCACAAATCAGATTCCTCTTGGCTGTAGGAGTGGAGGATTGCCATGGGTGGGAGAGCTGTGGGGAAGCTGCTGCCCAGAGCTGCTGTGCCAGCCTGGGCTCTGGCCTCGGAGGGAGGTGCTGAAGTCATTGGCTTGCTGCAGGTCAGGGGGGAAACTCAGTTTCTGAGGTTCTGTTTTAGCCATGTTATGCCACAATATTGACATATGGAAAGACAGTCCCAAATAGAGTTTTTGTCTTATTTGCATGGGTTCTGAACCAGTCCTTTGGCTTTGGTAACTTATTTCTTGTTAGAGCACAGAC
The DNA here is from genome assembly GCF_040182565.1 of Anser cygnoides. Classification (NCBI taxonomy): domain Eukaryota; kingdom Metazoa; phylum Chordata; class Aves; order Anseriformes; family Anatidae; genus Anser; species Anser cygnoides. Next base: position 3,744,671 of record NC_089883.1, read on the forward strand.
CAAGCCTGAAAAGAGATAGGAAAATGCAGAGCTTTTAAATCTCACCTGATCTCACATTGAGAAAGTGAATTTGCGACATGGGTCCTGGCTTTGCTCAGATTTTGTCTGCTGGGAACTGGTTGTGGATCCTCGGTTTCACTCTTGCTGCTGATGGCTGGTAATGTCCTCCCAGTGCCGCCACACTGGGGAGACAAGTTTCCTTGTGGTTCTTGGTGCCTGGGACTGCCACAATGCCTGGAAGAGAGAAAATGGGGTTAACCTGCCCATCACAGCATGCAGCCAAGTATCTGGTAACATGATTTATACGCTACAATCACTGCTCGTGCAAGGCAACACAAGAAATCCTGAACAGAACTGGAAAACAAAACCTTTTCCACAGAAATGGAAAAGGTAAAACTGACAAGCAAGGGGCTGTCAGTTCTGACTGCAGCAGCATTTCTCAGCCTGAAGTCTCCAGACCATCACCCTGTCTGAACAAGCAAAGGCATGATCTTGAATGTCCGAGGTCCTACCTGTTGCTCTCTGTAGCAGATGGGGCACCTGGTAGCAAAGGCTGGTATGTCTTTAAGGGGACAGCTGGGCACCAGCTTTAAGGTTGCGAGAGATTCATGCAAGTTGGGAAAAGAGGCAGGTCTGGCTCAAGGAAGAGGGAGGCCAAACCCGTGTGATGGCTTGTGCTTTGTTTCCTCTTTTTGTTTGTCTTGCTGCAGTCTGGTTTCACCCCCAGTGAAAGCAGGGGACCACGTTGGGTGAAATTTCTTGAGTGGAAATCTTCGCTGACGATACTGCTGAAATAATGCTAAATTGACGTTTCTGTGTTCTCCCCTCCATTCTGTGTTAACCTGGTTGTCTGCAAAGCTTCTTGCCAGCCTTTTTCTTAGTTTCAAACGGCCCTTTTCTTAGCACTACCCCAGCTGCCTGCCGTCGCAGGGATGAGCATCCAAATCTGGTTCCCTTTCCTTGCGTCTCAGAGCCATTACCCCTGTCAGTACAACTTTGGACAATCTTTGTCTAAGTGCTGCACTGAGATCTGCCAGAGTCATTCGCACTCTTTTATGGGTCTTCCTTTGAATTCTTCAACGATTTCAGTAAAAAAAAAAAAAAGAGTTGCAGATTTTTGCACGAGATTAAAATCCAAGACGCTGCTCTGCTTGGCCGCGGCAGTTTAAAGCTGCTAACACGTTGGGTCTTTACTGCTTTCTACGACCCAGCCATGCCGGCAGCACAGGACCTGATCCAGAGCCCACCAAACGCAACGGAAATCTTCCTCCTGTTGGAAATCCCCCTCCTGCTTTCCACAAATCCCCCTCCTGCTTTCCACAGCCCCCGGACCAGGCTGGCTTCTGACCTCTGTGAAGCTGAGGACACGCAGGGCTTGGCTGAACCGTCAGGTAGGATGGAGCTCTTGGGGCTGTTGGATCTTGGTGAGGATGGAAGCGGTTGTGCGTGGCGAGGATGTGTGTGTGCGAGGACGTGTGTGTCACACACCTGGAGCGGGGAGAGGAGAGGGAGGTGCTGGCTGGATCCCTCCTCATCCTCTCCCAAAGCGTCCTCTTGACCAGCACCAACAGCCTGTCCTGCCTGCTTCAAATCACTCTCTCTCTTCAACAATTTTAAAGACCAGTCTTTGTATCTCGAGATTTATGTGCTAGGTTTTTGCTTTTTTCAGCATAACGGGTGTTTTGGGGAGTATACAAGATTGTCTAACATCTTTGTGCACCCAGATATTCAATTTTTCTGGTCTTTTGACAAATGAAGAGGGGATCAAGCCTTGGGATGCTGCTGGTGGAGAAGGCTACAGAAAATGACGGAATGGCTGGATTTATCAAGAGGAACTCATCAAACTTCTCATCAAAGCTCATCAAACTTCTTTCAGCAGCAGCAAAAAGCCCTGTGGCGGAGCTCTGCGGCCGGCTGGGCTGTGCCAGTGGCTTCGTGCCCCTCAGCGGGCGCCCACCCCTGGAGCAGGGGCTGCTGAGGACCCCAGGACGGCCCCAAGATGGCCCCAAGATGGCGCCCCAGCCCCTGAGGGGCAGCGAAGGGCGCCCCCCGCCGGCCGCCCCCACCCACGTGCCACCTCCCCCCTCCCCGCCCACCTCCTTCGCGCGCAGCCAATAAGCGAGCGGCAGGCGGGGAGAGGAGGAAGGCTCAGCCAATGGGCGCGCGGGGCCGCGGGCGGGGGGCGTGGCCGGGCGCCCAGCACGCCGCGGCTGCCGGCGGCGCCCCGTACTGCTGCCGAGGGCGGGCAGCGCGCACACGGCTCCGCTCCGCGCCCCGCCGCTGCCGGAAAATGTTCGACGGCTGCCTCCTGCCCCTCGTCTTCCCCTGCCTGCTGCTGCTGGGCGGGACGGACGCCGCCACAGGTAGCGCTGCGTTCCCCCGGCGGTGCCGGCGGTGCCGGTCCGGACCGCAGCGCACGCTCCGGGGCCGTGGCCCCCGCTCCGGTGTTCGCCTGCCTGCCCTCTCGCCGCTGCCGCGGGGCTCCGTGCGGAAAGCTGCAGGCTGTCCTTGGCTGCGGCTCGCTCTGCTTTTCCCCTTCTCCCTGCAGCTTTTTATTGGGGCTGGTGAAATGCGATGCTCGCGGCTGCGCTCTCTTTATTTTTTATTTTATTTTTTTTAACAAGTAGCTTCAGCCTGTGCTTCGCTCCTCTCTTCCCTGCGCGGCTTTGCCTCTAACGTCCGTGTGCGCACGGAGAGAGAAATAAATCCCTTTTCCCCCGCTGGCTCCATTGTCTCCGCTGCCTGCTCGCAGCTTCCAGCGCACGGAGCGGCCGAGCTGCAACCCGAGCTCGGGGCTGGCCCGGCCCGGCACGACGGGGCGGCCCCGCCGGGGGGGGGGGGGGGGGGGGGTGACGGGGGAGACGGCACGGGACCGGCCCCGGGGGGGGAGGCTGCGAGCCCCGGTCCGCCCCGTCGGGCCCGGGCAGCGACCGGCGGGGCTGCGAGCGCCTGAGCCCTTCTCCCCTTCTCGCCTGCAGCTGGCGGCGCGGAGCTGGAAGTGGTGATCCCGGAGCGAGTGGCGCTGGAGAAGATCCACCTGCTGCCGCCCGCCGGCCGAGGGGATCGCGGCGGCGGCGGCCCCCGGCGCCGACGGGCGCTGCAGCGGGCGGCGGAGGCCCTGCTGCTGCTGCGCCTGCCCGCCGCCGGCACCGAGCTCTACGTGCAGCTCCGCCGCGACCTCCGCTTCCTCGCCCGGGACTTCGTGGTGGAGCATCGGCGCGGGGAAGGGCGGCAGGCGCCCGGCCCCCGGCGGCCCTCGGAGGAGCGGCTCTGCTTCTACACGGGACACGTGCTGAACCGCAGCGACTCCTTCGCCTCCCTCAGCACCTGCGCCGGGCTGGTACTGGCACCCCGCCCCGACGGGTCCCCCGCGTCCCCTCAGGCTCCCGGCGCTGTGGCGAGCTTCACCGCTGTCCCCAGCCGCAGGGGGTTCCTCTCAGCTCCCGGCTTCGTGCTAAGGGAGATGCCCCACGGAGGCAAAAAGAGGCTGTGGGGTCGTGCAAGCGCCTCAGCGCCTCACCTCAGTACTTCCCCTCAGTGCCTCCCCTCAGCATTTCACCTCAGTACTTCCCCTCAACGCCTCGCCTCAGCACCCCACCTCAGTGCCTTCCCTCAGTGCCTCTCCTTAGCACCTTTCCTCAGTGCCTCCCCTCAACATTTCCCCTCAGTGTTTCCCCTCAGCCCCCGTCCCGCACTGTCTCCAGAGTCCCCCCATGAGGGCTTTCTGTCAGCCCCCGGCTCTCCGCTGTGGGAGCTGCCCCCGTACCCCAATGTCTGAGGGGCCGAGGCTCACCCCCACAGCGGACACTCATCTGTGGGGCTTGGAGAGAGCCACTGGGGCCGGTGAGCGCTCCTCTTGTGGCGCTGCCCGCCATTTGGGTGGTTGGTGGGTTCTGCCTGCCCTGGTCCCCTCTCCAGCAGGTGTAGGGGACACCGCGGTACAGCCTGGGACAGCGGGCGCCTCAGCAGGGCGCCGCTCCTTCAGTCCGCCCCTTCCACCCGGTGTCGGTGTGTGAGGGCCTTGTGTGGGGACACCTGTGGCACCGAGGGGGAGCCCAGGACCAGCCCTTTCAGGGTGTTTTTCCCAGCCAGGTGTCTGGGTTTCTCTGCCTGAGGATGTAGTGTTTTCAGGTGGCCCCGCAGGGTCTGGGATCTGTGAGCGTCCTGGCGAGAAGAGGTGGTCTTAGGTGGGACGGCTTGTATTATTCTCAGTGGAGGTTTAGAAGTCAAGACAAGGGATAGCTTGTAATAATTGCTGGTAGCTTGAAAGTACTTCAGAAGGTCACTGGGGCGTTAAGTGTGACTCCCAGTTAGTAGCCCTGGGACGCGTGCCTAACTTCTTGGTGCAGAACTGTTGACGGATATTTCACCTTAAACTCCTTTGCAGTGTTAAACACTCCGTGTGTTCTGCACTTCGGGCTTTCCTGAACCATATGAGGGCGCTGTGCCTCAGGTTTAAAAAAAAAAACACCACAAAGTGGCTTCAAGATGCTGAGTATTTGAGTGGCACTGTAAACTGAGCTGTGTGCCACCGAGGGCTTGCTGAGTTTAAGGCTGATACCTGTTTCAAGCTTTAAATCGCTAACAGCTCTCTGCTTTTGTCACCAGGCTCGTTTCATTAGTCCCATTCATGAAGTGCTGGGCTTCCAATGCTACCAACTCTAGCAGAGCTAAAAAACACACAAGACAGAGAAGGAATGTTTTAAAAAAAGAAGAATGTAGTTGTAGGCACAGCATTAACTGCCTGAGATCAGGGAATGGAGGAGGGGGAGAGAGAAAGATTGGCGATGCTCCCAGTAGAAAAGTTGGAAAAGAAACAAGACTAGTTAGTCTTTGTTCATTACTCTGCAAATATGAGCCGCAATATTGCAGGATCTGTTTATGTCATGAATTCTAAGCAATGACTAAATTGACATAACTGAGCTAGCTGACGTAATTTGGGATCAAAAAGTGACTTCTGTCAAAGCTGCTGGTTTGTGGCACTTCAGGGGACCAAAATCAATACTGCCACATGTGTAAGTGGCAGTGCTGGTAAAGCTCTGCTCACGTTTGCCTGTGAATCTGGTCCTGGGAGTGCTGAGAGTGGTGTGGGCAGATGTGTTGAGAGAGATGTGTTTCTGCATGTCAGGAGACTCCTTTCCTGTTACGGGAATCCTTTCATTTACTTTTCATTCAGATAATCACCAGGAATGGGGAAAGGGCTCAAAGCAGAGGCACAATACATATGAGTGAGTGAGGCTTATAACACCTTCGTGAACTGAAAAAGAGAGAGCAGAAAACTAAGTGTCTTTAGGCTGAACCCAAACTTCAGATGAACCTCATACTAACTTTTGAAATGGGTTCACTAAGTTGACCCACGTCACCATGTAGACTGTATTCCGGCTAAATTGACCTTTTGGCTTCTTAATCCAATTTGTAAACATGAAACGTAGCAGATTTTAGCCTCCTTTCACAGTGTTTACTCAGCCTTTTGCAGTGGCTGCGCTAAATCCACGTACCTGCAGTGAAAGCTATGCGACTTAGTGGGAAGATGCTTCCAGGGATCAGAGGAATGAAGAGTTTGCCTCAGATTATCTAGGAATACCTTGAATCTAGAGTGGAACCGAAGTGAGGTGACTTTAGAGCCCAATTTGTTTGCCTTCTAGTTGGCAATTAAAATACCCAAACCATTGCTACAGCACACTTTGAATTTTCCAGTTGCTTCCTTAGGTATAGTTTGCAGCAGAAAGAATAGAGCTTTGCCCTCAGCAGCAGCACAGCTTCACAGGTGGGAAAACAGTCAAGGCTTGCGTGCTGGGCTGAAAGAAGGAGCTTGGTTGTGGAAACCTTGCCTCCTGTGTATCCTGTCGTTCGTGTCTTGAGCAATGCTAGCGCTGCAGTGGGATGTTTCCTGAAAAATTCACTGTGGGAGTGCTAATAGGGCTGGAAACGGATGCTCGAGGCATCTCAATGAGAAAAGCTGGTCGATCAGAGGTAATAATACTGGATCCTGATCTCCAGCTGGCTCAGACTTTGTTGTAATTGTATTCCTCAACCATGCCATAAATCACACAAAAAGTGATATAAAATGACCAGGGCAGGTGGAGTTCTAAGGAAAACAAAATCCCTGATGCAGTGGCATGAAAACTGAGCCAACACCAGACTGAGCAATTGCTTCCTGGTGGTTTTATCAGATTCCCAGCATGACATCTGAAGGTTACGTTTTGTTTTTTAAACTCTCCTTGCAGATGCTGCTCTTAACCACTGTCGTGTGTTGTAGTTTCCTGCTGCAGCTTGCAATTGCATCGAGAAGGGTGGCTTGTAGCTGTACCAGGCCGTGACGTGTTGAGGATGGTCTACCTAAGGTCCTGTCTACGTGGTTAAAGGTACCACTTGTGAGGACACTGCAACTTTCCCATCCTCCTTGACAACCTGGGAACTGCCGCGTAGATGAGAGTTACTGAGTTCCCAAAAAGCGCTACTGCCTTCAACTTGGCAGGACTGCGCCTCGTCTGGGGAATTCAGTTGTGCAAACACTTGGCTTCTGACCACACCGCAGGACTGAACTGACCTTTCCTGGTGCTGCAGGGACACGGGCAGGAGCACAGTGCTGCACCTCATTTGACCGATGCTACAAGACAGTGTGCAGCACAGGAAATCGCTGCTTTTTTGGGAAGTTCCTGCTATGTAAGGCCACGACGTGTGTTGTCTTGAGGTGAATTGTGTCGTGGCTTAAGGCCTCTGCTTCCAGCAGTCTGAGATCAGATTGTAGATGAATTATGTCTCTTTCCAGGGTGGAAATTCCAGTTTGCTTGAGACTTCTCAGAACTATTCCTCCACTGCTTTCAGGTGAAATTTCAGTTATGTTTTGCCTGTTGCTCTCCGTGTGCTGCCCTTACCCTCTCTAGCAAAGTTTGGCAGGGCAGCGTTACGTTTTGCAGCGCTTCTTTGGTTGAAGCGCAGGGTGCACAGTAGAGGAGGCCCTTTCAGCACGATCTATTTGTGCTGTGACTGCAGCGGTGCTTGTTTTGAGTCCTAGTGTGAATTATCTTGTCTTGCAGACCCAAGAGAGAGGAAATAGGCAGGGCCCTTTGGCTTCTGGGGAGGCTTCTTCCCCAGCTGCTTGCTGCAGAATGCTGCTTCAAGCTGTCTCTGAAATGAGGGATTCCCAAAGACTTTGATGTATTTCATTTGTTGTTTTTTTTTTTATACTTCTTGCTAGAGTCATTTGGACATGCTGAAGTGCAGTCTGTTGGACTGCGGTGTCAGTGCAGTACAGCTGGTATAGGCTGTTCTTATTTTTGTACCTAAAGTTTTGAAAAAGTTAAAGTTTTCAGAGGGCGATGGGTACATCCAAATGAGCGTTAGGTTTTGATTTAAACAGACTTCAGGTTCACGTCTAGGAGCCTTGTGTAGTCGTGTATGATCAACACAGAGAAGAAAAGGAGTTCTTTTCTTCCGAGCGTGTATGGTGACCTTTGGCAAACCTCATGCAGCTCCCAGTGGACACAGGTCCAACCTCTTCAAATATTTCTGAACAGTGACTCTTCATTTGCATCCCCTGCACCTCCCAGTTTGGTACCATCCACAGACTTCATGAGGGTGTAGATGCTGGTAAATTTTGGCAAGTGTGGGCAAAGAGAGATGACAGAGCATCCCTCTGGACCTTGTTGTGTCAGCCAGCTGTTTCCTTTTTTCAGGAAGGTTGGGCAGAGATTCTGTAAGTTTGGTGGAGGTGATAAGGCAAAATGGTTATTATTATAGGGTCGTGATTGTCATTTGGGTACTGAACAAGGTTAAATGCCAAACATGTATTTGCCGGTTAGCTGGAAGAAGAGGAAGATGGGCGCTTCGAGTGAGTGCCTCCCCGATGCTTTGTCCCGTTTCTTAGCTAGCCTAGGTTGGTGAATCGTCCCTTTGGTTGTGTTGGCCTTTCTTCATTGACTGTTGGGGAGATGATGCCTGTTTTGATGCGGGTGTCTGAAGCTTGGTGAACTCGATCCCTTTCCAGTGGTAACAAGTGCTTTGTGTGCGCAACAGGGCAGTGCTGCCCTTCAGGTGACTGCAAGAGCCTCTGCTGTGATGGAAAGCAGGGCAGTGCAGGCATGCTAGGATTATAAGATGATATGATTTCCCCTCAGGAAACCTTCAGCTCTGTCAAATCCTCTCGTCCAGGAGACGAGCTGTTTGGCATTCATCCATATCTGGTCCATAAGCTGCAAAGTTAAACCTCTTAAAATTGCTGTGCTGGGTTTCTTTGCGCTGGGATTTTCTTTCTCCTTCCACAGTGAACAAAAGGGAGTTTTCCTCGCTCGGCAGTCTCGGAGGCAGGGGCAGGTCGAGGTGGAGGTGCAGGCAGATACTCGTGGGTATGCCCAGCTCTCACCACCGAGTGTAAGCCTGAAATGATGCTGGAGCAAGGCCTGGCTTAAAGCTCTTGTTTTAAATTCGCTTGAATTGCACTTGTAAATAATAATTAACTTAAAGCCGAGGCATGGCTGATAAGGACAGGTCTGAAAGCCACATGAAGTTTATTAAATTCAATCCATGTTGTTTTTTCTTCTTCATTCTAGGTATTGACTTCATGTTAACTTTGAGGAAACGGTTAAATTCAGATTTACGTGTAACACTTGAGAAATTGAGAAGGGGATGGAATTTGTCAGATGATTATAACTATTTTCTGCGTGTTCATATGTTTGTAACTAATGAACACTTAAGAGAGAAAGAAAAATCTGTTCAAGATTCGGCTTTCCACAGATCTCATTCGAAGATGTTGTGAAAATCAAAAGGGCTGGAAAAACAGCGTAACTGCTGGAGGCTGTTAACATGGGGGAAGGCTCAGCCCCGCGTGCAGAGAACGCTGAAGACTTTGGGTTCCTGTCCTCAGTTAGCCCTCAAGCTGTCGCAGCTCCCCCAGCACTACCAGGGGACGGAGTAGTGGAGCCGGGCCGGTGTGGTTAAAAACGCCGAGTGCCAGCCCTAGCGGTCCCTTTGCTGCTGTTGTAATTTTGGTGGGATGGGGTGAGGACCTGCCTCCTTCCCTGCTGTCGTTTATTTAGCCTGGAAAAAGGCGCGGTGACCCCGGAGATGTGTAGAGGAAGGCTGAGCCAGGGGTAGCACGAGAGGAGATTGGAGAGGACGGCGATGTTTTCTTGCTCAGGTGACCAACGTGTGTATAAAACTCTAGATCACAAGAAGGCAAGAAGCGTGCGTGTGACCATTTTGGTGGTTTGGAGAACAAGATTCTCCAGCGGTTTTGCTAGCGAGCGGTGTTGAGCTGATTTTTAAATACAGGATAATATGGAAGAAGTAGCCACTGCTGAGCACTGTGGTCAGAGGGGCTGTAGTGGGCAGCGTACCTTAAAGTTTTAATTGACGTGCCGGTTTGGTTGCCTGCCTTCTGAGGCTGAAATTATTCCATCCTGTCCTGTTAGCGAAGCTGAGTGATTGTCAGCTATATGGTCCGGTCGTGCTAACTGTAAAATCCGGATTAGATTAATAATACAGATGACGATGAATTTAGAATCACAGAATCATTAAGGTTGGAAAAGCCCTCTGAGATCATCTGGTCCAACCGTCCCCCTGCCACCAATGTCACCCACTGAACCATGTCCCCAAGCACCAGGCCCAACCTTTCCTTGAACACCCCCAGGGACGGTGACTCCACCACCTCCCTGGGCAACCCGTCCCAATGCCTGACCGCTCTTTCTGAGAAGAAATGTCTCCTCATTTCCAACCTGAACCTCCCCTGGCACAACTTGAGGCCATTCCCTCTGGTCCTATCACTGGTTATCTGCGAGAAGAGGCTGGCCCCCAGCTCCCCACAGCTTCCTTTCAGGGAGTTGTAGAGAGCAATAAGGTAAGAGGGAGAATAAGGTCTCCCCTGAGAGAGTGAGCTGAACTTCTAAGCCCCTCTGAATTTTTGTGTTCTGATGACTCCTGTGTCTCAGGTGTTCCGGGATGGCCGGGCTGGGCAACAGCCGCCTGTTTTCCAGGACGCTGAGCAGCACTAGCATCCAGTGCAGTGCCTGGTCCTGCTCCTATGGGCTCTCAGGATGAGAGGGAATATGCCAGCTTTTGAGCTGTATCACCCCAGGCAGACGTGGATTAGCAACTCCAAAGCATTTTATTTAACTGGAATAATTTCCAGAGACATGGAAAGATAGCTCTGACAGTTACGTAGCCTTCTGTTTTACTTCTTTATCTTCAAACTCTAGCTTTTTGCAGTCCATGAAGATCGCATAGACTAGAGAAGAACTCGGAGCATTTGTCTAGTGCCGACGGCCAGTATCTCCTGCTGAGGTTAGCGCAGCGTAGCATGTGGTAGTTGGAGTAGTCTGGAGTTGACAGAGGCAATATGAGGAATGCATTTCATATGGAAAAAGCAAAATAATGACCAGAGTATTCGGGTTACTAGGTCAGAAATTTTCATCTGGGCCAACAGGTTTGAGGACTCTCTAGAACCCAACTGGCAAGGTTAGGGAAAATTGTAGCTCCCAAGGAATACTTTACAGGCCCAATCCTGCAAATCTTTCCTGCTTGAAACTCTAGTTGGCTTGTCAGATTAAACTTGAGATTGCTTCTTAACCTATTCCAGGGTGAAGACGCATGGCTCTTTCCCTCCGTAGGTTTCACAATTCCAAAGCAAATGTGAAACATAAGTCCTTTCCAATGGTTTAAATTATTTTCACACTTGATGCCAGAAAGTTGGGATAATGTCGGGTGGTGATGAAACTGACTTCTTCTTACATATTTTTGGCACCAACAAAAATGGTTGGCAGGGTTTCAGGAGCTCTGGTGTGGCTTTTAGTACCATGGCACCAGATTTACAACCCTTCTTCTAAATAATTAAAACCTATATTAAATAAGGGGGCTGGGGCTACCTCCCAGCTGGAAGATTGGAACAAGGAGGGGAAGTAGCGGAGAGCATCGTAAAGGAGGCTGGAAGAATAAGTCGCAGGAGTTTTCGGTGTCTCTGAAGCAACTCTGACAAAGCCCAACTTGTAACGTAAGTGAAGAGGAATTCCCTTTGGAAACTCCAGGGCAAAGTGGGTCTTGTAAACCGGTGTGTATTCTGAAGGGGCAAGAAAAAAAAACCTGTTTTTCTTTGTAAATGGGAGCCCTTCTGGGACATTTTAGGTAATCGGACCTCAAAAGAGGTCTCTCTTTTCTCTTTTGAGACACAGGACTAATTGTTATCAGCATGCTTTGCAGCCCTGGCAAATAGAAACACTGATTTCTTCAAGTGCACTTTGAAAAGTAGTGACCCTTTGCGAGAGATCCTGCTTTTCCCCTGAATGCTGTTCAGTTTGTACGGCTGTCAGAAGATGAGAGCTCTCATTTCTCTTAGCAGAAATTCCTCTTGCTGGAAATACTAGGCCAAAGGGATTTCCTGGGTGTACGTGAGGACTGAATTTGGCAGGGAGGTGTGGAAATGTACAATTTACAGTACGTATGTAATGTATATTATAAATCATATTAGTACAGTCAGCTGTTGAATATATAGAATTTGCATGTACGTGCAGAGCATTTCTTTGGATGGCTGCCTGGCTGGCACAGAGCTCAGTGACGGGTCAGGGGAGTCTAGTCTGCCTTTCTGTGTTTGGGATGGGTGTTACAGTCGGGCAACATACAGGAGCCCTTTGTAAGCCCCTTTACCTACCAGGTGTACCAGAGGCACAGTCTGGTGCCTCCTGGCAGGCCACGCGAAGCCCTCCTTTGCTAGCAGAAGTTGGATCAGACCTAGAGAGTTCTTCCAAGGGACTGCATTACAGAGGGCTGTATTTCAAGACTTTTCATTGCCATACAAATAACGTTGGATCAGTACAATGAAAAGGAAGTAAAAAAAAAAAAACACCCTCATTGTACATATTCACGTTTCTCCAGTGTGCTATAAGCTTGGCGTTGATTACTAAACCTAGAAGCTTTGTTAAGTTTTAAGGTGATATCTTTGCTTTTGCTCTCTTCCTTTGATGCCAGAAAAGGAGTGGGAAAGGCATAAAAGACCCTTGAAAACTATCGGTTAGAAGCAGAGGAGGGCTCTCCAGGGGCAGAAGCTGCCTTCCAAAGATGTTCTTGCCAGCCCTGGTGTAAGGTCTGGACCTGGTGCAAGAAAGGCAGGGTTTTAGTGCTCTGACCTGTAGCCTGTGCAGTCTACTGTTATTTAGACAAGGCCTTTGTCTTCCTCGTGTTACATATTCCAGGAATGGTGGAAAAGTTTGTCGCTGGGAAGGTAAAACAGTCCATTCCCAGCTTGACCCCCGAAACCCAACCCATGGCTTGCAGGGAGAGCAGTAATTTTATGTGGCCCCTACTGCCGTCAGTAAAAGCTGTTTGGTCCCCATACCAAAAAGTGTGGGTGGCTCTGCAAGTCGCGCTTAGGACTTCACTTCAACACTTAGTGTTGTCTGCAGGAATGACGTGTGTAGCTGGGTCTCCTGTTTGCAGGCAGCCTTGCTCTGCTGAGATACTAAATGCCATTTGATAACAGCGCAATTCTGGCTGTCAGTTAGAAAGGTGGTTATGAAAGCATTTCTTTAATAGGGTTTATTTTTTCTCGTGTGAGCTGAGCATCTCGTAAGGCGTACATATATATGCCTCCAGATAGAGCGGTGTTCTAGCTGCAGGGAGAGGAAGAACTCAAAGGCAAGGCGTTGACAAGAACCCCTCCTCCTCTTTTTTTTTTTTTTTTTGGACATGAATAATGCCTTGCATAATGATGTTTCTAAATAGTGCTCTGTAAAATAAAATACATATATATATGCATATGAGAAGCAGATGAAGATCTCTATTCTGTACTATGCAGATTGAACATGACCATACGCACTCTTCCTCATGCTGTAGATAATGATTGCAGGGAAATGGTCTCAGTTAGGACTGGGTTGATAAAAATGGTAAGGATACCAAACTGTCTGATACCCTTTTTTTCCTTTTTTTTTCTTTTGTGGACAGGTTGGCTATATTCAAATTGGATCAGAGCAAATGTTAATACAACCAGTGAATACATCAGAGACCTCATTTAGTGGAAAAGAACACTTCATCAGACATAGGCGCTCCACAAAACCAAGCCATCCCATGAAGTCGCACATTCCTGATGAGCACTGCAAGGTTGTAGCAGGTGAGCTTGAAGTGGCTCAAGAGAACAGCCATGAGTATGCAGTTATAATTGTAACTGTGGTCCTGCCAGATATGTCTGTATTTTGTAATTCAAGTGTTTGGGCAGCTGGAGGTGGTGAAAAATGGCATGTGCTAATGAATTCTTCTGCTACTTCAGGCAGAAAGAGCCACATCACAAGGACAGAAATAGTTAGGACACATGCTGTAACCTTCAGTTTGTGAGGAGATAAACTTTGACTTCTGCTTTAACCATGCAATGTGATTGCTGCTCAGGAAGGTATTCACAATGTTTTTTAGCAAAGACCCAAATTTTGAAACTGAGGTCAATTGCAAGAGGTTCTCTTGCCTCATTTGGAGCAAATGAGTTCTGTCCTTTCTAGAAATCCATCTGGGTGGGTTGCATACAGAGGGTATTTATTAGGAACTCTGCCAAATCTCTTCTTCAGGTTTCAGGGTGCCTTTATATTCTGTTTCTTTTATTCCTCTGTTGCCCTATTACCCCACCAATATTTCAGGTTCTGTCTTGTACTGGATGGTCTGCGTACCAAATAGAGGCAGCAGGTGAAGATGCCTATGTTGTCTTTTACATGGCTGTTAAAGAAACAAAACGGGAAGCAGGAATAGCAAGTGTAATGGGTACAGGACTGAGATTCACAAGTATGGGAACAGTACTTGGGAACAGAGTGATCAAGAGCAACCCCTGTTGTTAGACATACAGGGAAATGGCAGCACAAAAGGCTTCTTCATTGGCAAAAGTGGTCAAAGCAGAGGTCTGAAGGAACTGGCTGGAATAGGTAGCCATGAGCGTAAGAAAATTTGCATGTATACCTTAAGTTTTTGTATTTAACCAGGCCTGTGTACCACCAGAGATGACCTGTGCTCGCTCATTCACAAGGTTGCCTTCTAGCTGGTGTTGCTTGTTGGTAAGTCCTGTAGGCAGGGCCTTTATTTTCTCTTGTGTGGAGCTCAACTTTTAGTAGGTCAGCAGATACATCATTGTCATGGACTGAGGAACTAAAACTCTCTTCTGCAAGCAAAGTGGTTGAATTTCTTCATGTTTGTTGGGCTAAGAGCACATGTGCACATATACGCACGTACCTGCACACAGTACTGCTATAGCTCAGCTCATGCCGAGGGGGAGGCAAGGTCCATATAGCGAGTGTGGATCTGAGGCAGAGGGAAATTGATAGCCTGATGCAAAGCTTACTTGAAGCTATGGATCTAGCTCTGTTTCCTATTTGGTGCTAATTGAGGGGCTAAACTAGGATGGAGTTGGGGACAGCATGTGCATCTCTAGTTCTTCTGTGAGACCAAGAAGGCTTTAATCCTTCCCTCAGCAGCTAGAAAATCTGTAACTATGTGATTTACAAACATGTAAACTCACCCACAAGTTTGCAAAAGAGCCCGGAACAGAATTTGGCTGCTGTGGGTGCCGGATCTCTGCCTTGACCATGGTTCGGCTGTGCTAGAAGAGGAACAAAGCACCCGGCTGCAGCCCAGCGGGGAGTACTGCTTGCTTGTGCAAACAGCCACTGCTTCAAGTAGCTGTGTCATAAAATAATGAAATTGCTCATGGGCTTTGCCACTTAAAGGCAGACTCCTGAATGTTTTTCATTGTTGTGGGAAAGAAATGTAAGTCATGGCTGTTAATAGGCTTAGCACGTTAACGACCTAATTGACTCCTGTCTGGTTTGGATTAACTTTTGTGCACAAGGCATTTTGTAACAAAAAAAATTAATCCTCTCTGACACAAAAAAGGTCTATTCCCAATGAAATCGTGTGGAAATGGTGGCCTAGGGGCTTACTTCCAGGCTTTTTCCTGGAAAAAGGTGACTACTGTGGTACTCAGCAACATCAGCAGAGTGAAGGACTGATCAGATTAGTACTAGAGATCCCTTCTCTCGCTGGCTTGTAATTTGGCTTACCCAGGCTAAAACTTGTCAGAAAAGAATGGAGGTTAGAAATACATAGGAAGTATTCATGTCCTAGACATTTTAGATGCACATGCTGTATTATCAAAGATCATAATGTCTGGGCAAATACAATAGAAAAAAAATCAAAACTTAAGTAGTTTAATGTCCTACAACAGCAGAAATGTTTAGAGCTGCAGGAGAGCTTTGTGGCAGCCAAATGTCTCTTGGAATAATCCGTATGGGAGGATTAATCTGGCTGCATTCAGGAGTGGGAAAGCACTTAAGGTTTTACGTGAGTGAATCTTTGAGAGCTGAAGCTGAACGTGCCTATTAAAGAGTTAAAAAATCCCAGGTCTGTTGGTTCAGGACCGATATTTTAATTCCTTTGTTTAAATTCTGAAGTGCTCCAGCGGCAAAGGACGGATCCAGTCATCATGGGCCAGGTGCTATTGTTAGTCATATGATATGTGTATCTGTAGGATTTTTATCACCTGTCATCCAGCAGGAGAAAGAGTTCAAGTCACAATACACATTTCTGCTCAGGCACGAACATGAGCCCCTGTGAGGCAAACAGAAAACCCATTAAAAGGTTTCCAGGTGCATATGCTGTGAGGGGGAAGGAAGGGAAGGTTGGGTTTCATTTGCTCTGAAGCACGGCGTCATTAAAAACTTGGGAAATAGCTTCACACCAGTGATGTGAAACATTTCTTCGGTTCTCATCTCTAGAATCTGGGCCGAATCTGGGGTAAAAATCTATTATCACACTGTTCTGATTTTAAGGAACGAGCTTGGCAACGTTTTTGTCTAAGGTCTTGTGCTAAGAGTCTTTCTGGAGAGAGGATGGAGTCACGGAGTTTTGTCCATGGGTTTTAATGCTTATAGATAAGAATTTCTCTACAGGTGAGCCAAGCGAGGAGAGAAAGAGGTCACTGTTGTAATGCATCTTACATGATTGTTGCTGTGCCCTCAGGTTCGTCCTGGACCTCCATGCGTAAAGTTCTCAACTTATTCCTGGGGCCCAGAAGTAGCTGCAGGGCTCTTTTGTCTTTCAGCAGCATCTGCCCTTCCTCCTAAACTCGGATGTCATAGCAAGAGTTCTCGGCAGTGAAGAAACGGGCAGATCAGAGAGGACTAGTGGGGAACTGTACAATCTCCTTTATTAACCCCCCTAAAGCTTAGAGTTGGGGCTAGAAAATACCTGAGATAGGGCGTTTTTCATTGCCTTGTCTCTCTGTGACCATATGGGATAAACAATAAAGTTGTTTCCACCCAACGATATCCACCACGCCCTCAGCTGCAGTCAATGGATATGGTTGTGGTAATTGTGATGGAACAAGGGTAGTTTAACATTTGCTGGTATCTCAGGATCCCAGAGTGGTTGAGGTTGGGAGGCACCTCTGGGTCCATCTGCTCCAAACCCCAGCTCAAGCCTGCACCTGGAGCAAGTTGCCCAGGACCACGTCCAGGCAGCTTGTGAGGGAAACTCACAACCTCTCTGGGCACCCTCTTCTAGTCTGCTCATATATTTTGCATGTTTCCAGTGCCATCAAAGTCTAAGGATGGGAAAAGTTTTCTGTTTTTTTTTTTTCCCTAACTTTTCTTGCTGAGAGAAAGTATCAGTGTTAAAGACGGAGTCAAACCATGTTATGAAAGCTTAGGATTCTCCTCTAACCATGTCATAAAATTTTCTGTTTCTTTGGGAAAAGTAAGTTCTGTTGTAATTTTTCCAGAGGTCTCTAGTGATGTGTTAAAGTCCCTTTGCATAGAAGGGATTTGATATAAAATACAGCCCACAAGTATGAGAGTGAGCAGCTTGTCTTTGGAGGGAAGGTTGTTATTTCATGTTTGTGATGTAGGCCTCATAAATTACTCTTAAATGCAAGCTTGCTTTAAATCCCCCTTTGTCATCTTGAGTGAAACAGTTTTCACTTAATGCAAATGTGCTGCATGGAGAGAAGTAAGAGGGGGGAAAAACACAAGAGGGTCAACATTTTAATTCACGAAATAGCAATGCATGGCTTCTTTGTCTAGTTAGTTTGCAACCTGTTTTAACAATTGATCAAAGCTGGTAATAATTTACATAAGTGCTAGTATGCAGGTATCAAATGTAGGGAACGCTTTCCCTGAACAGGTATAAATCCTAAACACATGTTACTGCTATGTTGCATTTCCCCATCTTTAATCATTGTCTCTTAGATGTGTTTTCTCTGCAGGTTTGACTTGGCCTGAAACAGCAGTTGTTATGGCCAAAAAGCATGTGCACTAAAAATAGAGAGATGTAATGCAACCTGTATTAGTCCATATTAGGAAGCATCTGTTGGAGAATTAAAGCAAGGATTTCAGCATGGGCTATGCAGAAGATGTAATGTGATTAAGTGTTTGCAAGTATGGAAGTATTCCCTGTATCAGAAATTAGGTCTTTCAGCACTTTACCCATGGGAGTATGTTTTGTGTGGATAAATCCTGTGGTTTCTCCAGGTCCCTTGTCTTCCAAACAGAGAGTCTGGATTTTCCCTGCGAGTGTGTGATTGTTTCCTTATGGCTGACAAACAGCAGCCTTTTGGAGCAGTCTGCCATTCAGAAGTGTCCTTTTCCATCACATGTGGCAAGCAAAGTTTAATTGCTGGTTTGTTCTGGATGAAGCCCTCAGAATGAGGGCAGCACGGATAATATGGAGCAGGAGGGACTTCAGTTTCTTCTTTCTCTACTGTCAAGGTGCAAAAAAGACATCAAAAAAAAAAAAAAAAAGAAGAGACGTGCAAATATTTGTAGTTCATGGATTTCTTCCCCTTCCAGAGCAGCTGCAGACAGTAGAACTGTACTGCTTCTTCACTTGGTTCTTGATGAAAGTTAGTGCTCGTTTCCACTGGAACTTAATGAAATCTAAACTGGCAGGTGCTAACGAGCTAGTGTCTGGTGTCCACCATCCTTCTCTTGGGGTGTTTATGGCTATTCCAGTGGTCATTCTGGCTAGGAAGGCAGACAGGTGGCTCCAGACAGACTAAGATACATTACTTACCTTTTAGCTGTCTTCATTTTTTCCATATTGTCATAAATCATAGCTCAGGGTTAGAGCCATGAGTTGGGAATTGGGATTCTCCTGGCTTTGCTTTCCAGTGTTTGACTTGTGACCTTCAGCAGATCGCTTGGGATCTTCAGTGTGAAAACTACTGTGCGTTGGGCAACTACATGTTCGTGTGGCCAAGATGGGAACACTTTGTGACAGGTTTTGCTCCTGTTCAAAAGCTCTAAGCTTCCTTGGGGTAGTATGTAATTATGAATCATCGGCCATATATGTTCCACACTGAGCATCCACGACTGGAGGCACTGAAAGTTAAAGGTTGTTTGGACCTCTAACTCTCAAACAGTTTCTTTATTTACAGATTAGGCCTAGTAATAGAGCTGGCAGTGATACTGTGAGGCTTTGGCTCTGAAAAGTTGCTCCATGAACTGTTGGTTTCTTTCTGTGATCTGCTCCCTGCGTAGTTTGACATACATGTATACGTAATGGATTAAAAATAACTATTACACTGTTTTTTACTTCAGTTTGACCTGCAGAGCCAACACAATTATGGGAGATGAAGTGCATTCTTTACTGGATTTTGCAAATCACCAGAAACAAATTGTCTAGCTTCCAAAAAGGTCTGTGCTACCTCTCTCAAGGTATAGGTGTAGTGGTGAGGTCAGACTGTAAGAGGGGAACTCCTGGTTTGGTAAAGTCTCCATGGGTTCTTCCAGCCTCAGCAGAAGTGGTTGGAGTTGGCTGCCAAAGCTCAGGATGGGTTGGTATGGCTGGAAGTTGTGAAAACATTCTTTGCAAACCAAGCACGTTCGCTAAAGACTCATTAAAACAAAATAAACCTGGAGGCCAATGATGCCGTTTTTCACAGCGTAACTGCAGCCAAGTGTTTTGTAGTCTGTAAAGCCCTGGAGTGGATTAGGATTGTGCTTCATGATCGGTCTCAGATCTGCTAAGTTTAAGTGATCAAAACTGAGGACTCTGAGTTCAGTCCTGCATACATCTCTCCTTGTCACTTGGATCTTAATTATATTTGTGTTACAGGATCTTCCCCATGGCCCCAGGCAAGTTGGGACCTTTGTGTCAGTCACAAGCAAAGGAAATCAGTTCTGCTTCAGAGAATTTACAACCAGTAACAGAGCAGATCAAATAGGAAGAGAAACCAAGGCACAGGGGCTAAGAGGGAGTGACAGAGCAGGTATTTCCATTCCCACTTTAATGGTCTTACCATTAAACAATGCTCAGTGTGCCTGCTTTGTGTAACGGTAAATTGTCTTCTGTCTTACATGAGCGAGTCCTTGTGTCTAGTTGAGTGGAAAGCCTACAGTGAGGGTGTGCTTTTTAAAGGGAGATGAGTGCATGTAGTTGAGGAGGTGGCAATCTCAGAAACCCTGCTGACAACTTGATCCAGTGAGCTGGTGGAGGTCATAGCGCTTATCCTGTGCTGTCGTATAGGGCTGTCATCGAAGACAAAGTCCTGACACATTATATTGACGTCTGATGTGTCCAAGCCACAGGCTAACTTCAGTAACAGTCCTTGCAATAAAGTCTCCCTGGTGTTTTGAGATGGAACAGAGTTCATGACTTCTGTCTCAAATTTTCTTTGTTGCTGCAGCTAGCTGTGGTAAACCTGAAATCCCGAGTTTTTAATGGATGTATAAAAGTCCAGTGCACAGGGACAATGTTGCATTGTGCCCTGGCACTGGTGAAGGGGCTGCATGCTCCTGTGGCTGGAAATAGATTGAGGCGCGCTGGCTGTGGCAGCAACTTCAGTAGTGTCTGTTCTTCATTCCCTTCTCCAGTCCTTACTTGCGTCTACTGCGAGGCGAATGGCAATGAAAGGTGTCAAGGAAGCAACTGTGTGGAGCACGGCCCTTGCAGCTGAAGTGTGATTTCTTTTTTTTTTTTTTTTTCCTTCAGGAGATCAGTGTTTTGAAAAGAACCTCTCTGTTGTTGTATGGATGAAAACTGCAGCTGCAAGGTAACCAATGCACAGAGCCCCCAGGAGGCAGTGGAGGGATGTTTCTGGTGGTGGCCACGAGTTTTGAATTGACCCCCTCGTGGGCTGGAAAGCCCATGGTGATCTCGCAGCTCTGAGCTGTCCCATGATCTGTGGTTGCTCCTTTAGCTCAGGCTGGATTAGCACATATCTTTTGTTGGGCTGACTTCTGCAGCAAATGTTTTGCCATGCTGGAAGCCTCAGAGCTCTGATCCTCTTCAAATTTGTCTTGCTTCTAACCATGAGCAGCTTGATCCCCAGCTAAGCAAACCAGGGCGCTGAGTTGTACAGCTTTTGGGCATCCACTGGGGTGATGCTGTGCTGTTGGTCTTCTGAAGAAGCTGTTAAATACAGGGTTCAAAAGCAGTTCTGTTGAATCCAAACACGAGGAATAGATTGATTTTATCTTTAGCATGTTTCTCTTGGTATATCTTTAACTAATAAATATTCATGTCTGTAGTTCAACCCCCCCATCCTGATCTTAATTCAAAGTGAGAAGAAAACCTGCTTGTATTCTCTTTAGATTTTGGTTTTGCTCTTCTCCTGGGATGTAAATGCCACTGATAACCTCCACTTCTTGTTTCACTTGCTTCTTGTTCAATTTTACACGTTTCCTGTTTTACTTTAAATGAAATCAAGTCATTATGATACATCTGAAAAGTTATCTGAAATCAGTGCAGTGTCTAGATTGAATAGCAGTGTCCAAGAGGTGTACCTGCAGTATGCTGATCTTTTAAACACATAATTGATAGCCTTTTGGTACCAGAGGAACTTTATGGTATCCTGTCCCTTTGATAATTCAGCAAACTCGCTCTTCTTCAGACTGATATATGGTTTTAAGTTAACCAGTAAATGTATGCCTCAGCAAGAACTTCCTGTAATTTCTAGCCTTGGTTTGTGTACAGGGTCTCCTTTCTCTTTCTCAGTCTTTCTTTTCTCAGTCTTTCTTTTGCTCCAGACAGGTGATGATTTTTGTTTTTACATGAAGCTAATAAAACACGCCTAATGTTGAGTACCAGAAAAGGATTCTCTAGAAGCTCCTGAGGCATAGGGACAGCTAATGTGGCCAAATGGAACAAAGAGCTCTCTCCTTTTTGTGTTGCTCAAGTAACAGCATAAAGGAGGACAGAGCTAGCCCTCCAGGTGAGGACATAGAGATGTTATAAGGGTCAGTGGTGGAGGGAGCTAGCAGAGGGCTGCCTGAGGAAGAGGTAGAGAGGATTTTTAAGGCAGCAATAGAAAAGGGCTTCTAGGGAGAAATCTGGCCTCGTACAAGAATTCCGCAGTTTCGCTTGTGTTTGTGGCTGTTGTTGAACTGCATCCAGAAACTTTCTGTAGGTTTAACTAGAGTGAGGTAGCTAAAATTACAGAGGGGACGATTAGGGAGAAATAAAGTTGAGGGCTAGGAATGAAGGTTGGTCTTCAGATGAATCTGGGAAATACTGTTGGAAGGGAGGTAGGAGGAGCAGGAAGGGACTCTGCAGTTACAGCAGGAATGTGCCAAGAACCAGACAGTGCTAGACAGGGCTTTCGGTGTGTAATAGGAAAAGGTCATTTGGGGCGGTTGCTTTGGAATTATACATCTGTTGGGTTGCCATAAAAAGCACTTGAACATAAGGAGATTTCTATTGAGGCTTCAGAATAGCTCTGTTGTGCTATATATATAATATTTTTTGCCATTCTGAGGGAGATTTTGAAGACTGTTGGACTGCAGAAGGTGATATGATCATGTTGCCCTGCATGCAACTAGCCATGGAAAGGTAAGAGCCTGTAACGAAAGCCAGCTATTGAGCTTCTGCAGTGTTGGGTGCATTTTATGCTGAGGATCCAGTGGTGCACTGCTCTTCTCCCATCACCTAACAGTCCTGCATTTTGTGGGATTTTGGGCCAGATAGGCTGTGTAACACACTGTCAAAGTGACTGGCAAAAGAGTAATGTCCCTTGTGCCTAGTCACCCACAGCACATACGTCCTGTGCTGTAGATTGCCTGTTTCAGCTCATATTTCACATGTATTTCTGACCTCTTAAGCGGGGAACACCTGACTCCTAAAATAGTGTGCAATTTGGTTATGTGTGCTCCCCGCAATGTAAACTCCTCTGACAGCCTCCTGCCCATGTTTTATGGCCTCTCATGCCTTCACACTAACACTTAACATCTGCACCACAAAATTTGTAACATCAGTTTGTTCAAATAAAGAATCCACCAAGCATTTAATCCTTGTTTTAATGGCTGATGTTTATTTTAGTTTGGGGTTTCATGTACTCATGGAGGGTTTCTCTGCCCGTAGTCCATAAATCACATTTGGTAGGAGTGAGACTTCTCTGTGCTGGTTTGTTTCTGAAGGGAGGCTCTAGAGATTTTTATTTTTTATTTTTGATACCTCCATAAAGCTGACTTACCTCAGGTATGAGATGCAGATGCATTTAATGAGTTATTTTTAGTATTGGGTACTGATCTTTTGCTCCTCTTCATGAATTGTCCCTGATACAGAATATGCATATTTCTTTTGTTCTGTTTGTTGTTGTTCATCCGTGCAAATGAGGAGTTTTGTGTTTTCTCCATGTGCCTGATTATGCTGGAAAATTGTTTGCATATGTGGGAGGCAGGAAGATGCGAATAGAGACTGCTCTGAAAGTAGCCCTCTGCAAGTGCAAAAAGGACAAAAAGGCTAAAGAAAAGGTACCTAGAGAGGATCTGCAAACTTAAGAAGGGAAAAAAAAAAAAAAAGAAAACGAGGGGACTTCGATTCAAGCAGTTTATGTTGCTTTGCCTTACCCCTTCATAGTATATCGTCAATGACCACCTGAGCTCTCTGTAGGCTCCCTTGGGACCGTTACACATCACCTGTTTTAAGCACTTGGTAAGCTTGCAGTTGGAGAATGTTAGAAAGCGGATGAGGGCGAGAGCCCAGGTTCTCAATGTTAGGTCACTTTGGCTGTGTTTCTAGGCGAGCCGGTGGGGTGGTAGTTTTCCACACACAACTTCTAGTCCCTGCCACCCAGTGGAAAGCAGCCAATCCACAAATTCAAATAAAACTCGGGGAGGGTTGGGGTCCAGGGGCTTTGTGTGAACCAAGACTACCCAGAAATTTGTCAGGGGTCCCTTTGCTGCTGCTCTCCAGAAATCACACCTTTCGGAGTTTTGTACAGCTGCCTCCTCCAAAGAGGTGCTGAGTGGAATGGGCAAGGCCTTGCCAATTCTTTCACCTGCCTCGGGAGAAGGGACCGCGCCAGGCAGTTGCATGGCAAATGCAAGCTGCAATCTAGCATAGTGGCTTCCTTCTTTGACAAAAGTGGCTTCTTTTCCACCAAAAAGAGATTTTTGAAGTGGAAATCCTGAGTGCTCTGAATTTACTTTCTTCCACTTAGGGATTTTTCACAGCTTATTCAGTGCCAGGCCCAGATGTATTTGAGTTGAGGTGTAGACCCCCATAAGAGCAATGTCTCTATAGGTAGGAGGTTTATACCAGCTGAAAACCTTGAATTTATCAGGGAGTTACCAAAACAATAATTTGATGGGGAATTGCTGCTGCTTCCAAGAAGGTTTTGATTACCAGCAGCAAGACCCAAAAGATCAGTGTTCTCACTGGAATAAACTTCTCTGACTTCTCACCTGATATTTAAATAACCTTGAAAGTCCTGCAGCTGAAGATGTGTGGCTTTGCAGAGCGAGTGAGGGGTGGGTGGCTGAATGGAATGGAACAAAATGAATAAAGAAACAAACACGAGAGCTATTTCACAGAAATTAGGTGAAATCATCTCCAATTCATAGTTGGCAAACCAAAGGTGTGCTCATCAGTCCTTTCTCCTGTAGTTGCTCCGTTTTATTTTCTCCTTTTTCTCAAGCACCTAGAAACATATGCATCTCCTGTTTTGAGGCAGATTGTCACGATTGCGCCCATTTCTGTAGCTGTCCTGCAGACCATGTGAAAAAAAGCCTTGAAACTTGGTAATTTTCTTCTTTGCTTCTAGCATGCAGCTCCCATTATTTATGAGCACCCCAGGATTTTGTTTTTTTGCTTGTCAAGGGGCTCCCGTCTGTCTTGTCAGACCCAGGGGGATATTTCCAAATCCTTTTTCAAAAGATTCAAATCAAATTTCATGGTTGTTTTCTTAGTTTAAAATATATACCAAGTGTTGACAGTTGATGCCTTGGGCACAAAAGCATGTACAGAGCGATACTGGAATGACTGCTAGACAACTGAGAACAGGGATGGGGTGGATGTGTGCAAATGTGCACATCAACAAGACAGAAAATGGGATAAAAAGAAGACGGAGTCCTTTTCAGTTGGGCTTTGAGGGGTCTTAAAACTGATGAAGTTGGTCATTATGAATACAAGAAAGTTGGGGAAACTGTGGACCTGGATGTTAGTGCATTTACCAGTCTGGAACACAAGGAAATTTCCAGTTTGAAATATGTAAGGAGCTGATAAACAGAATGTGGAGAAAAAAATAAAATAAAAAGGGACTGACTGCTTTGGAAAACTAGCAGCATGTGTAGTGGGACATCAAAGTTATCTGTCTGATCATCCAGCACGTTCTATCCCGTGTCACTTTTCAGTTGACTGTTGTTGTTACACTCTTCACTGTTTCAGGACCTGTTGTGTGTTCTACTCCCTTCCTCACTAAAAGAAATTGGCACTGATATCAGTGTCAATATCTTATCCATAGGATGTTGCAGGCTGAGCAGTAAGCAGATAGCTCAGTGAATCTTGGCAGTTTGTATCTTTCTGCAAAATACATTTGTCTTAATGACTTCATTTGCTTTTCTTTCATTTTACAATTGAAAACATGAATACATTTCTTGTGACTGAAATAAAGTGAGTAGATTCAGTTTCAGATCTGAACTTAGTTTCTCCTTTGTTCATGCCTCAGCTGCTTTGCACATCTGCCTTTGAGCTGTGAAACACGTTTCACCTTTTGGTTTAGAAGGGGACAAATTACAAATGTATTAGCTTCTCAGTTTGGAGGAAGCAAGGTTTAACTTCTGTGCTTTCATTTTTGTGTTAGCAGTAGCTCACTACTGCTTTACTTTGCAGTCTGTAGCATGGGTCACTTTTCCAGGTTCCTATAACTTAAGACCATTAAGGATCAGCTAGTCTAGGGGTTCCCTGCTTTAGGTATACATACCACAATGGAGAGGCGTGCGAGCTCTCTGCACGTAGGTGGCCAGCGACTGCAGCTGCTAGTGTGTGTGCTCATGCCAATAGCAATAAATGAGCAAAGAAAGCTTGAGAAGGTCTTATCTAGCCTGACCTTCTGCACTTCTGGGTTTTATCCAGAGACTTCTGCAGTTGGCCAGTAATGCATGTTCCAAAACAATCTGACTTGATTTAAAATTTTAAGTGATTAAGACTCTCTTTTTGGTGTTTTGTGTTCTTTTAAATTGCTATAGTAATGCTGGTAGCAAGTTAAAAGGAAACTGATTGAAATACTGACTCCAGGAATATCTTGCAACTTCCTTGGCTAACAAGAACCTACAGAGTCTAGTGTGTGTTGCACCCCACAGCACAGTCTCCTATCCTAAAATTTCTCCTGATTTTTTTCTTGAATTGCAGCTTGTTCCATTGTAGCGGAATGTTGCTTTTCTCACAAGCAGGATTTCCATTCCATGCTTGCAATGGAACCTCTAAGTTGCTTCTTTTAATCATCAAAAACCATTTTAATAAACAGTCATTGCAATCTGAATTTGCACAAGCATGTTTGCTGAAAAGAATATAAATGTTTTACTATGATCTGCCAGCTACAAGGTTCCCTAATAAATATTTTGACTTTTAGAAAAGAAGAGGCAAAAGAAGATGAAATCAACCAGTGACTGGAGGGAGAGAAGAAACGCTATTCGGCTTACCAACGAGTACACAGTAGAAACACTGGTGGTGGCAGATGCTGATATGGTCCAATACCACGGTGCAGAGGCTGCCCAAAGATTCATCCTCACAGTTATGAATATGGTGAGTATTTACTTCACTCTCAAAAGAAGCAGCACGAGTAAACAGTTCATATCCAGGGTAGATTAAAGCTGGCTGCCTTGACAGCTGAACTGGGTAACTGTTTTGGCCTTGAGGTATGAGGAAAGATTTTGTTTTTCTTGTGTAATGCGCCTCTTCTCCCTCATCTATGGGATTCACTGTATTTACCTAATACAGTCACAACTAAAAAAAAAAAAAAAAAGCTCTTTTGAAACTAACTTTGCAATTTTTCAGATGGGCAGCATTTCATAGTTGTTTGGGAGCAGTGTTTTCTACCATGTTTTCTGTACTGCTATGGTTTACCTTGGAAGAGGGGTTCCAATAGTGGATAAACGGTCTCATCTGACGTAGTGTTCCTTGTTTTCTTTTTTGTTTGTTTTGATATTTTTTAAGGAGATATTTCCCTGTGGGTTGTTGTCATAGGAGGTAGTTAAATCGTTATTGAAGACAACAGAGTTGTATTGAGTTACAGCAGAAAGCCTGGCTTTGTCAGTTAGAAACACTTTTAATCTCTGATTTGCACATAATGAAAATGGCTGCTTCCCGTGCTGTATAAACCACGTCAAACTCCTCACCAAACTACCAGCTGATAGGAATTTCAGATGATCCTATTCTCTTTACCCCTAGACGTCTTGTGCTGCGTGGAGTGGTGCTGCTCGTACCTGTGAATAGTTAGGGGAGCTGGGCTTTGGAAGCATTTTATAAATTCTGCAGGGAATCTGCCAGGAGTGGGGAGAGCCTTGTGACGCTGTGAGCTCATCTGAAGTGTGGTTGTTAATTTGTTAGCTGTCTAGTAGTATTCAGCCTCAGTTGATAAGGGAACACAATGGGTGCTCGCTCAGTCAGTTGTTGGCAGAGGAAATAAAAAGACAATGGCTCAACTGGATGTGGACACTGAAAACTCTGCTTGGAGTCAGCAGGGGTCCTTCCAGAGGCACTTGCTCAAGGAAGTCTTGAAGGAAGCTTGTATTTCTGTGCCCATGCTATTGTAACTTCCAGGAACGGTTCATTCTCCTGACGACAGCTCTGTTTTTGCTCATGAGCAGTAAATTGGATTGGGAAAAAAACCACAGTAATTAACAATAACTGACTGGTCACGCTTCTCAGTGAAGACCTGAGTGGCAGATGTTCAGTGCGTAACCCAGCTATGGGACAACAGAGCTTTATAAGAGGTCTTGTATTCCTTTACCAAGTGCTGGTGTGAAGGAGCCCTCCTGTAGTGTTTTGCTGATTAAGTTGGTATTTTAACTAGTATTTTCCTTTAACGAGGTGCTTCCCTCTGTCCCTTCCTCTACCTTTCATTTTGCCATCTAGCATGCTGTGACAATAGTCACTTGATAGGGCATCATTGTGTCTCTCTCTTTATTTGGATTGGTTTGTAGGAAATGTCTTCTTTCAACAAGTCCATTCTTGTGACCATCCCTTCAGGCTCTGCTGGCTTTTTTACATTTAAGGATGTGTTTGCTGGGGTCAGAAGAGCCTTATTTTTCTCAGAGCCATGGTCCCCCCACCTTTAAATTCACATACCATCTTTGCAGTGCAGCAGAACACAAGTTTGGCTCTGAACAACTCTGCTACTCAAGTCACTTTTTAATCTAACCTGATGCATGTTTATGAATGTAACATGTGCCAGGGCTGAGTTTCGTCCATGTTTCAGATTCTTGGGACCTTGTGAGGGGGGATGGATACGGTTTGTTTGCACTGGCAAGCCAGGGGTTCTCCTGAAATCTGCTCTGAAGTGTTTTGTCAGTGTGACAGTAAAGCTCTACCATTGTGCCTGTCTGATTCACAGGGGCTGGGACAGACCATTATTTATGGCTGTGAGATCTGTTAAAGCTTGTGTCTAGTCGTGTCTTGATGGTCTTAGTGCCAAATGGTCTATTCTTTCACCGTAGACATTAGTGCATCTCTATCTTGTGTAGCTTTATCCAACTGTTAAACATCATTTCGGTTGAATACACTGATAGGCCAAGTCCTAAACAAAAGTTGGCCTTGAATATTGTTTGTGCAGGCTGAGAAGTCCTGCAGAACATCTC
The DNA here is from genome assembly GCF_040182565.1 of Anser cygnoides. Taxonomy (NCBI): domain Eukaryota; kingdom Metazoa; phylum Chordata; class Aves; order Anseriformes; family Anatidae; genus Anser; species Anser cygnoides. The sequence goes on from NC_089883.1 coordinate 3,772,702, forward strand.
AGCAACATCAGCTTGCTAGGTGTATTTGTATGTGAGGAGGTGATGATGGATTGGGTCCTGCAAACCCATTTTCTAAACAGATACTGGAGCTTAATTTCCAATGGGTTTGGCTGATGGTCTTTTAAGCTAGGTTTTGATGTTGTAGTATGAGCTCAGCCCTTTAGTAGACACTAGAGAGTGCACATGGAAGAGGAGTCTTGGCTGAGGAACACGTTTACTTGACATCTCCTAAGGTGTAAAGGCCAGCTGAAATGCTTCCCACTGTTAAGTCATTGCTCCTGGGGACTCACCCATGTGGTTTTTCTGCTGTATGATAGGATTTGAATTTATGTTTTAGCTTTTCAGCCTTCAGAGGAGCAGTGAGAGAGTCCCTCACCTTCGTCTGGCCACCTACTTTCCCATGCTTGTCGAAGCATAGTACCTTTCAGGCCTCTGCCTCCCTGAGGAAAGTGGTTGTGAAAGGCCAGCAAACTCAGAGGATACTGGGGAATAATAATAGGCGAACACATAGATCGCATCATTGCATAAATCTTTTAGTGCTGAGGCTATAAAACAAGGTGACGTTCAAGAAAATCAAAGGGAGTTTCAGCATTTCATTTGCCGTAACGAAAGCAGATCCTCACCCTACCAAAAGAGGCTGAAGAATAATTCAGAAAATACATTTCAGGAAGAGAGATGTGGTCAAGGTATGCCTTAGCTGAACCCTTCACTCAGCCACACTCCTTTAGTAGTGCCTGCACCAGACATGATGAATCTTTGTGTGTTAGTTTCTCATCTTTAAAATTTGTGGTATGTGGAGCAGAACGACCATAACTCCTTAGGAAAATAACTGTGACACCTTCCTCTGGTGCAGGATCAGTTGTGCTCTGTGTACCCGTGCAATGAAGCAGCCTCCTGGCTGCTTGGGGTCTTTGTTTCCTGCCTGCCTCACTGTGACTCCTGTCAGCTTTCTGTGGCTGTTTAGCTGGGGGACAGGATTTGCCCCATGATGTTAGGCAGTGCTTATTCAGCTACACTGCAGGATGGCGGGCTGCCTCTAAAAGAAACCAGAATGTTAATTTTGGCTTGGATACTTGCATTTAAGCAAATAGAACATTACTGGTCAGGGGTATATTAAGTTAACTCCTCTCTGTAAGCCATTACGTTTACTGTCAAACCACAAAACAAGCATTAAGAGGTCTTATTAATGCATTTTATATTTATAGACATTTTAAATAAAGTGATCTGCCTTCAAGTATTTAATATCTATTTATGTTACAAGAATTTCTGAAGGGGAAAAAAGTCAGCATTACAAAATACAGTTTTATTGCTCCCTTGGTAAATGAGAATCCTGGGAGGGGGGACTACTCTAGAATAACAGCTAAGAAATAAAGCAAAACCCTTTTGCAACCCAGAAATACCAGGTAGAGCTTCATGTAGGAAATGATGTGTTTTTAATAATATTCTGTGGTTCTGACCATCCCCCTGAACAGAGAATAGATTCACATTGAAGTTGCCTGTTATTTCTGAATGTCACTGTAGAGATGCAAGCTCTTCCATTTAATAATCTAATATTTGAAGTTGTATGACAGCTTTTTCCAAGATTATGGAAGAATTTTCCTCTCAGGTACTCTATAATGTATGAGTGGGAACAAGCATGGCTCCAAGGCTTTGAGCTAATTTTTTTTTTGATGTCACCACCTCTAAAATGAAATATTTTCTTGATTCCTCGCAAGGTATTTGATTCAGAACAATTGTACCCATGGGAGATTTGTGATGGCTTTGTGATTATTTAAAGAAAAAAAATAGCAGACGAAGTTGTCAAATGCCACCATGTACATCTGCAGCCTTAGCGAGGCAACAAATTTATGGGCATGCTGGATTCAAGGGCATGGATGTGGAGAGATGTCAGCAGAATTACATAAATGCAAAACCAGCTGCTGAAGTATATGTGCTAATCTTTTTGTAAGTTAAACTCCCTTGGAATTGATCTTTTGTACAGCGATGCAGTGTTAACATTTTACTTTGTCAGCTCTGTACATCCTTTGGCATGAGGGCATCTCCTGTTTCCTGCCTTTGTTCCTGCCCTCCTTCAGTAACCACCGGTATTTAGAACTGCATGTAAACCCCAAAACAAAGTGTCTTTATGGTAAAACATGCTTATTTTGCTCATCCATTCCATTGGTCTGCTTCTGGCAGCTGTAATTTCTTACTTCATTTCATCCATTCGGAGGCTATTTGGATGGATATTCTATTTTCTGTGAAGTCCTGTGTTACTCCTGCAAGATAGGCTTCATCTAAACTCAACTTTAGGCTTCTCTGCCTGCAACTAGGAGACCAGTGCATTGGCTCTCTCCTTTCCTCTCCCCAGTGTTTCTTTCAGTATGTTCACAGTAGCTGCTGTTTTGGGATCAGTTCAGGAGCAGGTTTTGAAGAACGAGACATACACTGCTTTCTGCAGTTTTATGCTTTTGTTTTTTCTTGTTTCATTTTCAGCAGTTAGACAAAAAGGAGATTATCTGTCCTCAGAGGCAGATACGCTGGCCTCTGGTGCAGCTGGTCTTCACAACTCGAGCCTTCAGCTTCCTGGACAAAAGTCTGTGATTCAAGTTATTGGTCATATTAGTGTTTTTAATGACGAGGAATAACTGGCTTCAGCTAGTACTTGAACAACAAATTGTGAATGTTGGCTCCTTGCAATTATGCAGAGGTTGCTTCGCAAATGAAGTTCTGCTGAGACAGACAGTCTGCACATTTAGGGACAAAGATGTCTGAATTACCAGGACCACAACAGTGATTTAAAAGCTGCTTTCTGTGGGTTTGAAAACCTAAAATAAATAACAGTGCATTTTTGGAGCTTTGGAATAAGTGAAATTTGTAGCTTGGTTTTGAGCTTGACTTTTTCTGAGAGAATACAGCAAGCACACAGGGACACAGGGGTAAGTTACTGTAGTGTGTGTTAGTTCTCCTGCAGCTGTTCCTAAGCCATGCGATTAGTGTGAAAGCCCTCTGCAATAGCAAGCAGTAACTTGAAGTTAGTGATCTTTTGGATGTCATTAAGAGGGAAAAATTTTATGTTGTTCTTTAGGAATAATACTGCTTTACTCTCTGAAGCCTTTTTTAACACTCTGCAGATCATTTTTCATTTTGGATTTCCCCTGTGAGAGCTTTCTCTGCGTTGAAGAAGCAGATACAATCATTTTTATCATGCACGTATTGATGGATTTACATCTCTGTTCTCTTGGGTGCTGGCACATAAAGTCTCCAGAGCTGCTGCTGATAATCAGCTCCCTTGCCCTGATCTGGAATTTTCATGATGGGAATGTAAGGGAATAGGATATAAATATTTGATCACGGTCTACAGATTTCTCTCCAGCAGTCTCAGGAGAAAGAGTTATGTCAACTGTATCTTATAAAGAACATTAATATGTTATTTTTCATAATGTTTAAAGGGGAAATCTGAAAGCTTGGCTTCAGGTGGGTGTCAGAAATCCTATAGCACTTTTCAAAACAAGTAAAAGACAACCTCAGTAACCTGACTAATGCTTCTGCTGCCCAAACATCTTCCAGCAGCCAAAGCGATGGGGACGCTGTAGCTTGAATGCAAAGCTGGGAGGATGGGGAGGGGGGAGAGGAGGAAGGGGAAAAAAAAAAAAAAAAGACGACATTCACCCTCAGGGTTGCTGTGCTGAACTCCAGAACATCTGAAACACACACGTCTCCCTCCCACCATCCACCTGCAGAGGAAGCTCTTGAGAATTTTTTAAAAAAAAAAACAACAAAACTGATGTACTTCAGTTTTTCTCTTATCCCAATTCCTCATGTCTGGGTTGTACTTTATGCATGCTGGGGCAGGCTTGCACAGCTTATGCCAAAGCTGCATTTATTCTGTCCCTTCCATGTCAACGGTATAAGGAGAAAGAAGGGCAGGAGGAATGCAAACAGGGGAGGAGGAGAAAGACGGTTCAGGCTTCACACTTTTGTCGTTTCTTGAGGGCATTCTGAGCAGTAAGGCTCTGTCAGGAAAATGTGTACAAAGGAAGGAGATCTCAGAGAAATGGACTTTTTTTATTTCCTTGTTCTTTTGAAACTCCTCTTCCATTATTCTGTCTGTTTTTTAAGGCTCATCACTATACCTCTTTCTGTTCCCAAAGCACTCTTTGTGCTTTTGATGACTCCTCATAGGATGGAAGCTAAAATAACATAGTTCACGTTCAACAGGGTCACCAGTGCCTGTGACTGCGTTTCAGACACATTGACAATTTTTCACACCCCTTCCCTTCAGTCCAGTGATCAAGAACTTCCCTTGCTCTTCGAGCTAAGCTGCTTTCTGGTGCTGTGGTGACAACCTAAAACAGCAACCTTTGCATTTTGTTCCATGGCAGAGTTTAGCAAAGCATTAGTAGGTTTCACGCAGCTGGCTCTTCTGTTCCCAGCTGCTTCATTTTATTAAAAAGTTCTAAAATACCCCAAATATTCTTGCTTTCCTCATGTTAGGAGGCCACAGCAACCTCAAGGGTGTGATGCAATTGCAGGCTTGAGGGAGGGTGGCCCACAGCATGGTGAGTGGGAGGGGAGGTGTCTGTGAGTCAGTCTGTCTAAAAATGCACGCTGTCCATGCGGCAGTAAATCTTGAGAACATCTGCACTGGGAAATCCCAATCCTCCTCCCCTGGTACCAATTATCTCAGCCATCTTACATGGTACTGTTAGCTCACGAGCCGATGATAGCCAGTTGGGCACAGTGAACAGCTTTTGACACGCAAAGTGGGTGATGTTTCCCTGTAGGCTAGGGGAGAAGGGCAGAAGGTGGTCACTGCCGTGGTGGAGCCTGACTTTAAGCAGGAATAACTTACGGTTTCAAATTCTTTTTGTCTTAAATGGACACCTGGGCTCCGTGATAATACTCACTTTGGGCACAACCTGCCTTGTACAATCTAGTGTAATTCTGGCCATGTGCTGCCAAAATGGCTGTGAATGGCCTGTGTGGAATTCAGTCTCTTATTTCCTTGTCAGGTCATTTAAGGGCTGGTTGTCTTACTGAGGTTCTTTCTAGCCTTAAACACAGTTATTTGAGACAGGTTGGGTTTTCGTTTAAAAGGCCGTGTACTGGGTGTTGGCATCAAGGCTTTGGCAGGAGCGGCTCCTGTGAGGAGATCGGGGTGGCTCCCGTGAGGAGACCGAGGGCTGCCCTGCGCCGGACGCAGCCGGTTCCAGTCAGCTCCACAGCGGTGCCACCACAGGGCACCAGCTGGTGACACCTCTGTGAAAATGGGTTTTAAGAAAGGGCAAAACTCCACCCAGGCAGTGAAAAGTGAGGGAAAAAAGTGTGAGGAACAGCCTGGAGCAGGCTGGCGTTCCCTGGAAGAAGTGGGGCCGGGGTGAGGAGGCTGCGCTGGAGCAGGCTTACCTGACAGGAATTGCCCTCCATGGAGAGGACCCACGCTGGAGCAGGGAAATCGGTGAGGAAGGAGCCGCAGAGGGGAACTGTTACAGGCTGACCACAACTTCCAGCCCTCTGCCTCTTAAGGTAAGGAGGGAAGGAATGAAGGAGTGAAACTGAGCCTGGGAAAAGGGGCCTGGGGCAAGTTATTGGTCTAATTTGTGCTTAATTGAGGTGGTCCTGTCAGTACCGTGATGATAGTATCCATCCTGTACTTACTTTATCAGTGAACGAGAGCTGTTTGGAAGATGATGTTTGTTTGTGCAAACCAACGTGCAGGCAAACTTTTAGGTCAGTTTTCTTGCTAATTTACCTGTAGAATTTAGACCATTTTGAATGACAGTTTTTTTTTGCAGGTGGAGCTGTACAGGTCCTCGCTGAATCTTTGTAGAACTTTCTGTATAAAATTTTACAGGGGGGGTTGCTAAGAAGAAATAGAGGAATCAGTGAGGGCAGATGAAGCTGGAGTGTCCTCTCCTGCTTGGTTCATGAAAGAAGATTGGAAATTGTAAACGGTGTATTTTGACATTGTTCTGCAGTTCTGGTGCAGGACCATCTTAAATCAGAGTGCTGCAGTCTTCTTCACCTGAGCTTATGGTCACACTTTAAATCCTGAGAAACAGTGCAGAGTTGTGAGAAAAATACAACAAAAAATATTGGATTACTGTTTTCTGGCAACAGTTTGTCCGTCTCAGAGGAAAAATTCTTGAAACTTCAGTAAGAAATGATTTACCCCAACCTGTAGGTATTGTTAGCTATTGCACTTTCTTGCCTTTTGCTAGGAATACGTCATCTACTTAAAGATTGGTCCATCTAGTTAACTGATAGGCATGGCCAGAATATGCACTGCCACTTTTGATTGCACCACATCTTCAAAATTCAGCTGTCTGTCCTAAAGCATCGGGAAAAACTCTTCTTTCTAATACACTGGAATTTGTTCCCCAGTGATACTGAGCAGTCTGCCATAATCAGTTCGTTAGCCCAGTGCTGTGGTGTTAGGCAATTTACAGTATGTTTATCTGTACACACATTAAAGTGCTGGTTATGAGTGCATAGGAGCCAGTCTGACAGAACAGAAACAAATGTCTTGTCTCCCTTTTAATCCAGAGCTCATGGACTGAAAGGTCTGGTTCAGCCTCTGAGGCATTTGGAGTAGGGGGCAGAAGCAGAACTAGCTGAGAGATCGCTGATAAGAGGGGGTCTGTCTCTTCTCTAGGTGGCATTGTGTTTGAACGCTTTAGTTGCACTGAAGTAGAACAGCCACTTGCACCAGCCAAGCTTACTTAGTTGAGGGAAAGAGGTTATTGTTCTTACTAGACAGCAGGAATCACCACAAGCCCAGGGTTTCTTTGGGCTCCATTTAAGAAAGAAAGCAAACAAAGGTTGAATAAACATGTGAAGTAAAGCCTTTTTTGCATACAGGATGTCTTTTTGGCTTAGTATCCAATTGTTGCTACTGCCTACAAGGTCCAGCACTTCTCAGATTGCTGATGGATGCAGATACATACAGAATCAAATTATCCTTTGGATGGAGGAAGCACAAGAGAAGAGAAAAGAAGAGGGTCTGACAGCTTTGAAAACGATAAGCTAAACTCTTCAGTAACTGGTTTGCGTTCTGCAGATTTTGTCACTGAAAACTGCCTTTTGAAGTCAGTGGTGTTTGGATCTGTTGTTGCAACACCTAGAGACAGGCAGCTTTTCTGCTCAGATGGAAAGATCATACATTAGGCCTAGTGATAAGAACTTACTTGCTATACCGCCATTTTATGAGTAGAAGCTTTACAGGACGCTAGCACTGGGCTAGGCAAATCAAAGGCATCCTTCACAGGATCATGGCAAATATTCGTTAGCCTCTCCAGTGGTGCATGAGAGACTGACTTGATCAGCGTGATGCTCCATTGACCCTTTCAGCTGAACGTCCAGGTCTCCGTTTACAAATAGGTGAACTTTCAGAGCCCTTGTCTGCAAGTTTTGAGTTTACACCCCCTACCCAGCCCCCTCTCTGGCTGTAGTGAGAGGCCTTAGCTGCTCTACCAACATACCCCCGAGGTAAGTAAATAGTACCAGCACTTGTGTGCATTTGTATGCCAACCGCAGGGCAGATAAACGGCTCATTGTGCTCATACTGAAGGTCAGTGGGTCAAATACTGAGCAGTGTCTGTCTTGCAGTCTGTGCCTAAATTATAGGAAACGTTTAAATGTATGATTAAATCCAACCCCAAACACTAGCGTGCTTAAGAAAGCTCTTACGCTGAGCACATTCCTGAGTATTTGCACAAATAGGAAAAATACCAAGTGTTGAAAACAATATCCGAAATATGTTCATGTCTTGAGTTTCTTGTAGGAAGTTAGCTGAGCCTGTGTGATATTTCTAGCCAAGTGAGACATGGATAAGGAATATAGCTTACTTGAGACCAAGTCCTGCAGCCACGAGTCAAGAGTCTCTCTTCAGTGGTCTTGTTTTGTCTGTTGTTGTTTTGACTGAACAGGGAATGCGGTATTCATCCAAAAGTTATTATGGGGCATTTTAAACCCTTTCAAAATGAACCCCTGCCTCACCTTTTTCTTTATACATTCTAGTTAAACCATTTGTACACAGAGAAATGGTGGAGTAAAATTCTGGCATCAATTAAGATCTTATATTCTAATCTATAAGAATGACGTGAAGTATCTGAGCTGGAATGCAAAATCTGGAGAAACTAGTAAGGTAGTTTCCGGTGCTATTTTTGTATTTCCTGAGGCTTGTGTCATTATGTGCTGCCTTATTACTATTCTCTTATATAAGATATGAAAATAACAGAGGGAAATTGCTTTTCCATTCTATTTCCTGAAGTCTAAAACACACCATTATTTCATCTTGCATTCAGATATCTCTGATATTTAAATGCTGAAGATCCATATTAGTTGGATGCTTCGTAATGTATGTCCGTGTTCCTAAGGCTTTGGAGTTCCTTTGGAATATTGCTCTCCTTTTCTTCATTGCTCAGCAACCCTTTCTCTCATATATTCCGCTTAAAAGTATTTTTCTTTCTGCAGCTAGATTATGGTTTTGTCTGTTTTTTATTGTTTCTGTCCCCAAATGCTGGAATGCTTACTCAAATTGGTCAGTTGGTGAAGCCAAATGCTATATAGTAGGAGCAAATGTATTTTTGTAAGTGTCTTAGCTACGCTGTAGTATATGGAACTGTTAGAGTGGGAATACAATAGCTTGTAAGGTTGTTTATTTTGACCAGAGTAGCACAGCCCATTTGGTTTTGGTTTGGGTCTGTTTTCTGAAGGAGAAATGTCTAACTTTAGTCACAATTAGTTCCTTCAACCTTACTATGTCCTGGCATTGTTACTGATGTACTGTGGATGTTTTCTTTGCATTTTAACAGGTGTACAACATGTTTCAACATCAAAGTCTTGGAATTAAAGTCAGCATTCGAGTGACAAAACTGGTCCTGCTTCGCAATCGACCTGTAAGTTCTAACTCATTTTTGCCCTTCTGCCGTAATGGTGCCACTGTATTCTCACAGGCAGAACAGCATCCCTGTGCTGTGTGGGTGGGAAGTGTGGGTTGTCTGGCCATAGGATCACAAAATAACTGGTGCCTGCCTGCCACACTACACCGGATAGTGTTACGGGTAAGAAGTACAAGAGGCCACAGGAGTGAAAGGAACCACAGTCCTTTTATTTAGCCTTTCTGGTAAATCTCTGTCTGCTTATAGTTGTGAACCAGGCTAGGGAATTAACTGTTAGAAAAAAATAAAAATTATATGGCTTTGGTATCAAAAATACAACTTCCAGATTTAGGAGACTTTGGAAGTTTGTGACTGCTGCCAGCTGATGGTTTTTGTTCTGTAGATCAAATGGCAGAGGTCAGTGTGGGTTCCGAAGTCCCTGCTTCGCCCACTCAGATGAAGCTGGTTTTGCGCTTTTCTTTCTCTCATAGCTGTATCTTGGATCCTCTGTTTTTTATCAGAGATGCGACGTGTTGTGTAAACGCTGTGACTGATATTTCTTATTTTGTGTCCCTTTCTATCCAAAAGGCAAAGTTGTCTATCGGGCATCATGGAGAGAGGTCTCTGGAGAGCTTTTGTCACTGGCAAAATGAAGAATATGGTGGAGCAAAGTACCTTGGTAACAACCAGGTTCCTGGTGCGAGAGATGACACTCCTCCTGTGGATGCTGCTGTTTTTGTAACCAGGTATAGTGAGGTCAGCTTTATCAGTTTACTTAACCAGTACTGGCCATAGTCAGTTATGAGGTTATCTGGTCCAGCAGTAATAGAAGAAAAAGATCCATTAATGATGATGCATTTGCTACCTGTGTGCTGTTTGGAAGGCTCATATTTGTCTTGTTTTTGTGTATGTTTAGTGATGTTGTGCAAAAGCATTGTCAGTCACCATAGCGTGTCATAGTCGGGATACAGGCAAGATACTTTTTTCTCGGACCAGCTGGTGTAAGTAGAAGAGAAATGGGTGAAGTTTTGGAGGACAAGACCTTCATCCTAGAAGAAAGAAGCTGCCAAGTTGAGAACACGGGTAACAAGTGCTCTGAGTGTAATTAGGTAGATACGCATATTGAACAGTCTGAGAGGAGAGATAGTTGGCACCTGTGGAGCATACAGGGTGTCAGTAGGAGGGAGGTGGTGAGGGAGTTCTCTCTTAAGAAAGTGAGAGATGAATACCAGAAACTAAATTAATTTTCTTGCTCTTTGCCTCAGGAGATAACCACTTCAACATCCCTGCTCTATCATAGCTCAAATCAGTAGTTCTAAATTTGTATGTTTGAAACCTACTGCATTTATTTCAGACGTGAAATAATCTGCGTGTGAATATTACAGCAAATTTCCTCACACCCTGCAGCCCTGCCTATTGATATATCAAACACGTCAGGGTATGGCCCAGATACAGTAAATGAAAGGAATGTTTTCCATGTTAACCTGCAGTCTTTTTTCCTGCAACTTCGCTACCTCAGCTCAACCTCAGAATACAATTCAAGTCCTGTGTTCCTCACAGTCACTGTAAATTTTGGGTATCAAATCGGTGGTCTTCTAAGTTGATTGCATACTTCAAGGTTTACACTAAGAATGCGTTGTTACAGAAATGATCACTGAATAATTAAAGTGAGCACAAAAATACAGTGTAAGATGGATGCTGTGTGTGCTACAAAGACACTGCTTCCTACCCCTGTCTTTCCTAGTTAGAGAGAGGAAATGTCGGTATTGCAGCTTAATATTATTCACCTCTGTTGCCTTTTTTCCTTGCCAACAATGCAACTAGAAATGCATGTTTTTGCTTAAACTGCGATTCTGATTGCAATTGTCTCTTGTGTTAACCACCACATTGCGAATTCTCCATGGGATTTTGGTGAGTGTTCAGTAAAATAGCTGGTGAGCAGGGCGTGGAGCCAGCAAAGTTCCTAAGAGTGCACCTTCACAAACATATGTGCAGTTCCCCCAAATCCTTCTTTCTCTCCTGTATTCAGTGTAGTCCAACCAAGCACTTAAGCAGATACTTAACATTTTAGACAGGGTGAATAATTCCTTTGAAGTCAATGGGCTGAACATCCTGGTTATAGTTGAGCATGTGCTTTATTGGATCAGGGCCTAAATAAATAACCAACATTTTTGTTAAACTCATCTGGACATCCAGTTGTCCTGCATGACAAGTGAGGCGGACAGAATCTTTTCTGATGTGCTCTAAGCATAGGGTGGAGGGAATGAGCAGTGCATTTCGTCTGTGCATTCTCTCTGCAGCTTATAAAATTGAATGCGTAATGTCAGGCTAAATGAGTTGGACTCAGGCATTTGAGGAAGAATTGTAGAGATGTTCACTGGGCTCAGTAAATTTACAGGCTTTTGTGATCAAAATAGCTGGAGAAATATAGGTTCAATTGGGTTAGAAACTAGGTTCACATTTTGTGAGTAAGTTCAGGCCAGGGATCCTGCAGCTGTGTAAGAGCAGCATTTTTTCTGTTTCATGGGCCAACAGTGTTTACTTGTATCCTTCCTTATTGCTGCGTCGTGTTGTCGTAAGCCATCCTGCCTCTGCTGCATAGAGGATGCCATGTTGCTTGGAAGACTTCTGGCCCAGCAGCCTGATTCCTTTGTCAGGGAAATAAGGGTTTCTACTCCTGGCTTTGGAAGTGTGTGTGTGTGTGTGTGTTTCTGTCCATCCCTTGACCGCCCTCCCCAGGACTGTACAGAAGGACCAGCAGCAGAGGATATGGGAGCAACAACATGTCCAGTACAAGCAATAGCGCCAGAAAAAGCAGAAGCTGAATTTTTCAGCAGCTACTTTAGCAGTAGGAGAAGATTATTTGGGGTCAACCTCTAAAGAAATCCCTCTGGTTCCAGTCTGGTTGTGTTCATTTGAAATAACAAGGCACACTTGTCTTTTGGAACTTCACCTGAAAATGGTATTCCCCATATACTCATTTGGATGTAAACGTAGATGACCTAGGTGGCAGGTACATCCCTCCTGTGGGATATTGATAGTATCTCTACCTAATTGACTTCCAGGTAAGAAGTATACTTTATCTGCGAAATTAGATGTACCACTGCCCAGTTCAGTAAATTAAGGAGGTAGTAGGTAAAAAATCTCTTACAGTCCTGAAGGTTTGAGTATAGTGCAGCAGTCTCTATAATCTTCACACTTTCCATGTCCAAATTCTGCTTTTGAACTTACAGAAATTCAGATCTTCGGCACCTACAGGTAATATATTTCATATTTTGATGAGCAGCTGACCAGAATAGCTTCCTTCTGCAGAGTCTGTATCTTAGACTTTTATCCAGCCCTCCACCTTCCCATTAAGTGGGCAAGTGAAGCAATTCCATATGCGTTCAGGAAGCTGGGCTCATGGAGCTACTAAATGTATATATGTATGGACCAAGCTTTCTTTGGCAAGTTTATACCTGTACCAGTTTCCTCTGTCCTTTAGCTGTGTGACCCTGCGGGGTTAAACTGGTCAAAAGATGTCATTTGAAGGATGCTAGTAAGTAGCCACTGAACAGAATATTTCTTGTTCATGTTGCACAGTTGAACAACTGTCCTCCTTTCTTACAGGAAGGACTTGAATTGCAGAATTCAGCTTAGCACAGTTAGGTATTTTTTTCCAGTTCGTGTGAGCCAGATGGAAGAGTGACTTTAGGAGGAGTTCTGAGCTCTTCTTTTCTGGCTCTTTTTATTGAACAAAACAACCGACTTATTGTCATTTTTTTCAGAAGAATTGTTTAATTCTGCTAATGAAAACAGTCCACGATACAACAAGTGATAATGACTGAGAATTTCGCAGATCTCTAAAAGATCACAACACATGTGCTGCTTGATTCAGCAAGTGACTAAAAGTGAAGAGGAAATTTGCTTCACTGCTATAGTGTGAGATTTCAATACATTATCCAAAGCTTGGTGTGATAAGGTCAGATCTGGCCTTGGATTTGAATTGCAGCTCCCGAAGTAAGAGTTTTATTCCAACATATCTCTATAAAACATCCCGCTGACAAAGCTGTAGTCTCTGTGATAAGAGATACTCTGCACATGCAGTGAATATGAAGGTATCTTTTTTATATCCTTATAAAGTATCATTATGGCATTATTCATGTCAGGCTCTTATTTCAAAAACGTAGATGCAATAAGGCTCAAAAATGCTCCAGAGAGAACTGTGATTGAAACCTTTTTAAAAGCAGATCCGTTTCCGTACCATGATGGGGCCATCTTACCTCACTGCTGTGACTTACCCACAGGTGAGACAGATCTGCCTTAATGCCTTTGAGGTCTTTGGTCCCTCTTGTGATTTTCCAGGAAAGGGCTGTAGGAGTTTCAGTGTATAGGTTTTTGTTTAGGCAGCTTGCCTTTGGAAGAGGCAGGAGACCCGCTGAGTTCATTTGTGACATGCTTTTCTGTTTGGCCACAGAGTTTTGGGTTAAAACTTATACAATAGGTCCGGATGATTTAAAGCCTAGCGTTTTGATACAAGGTCTTTGAATAGAAACATGGTGTCTCTTGCACTTGTGTTTGTGACACTCTTAAAGGATGGGCTGGGGAAGTTTCATATTTGCAACCCCACATGCAGTGAATCGGGCAGCTGTGTTCAGCTCTGACTGCTGACCTGTCTCAAGTCCTACCCTGACCAGACAGTATCACAGCACTCTTTACAGACAAGGATTGTTCCACCTCTGTAGGAGAGTCTGCAAGTTGTGCTGGATTGCTTAAACCCTTCGTTTTATGGCATGGTGGGTAATTTCTGTAGGGAGCTACCTGAAAGTGCCAGACGCCTTTCAGTGTGCAACACAGAGCGCAAGGAGCAAAACTTGCTGTGCTTTATTTGCAGAGCTGGCCAGCCCCTGAGGAGAGATGCTTTTCTAGCAATGGCCTTTTGCCATCTACTAATAGTTGAGCTATCTGTTGTCACAAGAAAAGCATCTGTTTGATTTACCAGTTTATATAACGTAATAAGTCCTTAAATAAACCTCTGTCAAGTTGGCTCTGGGAATTCAAGCAGGCGTGCTTGTGCCAGCTCTGTCAGGAGACTGTCATTAGTCTTCTTTGGAAAGGCTGGAATGCCAAGGTGTCGAGACACAGTAAGGCTGTGGTGAAAAATGAAAGCTGGGGCTGGTGTGTGGTCGTAGCTTCCATTTTTGTTTTGTTCCTAACTGATTTTTAACACTTTGCTTGTTATGTTTTTTCTGCATTGAAGCATGGTGAGATTTCAGTATCTGCTTAGCAAGAGCTTGTGATAAGTTTTGTTTCCCTCCTTCCAAGTCCTTGGCCACCTGATTTGTGATTTCCAAAGAGTTTGGTGTGACGGGTTTGCATTTGTTAGCCACGGACCTTGACCTTAAATCCCTTTTCTTACAAATCCTACTTTCATTTTTTTTTTTCTTCAGAACAGAAGTATTTTTGATCTTTCTCCATTCTTCCTCCTGCCAAACTCTTAAAATTCCACCCGAGACTCGGGCATTTCAAACAACACACTCTAAATGTACTAATGTAATTCTCTCGTTAGCCTCTCATCAGGGTGAGGAAAGCCACGACAGAGATTATGGTTTCTCGGCTTCCCTTTAGCCATACGATGCTTTTTTCCATCTCTTCTTCATAGCAGGTGGTGCTGCAAAGTAGGACTGAAGATAGTTCCAAAATGCTTAGGCCTAAGTGCTTATTGAAATATATTCAAACTATTAATTTAGTTAAAAAATACTTCTCACACTTCTCTCTCATGAGGAAAGTCGTTTACAAAATCTTCTCACGTGCAGTGGTATTACTTGGACGGTGAGCTTTCAAGGCTTTTCTTCCTGTTTCTGTTTAGCACAGCTCCATGGATCCCTGGCAGGATCTGTGGATGCCAGTGGCATACGTAGTATCTTTTCCTGCCTTGATGAAATCTAGGGAGACTGGATGAGATGTGGAGGGATAACAGAGACCAAATGAAGTCTATTAAACCTGTGTGTGTTGGCTTTGAATCATAAAATGGCAAACTTGACTGTATGTTTAGCTGAAGCCAACTCACCTAGCTGTTACCTGGCAAATTCTGAAATTCTCATATTTGTTTTTGTGCAAACATCTGTCTCTCTGTTTAGTTCTGCTTCTTTTTTTTTTTCCTTTCCTATTCCAGTGGAAGGAGAAAAAACCTGAAGAACTGAGAATTTCTGAGTATACATGATCAGTTGTGTGTCTCCAGGCAGTGTCCCCACATATCCCTTTCTCCCACTTTTGCTGGTGCTATTGCATCACAGGGTTTGTGTTCCTTTCTGTTACAATTCTCCTCTCAAAATAAGAGGTTCATTTTTAATCCAGGTGCTGATGAAGTCTGACGTCCTAGAGTGGGACAGTTCTCTTACATGACGTGGCAGTACTCTTCTGCATGCAAAATCCGAAGTATTAAGTTGGACAGTAATATACAGAGCTGATTCATATAATTGCTTGTAATCTTGCAGTAGCAATCAACATCGCTATCTGTGTTGTCATCATGTAGACTCCACAGCAGTTAAATAAATAAAAAAAAAAAATCCCTCAACACCCATGATATGTGAGTCATGCACCACTGCTTTTTCCTAGCCTGAAGTCTGGAGGCACAGGATGCATTTGACTTCTGTTCTGTTTTGCTTTCTAGGACAGATTTCTGCGTACACAAAGACGAGCCTTGTGACACTGTGGGTAAGTCAAAGAAGTAGGGGAGAGTATTTTGATAGCCACCTCTGTGCTGAGAGGAGCTTTCTGGGCAATCTTTCATTCTTTGTTTTACTGTAATGCTGCTTTTGCTATTCTGAATACCTCTGTGATGCAAATATGGATTAGTTGAGCAGGGTACGAACTATAAATAATCCATTAAGTTCTAACCCCTCCTAAGCACTGGAGGTCTCTGAGTTCAGGAAGTAATCTTAAGTGATTCAACTTCTTTGGAACAGATGTAGAATTTAGATAATTGGAGATTAAGAAATTGTCTTTTGGTTTGTCTGTGTGATGTACCTTTCAGGGCTCCCTCACCTAAAACGATTTGCTAACTAACGAATGTATTGCAGTTGTACGAATCTGTGTAACACTCCCAGTTCAAACTGGCACTCAGAGAAGAATACCTCATTGTGGGAATGCCAAGTTAAATCTTCTTTTCCGCCTCCAACTTCCGAACTGCCTTTAATCTTACCCAACCCCTGAATACACAGGGTCCTTACATCCTACTCTCTTTCTTTCTTTCTTTGTTTATTTATTTATTTTACTTAGGTAGCAGTAACCTTCACTGTATCTGTTCTGGTGGTTTTTATTTAGTCATCACAGTAGCAGCAGTGTTTGGAGGCATAACTCAACATCCTCTCTGTGATGATTGTATGATTTTTTTTAGACTTGTCTCAAGGTCAAGGTGCCCCTTATCCTACATTCTGTGTATACTTGGAGTGGGTACTGAATTTCAGCTGATCTTAACTTCAGTGCTTGCGGAGACACTTGGAGACTAGGGCTTGCTGTGCTGACAGTAGTGGGTGATAAGGAGCGTGGGGGAAAGTCTTCAGCAGAAGCTCTGAGGCTACCTATGGAAGTCTTATCTCAGATTGTGGATCCTTCCCTCTCTGTGTTGTGGAGACTGATCAGGTGAAAGAAGGAAATACAGAGCTGAAAAATGAATACGTTTTTTTTTCAAACACGATCAAGGCCTGACCTTTATGTCCAAGTTTACCAGAGGGAATCCCTCACAATACATTTACTCTTTGTCCAGTGGAAAGCACACTTCCACTGAGCAAGGTTTTTATCCTATGTACCTGCATGTGGAGGTGACTGTGGTAAGATACAATAAAGAAGTAAAGAAAAAGAAGAGAAGCTGACGGAAGACACGTGCCGACTAAGGTCAGAGCTTTTCCCATTTTTAAAGACAGTATAGTGGAAGATCTCTATGCAGGGAATGATATTATGATAGACAGCATGACTAAGGAAATGTTTTTATGACTTATTTTCTGTTCTTAAAATACCCGAATACTTTCTGTGCTGTGACTTGCTGCAGACTGTGGGCTCCCATGGTGAAACTGGAAGATCAGAGTGATAAAGATTAAACTCGTTTCTTACTATTTCCAGCATAGTTTTTCTAAGATATTGAGAAGCTGAATGTTCCTGGGAGAAAACCAGTCTGGCCTCTTTGCTCTCTTGAGCCTACTTTTCTTTCCTTCTCCCCTGACAGTTTCACTGTGTACACTAGCATCTTCACTTGCACATTTTTTATGCCCCACTGTTTCTGTTTGAACCCAGAGGCAGTGTGCCATATCCCTGAGTACAAGGAAACGCTCCATCATATGATACCATCTTACTTTTCTTAAATCCTGTTGAAATAAGTAAATATTTTGATAACATCAGTTTTCAAGCATTGTTGCCTGTGTCCAAACTGTTGAGTTACTGCAGTTGTGTCAGATCACCTACAAAGTTAGGCCATTATCTCTGTGTTGCGTGTATTGGCAGCATATTTTGAAAGCTTTCTTCAAAACCTGAAAACCAGGAATTACTCTGGAGGAGCTGTAGTCTGGATGAAGTCCAGCCAGGTTACACCGCGCACTGATACTTCATCCGTCCCTACCTCGAGAAATGGTGCTTAGGCTTAGTGGCTGAACGTAGAGCCTGAAAGAAGATAACCAATTCTTCTGGTCATCGGCTCGCTAAGGAGTAATGCGGAGGTGCAAAATGAAATTGCAGAACGCTGGATTTCGAGGGATTCACCGCCATAAAGCAAATCATATTTCGTGTCAGAGTCCTTACATGAGTCCTAAACCCAAAAGACAGTGTCTGATAATTGAAGGCAATGTGTCTGATACCCTGAATCTTATCATATTTGTCATTTGCTTAGAGATCATGGTCTCTGCTTTTTGTGGATGGGTACTGCACAGTATTAGCTTCATTTCTCTTTCTCTGCCAAAAGTATTGGTGATATATACTGCTGAAAGTTAGCCCATATGTAATTTTTTCATATTACAGATGTTAGACCAGAAGGGAATTTAGCCTTGTGGTGTTTGGATGTGTCACAGCAGAGGAAGAATAAATTAAGGAATATATTCTGTGGCTTGCCATCAGTTTGAGAAAGGGCCTACTGTTGGTAATAATGAATTTTAACTGCGTGAAAGATTTTCCAGTTTTCCTCCTTGGTCAAGACAGGGAAAATAGTTGTCAGTGACAGAGAAATAGGTTTTAATATCCACTGTTCTGTGCCCTGTATATATAGATAGATTATGTTAGTGGCAACGTAGCGTGGCATGTACTTGAGTTTTGTACAAATGCAGTGAT
This sequence comes from Anser cygnoides, assembly GCF_040182565.1. Lineage (NCBI taxonomy): Eukaryota > Metazoa > Chordata > Aves > Anseriformes > Anatidae > Anser > Anser cygnoides. Next base: position 3,790,860 of record NC_089883.1, read on the forward strand.
CAAAGGAGGCTGATACCTGTTGGCATGGCATACTGGCTTTTGAAGAATTATGTTGATGCTTCAGCTATGTCTGTTGTTGCCAGGTTCCTGTTCCTCACTCCAGCTCCTGTAGACAGTCCCCTCCAAATCAGCAAGAGTATCTGTGAGAGCAAGAAGCGAGTCCAAAGAGTGACACTGCATTTGGGTCTTGAAGGTGATGCTGAGGCTGTAGCGCTACCGAGAGTTCTCTAGAACAGCAGCTTGCTTTGATTCTTGCCTTACGGTTCACTTTTATATATGAAGAACTGATCTCACCAGATGCGTATGTGTTTTTATACCCTCTCATGGATGAAGTTGGCCATTGCAGTGTGGTACACTGCCATCCTGTAAAGGAAGAATCATCTTCTTGGTGAGCAGGCAATCTCCTAAACTAGGAAACTGAGGCTGCTGCTCTATATAAGGCACAGAATCTGGACTCTAGACTCCTGATTCCTATTCCCAGCTTTGGCACTGGATCATTGTGTGACATTTGGCAAGTCACTTATGTTTGGAATACTTCTGTCTACCTCTATGAAATGGGGATTTTGAGTGCAAAGCTACAGGAGATTGTATGGCTTAAGTAATTCACATACAGAGCAGTGCAATGTCCTTGAGCATATGATGCAAATATAAGTCCAGAATCTAATGTTGCTTAGTCATGTTTAAGAGCATGTACTGACTCCATTAGATTATGTGCACTAAAATTAGGGGATTTAGAGCATTGTGAGAAAAGTTGTTATTTTTTTGGTGACATTTCCTTGATTTTCTTTACAGTATGAGAAATATGCAAGCAAAACTTTCTTTGGTGGAAATACTGAGGCTTAGCTGTTGTTCGGAAGTGGGATTATGAAGTTTAAATGGTTTATAAGAGGTGTTCATTTGTGCTCAAAAAGATCCATATTGAAAAACCTGTCTGGAATCTTTGCCTGCCATGCAGACACAGAGAGAAAACAGCAGCAGGAGGTTTGTATTTGTATTCTGGCAGGGGCCCCTCACTGAAACCAGTTGCTCTGGGGACTTCGTTCAAATTTTCTTGGCCCTGCTGCCAAGGTAGTGTGGAAGGTTACATAATGGCTGAAACAAGCTCAAAAATGGTGAAAATATGTAGGTATGTCTTTGTGGGGTGATACCCCACTGGCTGTGTCAAGAAACAGAACCACGTTTGTTTAAGAAATAGTTTGGTAATGCTCATCGCCCCGCATGGTTGTGTAAGCAAGCCCGAGGAACGAATGAATTCAAAAAGGAGAGGGAGAGAAGGAAAAAAAATATGCCTGCGTGCAAAGCATTTGCAGCAGTTGTGTTTCAGTCGTCTCAGTTGCTGGGACCTCTGCTAGGCTCTGCCGTTTGAGCAGGGAGGGTTTGCTTTGTGCAACATATCCTCGACACACAGCAGTCAAAAGGTTTGCAGTCTGCTTCTGCTTCAGACTCATCTCTCGTGATGTGACTCTAACCAGGTCTGCCGTTTCCTGCAGAAAAATCTTTGTTCCAATTGAGCCGCCTCTAAGCCAGCCAAATTGAGAGTTTAATGTCTAGCTATTAATATCAGGCTGCAGCTTGGAGCCTCGCGCGTTGTGAGGATCCAACCTTTCTGTGACATAAGCAGATTGAGAATGCCCCTTTCGTTCAATATTTCCACTGCTAGTGCCAAATAAGCAGCTTTACGGTTAGTTAGGAATGATCCTGCATATTTCAAGGCAAAGCTTGGCCCTGATTCCTCAGTGTACATGTTACCCCAGATCCAAGCTGAAGCTTCCCTGTATTCAGCTAATAATAAAAGTGGGGGCAGTGTGGAATTGGGAAATGGAAAATGAGAATGTGTCTTAAATATCCTTAAATTGCCCTGGTTAAAAATGTCTTTACCTCTGCTGCAGTCACATGTGCTTTTCTGTGGCTTGATGTCGGGGAAAAGAAAGCAGAATACAGCGTATATGCTGCAGATGGGCAGGTTTAGTTGGAGAAATAGCTGCCTGGAGAAAACCGAGCATCAGAGCAGAGGTGACTGAGAAACAGTTTTCCAGACTGTTTCCACAAGTGAATCAATGTTTTGCAAAAAACAGTCCCATCTCCTGGCTGGCTTTAATTAAAGGGCTCAAAGATAACTTACAAAGAGGGTCCTGAAGGTTATAAATCCTTCTATAATTTGTGACTTTTTTTTTCCTGAGTCTTCCGAACACAGACCGATACGTGACTGGGGGAAGGCAGGGCTCTGGTTTTGGTTTTGCCACTGTGCTGCTTGGGGACTGTGCAGATGACATCCTTTGGTGCCAGTGTGTTTGTACCATAGTCCTTCCCTCCTTTCACCGGTGTGTAAAGTGCCACCCCAGAGAGCTGCATCTTACGGGGCTGTTAATTAGTTTTCTCTCCCCTGATAGTTGCACCCTGTTTTTTTCTTGGGTTTATTGTAGCAAAGAGTTTTGAAATATGCCCAGCTTTTCCAAGTATGACATTGGGTCTGCGCCTCCATGTAGATTTGATCTTTCTGTATTCCATGTAAAACACCTGAATGATGGACTATGCGTTTTTACCTTTTCCTTGCTGATTTGCTTGTGCAGTCAGGTGGCTTCCAGTCCACAGCAAGTGACAGTTCTTACCAGTCCTGCCTGCACCATGTACTGTCCATTTAAATCTTCCTCCCCGTGTAATATCGATTCCAGTCCCCTAACAGTGTCACAGCTGAGAATTAATCCCTAAGGAAAGGGAAAAGACTAGCTGCTTTGCTGCGAGTGGAAAAGAAAAGGAATTCTCACATTAAAAACATTTTCCATAGTGGTTCGTGTTGAATGTTTCTGTATATTCCAGGGCGGGTTTTTATTTGATGCCAGAATAAATAGAAATACCTGCTGCTTAAAACAATTCATTAGAGAAGCAGTGCCTGGCTTTAGCAAAAGCCTTGCTGGGACTGTCCTCCAGACCAAAATCAAACACACTTCAGTGCATTAAAATGAGCAACGCTGCAGGTTAAAATGTCCCTTAAAGGGACACCCTTCGGTTGATTTGCTGTTTGTGAAAGAAAGGGACCTCACAGCGCTGCGAATTTCTCTGTCAGCTGTGGCTGTGCAGGGCGATGTAGAGTCAGGCTGCCGGCTTTATGAAGCCAAAGGGAGCCATGGTGCAGCAGTGGAAGACTTTTTCTCTTGCCTTCTGGTTGCTAGGGAATAAATACTCGGCTGCACAACCCAGACAGTGCAGAACTGTGCTATTGGGCATATTCATCACTACCATCTCTCATGCCCCACCCTACCCACAGCGGCCTTCCAATTTCTTTTCACCAGCTAGCAATCTCTCCTCCTCTGAATTCTCACTAAAAATTCTTGTGCCAAGAGAGTGTAATATAAGATTGCATAAATTTTAATAGAAGCACTGGGATGAACACAGCCACTCAAGTAATCATGAATTCCTGCTGCCGTAACCCTTGCTCTTCCTCACTTAAGTGTCCTGCATGTGTTTTTCCTTCTTGCTTGTTTCAGGGACGTGGTTTCAGCCAGGTTGCTTCACATGTGCACAGCTGTTCACAGGCTCACAGCTAAAGACTGGAGGAAAATCCCACTTCCATCAGGCTCAGTGAGAGTTTTGTTACTGATTTCAGTGGGGTCAGGGTCCCAGTCCTGTTCTTTGGACTCCTTTGGGCCTCTGTCAAAAAAATTGGATGAGTTTTTTCCTAGAGAAGTTAGTGGTTGAGGGTACCTCAGACATCTTTTGGAAAGCCTCATATCCTGAGGCTGGTGCTTTGTACTTTCTGAAAATCAGTTGTCATCTCTATTGAGCTGTCTCAATTTGAGCATTCAAAAGCACTGAAAGCTTTAAAAATGTTGCAAAGAAACAATAGTCTGTGAGAGCCAAAAAACAAAACCTGGTAAAAATGAGAAAAGCTGACCAGTCTGCTTTTGGAAAGGCAAGTAAAATGGAAAATACAAACAAAGGGCACATATAAGCAGTCTATTTCCTGCCATCCAGTCTCTAAAAAAAATATATATTAAAAGCTGGGCACGCCATTTTAAAGAGACTACATATTTATTGTCAAATACATCAGCTTTCTCATTGATTAATATGAAAACTTAGAATGTGTGCAGCGTAGTTGGTTGAGTGAAGTGCTGATACTGTTTTATAGAGACTTCTTTTCTCTTTCATTGTTACGGAGCATTTGAAATTCATTTGCCCTTGGGTTTGTTTTGCAGCTCAGTAGTCTTGTTTAGGTTTGTCTTTATTCGTTCCATGTACTAATGGCAGTGGTGGATTTTTGGTCTCCTTAGATGAAAAATGACTGTCTTTCTGGCAGAGATGCAGTAGCCAAACACTAGATGCTGTGCTTAGTTCGGAACTTATGTGGTCCCATTACATGTAAAAAATAGATGATTGATCAGTCATTCTTCAAATGAATTAATTCAGCCAACAGCACGCAGATTTCTGGCTATCTCAATGGTTTTCTTCATCTTTTCTCTGTTGTTTCATGTCTTGCGAGGGGAACAATTAACTTGTGTAATTAAAATAAATGAAAGCTTTAATGGAGGGAGGATTAGTGACAGATTTTCTGTTTTTTTGTCATTGTTCCCCTTTGTGTGCGTCCCTAGCTCTAAGACATCACAGACCCTCGGTTGCTCTCGTGGTTAACCCCTTTCCCTTGCCTTTTTGCCGAAGGTCTGTTTTTCTTTGGTGGTGGTTCAGAGCTCTTAGAAGCTCTTGGTCAATTTTGTTCCTTCATCTTCTCCTTTGTTCAGCTGGGGCTGGACACCAAGAAGCTGCTCTCCCCAGGGAGGCCCGGATGGTCTGTCTTCCATCACACTAACCGCACGGCTTGCCCACTGAGGTCATGGAATTTCCCTATGTTTACTACACTTTGTTCTTCATAAACCTCCAGCAGTTCCTTATTAGTTCTCCTCCATACATCATTCTCCTTTTGTAGCCCCAAAATGTGTTTCGAGCACTTTATTTTCCAATTATTTATCTGTCTGTCTGTCTGCCTGGTAAGCACCCATCCCACAAGATAAAACAATAGCCCTCACACTGGTGGTGTATGTTTGAAATTAGCTTGTTCTCGGTAATTTGGAACTAAACACTGTCAGTGGGGAGGAATAACACACTTCCTGCTCTGTACCTGGCCTTTCATTTCTTCCACCATCAAAATGCTATTGGTAATTAATGCTTGTAGATATCTAAGCTGTCTGACTTGCTGAGATACATACTGTCTTTGCCATCTGTAAGGCAGTATGGTGAAAGTCTTCTCATCAGCTCACCACCCCACTCTTGTTTCTTAGCACATCTTTGCTAATCCTAAAGCTTGCTTTACTTGTTGCTCACGCAAATCCTCAACTCAGGCTTTATACCGGAGCTTTTGTCTTCCTTATTGTGACACCCCCAAAGTTGATACAGGACATTTCAGCTTATCTTAGCTTGAAAACTTTCCCTTCTCCCATGGTTTTATTAATGGTTCATGGTAATGTGTTTTGATAAATGCGAGACAGCTGTCCAAAATGCTGTGGAAAGGAATCTTATTATTCCTTTACCAGGCAACATATTTATGAATAAAAATCCTTCAGGCCATCACATCTCATTGTTGTGCAGGGTGAATGCTGATTACCCTTCGAATGGATGATATCTTCAGAAAACTGACTAGCTACAAGAATTGTGTTAAGGTACTTTCCCATCAGGAATCCAGGACTCCAAATCCTACTCTAATGCCAAATTGCTCTGTAACTAAGCTCCTTTATGTTGCCTTTATTAAAAGGAGTATGTCATGAGGCAAAATATTTGCTATGACTTTGTTGATATTTATTCTGACTTTATCCTTTCATTTCAGCTCCATGTCATAACTCACTTTCTGTGCTAATCATTGTGCAGTTCCCTGGTACGGGTACAAACATGTACTGCATTCCACTCTAGGGCCATTTATGTCTGTGTGAAATTATATAGACATGTACACAAAGCACCTGGGAATTTGAGTCTCGTAGCTTAAAGGGCAGATATTACTGTAAGATGTTCCCTTACCCCCTTCCTACACTGGGGGCTTTGGCATGCAATCGTTGTGGGGAAAAGCACCCTTGTTATTACTGTTGTAATTAACAGTTCCCAAGGAATATACGTGACAGCGTCCCTCAGAAGCAGTATAGTAGATTTTCCTGCTAGCATGGAGTAAAAAATAACCCAAAACTTACTATTTGTGCAACAGGCAGTTTTTATGTTTTGGGTTTATGGGAATATACTATGCTCGAACTTGTGAATTATTTTTATCTCCTACACAGTCTTCTGCCTTAATTATTTTATAAATCAGAGATGATTTGAAGGACACTGCTTAAGAACCACAGCTTTACTTATGACTGAATTCCATTTAATCGTGATTTAAAGAAATCTCTGCTGTTTATCTCTGAAAGCAGTCATTGTGTTTGCAAACAGGCCGAAGGCAGAAGTCTAATTGATGTCCAGCTAAGCGCACACTGCCAAACAAATGTCAAGACAAGCTCTGGAACTGCTCCTTGCTACTGTGTGTGTGAAGCCGAGAAGTCTTTGAGGCAGACATGAGCAGAACAACCTCAGTATGTTAGGTCTGAGACAGACGACTTCTGTCTTTCGGGGTTTCTAGTATTTCTGCTGTCATCTGTCACCTCTTCCATGTAAATGGAGATTTGCATACTGCAAGCTTTACGTGCTCTCTGCACTGCTTCACCAGCTTCACACCCCAGCTCTATCACTTCCATTGCTGAGGACTTGTTCCTCTGGGGAATTCTTGCAAGAATGAACATTAAGCAAATAAAATAATCTCTTCTGCTTTCATAGCTCATCCTACTTTCTTCTTTCTCTTTTATAATAGAAGGCTGTGGAATGAGAAATAACATTCGTTTTCTACAGTGCCAAACCTGCTGTTCAGTACCATATAAATAACCCATCGCTTGCTGTTGTTACCTGTGCTAGAAATGCCAACACAGGCTTCTCTGTAGCAGAAAACGGGGTTTTCTGCCATGACAACCCTTCAGACTAGGTGGCAGAGAGAACATGGGAGTCATGAGAGCGTGTTTGCCCGTTGGTTCTTACCCAAGGGCAGGGAACAAACAGATTGTGCACATCTTGACTTGCAATCCAGTGCCTTACCCGTTAATTCATGGTGCCTCCCTGGTACACCTGTGATATTAAACATACATAGTTTTTGTTGTTGTTTTTTGTTTGTTTATTAAAAAAACTTAAAAGCTCCTTAGTAAAGAGATCAGAGCTGTTGTCGCCATTGCACAGAGGAAGTGAAGCCTGCAGATGTGAAGGCGCGTTTTAAAGGACAGAGCTGGCTGGAAGTAACCCACGGCTCGAGTCTCAGTCAAGGCCCCTCAGCTGGAGGCAATGCTAGCTCTTCTCAGGCTTTCCCAGTGGAAGCTCCGGTTCTTTGGGCAGCACCCAGTTCTTGAGGTCAGTAAAATAATGATTCAGCCCTTCTACAGGCCAGAGGTTTGTGTTTCTTTGTTCCACTGCCTGTGTCTTTGTTTTTACCTCTGTTCACACATTCCAGCCTGGTCATTCAGCTGCAGACTGTGGCCGCATATTGTTTAAGAAAGCTGGTGCATTTATAATTGAAAAACCTCTGAGGTTTTTCTTCTCCTCCTGTCAGACAGAGATGGCTTTTATCCAACTGACTGCTTTTCAGTGCCTTTATCCTTTGCTGGCTTGAAAACATTTTGGATAGTTTCTATTGTTTTATAGACCCTGTAGCTAGAAAACCAAGCTGTGTAAAAACATCTGCACATAGCTGTGCAGTAGGCTACAGACACATAGGGTAATAAGGCATGATTGCATTCATTGTAGCGTTTGCTCCACTGGATAATCAAATAGAAGCATTCCAGTTGCACACGGGATATGTAAGAGTAGAGGAGGGAAATGAAGGACAGTTGCCTACTGTACTTTTACATTTCTTTTGTTTTGCAGCTGCCAAGACTAAATGCAATTTTGAGAGCAGGTTTTAAGTAATGCGGAGATGAGATTTTACTAGTGATAACCAAGAAAGCAGCACTGGGAAGTTTGCATAAAATACAAGCAAAATACAACAATATAATATAAAATAACCTCTCCCACAGAAGGAAGCTTGACCTGCACTGATTTTCATTTGTTTTTTCAAAACAGACCTGGTATAGTGCAGTATCACTCCCAGCCTGTTTTGTGGGTTGTCTGATCATGAGAGGATTTTGCTACTCTGAGAGCACTCGGTAGGTTGAAAGTCTGTTTAAGTCCTTGGAACTTTTTTTTTTCTTTTTTTAAATTCTCCTGGGCCTTTCCAGTGCCCCAGCACAAGCTCCAAGTCTTTCAGTTGTGATTGTGCTACACATAATGCAAATAGGAATTGGTCACGTAACAGGACTGTGCACCACGGAAAACCTTTTGTGTTGACCAGCGTGGTGAGAATGCGGTAGGAACTGTGCTCCAGCTATGCTCCGGTACGAGCTCACTACATGGCTTCTGAATGTTAATGGCAGGTGCTGTGGGAGAGGTGATTAAATTTTGAGCAGACCAAAGGATGCATAGACAATGTTTCGCCATTGTGTGTTAGAAAATAGCACCTCTGCTGACAAAATCAGTATTTTACAGGGGCATCACACCTCAAGTTAGATTTGTGCTGCATTCACAGATCAGCAAAACTGAGGGGTGGAAGAAAATGACTGCTTCAGGATCTGTGATCACAGCTGTATTTAATCACCTAAAAACAGTCTTGTTTTTAGAGGTTCTCCTCCACACTTGAGTGATGGTTACAGTGTAGCAAAGTGTAAGCAATATAATTGTATTTAGTAGTTTCCTGACCCTATGCTGATCAGCTGTGAATGTTTTGTGCTATAGTTGTAAATGAAAAAGTGGGTAAATTTCATCTACTGAAGTCTCAAATAGGGCGTGATATATATATATAAATTAAATTTTAAAAAATATATAGCAAAGTGATCTGAATGCTCTGTTGCCCCCAGAGGAAGTGACTTTAAATTTTAATGCAAATTTATATGGGTATCCTATACCTGAAAAATCATGCTATATAAATAAAAATCCAAGGTATTTCACCATGTTGTCTTTTTTCATCATATATCTTGACTTTTGGTCAAGGGTTTTGTATGTCAGTGCAGTGACCGAATCCTGCGGTTTATTGAATGGTAGATCATGAATGTGTGAGTGAACAAGGAGTTAACCTTCCTTCAATAGGTGGTGCAAGTAGAAATAGAAAAGTCATTTGGATGAAAAGGATGAATTAGTTAAGAGAAGACAGGCCACTATAGGAGATAACTGGCCTACTTCTCACTGAGGTGTCTGTGTCATATCTGTCTCCTGTACATACATGTGTAGGAGAACCCTCGTGTCCAAATAAAATTCCAGTGATTTAAAGGACAGATTGTATATACATGAATATATTTATTTGGACACGAGGGTTCTCCTTTACATCTATACACTTTAAAAATTCATATTCAGTGTCCTACAGCCGATAAGGTGTTTGAGTTAGTGACAAGTTTTCTTTCTTTCTTTTTTACCTTTTCAATCAGCTGATAGAAATGCATTAAACCTTTAAAATAAAAAATCCTTGACCCAGCCCATCAAATATCTTTCTCCTCCTGTATTCTTTCAGCATGATTTATAGAATGCTAAGGATTTCTGTGTTTGCTTAGCTTGGAATTAGCTTTTTATTTCTACTTTAATTAGTGATCATGAGCAGTCAGCAGGTTAAAGATATTTGTTGGCTTTGTGTAGTTGTGTCATACATTTTTGTGTAGCCATTTTGACTGATCTGTTTGCATTAAGGCTCTGTCTGGCCATAATTAGACTGCTGGGTACACACTAATGTTCTGCTGAGCGTTTGCTTGTTGGTTTTACTAATGTCATCCATCAAGCTCTAGCATGTGCAGCAATATTTGTTCTGTAGTAGACAAACAGAGTAAACACTGAAGCTATTTATAAGTAAACAGTAGCGAGTAAGTGAGGAAATTCTGAATGGATGTTTTTATTTATTGGAAGGTTAAACTGTTGCTCTAAAACGAGGCCATCAGTCTAACCAGACTTAATCATTCTTAAAATGACGCAAAGGTAGAAGACTGAAATTAGATTTCTATTTAGAATTTGTGTTTTATATCTCTGTTTAGGAAACCTCCAGACAGATTTATATTTTCTATCTTGTCTAAGTTGCCTAAATTTGTCTGCTTTTCTAGCAGTGCCAGAGAGAGAAGGTCAGAGAGAGGTACTGTCTCTGCATTGCTCTTGCAGGGTTCCAAGTACGGATGAAAATTCGTGACTATGCCTGTCTTGCCCTGTGGCTGGACTCCTGATCAGTTCTGTGGAAACATTGTCGACTTGGATTTCAACAAAGCAGCACTGGTCACGGAGCTGTTCTTACCAGCTGAATTGCTGTGAACCAAACTGAATGCTGGCCTTAAATATAAGAATTAATTCTTTTTTACTTTTATGTAGGTCAGACGCTTAAGAAAGTTGCATCAGCTAGCATGCTGTGGTAAATCAAGATTTTAATATCTTTCCTGTGCAGTTGTCTTTGCTAAGAAATCATATCTACCAATCAGAAGTGTATAATAGCGTTTGGGTGCCTCATGTCTTTGGGGCCGCCATTCAGTACAGTAGGTTTTAGAAGTGATAACCTTTGACTGAATATCTCAGAACAGCTTATCTTTTCTGTTTTTATCTTTATCTTTTTTGCTTGTGGCATTTTTAACTATGGGAAAGCTGTAGTCCATATTTGTTCAATGAACGGGTATGTTTACAGAGATGCAGAATGCTCAGTCATGCTCTGGTGTCTTTGAGCCATAACGTGGTCTAAACAATGAAGTAAAAGGCTTTCTGGCTTTACTGGAAGTAAAAGAAGACAAAGACCAGCCTTCTGCGGATGGGCATTAAGTACAGGAAGCCAAAAAGTGGCTTAATGCTCCCTCTCCACAGCCAGGGGTAATACTCCTGTTGATTTCAGTAGGATTTTGACCAAGTCCGTGGTGGTTATGATAGCTGGTACGATTCCATCGGAAGTAATACATATTCCTCGTGTTATTTTGTGCATGCCATGAAGCTGTTTACGCCGTCATTAATCTGGTGGCTTTGTTGGGAAATGAATCTTGTTACATGGCAGCTGACAGAGGCCACTGCCACTGGGCACCAAAGCAGGCTTGTACAACAATGCAGTATCTGCTTAGCTGGAAAGCACAGCTGTTACCAGCACAAATTCTCCCCACAAGCTACTCACAGAACGGAGCTTGACAGCTGAGAACCCCCCTGTGAGCCACGGTGCAGATTCAGCACATAGTTTCCAAACAGGAGCACACCAATTTGATTCCGGAGTGGAAATGTCACCCACATAGTGTAGAAGAATACAGGAGCTTCTGCACTTCCCAAGGGTGTTTTATTTAGAAGCATGTGAGGCTAGAAGAGGCAGTTCTCCTTTTGTCACTCCTGGTAGTTTAGCGCAAACACCTAGAGCAATAACCCAAGCATGCAGGTGCAGTCCCCCTCTGAGCCTCGTGTACTGCCCTATCTGAATTCAGCCTGTAAAGGCCTCAGGACTGTGGCTGTGCCTTGACTTGTGTCTGAGAGGCACCAGGGACTCTCCTGGCTGCTGTCAGTCATTGCAAGTTGCTCAGCAGAATTCATCCAGATTTGTGTTTTCTTTCACAAGGAGCTTGAGTTTGAACAAGAGAGGTTTCTTTTTATTAAGTGTGAGAAAAGCCCATGCTGGCCTTTTTCTTGGTGAAAATTTCTCTCTAGCTTGTGTTACTAAGTTCTTTAAAAGTGGCATTTTATTTTTGAGTAATTCAGAGAAAGAGGCACTAAAGAAACTAGATGAAGGATATGCTATAAATATCTCCAGCTACATTACCTCTGAAGTTAGCTGCTGTTTCCCCTCCATCAGGAGGGTGCAGTGATGTGTTTGTAGCTACCTGAAGCACCTGTGGGTCCTTATTCTTTTGTGGAGTGGAAGTCAGATCAGGCAGCTCTGGGAATCTAGAGGAGGGCACTTCAGGTTGAATCCTTGTAATTGATTTGGTGAGTTGCATGGAGCATGTGTGCTTGGTGCTGCATCTGACTGTCCCCCTGACAGCCTTTCCCCAATAGCTTTTTAATCCATTGGCCAGTTTGAGCCAGATTTGAAGATATGCATCTCAGAAATATTAGGATTTTTGAAGATTTCTGAGAGGAAGCTGAGTAGAGGAGAAAACCCCCTCCCTACACGGCTACCGAAGGAAAGACTGCATCACCTAACACATACATCAGAATCCCCAAGTGCAAATGTGTGGGAAATCGTCATTGATTTTGCAGTGAGGGTTTGTTTGTTTTGTCACCTCCCCTTGCACCATGCTATCTTGCTCTTCCAGAACAAATACGCTGACCGTGGTACTGCGTGGGGAGAGAAACAGAGCTGGGGTGCTCATTTAGTCTCTTCCTGTCCACTGGTGTGAAGGGATCGTGTTCTCTCCCTCGTCCTGGCAGCAGAACAAATAGCCGGTGCTGAGATATTACAGACAAGCTTCGTTCTCCTGTGTGGTACAAGCTTTTCAGCCCAAGTTCTGACTTCAGCAAAGTAACTCAACCCCATTATCATTATCAGGCACAAACCCCGGATTTGTCAGTTTTCTCAGGTCAAGCAGGCTGTGAGGTTCAATCAGCACTCAGCAAAGAATTAAAACAGAAGGGCTGAACCATGAACCGAGAGCTGCTAAATAAGTTTATCAATGCTTGTGTTGGCTGGCAGCTTGACAAAGTGAAGCCAGGAGCTTAGACAACTCTGTAAGTCAGGATGTAGGAGCTGTAATTGAGAAGTATCACAGAAGCAATTTGGAAAAGCATCTGTTCAAAGTTTGATTACTGTGAATCATCCCATTCTGCTGGCCAGCTCTGCTAGTTGCCTGAGCTGCTCTTATTTTGCCAAGAGAACAGCTTGACACGCATACAGTGCCTAAAAATAAAATACACATTAAATATTAACATGTTTCAAAAGTATAGATTCATTCACTTTTTGAGAGTAACAATTGCTTAGTCATTCTTTAAGAACATGGAAAGAATTTAATTGAGCGCCGTGGAAGAATGCCATTCATCAGCAGCACAGGTGTTCAGCCATCCCCAGAACTGCCCGGTTCAGCAGGCTGTGCTGAAACTCTCCAGACACGGAAACATCGTTCGTCGTACGTTGCTGAGTGTTGTTTAATGTGACTGCAGGACTCATCCCTGCTCGTGACCCTGTCCCCTCACCGATGTGACGGCAAGCTGAGACGGCTGCGTGGACAGTAAAGCTTTTGAAACTGTTAAAAGTATCTTTTGATTTATTTGAATAGCTTCACGAGTTTCTTGGTGTTTGCAATTGCAAGAAAGAACAACTGGAACCGAACGCTGGACCCTGACTGTTAGCTCTTAAAGCAGATGCTGTTTGGTACAGAGACTCCAAATATTTTTTCTGACTTAGTGCCAAGTCTGACCTTGTCTCTTCATTCTGGAAGGGAGATACTGAGGAATTCGAAGGCTCCAGGATCCCTGCTGCTGAATTCCATGTTCCTCTTTGTTAAGCAGTCTCATTAAAAGCTCTGATTTGGTCTTCATTCCCCTTCGTTCTGTCTGAATTCAGGCCCTGCGTTGAAGCAGATGGCTCAGATGAGTTATAGGAACAAACTGACAGATTCAAAACTGGAGGTTGCAGAGCTCATCTGAAAAAGCAAAATGAAAACAGCCTGAGAGCTGGTTTTGGAGCCCTACACAATTTGCAAAGCTGCAGCTATTGCAGCCAATGCCAGGGTTGTTGGTAGTTTTTCTTTTTTTTGATTTCTTGGAAGAATCTAACCTTCATATGGTGAAGTTCTTTGAGAAACAGGATGGATATTGATGAAGTAACACTGATAACGCATGTGGCGGCATGGTGAGCATGTGCTGTGGTAGCCCTGGAGCACTTTCCCTTCTGATGGTGAAGTTGTGTGGTTTTTTTCTTGCAGTGAGTTATTTCCTGAAAGATGCAGCTTCAGGGAGAAGGAAGAATTCTTGAGTTGAGGCTTTTTCCACCGAATAGGAAAGGTCAAAATGAAAATACTGAAATGTTGGAAACATTCTGGGTTTTAATAACACCTGAGAAAGTGAAGGGTGAGATGTATAAAGGCTGGTTAGAAGATGAGCAGGTGCAGCTTTTTCATTTTGTCAAGCAATCCAGCAGGTGAGAGACATGGCTCAGTTTTCTCCACAAATCCTGAATCCAGTCCTGAGTCCTCCTGTTGCCTTGACAGATTGCCTGTCTTTCATATATTGGATTTGGGAAGGGAAGATCCTGCTGTATTCTGTCTACAGCAGGTTGTAGAAAGGACCTGCAGACTCATCTCTGCACTGCAGCCTACATCCTTTTAACAAAATGAGGCCAACAGAAGACATTCAAATCCAAATCCCTCTGAGCCCCAGGCAGGGCTGAATTTCAAGGGCCAGAATCCAAATCCTGATTTAGAGTTTGGTTTCAAAATTGTTGGTGGGCTTTTTCTTTCTTTCTTTTTTTTTTTTTTAAGAGTTTATGGTCAGTTACCCCTGTAGTTTTTCAAAAACATGAGATCTCCCCTGAATTCTGTATCTCATTTGTTTTTGGTGCAAGATAACCCTTGTACCATCCTGTCCCTGTCTTTCAATAGCTCATATCCCACAGATTTCCATTACTTATTTCTTTACCAGTTCTAGCAACTGTCCTTTCCTAATTCTAAATGCCTTTTTTTTTTTTTGGCCACAGTAAGGCAAAGGCCTCCTTCCTTGGATACTCCCATGTCTTCATCAAGCTTTGCTACAGTCTGGCTCCTGCCTTTCCTCAAGGGAACCTGTGATGCCAGAAACGTAGGCCCAGGGCTGTAGATCCATTTCTCTCCAGCATTAACTATCCATAGAAGTTCTCAGAGAGCTTATCTTCCCTTCTGATCTTATCTCCTGCCCTCCCTGACCCCCCAAGCCTCCCACAGAAGTGACTCACTGCTGTTAATGAGATCAAAATCACGTTTCTTGAAGACTTCTGGAAAGCCCTTATTATTTCCATTTGCTGCATTTTTGTTGTCTCCTTTCATTCCCTGATCTCTTTCCATCTGTCTTTTTCCCTTGCTCACCTAATGTGAATTACGCCAAGCTCTGCATACCTGCCCCCACTCCTTGTTGACTCATTCAGCCGATCCGTTCCCCCCAGCCAGGGTCCTTTCAGACCCACCTAGCCAGCTCTTCTCCTGTCTTTCCTCTTATTCAACAGGAGCACAGCTGTTGTAATATATCTTACTTGGGGTAATTAAGCCCACGTATTTCCGTGTGTGTATGAGCATGCAGACTTTCAGCACAGGGTAATGTCTGTGAACAGATGGCGAATTAGCTGCCCGCATTTGGAATCTACTTTTGGGAATGGTGGCTTGATTTGGGCTAAATATCCCCAACCTTGTATTAAACTGTAGAAACAGGAATGTAGAAAGAAACTGTTTTTGCCTGTTTGAGATTTGCATTCGGCTGCAGCCTGGGCTCCTGTTGCTGGGAGCGTGTGGGAGAAGCTCTTAGGAATGTGGCTGTTAGCATATCAAAGTAGAGTAAACACGTAGACGATACCCTGCTTCCGCTGCTCCAGTTAATTAAGCAGCTCCTCATGTCACGTTGGATGGAGAGGATTTATTAATGTGCTGTCATCAAGAGAAGCAATGGTTTGCTGAAAGGGAGGAGCAATGTTAACGTGATATGAGATGTCACGCTGAACAAGGAGCAGATGGCGAATAAACAGGGTATTTCTTTTTATCTCCGTTGCTGAAGTCTTAGATCCCAGTGCTTATTGTAAGAGCATAGAAAAGGAGGACTAGAAGGAACTTCAGGTGGTCATTCCATGCATTCCTTTGTCCCAGGGCAGGATCAGCGATAGCTTTGTCATGTACGGTGGATATCTGTTCTATGAGGCTAACCACGATGCTTGTATCCAGCTTTCCTGGAGTTCCTGTGAACATCGTACTTCTTTCCAGCTATGGTCCACGTGGTAAATATGCTCGTGATCACAAATCCTTGCTGAATGGCATTGGAAAGGAGTACAGCTTCCAGAGATGCCCATGCCAAACTTCTCGGGGTTTCTGAACATCATCTGCTCTTTGCTGGCATAACACAGCGCTGACAGTCTGTCTGGCTTGTTTTTGTAGGCCTCAGTTAGGGCCTCTTCTAGGCCAAAAAGGTGTTAGAGCATGTCAGCTCTCTTCAGTTCGCTTGGTGCCTGAAGTGACCTGTCACCAGTGGCATGGGAGGTTAGACCTTTCTGCCATGCTACCAGAGGATTCTTGCCTCCCAGCATTTTTGTTCCATCAAGTCTTTTCCTTCGTGCTTTTGGAAGGAGGATATCTGTGACACGAGTCTGAGAAAAGGCGTGTGCTGTGTGATGCTGGAGTGGTTGAGAGGTCAGAGAAGAGACCCGGAGGAAAATGGGGACAGGCTTAGAGAGTTGATTTTCGGGTTGTTGTGGCACCTGGCAGGCAGCTCAGCACCTCACAGCCGTTGGCTCGCTCCAGTGGGATGCGGGAGAGAATCAGGGAAGGGGGGAAGGAGAAGGTAAAACTCAAGGGTTGAGATAAAGACAGTCTAATAGGACAGAAAAGGAAGGGAACATAATGATAACAGTTATGTTAAAGGTATATACAAAACAGGTGATGCACAATGCAGTTGCTCACCACCCCCTGACTAATGCCCAGCCAGGAAGAAATTGAACTCTACGCCAGCTGAAACCAGGACATCGGTGTAAACTATATGCCTGGGTAGGTAGAGCCATTTCCTGAGTTCAGAATACAGTTCCAAGTCTCCTGTTGTAGACCTGGGGGAGGACAGTTACCCCTAAAGGCACGAGAGGTGTCGATTCTAGGGCTTGTCAACTGCCCGGGCAGCTGCTTCGCTGGGAGAAACTCTGCTGAAATCAGCAAATTAGCAGAGTGTGAATTCAGTGCCAGTAGCATTAGAAAAAGGCTCTTGACATCATGGGGAATGTCTGTGTGTGGGCTAATCGGTAAAGGAGCAGATAAATGACTCATCCATTAAACTTCGAAAACTGCAGGAGGGTTCCTGGGAAACACAGAAGCCCTGCAGAAACACTGGAAACTAAAGCTGGAAGTTGGCCGTGCTGGGGATGGGATCTCACATATTCCATTGATTGCTGTCCTGCAGGGTAATTAAACAAGGAGAAAAGGATAATAGCAAAAGAGTTCCCTTAAGCTCTGAGGATTTAAAGGATCTTGCCTTCTTTGGAGGTTTACAGACATGAAGAGCTGGAGCCGCTTTGTTATCAGAAAGGTGTAGCACGGTACAAGGCGAAGAATGAGCACATGGACAAACCCCAGCTAGGCGTGAGCTTATCTGCTTGAAAACAGGTGGAGCACATTCCTGTGCAGAGCTCGGTGGGGGCTGAACGGCTCACCTGAGCAGCTCCCTGCAGCTTCAGCTGTGCCGCGGCTCAGATTTGGGTTTATCTGCCTGCAGTCATCACACAAAGCCTAAGGCACGTGTCTGCATCTGGCTCTTACGGTTGCAGTCCAGGTTGTTTGAAATGTAACCCAGGGCCAGCTGGTAGACCCTTGGGTGCCATAGCAGTAGTTCAGTGGGTATTCCCAGTACTCACACTGTGAAAGCTGTTGTGTATCTCATTCCTCGTGCTGCCAGGACGTGGTGTTCTGAGGAGCGTTACACTATCAGCTGTAGCAGCACCTGCGTTGTACCCGCAGCTTGCATTGTGAATATGGGGGAGATTGTTTTTGTTAGTTTTCCAGTATACATGGGCTGAAAATCGAGAGATTTAGAGAGTAAGTACGATGTGTGGTTCAGCTATTTATTTTCCTTGCTGGACTTTTGGGATTCTGACAGCAGTTGTGTGTACTGGAAGTGACAGTGTTTTCAGAGTTACAAGGAAGAAGAGATTTTATTGGGCACTACATGACATCAGTCAGTCCCGGAGGGAAGGTGTCTAGCCACAGAGTACTTCGTGTTCTGGGAAAGCATCTCAGCAGATCCTGCTGGTTTGGAGGCAAGGAGCGGAGTTTTATAGAGGTCACGCTGAAATTCAGGGTAAGGTAGATTTCCCGAAGAAAGAGGGGGATTCTGTGATGAGGGGCATGTTTGTGACAAGTTGCCTAGATCTGGGAAGTCAAGGTCTGCTGTGTGTTCTCAGAAGTAGTGCTGAATTTGGGTGTGGTATTAACAGTTATTTGAATACTGTATCTTAGCTCGCCTTTCTGTAAATTTGGTGCAGTACTTGCCAGTTTCTGAGGCTGGGAGGAGTATTAATGGGGACTTGGATACCAGTTTGAAATCCTTGAATGGAAACGGCCTGCGGTGTAGGAAAACAAACGTGTGCCATATGGTGTCAGAGGAGCAAGAGTCACGTGGCTTCAGCTGGAGGCTTCTGCTTGATTTCTCTTGGAATCCAGATTATCTTCTCCCTGCAGAAATGGCATGGGTTTACTGGTGCTCAAAAAATCAGTGCTGGGAACTGCTTCCTCCAGCCCCTTTTCTTCCACCAGTTAAAAGAAGGGGAGTTGTATACAGCTGTATCACCCTCTACACCTGTATTCCAGCTTACATTCTGCTGAATTACAAATTCCTTCTGAGGACTTCTACCTGGACTATTCCCTTGTTATCCGAGGCCCTCCCCATTCCTCTGTGGAGGGTTATGTTGGTACCAGTCCCATGTTGCCCTGTGTCCTCCATTCAGCTCAGCCACCTCCTGCCCTGCAGGGAATTGAAATAGGCTGTAACTGATTTCTAGCAGTGCCTAGCAATCGGTTCCGTTGGATGGTCCATGGCATCAGAATCTCTTCTAAAAATGTCTGAATAATTTATCACATTGATTGTTAACTTGTTTTCCTACCTGCTTGTAGCTGTCTCCTGTGCTTTGTGTGGTTGTACTGCAATTCCTGTACTGGTGATCGGCAATGACTGCGTTGTTTCCAGCGTGGTTTTCATTAAATACAGTGACAATGAAAATTATTGCTAAGGAAAACAGTTTCCATACATGAATGTTAAACCCTAATGGAAACCATGTTGTTACTGCAAGATTAACAGAAATTGGCATCTAAATGACTATCCAGCACTAAGCCAAATTAATCTGTGCCACTAAAATTGCATGTCTGGCCTTGAACTAGCACATTCTCATAAAATGAAGGAACAGCTCAGCCTCTTAGCTTCTTCTGGATGATCCCTGCAAACCAAACTTGGAGCTGGAGGCTCAGTAGGACAGTGATGGCAATAACCTTAGCCTCTGTGTTGTGCATGCCGGAGAGGGTCCTGCTAGGGATGCTGTTGTTTTTCACCTGGGTACTGCTGACATCTTGGGAACTCTGTTTATTCAGCTGCGGAACAGGGATTGTGTTGAAGGCGGTTTAATTGTTTCTTCTTTTTTAACATTTTTTTTAATTTGGGGATTTTTCATATATAAGTGTTATAGAAAGGAAAAGTATTCTTCATTTCTAAATATCACAAGCACTGAAAGTTTCCCTTGGTGACTGACTTGATGTGTAAATACAGGCAGGGCGCCTCTGTCAAACATATTATCGCAGTAAAACAAAAAGGCAGAGTGTGAATTTCTTCTAGGACTTCCGGATTTCCCTTTGTAGGATGTTGAAGGCTACAGGGTTGTAATTGATGGCAATGTGTGAGCCGCACAAAGAGAAGAGTCGTGGGAGGATGAGAAAAACATCGGCTCAATACCAAACTGGGAATGGTGGGGAATGGGAGGTTTGCTCTGTGCATGTAGATATACACGGGTCTCCATCTGTGCCAAGCAGACTTCAGGACTTCACGTTTGGCTCCCTTCCCAACAGCAAATACATTGAGAAGAGGGAAGCTAGCCAAGTTTTAATCAAGTAAAAGTTCTGTATCCAGAGGTGGCTGGCAAAAGAAGAGATTAAAGTATTAGGAGTGCAATGAAAACAAGACATTAGAGAGTTGAAAGCTGGAGTACCTGGACAAACCACTTGCTGAGTGAATATTCCACAGTTGTCAGAAGGAAGCCTCGAGTGTTTTGAGTAGGATGAAATATGAACCCATGCACCAGAACTTGTCTTCTTCCAGCTTTGGCTATTGCTGTGGCAAATATGTAATATCCTAATGCCGAGCTGAGCTGGTAGGATAAATGTAATCATTCCCCTTAGAAATACTGCTAGCAGAGGGCTCATTAGCTGGCAGAAGGGCCAACAGCTGCAAACTGTTTATGTATGACAACTTTTTGGATAAATCTGAGTTTACACAGTTGCCTGTGTCCTAAGGTTTGCTGTGGAAGTAAAGATAGCTTTGCGTATTCAAACCGAAGCACAGAAGTTACGGACTGTAATTATGCAATTCCTCATGGGAGAAAGGAAAAAACCCTCACACTTAGTAAAAATAGTAATTGGCTTTCCTCTCCCTCTACCACTGATGCTCCTGCTTGACCTTTTTTAATATTAGAAATAGATTTGTGGTCACTGCGGGCAGTTAGTGTATCTGGAAAGATAAGGACTTTGTGTCCCCGAAGAAAGCCCCTGTCTGTATTTGCACGAGCACAATATATATTAAAAAAAAAAAAAGGCAGCTCAACTTTCTTCCCATTTTTTTCATTTTCACACACCTGTTTCCCAGACAGAGCCAGAAGCAAAATTACCAAGTGAAGAGAAGTTCCTCTTATGTTATTCCCAGCCTGGTAGAATCACCGCATGCCAAGATTTTCATGAGCATGTCTGAATTCATGAAGTTTCAATTTCAGTTTTGCAAACTTGAAAGGCCCGGATAAAAATCGAATTTTTAGAGGCAAAATCAGTTTCCATTCATCCCAATAAAGAAAAAAAAAATCGTATTAACGCAGCTACCAAGGCGTTGGGCTACTGTCCTTGTCACATAACGGTGTGTTTTTCTCTGCATATCAGTTATATGCATGACGGTGCTGCGTTACAGAACAGTTGCATTGATGTTAATGGTTTGGATGCATTTACTAAGGAACTGTGTTAGGTTTGCAGGTGAACAGTGTATTTGCTATTTTGTATTTGTATTTATAGTAAAATGTATTAGTTTAAATAAAAAGTTCTAGTCTTAGGAAATACTTTGATACAAATTATGTAGTTCAGAAACATTTATGAGGCAAGCATAATGTCATAACAATCTGTTACAACCAGTTTGCTCCAGAATGACTTTTACTAATAAGCACTCAGTTCCTAAGCTGGACTTTTTACTGAGTTCAACTTCGGCGAAGTTTTCTGCCATCTGCTTTTCCACCATTATAAGTTTCTTAGCCCAGTCCATTTCTGCTCCTGTATTGTCTGATCCCTGGGCTCTGCTGCACCAAATGTCTTTAATAATTGTAATAGTAAACTAAATTTAAATGTCTAGATTTTGAATGTGGTCACTGCAGATGTTATAAAATGGCCACACAGGATTCACATTAAACATAGAAAACAACTAATAACAGTGAGGTGATTAAGAGTCTGTAACAGAGCCACGGTTGCTTCGTTTTTAGCCGCTGATGAATGTACAAGCCCTTAATCATTCGTTTTCCACCGTTGAGCAATGAGGCTTTTAGCACAGAGCAGCGTTATTGCCAGTCAGCTTCAGTGGGGATTAGAACCGCTAAACAGAGACTTTAGAAGAATTATTGCTTGAGGCCTTCGTGATGTATTTGACATTTTAATTGATGTTTAACCTCTTTTAATATATTGCCAGATCTCTGGACTATTTTCCTACGCAACATCTCTGAAACATGGAAATACTGCCCCCTTCCATTTCCAAGTGCCAGCAAACATCGAAACGGTCTCATTTTATTAAGTTTATCAGAAGGAAATTAGCATGAATCACTTCAAGCTAAATTGGCTTGCCCGATTGGCCAGTGAGCTGCAGATGCAATACTGTTTTGTTGCCTCTCAGTTATATCCCCTTATGTCAAATACAACTGAGAGATAAATTGGCAGTGGTTAAATTGAAGATAAAGGCAGAATAAGCAGGATTAGTGGTAGGAACAAAACACTTCGTCAGAATCCTGCTCTGGTCATGGCTGTTGGCTGTACCTAAAACTGCTGAAAGGTAACCAAAATATCCCTCTGTATTCATCAGAAGTGTATTTCAGCGGAGCTGGGTCAGTATTGCATAGCTGGATTTGCCTCATCCCCAGGAGGCAGAAGGATCTCCCGGAGAGACTTTGGAGTAGATGGTAATTGTGCCACAGGGTGATAGCACACCGTTGTGGGAAGAGCCTGGGCTGTGTAAGCTAATGAGGAGGGCAAACTCAGCAGCCCTCACTACTTCTCCTCTCGCACAGCTAAGGAGCAGGATTACCAGCAGGGAGCAGGATTACCAGCAGCTGATGGGCCATCGCTGTCCCTTTGGCGATGCAATGTGCTCCAGTGGTGAGGCAGCCACGGAGCGGATTAGCAGTTTGGCACCAAGGGTCCTTCTTTCCAAGCACCCCGTTTCTGTACACGTTCTGGGAGAGGATTTAAGAACTCAAAAATGCACAAAGGCACAAATCTAAGGGAACAGAGGGTCGACTGAGTCACCAAATCATTCCTTTCCGTCTTTAGCTTCTGTGACTCAAATACCAATTTTTTTTGTTTCCCTTTAACCAAAATCTGGCAGTTGTTCTTAATCTCAGACCCTCTGCTATTGGTTTTACAATACACTAACATTTTCCCAAACTGTTTTTTTCTTCTGCCAGAAGTATTCCCAGAAATTACTGCTCCCAAGTTGGTTTGGAAGCAAAAAGCTGTAATTGGTGCAGATATTATTATTTACAAGTTACCATAAGAGTGCATATGAGGAGATATAAATCGGGAGAAATATCTGCTTCCCTTTCAGAATCAACCAGGAATGTTTTGTGATCTTTAAAAGAAACAGAAGGCATATTCATAGCTCAGGACACCCTGCAGGCACCAACAGTTGAGATTCTGTTCTCTGACCAGTTCATTAGGCTATCATGTGGAGTGAGGTTGCAATCTCTTTCTCAAAGTAACTTGTTACTTCCAGAGCATTTCATTGACGTCCTCGTGACTATAGTGAGAGCAAAAAGCGAGTCAGTCTAAGAAGAGCGATGAAACTCAGACTTCTATGGTCATTGATTTAAAAAGATTAAATCTTGATTTTATTTTTTGCATCTGGTATGAATCTGGCATGCCGCAGTCAGCACTTTTAAAGTAAGCAAATGTTAGTGTCTGATTTCTATGCTGCCTTCACTCTCTGCTGCTAATGCTGAACTAAAAGGCAATTGCCCACCCCTTCATTCCATCCAGAATTCCCCTTATAATGGATATTCATGTCCATATTGTTGTCAAAGCTCATAAAAACAGAACTGGACTTCTTCCAGACCTAAAGTTTTACACCGTTCACCCCCTGATGAGCACAACTTTGTCAGTTCTGACAGAAAAAAAGAAAAGAGATCATGTCTCCATTGCACAGTGGTGGTCTACTCGTTAATGGCAGATCTACCGGCATCTCTGTGAGAACAGTGTTACAGTGAGGAAATAGATCTCATTTTCTGATAAAGATAAGCAAATAGATCTGCTTTGAAAAAATTGAAAGGCATTTGTGAAAGGTCTTCACACTTGCCCTTTCTCCAGCATGGCAGAAGGATGAGTGAAGTGGCAGAATGAACTCAGCAGTTAGGTTGCTGTGTGCTGGTTGGAAACCTTGTTTTATGTGTGCACACTTGGTATGTTTGGGTGCCTTTTGACATCTGGCCGTTTAGCAGTGGAGGACTTGTATAAGTAGAGGCATCCTTAGGCTCCTTCTCTGTCTTTAATCTTTGTGCATAGCTCCCAGTGCCTTAACTCTGATTTCTAGGTGGCAGATGAAACAAAATTTCTGCAGCAAATTCTCCTGTGCATGGCCTGGGATGCCCTTACAACATGTCCAAAAAGTACAGCAGCACTTCTGCAGGGACAGTCCGGGTGTAGGAAGGACATACAAGAACTTTTGCTTTTCCTTAGCAGGAGTTTCATTCTGTAACTTCTGAATTCCTTTCTGACTTCAGTCTACAACTGTTTCTGGTGCCCAGACAGACCGGCCCAGAGAATACTGCACAATCTTCTGTGGGATCAAGTCTTAAAATTCACAAAGTCATAGAAGGCTTCTGCCACCTATGTTGGCCTTCCGAGTTACCACCAGGAGTGGTGGTAAGACTCTTGTCTTCTTTAGGTATGAAAATAAGGGGAAATGGAAGAGCTTTTCAGAGAATATCAGCTTTTATTATTTTATTTCTTCTCATCAACATTATTCTGAAAATCCGGGCAACTCCATTTAAGTAGTTGTTAAGGCTACTTTGCAATATATTCTAATACTGTAGTAGAGGGCATTAGTAGACAAGCTTTGGTGAGTTTTTGAGTCTGTATGGACAGTGAAATATGTTTTCTAGTGAAAAGTGTCTGTGCTTAACTTGATTTTTCTCTTGTCTGCTAAAACCCTGGTCTGATTTCTCAATGATATGAAGAAGGAAATACTCAGATGAAAACTACTCCGTACTAGGTGCATTTTTTGTCCTTTTGGTTGGGTTACTGTTGTACATTTTGAGTGCATGAGTTGCTTCACCAACTCTGATGGGACGCGTTCTCTGTGTTTCTGTTGCAGGAATTGCTTACCTGGGAGGTGTTTGCAGTGCCAAGAGAAAATGTGTACTTGCTGAAGATAATGGTCTCAATCTGGCATTTACAATTGCACACGAACTTGGGCACAAGTAAGACCTTGTCTTTCCATTTCTTTACTGATGCCGCTGTAGGATACTTCTGTTTAAAGCCATACAAATGAAATTACTGGTGCACCATGTTTGTTATGATTTCATAAACCTGTCAAATTTGTGTAAATAACTGTTTCAGCACACACAAAACTTTCTGTTTGATCCTCCTCTATTTTCCACTGTGCAGTTTGAATTTGAATAGCATGAAAAGGCCTCATTCCCTTAAATGGTTGGTGTTAGTAGCTAGAGACAAATTCTGCAAGTTATGCTTTAGAATAGGCCCAGGAAAACAACATCAGCTTAAAAATCTTTGAACTTGCCAAATCTTCTTTAAAGTTCAAGTGTCTCTGTCAAGGGTTTTAATAGTTCAGTACTTTGGTAATAACTTTACACCTGCAAGTGAAATAACTTACAGTGACAGAACTGCATTTTGGGAATCAAACATCAGCATTTTGGGAATGCCTTTAAACATCATCACTTGATCAACAGAAAGATATTGTATGACTTGAGTTGTCAGCTCAACCACAGCTGATCAGCACACTTTGACTGGAAAAAAATAGCAAAGGATGTGATAATTCATAGTCGGACTGAAATTTACAGAATGAGCTTACCAGGTACTTTCTGCAGGTGACTTTGAAGACTGTTAAGCTGCCTGTAAATCTTCCATGGGCAGAATAAAACAGAATCGACTGGAAGAATCATTTGCTGCATAATCTTAGTGCAGTTAATGAGTTAACCCAAAGGTCAGCATCCACGTTCGCTGCTTTCCAGGCTAAGTGTAATGTGCACTTACTCATAATACTTACGAGGTTTTTTCCCTTTCCATTGACATCACTCTGATTGCACCGTGTCTCAGTTAGGCTGTGTAATGTATAGAATTAGACCAGGAACAAGATTATACAGGGGCAAGGGCTGTGCCTATGGGATTTTCAAGTGCTCCTTCTTTTAGCCTCTCTGGATGGTAGGTGGGAAATCCCACCATTGTTTCTTTAGTAAGAAGCTGCGCAGAAATTTTGTCTGCACCCTTCTGGACTCCTACGGTTTATGTGTCTATTGTATCCTTCTTCCCTACAGTAACAAATATTTGACAGCTAAGTCAGAGCCAATGTATCGTGTTCAGATTCTGGCCACTCTCATTGCATGACAAATAATTATTTTATAGCGATGTATTTCAGAGTTGCATGGAGGATATTTAGGTTACTACCAGAAATGACAAGATGAAAATGAATCTCCTGTTCACCCTCCAGTGACACCAAAGGCAGCTGAGCCAAACCGAGGGTGGTTTCAGCAGAAATGAAGGACATTTGGTTTTGGTTTTATTTAAACTGCATGCCAAGATGTTAAACTGAGCCTAAGCTTAATAACAAATTAACCTGTGGGTAATGTTAAGGGAAATTCAGCACTCATCTTTGGATGGGCCAAGAGCAGGAGGGAAAAATACTTGGGCTGCAGAAAATCCAGCTGTGTAAAAGAGTGAGACTGGTCTGCCGTGGCGTTTGCCAAGTTTCCCAGCAGAGCTGTCAAGCTTCCTTCTAATAATGCCTTGCAAAAAATCCACAACACAAATCGGGGATGTAATGCTTTCGGATGCAGCTCTCCATCTGTGCAGAAAAGAGCAAATCATTTTCTTCCCTAAGTACAGTTTCGGTGGTAAGAGCACAGTGTCCGTTCTCTGCTGGTTTTCTTTCTTTGCCTCCATCTTGGAAAGCTATTCTTAAGAGATGTCTGAAGAGGCTGGCAGAGGATGGCTTGGGCTGGACATTGAGTGCACCACTGTGCAGGGAAGCTTTGGCTTCAGGAGAGTCCTAGATCCTGTTGTGGGGGGAGATGGAGAGCTTAAATAAAGATCGCAGGTGGAGAGGGACAGGTGGCAAAGGAGATTGTGTTTTGTAAAGGAACTGCCTTATGAATCACTTCTCTCAGAGAAAAGAGGCTGCAACAGGCTCAAGCAAGAGAGGTTAGGAAGGTTGCTTGGGTATGGAGGGACTTGGAGGGTCTCTAAGAGCCAATCTAGAGACCTGGGGTCTCTAGGTCAGGGGAGCGTATCCCTGAGAAGGCACCTGAGCCAGGAAGGTGCCAGCTGGGTTAGGTTAGAGAAGCTGCTGTCAGGATTCTGCTACCACCTCTTCCAGGTTAGCCTATTCCACGCTGCGTTGCACTTCTTTCACGATCCGGAGTGAGCCCTCTAGCCCTTCTGCCCACTCTTCCCTCACTTAATGTGCATGCTTAATCAAACCCCAGTGTGCAGAAGGAAGAGAGGAAAAAATGCCATCTTCCTGTCATCACTCTCCCTGAGCATCAAACTCATCCCTGTATACTGTCACCCACCAGTGGCCTAGTTATAGTTAGTTCCGTCTGGTCAGTTTATTGATGCTTTCCTGGCCTTGAAGTCAGCAGGACTCTTCCCACTGACCTTATCAGGAGAATAACGAGGGGCCTGACACCTGTTTTTGAACCACAACAGGATGCTGTGAGCAGACCTGTTGCGGCATGTCTTGTGCACGTAGAAAGGCTGCGTGCAGGCTTCCCCTACAGACTGGTAGAAGTTTTTAAAATGACTGTGAGTTGTGCAGAGACAAAGACGAAGAAGCTGAGAAGAGCTTCAGGTTTAAAAAGGAAAGCCAAGGAAAACTAAAGGCAATTTTCTTAAACTTTATTTAAAAAAAAAAATCCAACCCAAACTTACACCCATATGGGCAAAAATATAAATTTTGGAGAACCATAATGGTGAGCTTTATTGAGGGCTGATTTCTGTAGTGTTGAAAAGTTGAGATTTATTGCTTCTTTCCCTAAGACTAACAAATGTCCTTGGAGATCACAAGCTCAATTTGGTGTTCACAGATTGTTTCTGATGTAGACTTTGGAAAAAGTGAATAGATTACTAATTGATGTGTCAAGTTCCTAATTTGCGGCTAATGTCACTTGGACTCTCGGCAAAAACACTGTTACGGACAGCTGCACTGAAAACATGGAGACATCATTAAATAGGTCCACTAGGATGATGCTTATAGATCCTATAAAAATTCATCTGTGGGTTTACCTTATAGGGTGGTTGTTGCTTGATTGTGAGGTGAGTGGTGTAACTTCTGTCTGTTGTATTTACATCCTTAAATCTGAAGAGAGAATTCTGGTCCGTGGACACAAACGGAGCATCCATTGGAATTCAGATGCAATTTTTCCAAAAAATTTGCTGCTACAAGAAAGAAACAGACAGGGTAGAGACCACTGTACGTTTAGGCTACAAATCTTAAACTTTTAACCATATAAAACAGGATCCTCAGCAGGCATTGCTCCTTGTTCAGTGTGGTCAGTGGTGGATGTCTTTTAAAGTAACTCACTTTACTGTAACCACGGTTAATTGGTTTTTATCCAGAGGCTGCTGGGTGGAGTACTGTGTTCTGACCTACCCAGAAGACACGGTGATCACTGTGGTCCCTGAAGTCTTAAAACCCCTAAGTCCAAGGTTTTCAAATTATAAACCGTTAAATCTGTCGAAAACTTTCTTACTCTCGTCTTTCCTCAGACTAGTAGGATAAGAGTTTAAAAATGCCCTACTGTTGTCAACAGGATCCTGAATAGTGCTTCTGTCCTCCCTCACGAACTGCACCAGTGTGATCTTGAACTGAGATTCATACCCCAAAGACCACCCCGAACAACTGTGACTTTTAGAAAAACAGTGCCATTTCCCCCTCCCCTCAGTCTCTTTTTGCCTACAGCACTGCCATTGTTACCATTTTCAAGACATTCTGTAAAGAAAAAGGCAAATGATTTTTTTTTCAACAAAAGCTGGGATTCATCCTTGTATCCGTTACCCCTAAATGAAGCGGGTGGGCTGTAGTCAGTGGTTTTTCAGGACAACAATGCCAGCTTTGTTGCCATTCCTGTTTCTTTCAACAGCCTCGGCTTTCCTCTTGTGGGCTGGGGGGAGGCTTGGGTGGCGAGGGAAGATTCCCATTCATGAGCTAGCGGAACCTGGCACTGCCTATATGGTGAGAGAACAGCCTGAGGTGGTGTGGCTGGAAGCCATGCTGTGTCAGATGCCCTAAGAAAGTGGATCAAAATCAACTAACAATAAGGAAGATGCAGTCCGATGCCAGCAGTCTGAAACCGCATGGCCTCAAACTTGAAGCTGAAACAGATGAGGACAAAAATGAGTCCAAAGGTAAAAAGCCTATAATGCACAAACCAAAGAGCTCTGGATTTGGAATCAGCTAAGAGAAGTGTTTAGGACCAGCAGGTTTCTGTCCAGTATGATTATTTGCTTTACATCTAAGTATTGATAGACATAGCTCGGTTACAATGACTTCAGGGTACATCATTATTTGCTGTGTAATTAGGTACGACCTTTGTGGTGTATCTCGAGCAACTATGGCATTGCAGATGAAGGAAAAGTGGTCTCTGGGTGTTCCCTTTTTGGCCTGATATTTATGCCAAAAGACTTGTGAAAAATCGTGCTGCTCTGGTCTGTCATGTGCAGCACCCAGCAGAGAGGTTCCGTCCTGGAAATAGTTCTAAGGCAGGATGTGAAAGTCTTGCAGGCTGAAGGAGGAAGCATCTTGAGCAGGTACAAAATTCGTACAGAAAAAAGTCCGATGACAACTTGCACTGGCAAATCCAGGTCAGTGCGGTGCAGGTGTATGAGCATGCTTCGTAAGAACCGGACAGGAAGTTAACGTCCTCCTTCCCCTCCAATGTGTACAAATGCATTTGAGAATTGCAAAGTTCCATAGGGAAGCTGAGGACCACCAGAGTAAATCAGACACGGATCTCCGGAGTCAGGTAACGCTGCAGAGTGCGCTGATACAAAACCATTTCTGTTCCTGCTCTGTGATTCCAGACAGCACAGTGCCAGTGGCAACGGAGCCAGCCAAATCACGGTAACAGTGCAGGGGAAGAGTTCTGGAAATGACATAAAAATGGAGGGACCTTTGCTACAAATCCTTACTTTATCCTGGGATTATAACATTTAGCTGCAGCTTGTTGGAGCTAGGAAGCTGTTTTAAAAGAAAGAACTCCCAGCACTCTCTTTTTTAGAGCAGCTCACTGTATTCTAGTCTTGAATACGTGACTGTACTGTTGTAGGCAGCCTATTTTTTCGTGAACGCTCCCATCTGGACTTCTTTTTCTCACTCTTTTGACCATCTGCATTATCATGATGGCAAACGCAAGAATTTCTTAAAAGCATCTGTAAACAGCTGGTTTTTAGAAGCCTGAGCAAAGCAACCAGTAAGGTCCTGGAGTGTTACGGTGCTGACAGAGAGATCAGGCAGAGAAGAGAATGCAGACCTTGCAGGTGCTGTTTGAAGTGTGCTGGGGGCATGAGTTAGTCTCACATTTATCAGGCAGGTCCTTCCTGATCTGAATTTCTGTGGAATATTTTTCTTTAATTGGTATTGCAAAAGTATACTGATTAATGACCAGGAAGCAGTCTGTCCCCATATTACTACTTACCTCCCAACAGGAACTAAAACTAACATCACTGAAGTTGCAGAATAAAATTTGGAAGCATGAAAATCTCGGTGTCAGGGTTATCTGGATAACTTCAGTTCTACCTCCAGTCTGTGCTGTGAATGAGGCAGAACTTCAATGCACAAGGTAGTGTTTCAGCGCTGCCAACAGGCTTCTTACTCCAATTCACCGGTGTTTTACCAGAGAGACCTTGCAAAGAGGTGCCCATCTGTGGGCCTCGAGGTTCGTATCTGTTTACGCGATGGCTCAGGGATGCAGCCTGTGGCTGTCTGACAGGACATGTGTCTTGTGACTGTGTATACCTCTCTGACAGCACTGCTGGTGGTTTGGATGTAGATTCTGTCTCGTGGGGAGCTGTGGTGCAATTCCCTCTGCGCCTTTGTAAAAGCTTGTGTGGCTGCTTTGGCCACGGTGCAGATGACAATGTGTTGGAACTCACATGGCTGCATTTGGAGGGACTGGAAATCAAGGTCAGTTGGATCCCAGGGGTCCTCCTCCGTTGGAGGCTGAGGCGATCCCATGCAAGCTTTACTCCGGCAAGCTCAGGTGCTAATAACCATGTTGCTGCACCAAGACAGCCTGAGTCGCTGAGCAGTTTGTTTCAGACGTACCCCAGCTAAATTCTGCTAGTGCCAGCGCTCCCCGTTTTAAATCTCACAGGAGAATGTCGCTGTTCCAGCACGCTGCAGTCCCAGGATTCCTGGGAGTGACTGACTGCCGTGTAGACATACCCTGGGGCTGGCCAAAAATGCTGGCAGCAGTCCGTACCCACCCTGGAGTTGCTAATTTTATTTTCTGCCATTTGTGTTGTAAATCTGTTGTGGAATGTCTTTCTCTGTTCCCAGGCTCCCTTGTTCCCCTCCTCCCAGGTTTTCATTCTTCTTCCACAGATAATTGCAAGCACATTTTCACAGTTAAGTTACCCTTCTCTGTACAGCTCCAAGCAGACATAATGAAATACTGTCTATTTCATCATGTATCTTTGTACATCAGAACCACTATGATCAGGTCAAAACAATTATTTAATAACATACTCTGGTTTTGAGAGAGGGCTACGTACAGCCTAAAATTTCAGGAGATGCTTCTTCCACTTTGGTAACACGCTGAGAGGTCTGGTTTAGACAAAAAAAAATATTGTGAACCTAAGTAGCTTAATATTTGTAGCTTGATGATAGGAAGCAGAGAGCAAACATAGATATAGATCTAAACATAAATAAAAAGAGCGGAAATTTCTGCAAGCATGGATGGTTTGACTTGATATGTTGAGGAAGAGGCAGTGGTGGGGCATCCCTAAACAGAACATGTGTTTGCCCAGTATAAATTAACTTTCTCAGGTCTCTTGTGTTGTATTGAATTCCAGAAGTAGAATATTGCTGTTGTATTAAACTTGGCTGGGCAAGTAGTTTCAGTAAGGACAGATGCATGCATGGATATTCACACACCATCAGTTTTAGTGTGAGATTAAAGACGTGAAGCCGTTTGGTAGAAGCTGAAAAGAATTTGGAGATGGCAGAAATTCTGGGGAAATCAAATGGAGAAAAAGACGGCTGTGAAGGAGAAATTGAGAAGTTTGAGTAGTGTCATATGCCATATGGATAATGTGATTGGTTCTACTTCAATTGTGTGTAAAACTGCAAGATATTTACAGGTACAGTTACTAAACCTGCTCATAGTAGTGTAGTGGTGGGGTCCGTCCCCTCTGTCGTGTATCTTTTGCCACTCATGTTATCTTCCAAGCCTGGTAGTTTACTTACAGTATTGGAGTGTAACCACGTTGGAACTGGGCTTGGGAACGTCTGCCTCCCGTTGCTTTTTGGACTCCTGTGGCCAGCATTTGTGGGATTCTGGGCAAGGGTTTCTATGGTTTTACTCAGCGCTTTGCGAAAGATGCCTGTGCAATCCCGAGTGAAGCAACGTTCTGTTGCAGACCCACTAATTCCTTTGGTTTTAAGCATCTCGTACAGCTTTGCTTAACATAAGAAAAGTGCACCAAACAGGCAACCAACAGTTACTTAGAAAACTCCCAGACAGCACAATTCTATTTAATCAACAGCTTTGTGGCTTTGCCAGCTATCTTTCTTTTTGAAGGCTTATTCTGCTGAGTAGGCCAAGGCCGTGTTTAATAGCTGGGCTGTAATGATTTGGCAAATCTTTCATATGTTTCCTGCTACTGGGCTTCTGGTTTCATACTTCATTGGCTTTGCTGGCAACAGCCTCGTGGACCCAGTGACCCAAAGCACAGGAAAAGGACAAGCCCCCATTGTGTGACCTCTACAGTACACCCCAACGCACGGATTATTAGGTTTGCAAGTGCAACTTAGCAAATAATCATTTGTTTTTATACAAGGGCAGCAATCTAGCTGAAGTATTTACTTTTCCACTAGCAGTTGGGTTCCAATAGCTTGTAACCCAGGCTGTCTGCCTGGCCTGCTGAGTTCAACAGGTTCCAGGTGAAAATGACTGCAGAGCTGGGGAAGGTGATAAATCGCAGACTGTCATGGGGAAAGCCTTCTGTGGTAACTCAGCAGCAACAGCAGCAATGCCAGTAGAAATGATGTTGCCTCTAAAAATGGGGTTCTCTTTGCCATTATGTCAGAGCAAGGCAGCACTGTAGTGGAACGAGGTTGGCTGCCTCTTGGCCAACAGTTGTGTTGAGGAATAAAATTCAGCAAGAGGAAGTTACTAGACAAACAAAATAAACAGGACGACTGTTCTCAGTGTTCTCAGCTCACATCTAATCATTTTCCATCCTCTCCTTTGGGTATAAATTTTTACATCTTACTACATTATTTTGCTGTTGTTGACAGCCTTTCAGTACTAATCCAGTTATGGTACCGAGGCTTCTCTTCAAATAATAAAAAAAAACAAAACTTGTTTTGTTTAGAAAAAAAATTATCATATTTTCCTTTTATACCCTAAGTGCTACAGTACACACCTGGAAAAAATTGATGGTGTTTGTAATCTTACCAAGTTTGCAAAATGCATTATTGCATGCATCACTTCTGAATGTGATGGGCAGACTCCCATGAGGAAAAACTCATTTGCTGTCTCCAGAAAGCTGTCATCAGTTAAATGATGTGCACGCTACACATCCTATCAGCTGAAGACCTTCTAAAGAGGTATCTTCCTATGAAGGTAACAGACTTTTTTGTTTCTCTGAAATTTGTCTTCGCATTAACATGTTCAAACCAAGGTCGTTCAAAGCAATTCTGTCTCTTCTCAAGTTGCTTTTTACTTTTTTTCTTGTGACATTCTTCGACAATATGAGAGCAACCTTGGCTGCCTTCACCTTGAGGTTTGTAGGCAACCAGGCATCCCCACTCTCCAAAGGTTTCCATTTCAGTATTGCTCTGGACATAGCACTTCCAAAGTGCTCTTATTACCAAGCCATGACTTGCAGTGCTCCTGTGT
This sequence comes from Anser cygnoides, assembly GCF_040182565.1. Classification (NCBI taxonomy): domain Eukaryota; kingdom Metazoa; phylum Chordata; class Aves; order Anseriformes; family Anatidae; genus Anser; species Anser cygnoides. The sequence goes on from NC_089883.1 coordinate 3,824,383, forward strand.
GATATCAGGTCTCTCCCTGGTGATCACATGAGTGAGAGAGACTTAAGTAACAGCATAGTGAACATCTATGGTCATTTCTCAATAACCAAGGCCAGATGATTTGGCGATGATATTTTTTTTCCTAGCTGCACCATCATGAAACATCCCAAGAGCTTAGAGAGCAAGAAGGCTACGACTGGAACTGCCATATCCTTACAGCACGTCTTCAGCTAAAGGGGCCTGGCTGCTGCAGGCTGATCCATTGTAGGAGAGATTGTTTTTTTCAGTCTTAGAAGTAAAACAATGCACACAGGTTTGTTACTGTCTGCTAGTGCACCTGTCATGTTGGTGAATCAGTGAAGAAGGTCACTCGGGGTGGATTTTTGCAGTCTGCAACCCCACAAAGATTATCAACCTAGACCAAAAAGGAAGAATAAACAAAAGAGGCTGAGAAACATTTCTTTCTGTGAACAGGACTTCTGCTGATCTGGGAACCATAAAGCATGTATACAGTGGCTTCTCTGGGGACTTCAGAAGACTGGATGCTGGTAGAATTGCATACATTACAGTTACATCTGTGCCTCTGTCTTTTGATGTTGGTCATCTCTTCACTCCCACCTCCATGAGTGCAGAATTGATCTCCACGTGTGGGAAGGCAGCCAGCATTCAGCATTCCCAACTCCTCCAGCGCGTTCCCCAGGCTGCCTCATCTTCCCCAGCGCGCGGCAGTGGGTGGCTTCCTGGTGGGGTAGCGTGTGGGACATCTGTGCTTGCTTGTGTTGCACAGATTTGGCAAATATGCTCTCTGTCTCTCCCTTCCCTGTAGAGATTCTTTTAATATCTTCTCATGTTGCATCTCTTTGTTCAGGTTTTATCCTCAGTAATTAATGTGATTGACTAGAGGCTATCGCTGGTTTTGCAGAAGTTTTAGCAAAGCACATTCAGGTGTTCGCATGCAAGAGCTTCCCCTTAGGTTGGCAACACCTCGAGTGACAGACCTGTCAGCCGTTCTTACTGAGCCTTTGTCTTTGTTCCTTAGTGGGTGGGCTCTCCCACCCAGCTATCCCAGGGTTTTTGTCTTTTTTTCCACCCTGTAATTTATGTTTGCTTTTCATCTTCTAAGGAAATGCATGTCACATTTTCTGGGGTCTTGTTCTCACCCACTTTCTGGCAGTGCTGAAAGTAAGCAGCTTGTTTTCCGTCAGCATGTTACTCCTGCGATGCACCAGGGTGCTTTCTGCTTACAAGGAGCTGCAGATGGGGCACAGCAGCTTCTGCTCACCAGAAAAGAAAAGTAGCAGTCTTCCTCTGCCCACTGCTGTGCTCTGTTTCATTCACTGTGCTCCTTGTGCAACACCTCCCTGCTTTTTGAAACCAACCTAAAGCAAGTGAGAGAGCATTTTTCACATCCAGGAGGTGGATTGAAGTGGATTAAATTTTGTGGAGGTCAAGGGAACAGCTCAATGAGTACATTTTCATGGGGACGTTACCCTTTGACCCTCAGATAACTTTATTCCTGATTTAGGAATAACGAGTAGCCAGTGTCTCTTCACTGGTAGCTGGAGAGAAGTTTCATTGCTCTTTTCAGTCAGGAGTCACTTGTGACTTGGGCATGTGACATTATTGCTGGAGAAGAGATCATAAGATGACTCGTCTTGTTCTTCATGGCCCTGGTGTCACTTCCATCAGACCAGCTAAGAGGACTGCCGCTGTGTCAGCGGGGTTTGGCCAGCTCTGTTACAGGTGTCTGGGACCACGTGGGCACCAAACTTTCAGACGAAACGCTTGGGTGAGTGAAATGCTGCAGTGCCTGTGCCTGCCGTCTTAGTCTCTAGTGTGTGCTGTATGTCCCTTGCCACACAAGCTTATACTTGCTGCCTTCCAGATTCCATGGCAAAAGAAATAATTCTTTTTAAATGAAAACCATATAATAAAGGGCTGGATCTGTCGTGCAGCTGAATAAACCACAGCTTTCCACACTGCAGTTCACCAAAGGCATTGGAGTGTTCTCACTCGCTGTTGTTGACTTCTTGGCTGCTTGATGAGTAGATAACCATATAAAATGTCTGGTTCCTTCATTATTAGAGTGACATAAACTTGGTTATGAAAACAGGAGTCCATTAGTCATGACTCCCTTTAAATGTTGTCTCTCCTGATAAATGAAACAAAAGCTCAGCACCCATCCTGAACACCCCTGTCCTAGATAACAGTATGTACACAATGGTCGTCTTCAATTATTACAAATGCTTTAAGTAGGGTCATCTTCCCCTCTTCATCCCAGCTCCCCCAAGTACCTCCTGACAGCCTCTGAAATAGTCAAATTATATTTAGAAGGCTGTGTTCACGTGTTCGAGAAGCACAAGGTGGAAAAGCCTGTTTTCCATTAAGCCACTAGACCCAGTGACCGTTGTTTTTGTAAGAAGGTTATGCAAGCTATTTCACTCCTCCTTCCTAGCTCAGCTCACCCCAGCGTGTTTCCCTAGCATTTGTTACTTTGCCCTCTGTCCAAGCCTCGCTTGGACTCCCTTCTGACCCCTCTGGCTCTCTCAGCCTCTCTTTGGTTACTTACAGACGCATCACCTTCCTAGGTCACTCTGCATTTAAACTTACTGTCCTCATTTTGCACTGCAGCTCCTATTATAATTCCAGCTGTAATGAGCAACCCCATTTCACTTCTGACTTTGTTATGCCTTTATTCTCAACTGGTTGGAAGCCTCATAACTCATAAGATATCAGCGTTTTGTATTGAAATGTTAAACATGTTGAACCAGTTCAGAAGTAGGCATCTTTCCAGTGACACAGCTTCGATTTCAAATGTTAATAAAAAATTCCTAACATTGAACTCGATTTGGGACTGGACGACTCACAGGCTTGATAATGTGATATACCGTCTCCCACTTCTAAGTTGCTGGTGCAGATCCAGCCCAAGTCAGTAGCTGCTGAGAACTGTTGACGTACGTTCTCTGCTTAGTGACCTGTGCTGGTCGGAGCTTCATGGCCCCGCGTGATGTTCTCAGCTACAGCCACGCACGGTGCGTAACCTGCCAGAGCAGCACCTTCCTTGGCTGCTGAGATTGGGTGGACTATGGAGACGGGACTCCCTTCTCAACCGTTCATGGAGACCCGATAGGAAGTGGGAAGGGGAAGGAATTTGTCCTTCAGATATACCCTTAATACGGAGAAACATGGCATTTGTGCCCACAGCATGTCTAAACAGCAGGCCTTCCATAGGGTGCTGTCATCCTGCCCACACTGAAATGCCGGAGCAGGGAAGTTACAGCTCCCCTTTCCCATTTCCTCTCACACTAAATGAGGACGTTGTCCAGCCTGCCCTCCCTCTGCGTTTATATTGTTACGGTGGGGTTCAGACAGAAATTTGTGCTTCGTCCTGGCTCAGTGGTTAATGCCACATTCCCTCTGGGTGAGTCGTGGCAAGCTGAGTCACAGGGAATGATTTTCCTGAATGCTCTTTTGAAAAGGTCGCTAGTGACCTGCCCTGCTGCAGCGTGCAACTTGGGGTGCTGCACGTAGCTCGTAGAGAGTGCCAATGCTTTGCAGAAACAGAGCCCTTCTAGACAACATCTGCAGGCTAAGAGCCTCCTGATATAAACACAGGTAGGGAAAACATGCTTTCCAGCAAAGGTCTGCCAAGAATGCAAAACCTTTGTGGCCTCACTGAGCTTTTTGCTAGGAGTGAGAGATCACTGCCTTCTCCTGGCTCACTCTGCGTTTGGGACGTTGTTGTAGCAGGCCCTTGGCTCAATTCTTCGAGTCCGTGTTGGTCTGCAGGGCAAGTGGCCCCAAGGAGCCCTTTCTTTTGAATGATTTGCCGGCCTTCACTGTTGCAGCAGTTTGTGAGTTGGTCCTTCAGGTATAGAAAAACTCTCCCTTGGATTTCTCCCTCTGCAGGGAAGGACAGACCACTGTCCTCAAGTCCTTGTTGGTAGCAGGACATACATAGTCTTTCGCTGTCCTTTGGAGAAACGAGGACTTTGACATCAGTGCCAGTTGCATGGGGAGCAATTGTGTCATGCAGAAGTTTAATGAGCAGCTAGGGTGACGGCCAGGTCACCTTGGGAAGCTTTGCTTGTCCTGGTTGCCATTCATTTCTGAAGTGAACCAGCATCAGATTCACCCTGAGTTATGTGCGGACAAACGGAGATATTTGGCTTTCTTAGGGATGCTATGGAGAAGCTCTTATTAACAGCCAGCCCAAGTGCTTACGTGAAACAGAGGGATTGTAGAAGTTCATGGTGTTTCCACTTCTGGGTATGGTTTGTTGCCTTTTTTTTAAGGTTTCCCCTCATCATGCCTCCTTATGTCACTTGCTACCCTCTTTCTGCCTGAAGAAAAGCACCTGTTTTATGGCTGATCATATTTTCTATTAGATTTGATTCTTACCCCTACTTTATAACCTCTCCCCACCAGACGGGGAGTGCACGATAATAAACCTATGGGTTTCTCAAGTGGTCTGTTACCATCCATAAAGTTGCAGCTGTTGAAAAAATTTAAAGCATCTCCTAAATCAGTTTCCCCCAGCCTTTGGAACTGTCCTTAAATTCAGATTTGGAGCTTTTAATAGGAAACCTATTGAGAGTAATAATGGTTCTGATGAATATTTGTATACATGACCTTAAGAACTTGGAGGTGCAATGCACAGTGCATTGAAGGCAGCCTTTGGTGGGCTTTGGCTCAAGCTTTTAAAGAATAACAGGAAACTTTGGAAAATGCACCAAAGGTAAACAGAGCCGTTTAGTTACATTAACTGTCTAGAGGAGAAGCTCCACTAATGACCAAAACAAACAAAGCAAGTGCATTTATTTAGTATTGCTGTGGGAAAACAAACGGCTTAATTGCATTTTGCTTAAAAGGGTTACCCAAGAAGTTGGCCCGCCTGGGCCCAGAGTGTCATTCTGGCGTCCTGACCCAGTTCTCATTACTGCGTAGATCCTGACAGAGAGTGGTGTCCTGGAAAGGAGCACACGCTTCAGAGAGGCCAGGGCTCCAAGAGATTGCATACTATTTTTTATTCCTAGCAATGTTATGTTAAAGTGTCATTCTACACAAAACAGCTTCAAAGAGATCTGTTTTTGCTGCCTCCTGGTGACTTGGGATAAAACTTGCCTTGTTATGGTTATGTTAATGGTCAGAACTCAAACTGGTCGGTCAGCTTGTTTCTGGACTCACTTATGATGAGCAACAATAAATGTGCTGCAGGACTCCGTCAGTGATGTCTTAGTGGCTTTAACTGATAACCACTGCATTATTTATATTAGAAGAGAAGCTGGAGTGTGAAACCAGACTCCCATTGTGCTAATCTGAATAAACATACAATGAAAGGACCGTGTGGAAGAGCTGACAGTCTGAGCTGTTCTTGCTTGCCTGTGTGGAATCTCATTATCTTCAGGAGGAGAATGTGATGAACCGAAGGCAGAAAGTTAACTCGGTGCATAGAATGGGGTTAGTGACTGTGACAGTAACAGCACAGAGTGAAATCGAGTCCTGCTTGTCTGTAATGGCTGTGCTGGCTTCGCGGTGTAGAGGATAACATGCAGCATGTGTTTGCTGCTCCCGATAAAAAGGATAGTTGTACCTCGAACAGCACAGAGGGCAGCAGGTCAGTAGGGTAATCTGGTGCCATTTTAACCTTCTTACTTCTGATCTAAGAGCCATTCTTATCGGCTCTTTTTTCAAGATCTGTTCATGTAAGAATAGAGCTCCTTCCCTTGGCAGAATATTTCAAGGGACTGATTATGTGCTTCTAATTCCATGTGAACTTCTGAATAGCAGGTAAGATTAGATGATCACAAAGGAAATGCAAAGTACTGAATCAGTGCTTGCACTGCTGTTTAGTACAAACACATAATGCTCTGTCCTACTTAGTTCTCTTAAAGGGGGGGGAGACTATTAGTGAAAAGAATCAGCATGGCATTACATTTACTGTGTGTTTAGGAAAAACTTCCTCCTTTGATGTAGCTGGAGACCCTTGAACTTCAGAAAAGAATGTGTTAGCATGCTAGGGTATGCCTCGATCCTGCAGGTCATTTAATCCTTTCCTCAAGTGAGTCATTGTAAGGTAAAGTAGATGCTGGGAAAAGTTCTGCACTGCCAATTAAAACAGACTCCAAAGGTGTTGCTGGTTTCATTCTAACAGAAACTCATCACAGAGAGGCCAGTAGAGGTTGCTTATGTACCTTGAGGCCAGATCCCAAGCTCATATAAACTGGCATGGTTCTTTTGAATGTGCAGAACTATTTTGCTTCATACCGATAGCTCAGACTCAATTCCTTTACACTGAGAGCTTTTTAAAGAATTTCTGTTAAGAAATCAGGAATGATTCAGAAAAGTAGTGATTTCCACACACGTAAAAAATGGAAGAATTTCACAAGAAGCCTGTCGATAACTCTCAGAGGTGAGTTCTGGCTCAGTCTATAAAGATTGTTCTATCTGCCTCAAACACCCTTAGAAAGTCAAAGCCAAGTAATGAATGTTAACCTCAGTGTTTCTCCTGGGCAGATAACTTTTGTGAGGTCAGGTTTAGAATAAAATTGAGGACAGGAATGTATTAATTAGTAACTGTTGCCCATGTTTGCCAACAAAAAGAATCCCACTTCTAACAAATTTAGCAACGAATAAATAAAGTTAATCAGAAAGCTGAGGCATTCCTTAATTAAGAAACTCTAAGCCAAACACTAGCCTTTTGTGGAACAGATAGAGTCAGGGAGCCTAAAACAATTTGGAAAGTCAGGAGGATGTTTTGTTTTCACGTTTTTCAAGTGGAACAGCTGAGTTGGTGAGCAGGGGGCTGATGAGCAAGCTGCCAGGATGGGAGCCTGCACGCTGAGTCCCATCCTATAGAAGCCCTGACAGAGGAGAAACCTGAAAGACCCAAGTTCAAGTCTCAACACTGTGGCAGTCACAAGGCAGGCAAGCTGACAGAAACCTTGGAAACCTGCCTCGTTTCCGTTAGAAAAGCTAACACAATTGCTACGTGCCTACAAGCCTTCTGAACTGGCATTTTTGGACAGGCAAACTTCCCTCTGGAAGATTGCCAGCAAGCTTACCTGACCTGCTTCATGGCGTTTAGCTCGTCCTTCCCTGATTTTTAGGAATACAAACTTCAGATGGGCTTATTTGCATTGGAGGAATACTGCTGGAACTTTCCTCCTAGCATGTGAAGTTTTCTCTGTGTGTAGAAACAACATGAGTGAAATATTTGGAGTGAAACCCAGGCTCCATTGAAGTCAGTGGCAAAACTCCCATTCACTTCAGTGGAGCAGGAATTTCACTCTTTACTGTTTTGAAGTTAGAGTTACTAATAGACTGTTAAATTATTCCTGCATGCATCAAACAAAACGGGCTTGATGTTCGTGTCTCTGCTGTGTTCAAAACCCACAAAGGTTTAAAAACAAGAATAACTGTGAACTCCTGAGTCTAACAATTGTTAAATGTAGTTTTGCTAGCAATAATAATGTCCCTGGAGATAAACCTAAAAAAAATAGACCCCACCATATAATCTTCACTTTAAGCTAAAAATAGCATAAATGGCAGTTTAATCTAAGCCATAATTATCAAGCTGCTGAAGCCGGTTTTGGTTCATTGCAACTAGAAATGTATGTTGTGTTTAGGCTTTGAACAGTTGAGTCCCAAAAATGGAGAGAAGCAAAGCCAAGAGCATAGTCAGAAAGCAAACGGGAGCCTCTGAGAAATAGCATGCATTAAAGAGTCCAACACCATTTTTAAAGGGACTGCTCCTGGCTTGCTCAGTCCTTCAAGCTGGAAGCCTGGAGAGTTCCCGTTAATCCGTGTTTTCAGCCCAATGTCCCTGACTGCTGTTTTGTTAGAAAGTGACACTGGCCATACAAGGTACCTTTTGTCTGAAAACTATTTTCCAGTTCGTGCTGGAATCAAAGGAAAGATGTTAACTTTTCGGAGTGATGCTATTCTGTACCATTTAAAAAATGGTTTTAACGATCATTTCAAAGAAGGATGGAAAATCCTTAACTTCCTTTTGCTGCCAGGCAGCCTGGTACGATTGGCTGGGTGTGGGACTGCCAGTCAGGGCTTCTGACATTTCACTGATGGAGCAGGTGAACTTGGGAACATCATTTATCCCTTCTTTGCTGCAGTGGGGGCTGGTCCCAAAGGCTGACCTCCAGCAGAGGGGTCCCACCTTCCTATAGCAGCACTGGAGGGAGGCTCTTCCCCACAGCGATTTACTGCAGCAGCCCAAAAGCAGAGACTGCACTAAAGGTAGAAGAGTCCTGAGTGGCAAGGTGGAGGCAGGTTCAAGTAATACTTTTCTATTTCAGGATGCTTTTTGAAATCCTCACTGAACGTGTTTGAATCCCTCCATGTATGTTCGTCCTTCACAATTTGTGCTGTTTGTTTAGATGGCCTGTTTTGCTGAGGAGGTCCATTCTCTTCTTTCTGAGACTGGCATGGGGCAGTCCTTGCGCTTGTTTGGGCAGTGCTTGCAAAAAGTTGGGCTTGGTTCTGCTTTGGGCTCCTGTTGAGCATTGCTGTCATAGAGTCATAGAATAACATAGGCTGGAAGGGCCACTGGAGGTCATGCGATCCAAACTGAAACTCAGAGAAAGATCAGTTGCAATGTTAGATGAGAGATTGTACAATACCACAAATTTAGGGATTTTTTTTTCCCTAACAGAGGAGTTATTACAAATTCACAATGACGCAACAGCAGATGTGGCCTGTCTCTAGTATCAGTTTGTTGACCATTTTCTCAGGATGTTTATAGGGACCATATCCACTAGATTCAGGAGAGCAATTCAAAATTTTCGGTAAATACTAGATTTGGTATTCTAACAAATATCCTTCAGCTGTGCTACGTCACTTCCACGTTCACTTTTCATGTACCCTCAGGTAGTTATATTTTCTGGTAGGAAAGTCCATGGGAAGCACATTTAAAAGTTTCCAACAAGCAAATACTGAAACCTATGTGAAATTAAGTTAATGGATAAATTCAAGGAACCTGTATTTTATGCATGAAACAGGTGCCCAGAGAATTATGTGAATGTTTCTGTTTTATTTGTGTAGCATATTGTTAACTTTGTTAGTTGTGCGATGTGACAATGTCATTACTAAGTCCAATGGTAAACGAGACACCCAGATGATAACTTGATAGGTGTTGTGTTTTTTTTTGTCCTGTTTTGTTTTAATTGAACAGCATGGGAATGAGCCATGATGACGATCATCTGCCCTGTGCAGGGAGGTCCCATATTATGTCTGGAGAATGGGTCAAGGGCAGGAACCCCAGTGACCTTTCCTGGTCTTCATGCAGCCGCGATGACCTTGAAAACTTCCTAAAGTAAGGATTGCACTGATTATCAAATATCCTATCAGGCACAAATCCAATGTTCTATCTGAAAGCGAGAGCCTAGACAAATTTCCGTTAAAAAAAAAAGAAGTGTCTGCATGTGTCATTAGGGTGTGCAAGTTTGACTCTGTATCCATTGCTGTAGCCCCTTTGAGGTTTACAGGGAGGCAGAGGATTTATGTGCTGCTGCCATTGTACTGCTAACATCTTAAAAACAATCCCAGTTTACCTGCATTTTACAAACAAGTGCCTTTCATATTTGCAGTGTGTGTGTGTAGGTACCCTGAAAAAATCTTCCATTGCATCCATATTTCAGTTTCTCATGTTCAGCAGTTCACTAAGGATTTCTGTCCTACTGGTTGTTAATCCTTGTATACAATAGCAAGCCCTAGACTTGTCTGAACTCCTCATAGTGGTCTTAGACCTACAATGCAACTCTCTGACAAATGGTGTCTGGCACAGCAGCTAGTACCTTTATTGCTAGTAATGGGTTCAGCATGGAAAAGTCCCGACTCTGGGGATTAGAGGTGTGAGAGAAAGGAAAAAATGGGACATCTAGTGTTACATGAAAGCATGAATTTGAAAAAAAGGTTGCACTCCCTCTGGTCTGTGACAGAGGGGAGATGACAAACTGATATTCCAATTTGTCAACAATTGTTTTGAAGACAAAGGCAAAAATCTTTCCTTTATGCCTGTGATAAATAAGAAGTCCATGGCTTAAAATTTAGCTCGGGGGATTCAGGTGAGACACGCCATAAGACTTTCTAGCTATCATTGGAAGGCTTGTGAAGCTGTTGAGATTGATAGCTTCAGGGCAAAACTGAGCCTCCCTCAGATTTTTAGGAATAATTTAGGCACATACTTATGGCGAATGATGTGAATATAGTAGATTCTGCCTTGAGGCCTGGGGTGGGGGATGAGTTCTCAAGGACCTTTCTATCCATAGCTTTAATGATTTAGAAACCTTCCAGAAGGATACTGAGAAAACCACCACTGTTTCACACAAGGTCATTAGATTCCGTGTTAAAGACAGGACAACAGCTGCTCTACAGCAGTGATCTAACACTCGAGTTCAAAGGTACTTCCCCTTACAGGCATGTTTAATTATCGCACTCCGCAGGTCCAAGGTCAGCACCTGTTTGCTGGTAACAGACCCCCGAAGCCAGTACGCGGTGCGGCTCCCTCACAAGCTGCCTGGAATGCACTACAGCGCCGATGAGCAGTGCCAGATCCTCTTTGGGACCAATGCTACGTTCTGTAAAAATATGGAGGTAAGAGCTCGTGGTGTGTGCCTGGAAATGAGGTGGGATGTGGCAATATAGTTGTTGAATGTTGGAGAAGTGGAGGAGTCTGTACCTTTCTCAGAGTTATTGTGGGATTTTCAGCATGTTCAGCACTACTGCCACAACATCAGTAGTCAAACTCCCATTGACCTTTGTGTCAACAGCACGTACTGCTGCAATCCTCCTCCTTTCCCCACGTTGGTCTTCTTAATGTCCTACAGCAGACCCATAAGAACTTTTGTGCGTATTCAGTCTTCATTTAGCAACAGTTCCCTTTCGATGTGGTTTTGCTGCAGTACTCAGTAGATGCTGTTTTCCTGGTAGTTCAGCTGAGAGGAAACTTTTCTCACAGGAGTGCCTGCCTGCCGTCACAGACTCACCTTAGATGTCTGATCTTTCAGTAGGCCTCACCCTTGGACCATTACAATGTTCTTGTGAACTCACTCTAACTCTTTTCCAAGGAAATATCAATGACTGCTTGCTTGATGGGGCCGTTTAGAGATCTGTACAGAATTAGGCCCCTTCATGTGTGTTTTCTAAGCAGAATGATGTTCAGTCAGGCCTTGGGTGCAACATGGCTCATACCATGTGGTTGGGCAGCAAAATGGAAACAGTGATTGTTGATGTTTCTAGAATTAGGTCGTATTTGAGATGAGGCTGTCTGACTTGTCCTCTGGAATTTAGATATCTAAACTCTTTCTAAAGCCTTGCACATAATTAGGTGTCTTGTATTCTGAGCCGAGCTTGTCCACATCCCCCTTTAAATGGGGACTGGAGAAAGGCTTACTTCCACTGTGCCCTTGGAGATACCCAGAAGAAAGTCTTGAAGCACCGTGTCCTGTCACCAGCACCAGCTGGCAGCATTCTGTCCTAGACAGGCAGGCATAGGGTAGTCCAGTTTCTTGCTGTCATTAACTAGCCACATAGAGTTCGAACTTGTCCCTGAGAACCACTCCGAACAGTCATGAGATCGTAAATCAGTTCTAACAAAGAAAATAATAATGAGTGATAACTGGGATTTGTAAGTGCCAAATGACTAAAACCGTTGAACCCATGCAAGTCCTGGGAACATAGTCTTAGTTTCACGTTTGTTGTTTTATTTGTTTTGGATTTGGAAGCTAGCTAATATAAAACATTAAAACAATAAGAAAAGAATCTGGGTAGATTGTATTTTCCAGCTCCATCAAGAAAATGCAGACCACCAGGACTACTGTACTGGAAGCTAAGTGTTAGAATATAGGTCTGTAAAGAAAATCCCAGATCTACCGTGGATGGTTCAAGTTTTTCTACTTGTGTGGGTGTCACAAGCCTTGACTAGTGTTGGAACAGATATTTGCTATTTTTCTTGTTGCGATAAAACACATTCTGTTTCTGGATAGTCCAGTGCCTAATGAGAATGTCAGCCTACTAGTAGGTGGTCAGCATTTCTTAGGCAGAAATTGCATGTCCATTAGTAGAGTCTGGCATTGTTTCAGGAGCAAGTTGCTTTCCAGAAGAACAAACCAACAGGCACTGCTGCAAGATACTTCTCTGCAACATGCAGACTGCAGGTATTTGTGCCCCCTATGATTTTTCACTAGTCTTATTACTTGACAGCTTTAGAACACAGCAAAAGCTGTTTTCTTTCCCTCCATCACTCCCTCCGTATCTCCCAAAGAAAGGATAATTCCTAAGTTGTTAGTAGTTTCTAAAGAAAAGCCTTGTAAAACTTCTGCTAATTAAAAAGAATTTGCAAATGCTTACTTAGAAATATTTTTCTGTATCAGATGTGCGATAGAGTTAACATTTGCACTCTGAAGATTTGGATCAATTATGGCACATGCCATTAATTTAAGTAAATATTTGCATCCTGTTATGCTACTCTGAATTGGAGATTGAAGGCAAGGGAATCAGTTTTTAGAAGAAATGATCAGCTTTAATTTTTAAACCTTCAAAGTTTTTGTTCTTTTCACCTTAGTGTTTCTCATGCCTCATCTGCAGAATGCTTGTGTTGTAAGTCTCAAAGCTGTCTACAAAAATATGAACCAAGAAAAAAATTGGCACTAGTCATTGGCATTAGCTGTAGAAATTATTGGCAAATGTAGCTGTCTCCTCTTTTAGCCAATGGTAATGTGGTATTTTTAATTCAATAAAGTATTAAAAAAATCCAAATGTAAAAGTAATAAACATTTGACAGTAAATATTTGTTACAAAAAGGAAATAAACTTCAGGAAATTAGCCTGCTCAGTCTTTTTATGCTTACATGTGTCTACTGTCTATTTTCTTATTTAATAAAAGAGCTACGCTATACCATTTCGTTGGAGATGGCTGAGCTACATAATCACAGGCAAAGCAGAGGACCTATATTCAAAAATGTCCTACAGCCTGATTGTAGAGCAAAATTCAGAGATTAGATGAATCCCAAATTTCCCCATTTTTGAGAAATTGCAGAAACTTTTTGTACAGTAAGCTCTGTCCCTTTATGGCAATGAGAAAGAAATTTTTAAAGGGGTATAATATCCTTTGCTTTCACGGAGAGCCAGGTGCCTAAATGCTTGGCAGCGTTTGGAGCTCAGACGCTGGTCCAACTAGATAGTTAATCCATGAATATTCAACCTTATCTGGATATTTCATACTGTATCTCCAAAATTCCTCTTCCATGTTTGTTTTTAATGGTAACTCAGATGCTGTAATACAAAATAGTGGCCTTCAGAATTTTAACAGTTTCCCAGACCAGCAAAAAGTAGCTCCTTGCTATCTTATTCCAAATCTGCAGAACAGAAATGAAAACCTATGAGGTCGGCTCAGCTGTACGTTAACTTTGCCTGTTGGCATTCCTTTTAAATTTGTTTAGATCCTGTGTCTACATTTCAATATACTAATGATCAGTGGGAATGCTTATATAGCAGGAAATACGACTGTGCTTCTACCATACGAGACACCTGTCCGTTTCCAGGTGGGAGGTTGTACAGTCATGCCCTCTGGCAGTGCTAGAAGAGCTTTCGGCCCACATAGGAGATTGCACAGTCCTTTATATTTTGAAGGAGATAACTTGTTTTTACCAGAAATTAAATAAATGACTGTGCTATCCTCAAGTTCTGAGCAAAATCACGATGGGACTTGCAGAAGAAGCTGAACAGCAATGCACCTTTGATACTGCATGGTGCATTATCAGCGTACCCCAAACACAGAGACCTCTGGGGACTTGGCTGCTGAATGTCAGTGGGAGTTGGGGCCAACACGCAAATTACTGGAATTGAACCTGTCTGACCTCCGTTCTTCAGATCTGCACAATGAATCAAGTCTTGTGAATTCATGTGACCCCTGTGCAAGAGGAAGCAAAAGGCTTCTGTCCCACTCAAGCTATGAAGACCTCTGCAGACTGGAGACTTTTAACTCTTTGCTCTCCCTTTTTTTTAGCAGTGTTATCAGTGAGAGGAAAAGCATAAACGGTTAATGCCTGCATCTGTCTCAGAGCAGAGGTGGTGTTTCTCCACCAGAAACATGTGAAAATGCATTGTTCATAACCTCTTATGAAAATATCCCATGTGTTTAGTCAGAAACCCGTGTTTATTTTTCAGACTGGCATGCCTACTAATAGAGGCTTTTGCACTGAAATTATATTTATGGAAAAAATGTGATTTCTATCTTTTGTATCCAGTGTTTGGCTTTTTGTTTTATAAGCCTTTTGGCTTATTTATTATTAACACATTTTTGCGGGTTTTTACATAACCATTATCTTTCAGGATTGTTTTGAGTCAAAACCGTGCTTAGGCTAAAATGGCATGTGGAAAGAGATTACCATTGTTACAAAGGGATTTTTTGCTGAAAAAGGGACGCTGTCAACTTGGATGTAACTGGCTATGTGGATTTTGACATGACACTTTTTAGAAAATGTAAGGCAGCTAGAATTGGCTCTACCATTTTCCTTGAGTTCAAGTCGTTTTTTAACAAATATACGTATCTCCCAATATCTAAAAGCCACAAGGCAGCAGCACAAACAAGGGGGCAAAATTGACTGTAAGCCAAATGAGACGGACTGGACTCCTGGGCTGAAATGGAAAAGGAACAGAACCAAGAAAATGTAAAGAAAGAGGAACCGTAATAATCAAGGAAGATCAACAGCTGTAATAATCAAGTGGATTGTATGTATCCCTTCCGTTTTCATATTTGATGGCACAATGCTGAATATAATAAAGCGATTGTGGGTGTCTGTCATCTGGATCTTGATCACAGAGAGACTGCCAGAGTGGACTTTTGGACTCCATGCCTGGGAATCAATGGGCCTTTGTTTTTTCTTCACAGAGTCATTTGCAAGATCCAGACAATGATAGTAAGCCCTATTATTTAGTAATGTATAGAATATTTACAAGAACATGGTATTTAGATTTTGAGCTGATTTATCCTGAAAATAATAGGCTGCATTGTCGTTTTCTGTACAGTCGGGAACTTTGTCTACATAATTTTCTATCACACATACACACTTTAACTTCTGTGTAAATATAATAATAATACATCTGGAAAAAGGATGGGTTTGGTTTTGTTGAGGCTTGCAGGATAGGAGCCTGGCAATTCTAAAAATAAAATTAGAAGATTTTATTTTTTTTAGAAGTAAAGGCAACAACTTCCTTAATTGCCACACTATATTTTATAGTTTTCCTAATGTAGGTTGTTAAAATTCAGACTATTTTCACGTTGACTGTTTCATATGAAACTGAAGTGTCGTATTTCACTGCTTCTGTATGTTGCAAAAAGACCTTTTTCTCTTTATTTTCAGTGGAAATACTTTTTGTTTAATAGAGAGAAAGAGAGAGAGAAGCAGAGTTCCTGCCTGGGCAGCACAGCCCAGTTTACAATTATTGGAATGCTTCAGAAATTTTTGTATGTGTTTCAGTTTGGAAGATGGTCAAAACACATTCTGGTGCAGTGGTTTAAAGAAAAATAAAAAGAGAGAGGGGAACCAAAATAAAATTATAAAAATACAAAGTGGAAATTTAAGAATATAAAAATAACAAACTCTTAAAAATAATACAGAGTGCCTATTAAGAATCGAGCACTTGAGCTTGGAAATCCTTTATTTTCTTATTGAGACACAAAGAGAGGGAGAAAGGGTTAGTGTAGCCTTGTGATGTGGCATCTACAGCAGAAGCATGAACTTAACAAAATTAGCCAAAATGCAATTGAGTATCAGCCTGCAAATAGCGTGTAACAAGTTAGAAGGGCAGTCAGCCCTCTCCATTGGCATTCTGGGAACTTCCCCTCTCTGAAGTACTCTGAAAACTCCCATAATCTTCACAACCACATCTAAACACTGTATGTACGTATCTATTTATTTTTGCTAGTCCTCTCTTCTTCTTACTAATGGCCAAGAAATGTATTCCCTGATGCCCAGTGTGTTTTTTTTGTTTGTGTGTTGTTGTTTTTTTTTAATGTCCAACAGTACCTGTTATTAAAAAATCCGTACTTTTCTTATCTTGAAATCAGGCGTTAGGGCCTGAGGAGTTGGCTGCGAGTTGCTAGGTGAGCATTACCGTCACTGAGGACAACAAGAGATGGATGATGCAAGGTGCAAGGTCAGAGTTTTAGGTTCTAAGCTGCAAACGTAGTATTCAATGGGAGTGATTAGGCTGTTATGAAACGTCCCTGCAGCTCTTTGCCGTATCTCCACCATGGGTAGATATCTCCTGAGACAGCACCTACCCCAGGCACCACGCTTAACTTTTGGCTGACCCAGCCTTCAGGGTTGTAGGATGATAGCATGGTGCTGTGAACTCAGATTTTCTTGGTGGGTGCATGTAGTATTAACCTTAGAAACAGCACTTAACACATGACATCTACAACACCATGCGAGTGCAGCCTCTGTGGCTGTGACTTAGCTGATTAGCTACACTTCTTCTAAGGCCTACTGAGGTAGAAGTTTGCAATAAGCCAAAGTAGAACATTTCTAATGTTTAATTTAAGGGACTATCACGTCTCTACTTCTCTGAGGTTTGATCCCATAATGATACTTACATGACTTCTTCAGCTGATGTAACATGTACTGTTGTGTTCTTTCATTTAAAGTGCTGAAAATTGGGCTCAGCAAATTTGAAGAGCTCATCCATCAAAAAAGAATTCTCTGTTGGTAGAAAGATGGAAAAAAAATACATTTTTTCTAACTGTTTCTCTGAGTGTCTGATAATCATAGAGCCACAGGAAGTAGTGTCATGAATGCACTAAAGGCACTAAAAAAATTAGTATTTAGCATATGCTTCGTTGTCATAAAATCCGTTTGTGGTCTTATTAATATTTTTTTTCCAATCTCTTTCTTTGGACTATTACATTAATTCCAGGTGTGTGAAAAAATAAAATAGATCTGGTACTCTTTGTTTCTCCCTAAAATACGAAGAGGAAACATTGTTCTGTTTTAGTTGTAGATCAGAAGTCTTGGTATCATTGCATATATATGTGAGGAGTCAGGTACATTTCGTATGGGATCCATTTCTTCATAGCCGGAGTAATGCAGATCAAGCCATCTCGCTCAGAGAACCAAACCCAGCATGCTGCCCTTCATGTTTGCTGGATTCAGTTTGTTGTGTTTTCTGTGACACAGAACGTTAACAAATCTCGGAAATGCCTACGGTGAGGTTTTTCTGCTTTTCAACAGGGAAGAGGGTAGCACCGGAAAGCAGTTGACTCTGAAGGGCCATTTCCTCAAGAGTTCTTTAACTCTCCAAGACCTTTTAACTTCCTCAGAAGTTAAAACAAACTCTCTGATTGTGTGCACGTTGTCTGATGTCGGTGACTTTCCACTCACACAAGTACTGATGAAGAGTCCGTTCACTGGGTAAATGGAGTTGCATTGATGTAAATACTGCTACCTAAAGGGGAATCATCTCAAATCTGTTTGTTGGCTCCAAGAAGGCAGGTTATTAGCCCTGCTCATCGAAAAAGCATCACTGTGCACATTTCTCTGTGTTCTGAAGGAAAATTTCATCATCAGGTAGTGAAAACAGGGAGGTGTTCTTAAGAATCCTTTTCTAGCTGCACCTAGAAAGGTAACACATTTATTTTTTTTATAATTTGGACTGAGATGCTTTCTGTCCAGCAGTAAAGAGATCCATTCTTCTTTGTCATTAATGACTACAATTATGTATTACAAGTTTGTTGGATTGCCACCCAGATATTGACTGTTGCCTGAATATTCTAGTCCCTTGTGATTCTTTCCTGTGTGTTTCCATGTCTTCTGGATCAGATCTATCACTTGGACAGGCAGACACAGGCTTCCAGTATTGGACCTGCCACTTGTTCCTTGGGCTGTCAGCTGTACAGGAAGGTCCGCAGCTGCCCGCTGATAAATGCCCGCAAGTGTCCCAGTTATCTTGCCTGGGGCAGCACATGGCTCCTTTTCAGAAGTGTCTTCCAATTTTATAGGATTCTGGTTTTCAACACTTCTCATCTAGCTTTCAACAGCAAGAAACTGCACTTAACAGCAGTGGCAAACACTAGTGTTCACCTCCCTGCGATCCATTGTGGATCGTCAGTTGTTTGTAGACCCAGAAGTAAAGGTACTGGCAGGGTAGAAAATGTGAGCGTTGTTTTTATCACCTTGTTGTGTAAAGAGTTCATCCTCAGAAGCACGCTGTGAGGCTTTGAACAGGAAAGTGTGTGTGAGTTGTGTGTTTATTGTACTTAATAGGTGTTAATTAGGAATCTGTTTATCAGCATGTTTTATCTCACAGTTAGCTATATGCCAAGCCAAAACCTTGGCGAAATCAGACATCTGATAGTTCATTGAAAGCCAGTTTATTTATAAATGTGCCTTTGTGTTATGTGGTCTCTTGCTTGTCTTCCTTAAAGATATTTGTTCTTTCTAAGTCCTTCTTCATAATCCCCTCATTTTGACAGCAAAATTGTTTTCATGGTGGTTTAATTCTGCTCCTAGAAATAAGAGGTTCCTCTTTCCAGTGGGCAATAGGCTGCAGGAACAATTTCTTTCTCAGGGGAACTAAATGGTTTTGTTTTTTTTTTTGGATGAATCCAAGATGAGGGAGTGAGTGTGTAGGGAAGGAACTAGCTTGTGGAGCTGTTACCTGCTGGAAGGACATCTTTATTCACTGGATTCTCTTTATGCTAAGGAGATTTGGAAGCTTCCTTTTGTAGGTAATAATGTTTGGCTTTGAGACAGAGGAGTATTGCGAGCTCTCTCTTCTCACTGGGATCATCTGAGGTCACTGGGCAGAATCGCAGTGCTTTTAGTGGCTGTGGTGATGCAATAGCTAACCCAGGACCTAGCAGGCTCTATACTCATTGCCTGTGGGCAAAGAGCTGGCTGAATTAATGCTGGCTTCTCCTCGCTTCCAGCTGCAGCACTGAGTTAAAGAACCTTAAAATAGATTACTTCCCTGGAGCCACACGCGAGTGGTCCTAGTGCTTCACACGCCGCAAGCCTCTGCTGGCACATGGCTGGGACAGAGCTGGATGTAAGGTAAACACCATCTTCAGGCACAGTGTGTGTTGTGAAAAAGTAGGAAAAGCTGTGAAAGGTGGGAAGGCCCCCAGCCAGACATGTTCCTGGGAGCATCCCAGGAGTTGTTCCTAGTTTTACCCTGAAGTTTAGCCAGCAGGCAGTGCGAGTCTGCGGCTGTGACACTGAGCAGAGGACTGCGGCGCTCGGAGCCCTGTTTTCGCTTGTGTCCCAGCAGACTTTCAGTAGGACATTTAATCCCTTTCTGTTCCTCTCTTCCCACATATGTAGGAAAGAGAAAAAGCTCCCTTTATCTCCGTAGTCCCAGGAGAGTCTGTTTAGATTACAAGTTCTTTGAGGAAGAGAAAACACCTGGCACAGTAAGGCCCCTTTCTCAAATAGGTGCCATTATAGTAGCTGTAATCGGAGGCATCCCACACCTGCCAAGCAGATACCTCCTAGATTGGGAGCTTCCAGACTGTGACCTCTCACTGCTGGCTTCTAATAACTATGCAGGCAACTTTTGCTATCTTGCAGGACTTTTTGAGAGTTCCAAATCTGTCCATTTAATATTTTTTTTCTGCATAAATTCCTTAATGTTTCAGTTGAACAAAGCATTTCAATTTTTAAAAAGGAAACCTGATATTTTATCGAAATACTACATTTCAACAACCATCTCACTTTTTTTTTCTCCCCTCTTGGAAATATTTCAAGCCGGGAGTTGGTCCAAAGATGACCTTTCCCCACAGACAGTTTCAACAAATCAATATTTTTCCAGAGAAGAATATCTATCATTGGAAAATCCTATCTGGCATTTTGTGGATGGTGTAGGGAGGACTTTACAGGCAGAGACCTGCCTTCTAAAAGCTGGTTGCTGAATGTACAATTAGCAGTAATACCGCTCTTTTTATGGCTTCTTCTATATCAATGAAAGCTCTGAACTGACATTCATATACAAGCAGCTTTCTTTCAAGCCGTGCCATTTCTTGCTTTGATATTTCCCCACAAAGCTGGCTATTTAATTATTAAAACGTCCGTCACTGCAACTGGTTAGCTATAGGACTGTTTAATGGGGATTTTTGTTTGGGTTTGTATTGTAGCTGAAGAGGATATATGATCTCTTTTGAAACGAGCTATTAACATGATAAAACATCTTGGGAATATACAATACCAAAGCTGATGGTTTAATCTTTGCTGGGGTATCTGAAAGCTGTATTAAATACAGGGGTCTGCACTAACGAGTACTTGAGCTTTGTAGTGGTATGGCACTAGAACACAGAGCTGAATCGCAGTTACCAGATTTTTCTCTAACTGTTTCCTGAAATGTGCTTTGCATTTAGTATCCAGAATCAAACACAGGGATACTATAAAAATCCTGCGTTTTTCATACCTCAAAGATGGGAATTTTCAGAAAGGTTGGTATCGGTCAGAGAGCGTTTTATTATATTTTTGTGTGTGTATGCCTGTATATATATACAGGTACAGACGAACATATATACATATATACGCGTACACCCGTACAAGTGAATGTTTGCCCCAGCTGCGTTTATGGGCAGGTCTCAGTTCTGTCCTGGTACAGACACACCTGTTTGAGGTTAGCTGTGCCCGTTGCTCCCCCCAGGCAAGGGCTCATACCTGGGCATGTTAGCTGAGTTTAGCACCTTCCACATTCTTGCGGACTAAGGAAGAATTCTGTTTGGCAACCAAAATTGTACAAAAAGCCACTTTATTTTTATGACTTTCTGTTTCCACCACCCCTCTTCCTCCTTCCTTCTTTATATCAAAGAGGAGAATTTAACCCTAATGTACATGCAGCTTAAGATCCAGGGACTTGTGGCTGAAGATTAGCAAATACTGGACTTGTATAAGGCACAGATAGCTGACAGTGGTGCTCATATGTGTCTAGAACAACATCTTAGGCATGTGGTGACTTTCATTACATCTTCAGCCAGCATGTCCTCCTGACAGAAAGCAGAAGCAGTGAGTTTCCTTCTGTTAAAACAGATGCAAGCGTGTTGTAGCTTTACATCTAGGAAAACAAGCATCCTCTCCGAGCTGGAAGTTTGGCATTTTGGGAAAAGCTTTCTCAGTTTAAAGAGTTTATTGCCGAGATTGGTGTTGTTTCTTTAACACTTGACAGTAAATAGATGTCCTTCTTGATTTTAATGCTCTCCAGGGGAGGAGAGGTTTTGAGAACCTGGGAGTTGTGGTGTGGAACAACTGATTTCTCAGTTTGTTCTGAAATCTCCGGTTTGTCTATTCTTCTGCCTCAGCATACCTAGCTGTAAAACAGCATGTGATGTCCTCGTGGCTAATGGGTGCTTAAGTGCTTTCAGAGCTGTGGGTAAACCACTAATTAGTCACAGTCATTTAGTCAGAGTGACGTCTGATATTTTCTCGTGCTATATTAGCTTGGGAAAAATGTCTTGAAAATTCATTGATTTAGGTTTCCCTGGTGTATTTGCTGTTGTTTGTTTGCTTGATGATAGCTCTCTGTGTTGTGGTTGGTACAGATGTTTCTGAATCGTGCTGTCTGCTTCTAGTTTTTGTGAACGTTCTTTTGGTTGAAATAGCGCAAAAGCCTCTTTCCAGAAAGAAACGTGGAAATAAAACAGGACGCAGATACTGCAGTGATAACTATTTTGTTTAGCATGTTCTACATCATCACTCTTGGTGTTGGGATTTCTCTCATCTGCACCCTCTGCCGTACAGATCGCTTTTATGCAGACATACCAACACGCGTGTACACGAAGCACACATGCACCCACAGTCTCAAACATTACATTGTGAAAGAGCCGTAAGGTTGAGGCGTGTTGACTCAACTGTTTAATGAGGTGCAATAAATCTTGACAAGACCAGCTGGCACTAGAGTCAGGCTTCTCATCTTTTTACCATTACATTGAAACGTGAACAATAGTGGAAAGAAATGTAACTCGTCTTTTTCTGTTTTTGGTGCTCAGATCTGTAGCACTGTATTGAAATCATCCACTCCCATGGAATGTTAAGCACGGTGGGTGCTGTGGAAAATGTTAACAACGTAAAGGCCCTTTCTCCTGGTTCTTTTTCTCGAATTCTGAAAACGTTATTGACCTGACAGATCACGCAAATGTGGTCAGCATTAATATCCCTCTAACACACACTGCCTGAGCAGAGCAGCAGTGTTGAGTAATGGCAGGCAGAACATGTTTCAAGTCTGGTAGCAAGACATGCGGTACCTCGTGCTGCTCTTGCCCTCGCATCTGACTTTTCACCTTCTCTAGCACAATGGACTCTAGCAGCTACTTCTCACTACCAAACCCTTCCTGACTTTCTCCCTGCCTGTCTGCTTATAGCTTATCACCAAGCTCCTCTGCTGCATGGCACACCACGAAATCCTTTCTTCTTTCTCCTTCCTCCTTCAGATCTTCTTCTCCCAACGGTCAGTGCTAGCTGATTATAGCAACCACCAGGACAAACGGGGCTGACTGGGCTTTACCATGCTTAGTTGCTTGAATACCTCTAAAAAAAAATACAAGTAATTAAGGAGCTCAGACACCCAAACATGTGGCATGGCTCCAAAGCTCTCATCATGTCCTCCCAGCTTCCTTTTTAATGGGCCAGATTTATTCTAGTGAAAAAGAAATCTCTTTAAATAATGTACTTCTCATTTAGGGTGGTTTCTGTTTCTGACAATGGCATCCATCAACCTCTTTTATGTTCCCAGCCCCAACACTTCATGACAATTTACCCTTAAAAATAATTGCTCCCAAACCAACTAGAGGCCTCTGGATTCACATGAGAGAGACTGCCCGAGCTTTGCAGTGTATCCCATAATGATAACTGACATCCAGAAGTAATAATTGTACCTCATTGCTTTGTGATTACAGCATTTGATGTGTGCTGGGCTCTGGTGCCTGGTGGAAGGAGATACATCCTGTAAAACAAAGTTGGATCCCCCTCTGGATGGCACGGAATGTGGCGCAGACAAGGTAATCAAAACTCTCAGCAGCAGTGAGTTTGTTTTTTCCAGCATTGTCCCTGGAATATTGTTTCCAAGATGTTCACTATTTACCATGAACCCATTATTTTATACCAATTCTGTTACAGAAACTGCTCAATTAACAGCTGGATTGGGTTAGATCTTTCTGATTGTATGTTAGGTGTGTTCCAGTAGCCTCTGGAAACCTCAACAGGGAAGCTTTTGTGGTCTAGGCCCTACACAAACACTCCAGGAAAACCCCATGCCTCACCCTGCTAACTGCACAGCCTGAGCACCCTGTGAGCCACACGAGGTGGTAGCCCGCTCCTGGCAGGTCTGCAGGTGATGTTTCAAGGGTGAGGTGTTTTTTCAGTACAAGCTAAGGTAGTAGTGTTCTTAGCTGTATTTGAGACAGGAAGTATGGAGAGCATTTAGGTTGGCATTTGGGGAGTGGAGGCAAATGGGGAAAGAACAAGAGGCTACTTAAAAACTTCACAGTTTCTAAAAGGAGCTCAAAATATGTTGAGTTCAAATTGGGTGATGTTCAGTTATTTTGAAGTGTTATTTGCTGTACTGTGTGTATATGCTTAGATGACTAAGGCATATACGGACTTTCCAGAGTCCCGGTCAATGGAGAAAATGGCTACAGAAACCACAAAGTAAGCTCTCAGGTTAGTGGACCTCCCTCCAGTGAACTTCATCATTCCGTTAGCCAACTTCAGTGCTGTAAGGGTGTGAGTGACTGAGGCTCAACTGCTACCTCCCAGCTGCGCTAACAGAAGTTGGCTTAAGTGATCCTGTTTAACCTCTGCAATGGGCTGTGCTAGGTGGTACGTGGTTCGTAAATGTGCATGGTTCCTTCTCCCACTGTGGCTGATAATTCCTAAAGCTACAAAGGAACTTGACTGGCTTGGTAACCACCAGCCTCCCTACTTAGTAGTTTGGGATTCTGGTATTTATTGTGTGCTGCATTGTTGGGGAGGTAAGAAAGAGAAAACCTTAAAAGCTTGTTGCTAAAATCAAAGATCAGAGACCTTTTCTTTGCTTGCAAATGGAAGATAAACAATGAGAAGAAAAGCTATGTTCTGGAAAGCATGACAAGGAAATTGAGACAAAATGTTTTTGCATATATGTTTTTCTAACCACAGGAGTCCAGTGATTTGTTCGTCAGAATGCTTTGCAGTTGCTTACTGTATCATATCCTGGACAGAGCAAGAGAATGGGCTGAGTTTGTTGCTTGGTCAGGAGCCAGTGCAACCTATTAGAATCAAAGTTTTTTTGGGGCCTTAGCCAACCTAGGGTCAAAATACCTCAATGATTTTGTAGATACCGGGAATGCTGCTGATGAAGACATTGCTTTGGGGTATAAGTTCTTGAACTCAGTTTCTGTGAAGAGTGTAGCTTGAAGTCTTAGCATTTAGATAATTACCCGCATTACAAATGAAGGGGCTCATTTCTGTGATTTATTTTTTAATGACAGAATTCCCTTCAGGGTTTGATTGAGGGTGACACTTAATTTCTGTGTTTCTCCTCCTCCATCTCATAGAAGCCTTGAATTTCCAGAAACTTTAACATGGGCTTTTATAATCTTTGAGACATCCTTTTAAGTCCACCAGTACAGGATTGTTTGCAAGATCAGGGCTTCCTTTCAGCCTGTGCTAACGCAATTGCATTTCAGTGGTGCCGAGCTGGGGAGTGTGTCAGTAAAACTCCCATCCCTGAGCACGTCGATGGAGACTGGAGCATGTGGAGTCAGTGGAGCATGTGCAGCCGGACGTGTGGCACAGGAGTGCGATTCAGACAGCGGAAGTGCGACAATCCCCCGTAAGTCTTGACATAATGCTCATTTCCTTTTGCACGTAGCATTTAGTAAACCTTGCTGCAAGAGTTCAGTGAAGAAATGGGCAGCAGAGCTGCCTGGGGGACACGAGACCTGGCGTTCACCAGCAAGGACCAGGTCAGAATCCAGGAGTGACTTCGGAGCAAAGCATGTGCTGTGGAAGTGGCTTGAAGGGTTACCATTGGAAGTGGCCCTTTGCGATGATTCAGATATAGATACAACTGAATTAAAGACCTGTGGGTTGGCAGAGGAATGATGCTGTGTTTTCTCTTCTGCACTGCAGTGGATGAGAAGGGGCAATCTGGATCTGCAGAGCAAACTGAGCCAATACGTCTTAGAGATCAGTTTTGCAGGCAGTGCTGGCTTCGGCTGTCCCTGTGGGCTTGGGAAACAGTAGAGTGGCTGACAGTGGGCAGTGTCCTATGGTTGTGTTGGTAAGGCACCCTGAGATATTCTGTACATCGGGATGCACTGCATATGAAAAGTGTTCTATACACAGAGTGGACCCTGCTTGGCTCCTGCTTGGGCTTGGCTTTCTTCAGATTCAAGAAGAAATGTAAGTGATGTTATCTCCCATGTGCCATCCTTCATCCGTCTGGTCGGTTGTGGCATGCCTGGAAGTCGTCTTCTGAGAGGCCTGAACAGGTTACCTCTGTGGCCATTTAAATGGCCACCTCTGAGTGCATTATAGCTTCTGAGATGAACGAGAGTGCTCACAGTCTTGAGAGCAACCCTCCAAGTTGTGCATCTCCAAATTCATTTATATTTTAAGGTTTTATTCACAGATAAAGCACAGGAACCTTCTTTTACATAGGGCTGAGATTCTGGCTAGCACCACAGTCACTTTGAAGACATGCCCAGGTGATGGGTAGGCACCCACTGGCTGCTGCTGAGATATATTCACGTAAAAGGGATACTTTTGTTTATTCCTCTCCTTAAGGCTGAACTGCAACTGCGTGTCTGCAATGTCCAAGCTTGATTTTTGCCAACTCGTTTTCCTGAACAAGGGGCTGAGCTGCTTTCTTTGCTGTCAGCTACAAAAAGTCTCTTTAACCACAGCATTGACCGAACCTAAATCCATTCATCATCGTTCCTTAAATTACAGGAAATGCTCCCTCCAAGATTGCACACTGATTTTAAAATTCTCTTGCTCATATACATTCTTGGCTGGGGATACACACGTGGTCTTCTTTTGCTTCATATTTCTGGCGTCAGCCCACTTCTTCTGCAGCTGGTTTATTCACTGTCCAAAAGTATTGGCTAAGGGATTTATCTTTTCGTTTATGTGTATTTGGTCTTGGGATTTTTTTCTTTTCTGGAATCTGTACTCCTGCCAGCTGACTTTTGAGCCTGTGGGACTATCAGTATTTTTAAACCAGTTGCTTCACTGTTTAATTTGGTTTTTCCTCTCTGTAATTTCTATGAGTACTTGCATGCCTTGCCTCCAAATGGTTGTAAGGCAGTGTGTCATTAGCCAGTTTGGATGTGCAGACTTCCAAGCTCTACTGCCTTGTGTTCTGGTCTAGCCTTTGGGCTATTGTCATGCAGTGGGATTGAAGGAAAAAATGGTGGTTTACACAGAACACGAGAACAAGATCCTCTCCCTTCTCCCATCGTCTCTTGTCATGTAAAAGCCTCAGGGTGGTATAAAGGGACTTTGATTTCTTCAGTCCCATTAGCGGGTGGATTCTCTTGGCAGAAATAGGGTGGAATGGTAGAAGATGGCTGTGAAGGTGCCTACCAGGAAACCTCTCAGTCTCTGTTTCAGGGGCGTATCAGGATGGTCTTGAATTACACTGTTTGTGGGAAATCCTAGGCAGTGCTACCAGCCCATACTACACAGAGCTTGAGGCCTTTATTTTTACTAATGACCATTACCAATAATAAGAGCTACTGGCTTCCAGTCTGCATTGCCAAACGCGTAGTTCTGCTGTGTCTTCATGGTCATCAGGTTGATGCTGTGCTCTCCAGAGAGCACTCTGTTACTTTTTGGGTATTCTGATTATCTTGCGTTTGTGTTTTTTCCCGTGCATGTACACACAAACATGCACAGGCTCATTTACGCTCTGTACACTCTGCCTTTTTTTTGTTGTTCATGTCTTTTGCCATAGCTAAAGAGATGGTGCTGAAACTGAAGCTCACGCATCTGATGTCTTTATGTGAGCGCGGGGTTCAGGCAGGAAGAAGCCTGTGTCATGCTTCTCGTCATCTGGACCGAGTGCTTGCCCAGACTAAGGCAACTGACAGAATCCTCCAAGATTTCGGCATCAGTCTCAGCGCATCTGCTGCCTTGCATGCCTCTGGGGCAGAGGAGAGGTGTTAGCAGTGCAAACAGGCATTTGTACAGGCTGTTCCTCTGGTGACTTTCTGTGGTGTTACGGCATCATGTAGGGTTTTTCTGGTTTAGCTTTAGTTTTGTTTGTGAAGAAACAAAATAGAGGCATTTGTTAAGAGTTTGAGTTTTCCTTCTTTGGGGATTCATAAATGAGAATATGTAGATTTTGAGGATGCTTAATGCTGTTGCAGAATCAGTGGCCTCTCCTGCATTGTTAAAAACCAATATGTGAAATGGCATGGTTTTCATGGGTGGTGATTATCTGCTGCACAGACTTGTTTCTGGACACCCTACTTGCGGAACAGCTTATAGCTACATCTGTGTTATTTTGGTTTCAAGGTGCTGAAAACAGAACTTTAGAAAACGTGCTGAAGAGACGTTTGCTGTGTCTCCATTGTTATGGGTGTTTGAGGCAGGGAGCGAAGCAAATGGTGGGAAGAAAAAGGTGAAATACTCCATGTTGCCTGCCTCTGCCTTGTGCGTTTGGTGTGATCCTGGGCACAGGAACGTAACCGTGGTGCTTCTAGGTTCCCCATTAAGAATATAAATACTTTACTTCGGCATTTGTGTTGGAACCACAAATTATCTTCTGAACTGTCTCATTGTACAAATATAATGAGTACTTAGACTTTACGTGTCATGCTCAGTGCGCCTTCCAAAGCCTGACTGTCACAAGTCACCAGCACTTAAGAAACCTGGTCTGAGTCACAGGGAATGTTAGGAATCAGACCTCATATCATGGCAGTGCTCACAGTTTGGGAATGCCTTACTCAAAGTCCTGTTCTGAAACCGCTGGTGAATACAGACATACACTTACACCCATTCTCTCTGCTTTTTCTCAGCCATTTGCCTGCTCCATCAGAAAACAGGTTAGGACAGGAATGGACCGCTGTTGAAGTTGAAATTTATGTCAGCAGTGTAAAATCAGCCACATCCCTTTTTTTGTGACCGGAATACAGTTAAATAGTCTGTATCTTTCAAGAAGGCCGGTTAGTGGATGGATTACCTCTTAGCAGAAGTGTACGATGTGCAGTCAGCCACCTATTTATTGATCTGTGTATGGGACACTACAAAAGAACATGCTTCTGAAACGCTGCAGAGCATCTGCTCTAATAAGCCAATTATAGATCCAGCATGGAGTTTGAATAATTTTCTGTCAGAGTCAATGAGAGCAAGATTTGCCCTCCAGCAACGAATGTCTGAGAGGAAGGATCCTTCCTGCTATTTCAGTATTGCCTTGGACAGGAAAACTTCAGTGAAGGTGTGCCTGTGAGTAGCTACGCTGTTCCTGCTGACCTTGGTTTGTCTTTTCTGCGATAGCCCGGGGCCCGGCGGGAAGAACTGCCGTGGAGCCAGCGTGGAGCACACCGTGTGTGAGAACTTGCCCTGCCCCAAAGGTGTGCCGAGCTTCAGAGACCAGCAGTGCCAGGCCCACGACAGATACACCAACAAGAAGAAAAGCCTCCTGACAGCTGTCATCGTTGATGGTAAATTTTTTCAGCTTCCTCTGTAATTCCTCGCTGGTTTTTCTCTGCAGCTTTTTCACTTGTCGTAATTTCATCCACAAGACCCCCAGTTGTCTGTGAGAACACTGCAGAATGTTTCCATTAGCTGCATCTGAAAGATGGATTACAATAATGTGTTCTTATTGCTTCCATGCTGCTCCTCTAGCCTTCTTCTTAACAGAATTACATTGCTTGATCACCTTTGTCTCAAAAACTCGTTTGTGCTGCTCCTAAAGTCAGTTGCTTTGTATTTCTTTCTCCAGATAAGCCATGTGAGCTCTTCTGTTCTCCACTGGGGAAGGATTCTCCTGTGCTGGTGGCAGACAGAGTCCTTGATGGTACTCCATGTGGGCCTTACGAGACTGACCTCTGTGTACATGGCAAGTGCCAGGTGGAGTAACTTTCTCTTGTTTTACTCCTAGTGTTATGTCTGACCCGGGGTAGCTATGTATGTCCTAGAAGGCGAGGCATTGGTATGGGTGGCTGGGCAGCCGTCTCTGAGGTGAGAGGGTGACCGTGTTTTATAGGATCCATTGCAAGTGCTCCACAGCCCCGTGTCTTGGTCTGAGAATTATGATAAACGCCCAAGGTAGGAAATGGTTGCTGAACAGCTGGGAACGTCCAGTGATCACATTT
The DNA here is from genome assembly GCF_040182565.1 of Anser cygnoides. Classification (NCBI taxonomy): domain Eukaryota; kingdom Metazoa; phylum Chordata; class Aves; order Anseriformes; family Anatidae; genus Anser; species Anser cygnoides. Next base: position 3,853,681 of record NC_089883.1, read on the forward strand.
CCTTGTGTGTAGTCACCAAATGGCTTGGGTGGGAAGGGACTTCTGTGAGGGAAGCAGATGGGAATGGAAATCTGGCTTGCTTACCCGCTCCGTTTTGGCTGCTAGAAGAACCACTGAAAAAATGTTGATGCTGCAAACTGAAATATGAATTGTTATTAGCCTGCTCTAAGTGTTTTCAGCTCTATCTGGGGCCTATCTAGAAATACCGAGGAAGCTTTTTGATACCACTTACTTCTTGGCTCTTTGAGCTGCATAAACCGGTATCTTCCCCTGTGCATCCTACATCCATATGATTTTGAACTACATTACTAGATAATGCCAGGGTGAGTTTCTCACCTTGGGGCCCACCAAAACTGTTTGAAAGGCCTGTTTTCCTGCAGTATGAAAAAGGTTCCCTTCTTCCTACAAAACAGGTTATAAAGCTCCAAGCAGCAGGCAGTACAGGTTTAGAGGAAGAGATCCAGCAACCCGGAGTGCAACTCAAAGACAGTTTTCTTTTGCCTCTTGTCTGCATTGTCTTGTGCTCAGGTCGCAGGGAGAGAAAATGAGAAAGGGCATAGGATAGGCTTCCTTCTGCTCTCCTTCAGGAGCCGTTTGTCCCTTGCCAAACCCGGAGGATGCTCATTTCCTTCTGTCTCTGGTCAGACAAGTTGGGAGTGGAAATGAAGAGGACTCTGTCCAAAAGTCTTTGGATTTTCTTTCCTTTTCCTGGAGTGAAGGAGTGATGACCTATAACCATTGCAGTGATGGTTAGTAATCTTTAGACAGTTTACGTATGGAACCAAGATCAGGTGTGGGCAATCTTTGTAATACAGCTCTTCATGGTTTGCAGGGCAGAGAGGCAGTTCATGCTGCAGCATGGTGAACGATTAGGAAGGCCGTCTCTTAGAGCTGCTTTTAGATTCCTTGAAAATGTAGTGGAATTGTGTAGACCCATACTAACGGGAGGTGCAGGGTTTGGGGGAGGGATGGGAGAGATGATGATGTTTATTTAAAGCTCAAAAATGACAAGAAGTCATTCAGACTGGATGCTTCTACCAGTGAGTAGCAGCTGGATTTAAGTCACTTGTTGCGCACCCTATGGCAGGGCAGTTTTTTCTCTCTCCTAATCATGTAGCATGTGTTCAGAGTTTGCTGCACACACAGCAGGGATGTGAAAGGCAGTTCACGCGGCTAGTGCGGCCTTGCCAGTGCTGGATTCTTCATGCCAGTTCTTCCTCCCAAGTATTATCCTAGTCTAGATTTTTATCCCACGCTAGGAGTTTGCCTTTACACCATTAACCAGCCCGTTGACCCAGCGGAACAGCTTTCTAGCATTGCCCTTTACTTCCACTAACTCCACTGGAGATACGCTGGGTTGCCCTGGGGGCACAAGGTACACCAAATGTGGCATTATTTCTGATTTCCGTGAGCAGTGAGTAAGAACTAGCAGGTTGGTTTTTTTTTTTGCTTTGAGCCTTCCCAGCAGGAAGATGGGTGATCACTGTATTAACACGGGTATAAGAGAGGCTTTGGGGACATAATGCAGTTTTACTAATTGTAACGTGACAGGATAAGTGTAAAAGCTTTATCTGGATTGAATTTTGCACTGCTGCAAGAGACTTCCCGCTGCTTCCTGCCAAATAGCTGCTGAAGAGGCATGTTTAATTCAGCCCTTCTGATTTATTCAGATGAAGAATCTGAACAGCGAGTTGCAGGGGAGCCAGCACGGGTCTGATTCTTTATATGCTCTTTAATAAAACGTGCCTTGCACAGAGCCAGGTTCATGGTGCATCCCGAGTTACTTAATTTTTTCCCTGTTTTCAGCTGTATCTAAAAAAAAAACTGAAAAACCCATTAATAACCTTTTATAGTAAGGCCAGCTGTGCACCTCCAGCTGTGTGCCATTGACCATTACGCTGGGCTGGCCAGCTTTACCGCTCCAAACATTCAGATCAGCCACAAATGGTAAATCAGACATCATGGCAATGCACATTTTCGTCTTCCAGTGAGCAGCAGTAGCCAGCTCCCCTCCAAATGAAAACCTTTATGAGCCCAGAGCTTTGGAGGTACATCATGAAAAGCAAATTGTGCTCTAACTTGGGGGCAACTGCCTTTAACTGTGCAGAGAGGTGATGACAGCTGCAGAACATTCAGTCCATTTGCATCTGGCTGGGAGAAAAGGCAAAATGATCAATTCAAGCCGAGCAGATTTGAAAGCCTTGCGAAGCCATTTATAATGCTCTTCTGCCTTCTATGCGATCTAGTGCTGAGAATCCCTGTGTGTGACTGTGCACCCCGTTTTTCATAGACGCTTGTCAAACTAGCTGTGTGTTAAATGAATTTAATTGACATACTTATTTAATTACTCTTCTTCTTGTTTCTTTACCCAGTGTAGACAAAGCCTTGCAACAAGCATTGCAGGGGGGCTGGAGGAGAGAATAAGTGCTGAAATCAGAGGGTGGTATTACTGTTATTTATTTTCTTGTGTAATCCTTTCAGTTAAAGGCTCTCAAAGGCAGGAGTGACACGCTGCCAGTGTGACAGATGTATTAGCAGTATCCATTGCCTGCGAACATCTAGTCCAGGAAATGTAATAGCTCTTTTCCCTTCAGCAGCGTATGCTCCTAAATGAAACTCATGCGTTGTTGTTGGAAAAATGAATGTAGGTGAACACGGCGAAGACAAACTGTTCTTGCAAGGAGAGGAGGGTTTTGACAAGGGAAGCAGGAACAAATTCTTCGCAGCCTCGACATACCCTAACTGCAGTTGGGCACTAAAGGAGGAGAGTCTCTCTTTCATTGCATGGTGTGAACTTTTTACAGTTTCATTTTAAAGCCATGAGCTGAGATCCATTCTAAACAATGTGAATGAAGCTTTTTGGTGTCAGCCGCACTATTTGAAGTAAAATCATTATAAGCAGCAGTGTCCCTGTGTTTACCACTTATACCTGAAGGCAGCTGGATGGTGTAAATTTGGTTAATGCTGTGGTCACACAAGGAAGCACCAGAAGAAAGCAAAGTCAGCCCTGTATTTAGTGCAGGAGTTCCTAAGTCACCTCTGTTTTTATAATCTTACTTCTTGCCTTTGAGATAAATCATACTTTATTCAGTTTTATCTTGTCCTTGTTTATTAGAGTTGGTTTTGAGGATGAGCATTTCATTCTTGGTAGTGTTAGAAGTTTGCCAGAATTAGGACAAAATAAAAACTATGTAAGAGCTTCATGAGATAGGCTGAAAAATTGAGGACAGTGTTAAAAAGTTTTGTGCATTTAGAAGAAACGTGGTAGAGAAGTAACAAACGCGCTTATCCTGACCATCTTCTGAGTAAACGAGATGCCCTGTTCAGTATGCATACCCATTTTTCATATTTTCTTGAAATGCACATTGTTTTCTAGCGAGGAGAATTTGTTTTTTTTTTCCCGGAGTTTTCCAGAGACAGAAAATGTGTAACAGGCCGGAGAACAGCAGCAGTCTGATGAGGCTGAGGAGAGGAGAGTGAGTGCACAGGCGGGCTTGCAGCCCGGTCCCTCTTGCCTGCTTTCACGGTTTGCTTTCTTTAGCATGGACATTACAGTCTTGATGAGGACGGGGTAATGCAGTGCAAACTCCCCCTCAGATTGCATTTATCCTCGCCTGTTCCTCTCCAGGTGGCTTTCAGAGAGGATTTCCTGAAGTTTTTCTTTTCCCTCAAGACTACTCAGTGCACATTTCATGAGTCAGCGTTCATGGAAGCAGTGTGCTTGCTAACCTCTTCCAGTTCTCTGTTCTGTTCATGCTGCTCATGTTAGAAGCAAACTGCTGGCAGAAGCAGAGCTAAAAAAAGGTGTCAGATGTCACACAGCCGTGGTGTGGGGAGAAGACAAGCTGCTCAGCTGACTGTTGTGATGCAACATTACTTTGTTCTGGCTTTTTTCAAAGGAGAATTAGTCAGAGACTCATGATAGCAGAAGAACTTCCCAGTAGGGACTACATATTGTGCTTCAGGATGTAACCTAAGGTCTCTTTGAAAAGAGAGACCTTGTGTACAGCGGAACATGGTTAGAGATCAAGGGCAGTCTTTGCTGTGACTTAGCAGTTTAAGAGGTAGAGATGTTTTGGCTTTATCTAGAGTTTTCTCCATGTATGTTTTGTCATGTTATAGCTATTTTAACTTGCTGGTGAATCTGTAGCACCTTCAGTGGTGATTCAATGATGACAAGACACACATTAGGTTGTCCTGGCACAGCAAAAATATTGTAGAGCTACTTTCTTCCAAAAGCGATTGTCGTATAGTATGAAAGGTGAACGTGAACATAAAAATGGCCACATTTTCAAAAATAGTTTTTACAGTTTGGGGTGACACAGTGTCAGGAGAGGGCCACAAGTGGCAGAGGATGAAGTGCAGTTGTCTTCTGGACCTACTGTTGGCAAACACTTCTCTAATGTATGCAGTACCCACTTTCTGCCTATGATGTATACAGTTCTGCCTTTGCCTCCTCACTTGATGATTTTCCATTCATATTCCTGCATTACAAACTGTGGTACAAGATGTTCCAGACTGGGTAGCTTGTCTCCATACAGCGACCTGGCTCTGTGCTGTACTTTGATAAATTATTTGGTATTGCTCACAAAGTCCAGAAGGGTTATTAGAGCTACAGAAACCTACTGTATAATAGTGTTTTTTGTTTGTTTTGTTTTGTTTTTCTCAATTCTTGTGTCTGTACAAGTGTAATTTGAGCCTAAAAAGAGGTTTGGGGGCTTTTGGCGAGCAGGACATAGCAACAAAGCACAAGATTTTGTTGGTATCTTACTGGTTTTTTTTCCTGTACTTCACAGTGGGACATGAAAAAAGTCATGCTGTTTCCGACTATTTTCCTTCTGTGTTAACCCACAAAGACCATATAATAGCCAATTCATTGTTACCTACCTTGGAGGCTTTAGTTTGTTCTTGTGGCTTTAGCAGCCAAGAATTGACCAGAAGGAGGCTACATATATCATACACTGATAAATATATATTATTTTCTCATCCAGAAGTGACATGATAGGTGCCTGTTTCGAAGAACGTAAAATCCTCTGGTACCTGCAGCCGGGTGGTATTTGCACAAAGCAGGGCAGAGGCAGGGTGGAATCAGGCCTCGGGTGTCATTTCAGATGAACCTGGTTTAGAAGGATCAGAAAGGGGCAGTTACAGAAAGTGGCCAAAAAAAAACATAAGGAGTTCCTGGGATGGGAAAAGTCTCTGGGTAGGAAAGTACTTTCTATTATTTTCATGCTTCCTAATGTAGCCTGCTCTGCTGCCAAAGCATGGGGGTTTCAACACAAAAAGCTTCAAGCTCTCTGCATGGAAAACTGGTTATCAAGAATAATTGCATATAGCATTCCCATGAACTTCTAAGGGATTTAAACATAAACTCAGAGGGCAGGTGTAATTGCGTGCCTAATGTGAATAAGGTAGCACTAATACAAAATAGGCAGCACACAACTCCTGTTCCAGCAGCACTGCTCCAATTTAGATAAAATCTGAAGGCTCGGGAAATGACAGGAGGGTGTTTGCTGAACTGACTTTGATGTGGACTCCAACCCATAAAACAAAGTTTGTTGTGGAACAGAAAGAGAAGTAACTTAGAGAGGAACTGCTTGATTTGAGATCTGGGCTCACCCTCCCGTGCGCATCCGGACAGACACCCACGATTCTCCACAGCGGCAGTTGTGTTTAAAGCAAAGAAATCCGAATTCTCTTGCCTTTAGATCTGAATGTCAGCTGCTCACATGTGCATGTTCCTGTTTCATGTGGTCCATCCCTGGAGGTAGCAGTGGACACTGGATATTGTGGACAAAAAGTTGGCAGTGCAAATGAATCTGTCATAAGCAGCATGCTCTGTAGATGATTAATTTGTAAAATGGCACATGTTGCATCAATATTTATATTTGATCCATTGAGACAGCTAGTTAACTCAGCATATGGGAAGCATTACAGTGTTGTGAGTCTACAATGTCATTTCTTACATAGGGTGGGTGTATATAACAAAACTAATTGTGTTTATGTAGCAAAACATATTCACACAGGCTGTATCAATTGAGCTCTTGCACAGCCATTCAAAATACAAATAAAAATATCGTTTAAAACATCCAAGCAATACAGCGCATAGTTCACACAGAAGAATCCAAATGATGTGCATTCAAGAGGAGGAGTTTTCCTATGCTGGAGCCAGCAATGACTGAAGCTGGAAATACCACCCAACAAGCAGTATTTTCAGATGTTTAATTACAAAAATGCGAAGAAGGGGGGAGGAGAGCAAAGGAAGGGTGGGCTGAGGTATCAGCTGAGTGAATTTCAGGCCATTGGCTCAGCACACATGCAGTTACCTGCCAATTTAAAGGTCAGTCAGTAGTTACGAAACACAGCGTCAGAGCAGGAGACTGTGGTCGAAGATCACTAAGAAATCGGTGGATATAGTTGAGACCCTCCATGCTGAGGAGTTCAAGCCCCGAAAGACTGTCTTGAGATTTTCTGCCAGAACTCCCATGTTTTAATACGGGCAAGGGACTGGTTTTGGTTTAAAATCTGCTTCCTCATTGTCTGATTAATTATGCTGTTCAATAGCAGTCCTACAGCACTGCAGGCTGTCAGCAGCTAGTACAGGCAGGGACTGGAACTCCTGGGTGATGCCAACATCGGTCCCTTTGCCAGAGTTGTTGATGTCACCGTCCAAGTCCCTGCTGGACAGTCCAGGGAAGGTCCAGGAGTCTGAGAACATGGCTCGCGGTGGTGGAAGCACACACAGACTCCTACTAGTAAACACGTGGTGGCTCTACCAGGCAAGCTCTTCATTTTCCATTATTTCTTGTGATTATGGTAGAGCTCCAAGTACGTTGCTCATTCCTGAAGGGATCATCTTGGTAAGAAAAGAAAGCTGTTTCCCTTTTTACCAGTCCATTCAAGACTGCTGGAACTGAAAGTATCCAGCCAATACTGGCGGTACTGGTCCATGGATTCAGGCTGCTAACGTGCAGGATAACTCTTGGGTCAGAAAGCGCACAGGATAGTGTTGCAAGGTGTCTTTTCTCAGGATGTAAAGCTTCCCCTTTGTGCCCTTCTGCTGCTTATTGAAAAAATAATCACCTTCCCTTGTTCAGTATGCTGTGCAGGAAGCAGTGCAGGATGAGTTAGAGATGACAAAGATCAAGTAACTCCCATGAACTATACTTGGGATTCAAGGGATAGTGTCTGCACTATGAAAACTTGAGTTTTGAGCAGTGTAACTTGGGACTTGCCCTGTGCATACTGTTTATTAAGCCCTCATGTTTTTGAAAGCAGATAAAGGAAGTCTATATCTATTTTAACGATGCATCATATAATACATACACCAGAGAGCAGAGTGTCAGTTGGAAGCTGATAATGCGCAGGCCTGATAGACCTTCCCCCAGGGCTGGTGGGGCTCAGGCTTAAGCCTCTGGCCCCTGGAGCTGGAATGTCAGCAGCTTCCTCGCCTAGGGGAAGGCTGGAGACCTCTCAATTAATGGTCCAAGGACTGCTGACAGATAGTTTCCTCCCAGGAGAGGTGCTGGTGACTGAAGTGGTCACTGTAATGTGTTTCTAAGTGACTTTGGAGCTTGTGGAAATGCATTGTCAAGTGTTAGCAAAAGCTGTTTCATTATGTACTGCTACTAAATATGCTTGTGCTTCAGAACTGATCGGAAGGCTTTGGGAGGGGGAAAAGGGCTCTAATGTTTATGTAGAAAGGAGTAAAATGCTTACAAAGTATTTTTACCTCATAAAGTAACAAGAATGCAACAATTTTCATCTCGAAGCCAAGAAAGCAAACTCACTCTCAAAGTTTTCCTTTGCAAGAAGCCATTTCCTGGCCCAAATTTGACAGAAGCCTGAATTGTGAAGTCCCGAACTGATGGGCAAAGTCTGCCCTGCAGAGGGGAGGGAAGATGCCACCAAAGGGAATGCTGCAAGGGTCATTCCCATCTCTTCCACAATCAGGGAACTGGGCAGAAGATGAAAGGCAAAAAACAGCGAAGGTTTTGGAGGGTGTAGTTACGGATTCAGTGGGTGCTCCTTCCCTGTCCTCAGAAAAGGTCTATGAGGTCAAAGTGTGTCAGTGACCGAGTAAAGTGGGAGGAAATGGCTTGTCTTGAACCCCAGTGTCCAAAGAGGGGGGATTTACTCTTTCAGAGGCTTTGTTTGCTTGCAGTGGCTTCCATTAACTGGGAAGCTGCAGCGTAAATGCAAACCATGTGATTGCTCACCCCCTGTTCTCTGCCTGCCTCTGTTATAGTCCTACAGACTCCTCATGGAGCGCTGGGAATAAGTGTGGTTCAGCACTCATTATATTCCCTTTATTCATTTGTATGCTCACATAGTGCTAATAACAATGCAGCGCAATAAAAGATAGCACAAGAGCCTTAAATTAAATGCAGCTTTTCCAGTATCTCAGCAGGGTGGCAGGCAGGCATGGATTTCCAGCTGTCTTTCAGCAAGCCCATTAATAAATCACATTTATTTTCCTGGAAGGAGAACTGCTGGGACATCCTTCTGTTTTGGGGGCAGAATCATATTCAATATCCCCACATTATTTGTTGGACATGGGTGTGAAGTTTAGCCCTGAGAATTGGAACTGCCAAAAACTCCATGGTCCTCTTCAACTTTACTTAATTCCTATTTACACAGTTGTGGTTTTTTTTTGCTGTAGTCCTTGCCTACCAACTTAGATACTGCTCTAGTTAATGAGCAGCATCTCACTTGTGTGTGTTTACGTTTTTAATGATCATTCTTTTTCAGCATTTATCTGTCTCTAATGATTTATGCAGACAAACACTGCATCAGAACAAATCCAAATGCTGGCAATCTTTGATCCCTGTAATACATCTGGATTTAAGCAGTGGCCAGTGTCTTCTGAAACAAGGGGAATGCTTGAGTTCAGGTCCAAATTACATTACTTAACACACAGGCAGCCTCAGATAAACAGCCCAAGTTCTCTTCATCTTTCCCTGTTTACCCCGTTTTTCAAAATTCTCATTATTTTAATTGTTCTCTAAGATTTCTTTCCAAGTTTCCTTTGGCTTTATTATAAGAAGGCAAGGAAGGGAGAGACGCAACAGCCTTGTTCCAATAAGTGTTACTGGTGACAGTCCTGGGAACTCATTTGCCAAGGAACTGTTTATCTACAGAGAGTGAATCTGCAACTTACAGCCGAATCTCTGCTAATAACTTGCATAGTCAGAACTCTTATTTCAGCCAAAGTTTGTCTATTAAGACTGAATTGCTGATAATTTGGAGTCTTACAAGGACAGAGAACAATTCACACAGACTAATTAGAATAATAACATGATGTCCAATCAAATTGTAATTTGATCTTACTGACCTCAAGATCCAAAAGTCTTGTGGTCAGTGGTCACCATCAGAACCTGGCAATGGTTTGTGAATAAGGAAGGTTACGGTGACAGTCTGCAGCTACAGGGAGAATACTGTGACTGCTCTGGTTCTGCAACCCTCCCAGACAGGTATATTGTGATTGGAAACAGTTTTACTAGGTATTGAAAATTCTGAAAATACCGTTTTAAATGAAGCTTTAGATGAAATTATGAGATTTTTGTTCTTATTTTTTATTTTTTTTACAAATGAATGTCAGTTCTTAGTACAGTGCAAATATCTGTGAATTTTCATACAATCGTATGGTACATATTGGCCGTGTATGAACCTGACCTGATTCCATCAAAGTATTTTTGCACTGCAGGTATCTTGAGTCAATTTATCAGTGAGCTCTTTTTTCAGGTGTTGCCAAAGCGCAGTCAGAACTGAACGTTGTACTCCCTGGTAAGATCCCAATCCACAGCAGGGCTCATTCAGCGAGCCCCACGCTGGAACTTACACCAGCACTCTGACTTTTGGTGAGGTGAAGGGCTGAGACCAGGATTCTGGTTACTTGGGTTAATTGCCATTTAAGCAAGTCACATGTTTCTCTTCTCTAAACCGAGTGTCACAGTACTGGTCTATTTCTCTGGGATGTCTTTGAGTTCCTTAGATGGAAATTGCTGTACAAACATAAACCATTGTTTTAATCTTTTGTTGTTGTTGTTTGAAGCAAGTTAGAGTGGGTTCGTGTGAAATCTGTGATGATACCTGGAATAACTAGTGGTTTTGAAACTCTCTTCAGTAATGTCTTCTGATTCAAAGTTCGTGCTCTTAGAGTTAGGGAAGGGGGTTGCTAAATAACCAGCTCAACACTGTTCCAAATGAATGCTCCACTGATTCACAGCGTTCAGTTCTTCCTGCTCAGGTTTTCAGTCAGGTGTCTATCGTAGTCTTGACATCAATGTTTAGAGATACTTTAACCTTGCAAACAAAATAATTGGGGACCTCTGGTTGTTGTCATTAGAAAATTGGCTGCGATGGAATCATTGGTTCAGCTGCCAAAGAGGATCGCTGTGGAATCTGCAGTGGTGATGGCAAAACCTGTAAAGTGGTGAAAGGCGACTTCAACCACACGAAGGGGATGGGTGAGTAACCCTCAGCAGCATTTCAGCAGAGCGGAGGTTCTCTTAACTGCTTGAGGAGAGTTAAAGAGAGGCAGTAATAGCTCTTCTTCTTGGATAGCATTTGACTCACCTGTGCTGATGAACACGTTAGAGGGCAGCTGTTCTCCAAAATTGCATGATTTCTGATGTACATGACCATAAAAGCTTCCGACTGTTCATGACATCCGACTTTTGCAGACGATGGGTAGGGGTCTAACACCACTGGCTCCACTGATTTTCTCCCTTTCCAACCAGTTGTGCTGCCAGGAAAGGTTCTGTGGAAGTGTGTGATGAGGAATCAGTGAAAAGATATGCAAGAATGAAAATACTGACTCCTCTCTGGTCTTGCCTTTGAGTAACTAACTCTCCAAAGATAGATACTCAGCATTCAGTCTTACCATTTACTGAGCCTCTTGTTAGATGGTGAGTTGGGAGTGCTGAGAACTTCTCAGGATCACAGCTGATGGAGCTGTGCAGTATCCAAAATCGTTTCTTATTTAAAACAACAGAATCTGTCTAGGAACACAAAACAAAATTCAATGTGATATTCTGCCTGCTTCTTATTCAGTTGCCCAGATAGCAGCCGTTTCCTCTCTCTGAAATTCAGAGTGAAGTTGTGTTTCTCATTTTGAATGTTGCCGGTGCTGTTGATGTTAAATAACAGATAAAATCATAGGATCTTCTCCAGTGGGAGGGAAGTCTGATTTCAGCACCATCCTTGAGCTCTTTGGGAGCTCTGAATGATGCACATTGTATGTTCCAGATGATTCATGCTATAATCAGTATATCTCAGCTAAATAAAAAAGCCCTCCCCTCTGAGTATTATTACTGAATCCCTGCCAGCAATAGCATCCAGTATAGCATAAAAGAGCTTCTGGTCAGACTTAAGACTTTCCCCTCTCTTGTTAAACATTAATGTATGTACAGCTTGGTGTTTGAATTAGTCTTTGTTCCAGAGTTTCTGTTCTGTGCTTCTGAGAAACCTTGTTACCATTCATCCTAACCCGGCAAAGGGAGGGAAAGCCAGATTCAGGACTTGCAAGCTGCTCCAGGAAGAAGGAATTGTCCAGAAAAAGTGATTTCACATTCAGGGAATAGAGAGTTGCCATTTCTGTGTGCATAAATACATTGAAAACGTGCTACTCCAGGACTGAGTTCAGTAAAGCACCCAGAGATTTCATTTAAGCACACGCTCCAGTTCTGTTTAGTTACTGAAGCAGCACAAGTGCTTTGTGGCTTCCTTGAATCAAGGTCTCAGCACTAAAGTGATTTTGTTCATTGGCCTCTTCCTCTGCATCCTCCTCCTTCTTATCTGTGGGGCCAGCTGTGACCTGTCACCTCCTGTGAGGTGCAGGTGGGATTTCCCACCTCCGCCACGACTTTCTGGAGCACATTTGTGCTGTTGCATTGCTAGGCCAACCTGCTGAATAATTTCCTGCTTTATTGCCTTTGACTCTTCTGTCCCAGTTATTTTCCACTTATTTGTGTCAAGGCATTTGCACTTGATAGATATGGTGCAAAAAGTTCCTTGGTCCAGCTGAAAAAAAATATTCTGTCTTTCTGCAGCAGATTTTTCAGCTGTTCCTGAACTTCCTGATGGCTCCTGAAGAGAACTATCCTTTATCTTTTCCAATTAGACTACAAAACGTCTCGGGTAGATAATAAGAAATGTCTGGGTCATTGCCAGGAAGTTGCACTAATTCCCAGCTAGACAAACTGCTTGAGGGTGGTAACTTTACAAGGCTGTAGGAACAGAACAGACTCGACCTTAACGGGTCGTGCAGCTGCCAGGACGCTGCAGGGGGGATTCACCCCCAGCACCGTGTTGCCTAGCGGGAAGAAATGGCTGACGGAATCATGGTTTGCATTAGGCTCTTCAAGCATTTACTGGTTCTTGTTCTCTGCTGATCGTCTTAGAAGTGCAAACCGGTTGCAGGGTTGCATTGTCAATGCTACGCAGACATTTTAAGTGCTTCCACCTTTACCCATCTCACGGAACTCACAGGAAATGATTTTTAAAATGGTAATCTCATCGAGATTTGTTAGAAGCTTTGATTTATTAATTTTTAAAGGGAATTATATTTTTGGGAGTAATGATTTTAGAAACGATCATCCATGATATGACAAGTAGTCTTCTGGGTTGAAAATCGTCTTTGCTTTTTATTTTTTTTTTAATTATGCTCTTCTAATGAACATCCTAGCCTACTAAAAATGAAAGGATATTTACACTTTTAATTATTCACTGTTCCTGTTTTCCTGCTTTTGGGTTTCTTCTATGTTACATACTGAATATATACTTGTTCTTTTCACTTAGGATTTCCGGCCCCTATTCTGCAAAGATTTTATGCATCAATTTATATCAATTTAATTCATATACTGGTGTTTCGCAGTCAGGTCCTTGGGTTAACTTACTGAATCTCGTGCAGTAGGCAAAGCTCCAGTGTTCGATCTGAGGTATCACAAGTGAACATTTGGTTACTCGAAAAAAAAAGTTATTTTTTTCTTTAAATAAGTCCTTAAGCAAACATGTACGAAAATCTGACAAAATTCTGGTCAAATGAGAATACAAAATACAAATTGAGGCTTTGGATATGCAGGTGATTGCACAGGTCAGTTGCAAATGCTCACAAACTTGCTGCAATCCAAGTCAAGGCCAGCATCCTGCATTAAGTATGCTGGTGTGTTATTTCAGAAGAGAATAGCCTTCAAATATCGAGCTGTTGATTGTTCTGGTGCGGTGTCTGCTTTGGGAATTGCAGCTGCTTCTTTGGGTGAGATCTTCAGCTGCTCTACGGGTGGGACTCCACCGACTGTGGGGCTGCTCCCTACGTGTCCTGTGACTGCAAATTATGTTGCCGAGCCCTGTTTATGGAACTAAACCCATACCAACTCCTTTCTGTTTCTTAGTCACCAATAGTCATTGTAAGAAGGTTTCCACATGTGTGATGGCAAAGGCAAAGGCTGTTCCCAAGTGTTTCTCGTGTAAGATACTTGAATGCTGTTTGCAGTGTTAGTGGGTGCTGGTGACATCCTTTGGTGTTGGTTCTTTATTTTCTTCTGGTTGGATGAGATGGGGAGATGGGTATCACAAGCCATGGATAAACTTCAAGACCTTTTACTAGTTAGTTTGTTTTTTCAGAGACAACAGTACAGATCCTTTCCTTTTAGAAGATGTGAAAGGGAGACAAATTTTCATTAAGCAAATAAAAAATACTGAGCCTATTTTATTTTTTTTTTCACCCTTATTGTCACAGATTCTGTAAGGTTTTGCTCTCCTGGTAGGACATGCTGTGGCTGGAACATTCAAAGTGCCCCAGAGGAGGTCTGACAGTTCTGATCTTGCAGCCTGTGGTCCACGGGCGCCCAAATGTAAATGGAATCCATTTCTGTTTTGGGGAGAAGGTCAAAAGCCTTGAGTTGTGATGCTAAATGTCACATACACTTGTGTGCAGCTGGCTCTCTTCAGTAGGCCAGCTGAATGCGCTGTTTAGATTGAGGTTTTATTTCGGACTGGCACCACGCCCTGTACCTAATGCTATGAAACAATTTCAAAAATAAAAATAAACACAGGCTTGTTCTGAAGTCCATCTCAGCCTCCCTGTCACTGTACAAGGGACCTGGAACTAGAGGACAGTTCTTCAACTCATATGTTGGGTAGCTGATCGGTATTACTGACTAGGCTATCTGTCCAGACTCCAAGTCTGTGCCTGTAATGCTCAGACCTGCATCAAGAATGAGGCATTTCCCTTGCATCTGTCTCTCTTGATTTTTCTCAGCCATAACAAGATTTTCATTGCAGCTCTTTGCTTGTGATCCAAAAGAACCCTAGTTATTTGGACTTTTTTAATTGCAGAGCACAATATGGTGATATATGCCAGTTCTGACTGTTGTTTTGGGAGATGACTAGTGTATCTTTGCTAGCAATTTTTATTTTTAAGGTGGTGAAAAAACAGGCCTTTTATTTCTTACTTTATTTTTTCAGCACATATTTAAAACAAATAAAGGAAATTTGGACAGTGGTGCTGTAGTGCTGGCTAGGAGCATCTTTATACAATGCAAGAAACTCATTTCTTGTCAATAGGGCGTACATCTAAATGATGACAAAATAATGCCCCAGGGATAACTCCTGGGGTGTCTTACAAGGGTTTAAGCAGAACATGTAAGAGAGATTCTCGCAACCAACTGTGCAGTAATAGTAGGAGGCTTTGAAATCTATCCATGGCTCTCCAGTGATAGGATTTTCTTCCAAATGAGCTATCCCATGGCTGGAAGCAGACAGGTGCTGATGAAGGAATTACTCTCAAGATAATAGCAAGAGGGAATCAGCGCAGCTGCTCAGAAGATGGTTATGTACTGACCGCTGGACATTTTTCCACTCCACTGCAAAACCGAGCACTCAGTAAAAGGTGCAGGGTGGGAAGGGCCATGGGAACTGATATACCTAGGTGGACGGGGCAGCCTGGTTTCCTTGGCTTCCACCCTGAGACCTTTGTTCTGAGCACTCTGGGGAAGTCTGATAATGGGGTGAGCACTGCTGACGTCTCACATCTAATTGTCGTGTGTGTACAGGGATAGGACATGAAGGCACAGTGCCTAGAGATCAGTGCTTTCAGCCATGGGATAATTTCTCCTCTGCCTTGGAGTCTGTCTTTTACTGGGATGTGAGCTGGGAGAGCGGTTTTGTAGTAGATTGGTGACGTTCTGAAGTTCATACTAAACTTTCTCTTCATTCTGAGAATAACAACAATGGCTAACAGCGGATTTCCCTGTGTGAAACACTTTCCTCTTGCAAATCTCTCCAGCATTTAAATGAAGATACAGTAGCCACTGTTCACATATTAATCTCCTTGATGACAAAGCCGCATCTTTGTTCTGGTGTCTCTCCTAATACGAGTTACACCACATAATTTGTATCTAGGATTTGCTTCAATCATGGTCTTACATTCCTGAGACACTGATGTAATGCAGATTGTCCAGAAAGATTGGTGCATGCCAAAGTAACTGTTCCCAAGGTGGAGCATACTGCATACAGCACTATAAATTATCAAATAATGAAGTTCTCCTGTTGTACTTTCAAAGCTTCATCTTAACAGGCTGATTTATGGGTGAAATTACTCGAAATACTGCCTGATAGTTGCCAAATCTCATCAGTCTTTAACCAATTCCTCATTTAAAGCAGAACTTGAAGCCCAACCTTGCAGACCCCTGCATTGCAGACAATTATCCTAAGACCTAACAGATCTTTGAGACTCCTTGACTCTGGGCCAACTCTTGGGACTTTTTTTGGTCTTACTAGCTAACACTTGATAATCTTTCTGGCAATCTGCAGTGACAGTTCGCTTAATAAAACGTGCCTCGAAAACAGTGAAGATGTTTTCTGGTGCGGTTATCTCAAAGATCAGGATTATTTTGGGACCAGCAGCATCGCATTAGCACTAAGGACCAGACTGGAGCGGTGGTAGCTGTCCGAGTTTGTACCTGTGGCAAATTTGCATGGATGGTATACAGTATTTTTGCAGTAGGGTTTGACCACTAACTCACACAATATTGCTAGAGATAGTGACTGAGGGTGTAAAGATGCTGCTTTTGGTACATGCCCAAGAACTCTGCTTCGTCTCTGAAAGGACAGGTCAGGTTCGTACAACTGCAGAGTGGTTCACAGCTCACTAAAGACGCAGTAAAGGCCAGCAGTCAGGCTTGTGCTGCATGATCTCGGTGAGTTAGCATGGTGTGTTTCTTCTTACTCAGGAGCTGTGAACACAACCCCCCAAAGCCATCAGTCAGGATTAGAAATTACATGAGGAGAAAAATCTGGTATAAGACCAAACCAAACAGTCTCCACAACTAATGCCATATTAATAGCTTATACTCCGCTATTTACAATTGTAAAAAGTAACAGAAAAGTCAGCTTTTCCACGTGGTGTTTCTCTCATGACATGGTGATGAAATGAGAGTGTATTTATGGCACTAGCTGGACCTCAAGCGTGGCTCCCCAGCTCACCCACCTCCAAAGCACTGTGACGCTCCCGGCTCTTGCTCAGTCAGGGGACAGATCCAAAGCGCAGTGAAGCCAGTGACCGTCTTTCCACTAAATTCAGCCCAACTCTGCGTTCAACCCTTGCATGATTTAGTTCTGGGCATTCAGTTTAAAAAATAAGTAATAGTACCCTAATTGGTACGTTACATTACCTGAAACTTGGGCATGTTCCAAACCAGCTTCCTAACAAGGGTGTTGAGGTGTGTAACAGGGCTGATTTCCCTGTGGTGGGGTGGCATTAATCACACCTTTGCTGTGTGCTCGTGTCTGGTGGCAGCTGTTGGTCGGGGTTGGATGCAGATGCATGGGGTGCAGTGAGGTTGTTTGGTTTCTGGAACACTCTGTGTTTACTGTCATTTGGTATCTCAGCTGATGAAAAAAACAACTCCTAGCAATGTCTAGAGTAAAATCCAACATCTGTTTGATTTGATTTTATAACAGATTTTTGTATTGCATTTAAGAGTACCCAGACATGGTTTGCAGCTCTGCTGTCCCTCTTTCTATTTGTCCTGCAAGGCTACGAGACTATTTCTGAGATACACCGAGTAAGAGAGAAGTAAGGAAGCAAACATGCAAAAACAACTGAACTGAACTGAAGGGTCAAACAGTAAGTGTGATTCAGATGCAGAGATCAGGGAAAGAAGGAGTGGATCCATCCCAAATCAGCTGTCCACCCAGTGACCCTTATAAAACCCAAGCAATCACGCCTTATGAATATGACACCAAAGAGGCTGCACGCTGCTTGTTCAGACAGCCTGAAACAAACCCACAGTCTGAGACCCAAAATCCCCGTCCGACTCACTCCATGTCATGGTGGCAAGAGAATCACTTAGTCCTGAGAGGCATTAGGTTGTCAGCATCCTTTTTTGAGGCTTTTCTTATCAGTGTAGCAGAAGCATGGCCATTCAGCTGCACTTGTCCCTAAAATAGTTCCCCAAACACTGCTGAATACTGGAGGAGCCACTGCTCCTGGCTCTAGCAGTTCTCCAAGCTATTGCTGTAGCTTGCCCTTGATTTCCATAAAGGCAGAGCTTACACAGAAGAGCTGCACACAGCCCTTTATGAAGACAAAAAAAAAAAAAAAAAGGAGGGGAGAGGAGGGGAATGAGGGAACATACAGAATAAGCTACTTAACATGTAAAAGAAAAAGGAGAGCAATAATCCATAAGATGTGCCAAGTAATACACTGCAAAATAAACTGGGTGGCCAATTAGAAAGAATCAAATCATGGCTGTGATGAGATTAGTGTCATTTACAGGGGGCTGATTCAGAGTCCAATGAAGCCAGTGGAAAA
Source organism: Anser cygnoides (assembly GCF_040182565.1). Taxonomy (NCBI): domain Eukaryota; kingdom Metazoa; phylum Chordata; class Aves; order Anseriformes; family Anatidae; genus Anser; species Anser cygnoides. The sequence continues at coordinate 3,871,499 of NC_089883.1, forward strand.
ACTTTCCCTGACTCCCAGGCCTTTGAAACGGGCGCTAGTGTTCCTCAGCTTTTTAGTTTAAAGGCACCACTTTCACCCCATGGAACAAGCACGTAACTCCACATGGCTCTGTGGTGGGGGAAAATACGCTACGTTTCCTTGTAGCTCCTTATTATTCTTACTGTTATTCTGTTCGTGAATAGTAGTATAATTACATTGTGTTGCTGGTTGTCGAAGGAAGCATGAAGAGGCCAAGAGAATTTCAGAAAAATAACCATGAGAATTCCTTAAAAATATGATGGGGTGCTGTAAAAACTTCCCTACCTTGTCAGATGCTCGGATGGTCTCATTTGGCACGTGCTTCTTTCTGCTGGCAGCATTTGGAGATGGTCAGTGTCTGACAAAGTTTCAGCTCAGTTGTTAACATTAAATCTGAGCTGTGGAATTCGGTTTAGCAGCCCAATGCAAAGAGACTGTTAGCTATTATATCCTCCAGAACACTTATATAAAGCTAATGTGCAAGTGAAAACAAAGTTATTTTTCCCACATGTCCCACTAATCCCTCCTCTTCCGTTTAGGCATCATCCAAATGCTCTGTGGAGGTGAGTCCTTTCAGACAGCGATCACAGCCAGGAGCAGGGATTTTTTTAAGAGGAGATGACAGGAGTATCTATCAGAAACTCGATTTCAAATTGCTGATATCTGGGCAGGAGTTGATTTTTTCATGGTGAGATACTGAATGACTGATGCCTCTGGCTGTCCGTGGGTTGTTCTCATCCATCTGCCCTTTTGTTGCCATAGGTTACATCGAAGCAGCTGTGATCCCTGCAGGTGCCCGACGGATCAGAGTGGTTGAGGACAAACCTGCTCACAGTTTTCTGGGTAAAAAGACAAAACAAAAAATATTTTGATTCAAAACTCAGCTCTGTTCTCTGTTAAACTGATGCTTCTCTAAATGTCTTTGTAAGTGATGGGTTTCTTGTTCTCACAAAGTGGCTGTTGATTTCGTTATTGTTTCGATCTCTTTACTTTTGTGGCTTGGTTTCCTGATACTTCCCTGATATGATAGTGCATGACACTTACAAGGCCCTTGTGCAACCGGAAAGGACCAAAGAACACGTTTATGTGGACAGAAGGATTTCTGAACAGCATTTGGCGCTGGGTGGAATATAGCTGCCTGCACTTTGGGAGGGAGTGGGAAAGAGAACCATGCATTTAAAGGAAGGCTTGGCAGAGATACCAATCGGAAGGCTTCAAGCTCAGACTGGAACAAAGGCAGGACAGGGGAGCTGATGTCCCTTAAGGACCTGACCATGAGGTTGCCTGCCCCGTTGCCTGCAGCAGCAGGTTTTCACTTGGTGCTGTACTCAAGACCTGGTCCTGCTTTCTGAGGTGCAGGATCTATCAAAGAGTGTTTCAGCCCTTCCACAGCCTGATGTTCTCATAGCAGTGGTCGGAACAGATACATGTTCCAGCTGATGCTTAGCCTGGAAAGTATTAGGTACTGTTTTCACTTTTGTATGTTCTGGTTCTCTCAAAGTGAGCTTCTCAGAGTGGAGACACTGTGAGGTTTCAGGGTAGAAAAGCACTCTGGAAGATGGGATTGCTGCCAGGGATATATCAGGCCTGTGGTAGGAACTCTGAGAGGATCACAAAGCTTGCTGTCCTCCTGTTGTGCAGAAGGGGAAGCTGAGGTGTCAAAACTTGTTCATGGCTATGCAGAGAGGCAGTAGCAAAGCTTGGACTGGGATCCTTGGCAAAAACATTGCATTTGTACCACTTCTTGGTACGAAGCATGTATCCCTACTGGTACTATTTCTGCTAATGCTGCAGCCAGCTTGCTGAGAGAGGATTACGCCTACACGTAAGATGTTTGACATAGCAAAGCACTGGTGGAACAATGAGAGCCAGTGTTTCCTTCCTTGGGCTTTGCAAATACTCTGTCTGCTGGGAGCCAACCTTTTTGTTTGTCTTGGTGGGATTTACACAGGTTATTTGTCAGGGGTTTGGGCTTTGGCAGGTAGCTGCAACAGTGAGATTCCTATGTGGAGTTAGCCCTTTGTTGTGACCACTTAACCTTGACTTGAGCAGGTATTTCTCCATTAGGTGGTGAAGATTGGAACTTATGTACATTTGAGAGCAGGAATTGGCCCTTGTATGTGTCCCATAAAAACAGATAAAAATTTTACAGATTTTAGGTCAAAAAGTTCTTCCCAGGAACACTGGGCACAAGGAAAAGATGCCCAGTGTCTTGCTAACCGCAGTTATAGAGTAGCAGCAGGAGTGTTCCAACAGGACAAAAAAGATGACCAAGGAAACTAAATTCTGGTCACTCCGTTAGACCTCGTAATGCATTGTACATCCAGATCTGAGTGTGGAAGGATTTTCTTTTTCAATTACACCATCAAAGCTGAGCCCAATCAGGTCCTATTTCCACTCAGGACCAGGTACAGTGTTTTGGATTTGAGCCCAGCATAATTTGGAATCATTATTCCATGTGCTGGGAGCAGTGCCTGAAGAATTTCCCTCCACCTACAGGCAACCCACGCTGGCTGGCTTGGCTGGCTGCAATGCTTAAAAACCACCTTGAACAGGAAATGCCTCGGCAGTTTGTGTCCACAGGCTGGGAAGCAAGCTGGAGGGACCCAAGGTGGAAATAAAGATCTGACAAGGTGCCAGGTTTAGAAACAGATTGGTCAGTTCCTGTCTTCGAGCCAAAAAGAAAAGGAGGAGTTATGGGTTGTTGCTAGGGCTCCTTTTCTTTAATGTTCTTCTACTGTACAGCTTCGAGCCAGGAATCAGCTCAGAGATGTAAGAGTGTGGATGCTTGCTGCCGCCTAAACGTACCCACAGGGGAAGAGCTGTGCTTTGCTGCCCTGTTTGAGGCATAGGGTCCCAGGAGCACTGCAGCCAGCTTGGAGCACTTGCACCGAGTGAAGACAAGCTGTGGTGAAAGCACTTTGGCTCAGATACTCTGCTGAATCTCCAGTGGAACTCCTGCAATCCTCAGTGAGCCCCTTTGGGGCTGTTTCCAGACTCTCCTGCTCAGTTACTTAGGGAACAGTGCCTGCAGCAATCAAAATCAAACCTTTCCCAGAAGAGAGATCCACAAAGATTAAACATTTTGTTTTTTACCAGCAAGCTATCTTCCTTTGATGATGACTTGTATCCAAAGCACGGTTTTAGTCATTCAAGCTCTCAAACGCTCTTGTGAGCATGTACCGTGATATTTTTGCTGGTCAGCCGTGCTGCTGTGGAGATAGTTTTATCTCATCCCCAGCTTTGATTAGTCATGTTCGTGGCTCCTCAATCCTAGTGTGAGGATGCTTTGAGCAGCCTGGAAGCCGCTAGGCTTTGGCAGAGGAAAACAATCCTGCTTCGGAATTGTCTGGAGTTTGCACAAGGCACTTTGTAGATTGGGGAACAAAGCAGGGGAAAAAAGTAAGCTGCAGAGAGAGTTGTGTTGCTGTAGAATGCAAATAGCAGCACGTCATCATACCCCTAGCCTATGTTCCCAAGGGAACTTATCTTAGGAAAAAAAACCAAAAACATATACGTTCCACTCCTTCTGGGGAAACGATACCTGCAGTTTCCTTTCACCTTTACTGTGGAGCCTCTTGTGGGATAAAGGGAGCTGCGAGGACGATTGTGTGCACCAGGACAGAAGGATGTTCCATCTTTCTGCAGTAACGCCCCAGGATGCGGATCCTCTCAGAAAGGACCACACAGACACAGTGTATTGAGACCTCCACCTGGTTCAGACTTCCCCAGAGGTTAGACACTATGGATGATGCTCAATCTGTAAATTAAATGAGCCCCAAAACATACCTGGGCACTGTCAGCCCACAGAGCAGGGGGCTGCCTGGGTGCTGCTTGTTGGGAAGGGACCCCGCAAAGGCCTGATCCCTGCTAGGAGCTGTCTGGGAGGTTGACCTGGCCATAAAGTGTGACAGGGATGATTTTAACAGCATAGACAATGGTGTTGAGGTGCCTCGGAACATGTTTGTCCCCTGTACACGGAGTGGCAGAAAGAAGGTGAGATGGCGCCCTGCTCTGAAATCACTTCAGGAGTCTCCTGTTACCTTTAGTAACCTCTTCGGGGTCTGCGGAGCCAACGTGTCCTGTTGAGCCAAATAAAAGTTTGTTCAGGAAATCCCCTAAAGGGAAAACTAACAGGGATTTCCATCCTCTCAAATGTCATTTGAGGAAGGGGTGAGCTGACCCTTCATGTCTTGAGGGGGCTTTCACTGTAGTAGCTATTTAAATGGTGCTAGAGAAGGCCAGCCAGAATAAAAAAAGGTCTATATAGAATAGTCCAGTATTGCTACAAACACTCCCTATAGGAAATTAGACCAAACTGAAAAGTCAGGCCTGTTGTGCAGTTGACAAGAAGTCCAATTCCTGGTCTCCAAAGCATTCTAAGGAATTACATGTAGCCTACACACAGCTGGAAGGATTTGCTGGCTTTGGGGACTTGATCCAAAGGGATGACAATGGGAGCTTTTCCTATTGACATGAAAAGGCTTTAAATCATCTCCTCTTACCTTCTTGCAACACACTCGGTAAAGTGAAAGCCAGGGTTATATTTTTTACTGGAAGAGAATAAAATAGGCTTGAAATGCTGGAGGTTGAGAAAACATCGTGTTAAAGGCTTAGCCAAGAGACACAGTTAACCTTGAACTAAGGGAGTCCAGGAACTGCAAAACACAGGCTCTTCTGTCTGATGTCACGGCAAACTCGATCATAGTACGTGGATCTCCACAGCGGGGCCTGGGACTTTCACTCTCTTAAAACAGGGTCTGCCAATTTTCTCTTCCCTCAATGCATCACGCAGACATCTGAATAACTTTGTTTCCATTGTACTGTAGAAAACACAGAAATCCTGAAATGACCTTGCACTAAGTCACAGAAATCAGATGCCCTTAGAGTTGCTTTTCAGTATTTGAAGAATAGCAGTGTTGCTGATGCAGTAAGTTCTTCTGGAAGAAAGGACGCAATTCTCCAAGCATCTTTCCCTGTCAGTATTCATCTTACAGGGATTCCTTCGGTAATGTGGCTTTCTTTTTGCCCTTACTGATGCACAGAGGATGTGCATCAGACGGGACGGATGTGGTCTTACAGCAGCTGACATGATGCATGTGGCTCCAGCTCATGAACTCTGAAAGCAAAGTGCCTGTGTCAGGCTCTGCATTGCCTGCTGATATTTTTTATTTGCGTCCTGCTTTCCATCACACGGAGGCACAGACAGCATCGTACTTGTTTCTGCATTTTGTTTTGAGAGCAAAGAAGGCATCAGGCAAGATCCTGACCATCAGCTCAGTTTATTTCTGATGCTGGAGCTTTGTAATGACTCTCCAGTTTTTTAACTGAAAAAAAAAAAAGTCTCTGGAGTAACTGAGAGCAACCTGAGGGGTGCACTAAATTACGCTTTTAGGCAGTTGTTGCAGGTTGCAATATTCTGCCTTCCAGGCTTGAGCAGAAGGGGTTATTACACTGATCTGCCAAGTTCACTGACCAGTCTGCCTTGTAACTTGACTTGCCTTTACAACTGTTCAATGTTTGCATTATGGAGCACACAGAAACTCAGCAGAAGTTGTATTTTGCACTTAAAAATATGCACTTAAAAACGGGTGTATCAACATACAGATTTCATTGATTTTTTTTTCTCAAGGCAAGTTTAGGAAAATACAATTTCAGAAGTTCATTCTGCTTGGAAAGTAGTAAAAAATGCAGAATTGTCTTGCTACATTTGAAAGGAGAGTTGAGAGAGAAATGATCTATGAGTTTTTTGCTGATGCTTGAAGATCTGAATAGGTTTTGTTATGTACTGTCTGAGTGGGAATCTTTAAACTCAACTGCTGCCAGACTTCAGTCAGATAGATACACTTTACATAAAAATAGACAGATCTTGCCTTGCAAACCAGGCTTCTGTTTACAGCCACTGGTGCTCTCATCCTTTTTCGCCCCAGATACTGGTTTTAATGGCTTGAAGAGTGTAACAGTGTCAGTATGTAAGTGTTTTACCAGAATTATCTTCAGGTTGTCCTCTAGCAGCTACGCTGTGGTATTAGATCCTTATATCATGTCTACCAATTTGGTGGATGTGTCCACATTTATGGTACCACCCATTTTTCTAAGATTAACATCTAAATAGTTAGATTTGAGAATAATCCTTAAAGTGATTTAAGTGGCAATTTTTGATATACCAGGCATGTTCATTTTACAAACATCTGTATACGTTTACTCTGTAAACGTTTGACTAATAATAATTGGGCTATTCCAGGAAGAATTATGGCTCTAACTAATTGTTTTCTAATTATGCTTTCTGTTCCCAATCTGTACTCTGCTTAGCTTGGGTAAGCAAAATGGGCTAATAAGGTTTGCACTTTGCCTAGTCAGTCACTGCTTTGTGGTTCTTGCTTGTCAGCACAGTGCTATAGTGTTTTAGTCTTACCTTAAACACAGATTAAATCTTTCTTCACTGAAAATCAAAGAAAAGCATTTTACTTGCACAAGCTTTCCTTTGCAAAGAACCGTATGTATGTAACTGAATTCAGCAACATGCCATAAATACACGTGTTTTTCAGGCATGCTCCTGAAATAGATCGAACTCTGGAAGAGTTCTACCATTTAGTCCTGAATTAGTAGTACTTTTTTTCCAAGGACAGTGGCTAGTTACCTTTCCTTGCTTTTCATTTGTAAACTGCTGTTGCACGCTTTTTTTTTGCCCTCCCTTTAAATTCCCCGGCAGTGGAATGACACAGAGAACGTTCAAAGTTTTGAAGCCGGAGAACTTTGCTTCTTTGAAAAGTGGAACCTAATAATTTTAGGTAGTAAAACCTTAGCAATACCAGTTTATATGACGTTATTTTTACTTAATGGTAATGTTAATGTAATTAGAAATTCCTTCAGCAACTGAAATACAGAATTTACACGAGTTAGTAACCTTATGATAAGTCAGCTAAAATTATACTTAATTTATCTTTTAAATTCGTGTCTGTTACAAGGCTGCTGCGTCTTGCACTTCAAGTGGGCTGAGAAAGAAGCTCAGTCTTGAGTGTAGTCAATAGCCTATTTGTAATTATGTATTCGCTTTCATTTCATTCCATGATATTTGATTCTTTCCAGCTTTAAAAGATTCCAGTAAGAGATCCATTAACAGCGACTGGAAAATTGAGCTTCCTGGTGAGTTTCAGATCGCAGGCACTACTGTCCGGTACGTGCGAAGGGGTCTGTGGGAGAAAATCTCTGCCAAAGGACCAACTAAAATACCACTGCACTTGATGGTAACTTTATATCCTTTGTTTGTGTTTCTTAAGTGATGCAACCTAAAGGGTTTATATTCTAGATGAAAGTTAAATTTTGATTGCTTCCTCACTAGAGTTTCTTACAGGTATGCAGTATTGCTTCTCCTTGAATTCTTTTGCAGCATTGGAAGGGCTGGAGATACCCACCTCACTACTTAAAAATAACTGGAGCTATACTCTTGGGGAACATGCAGTGTCCCAGTAAACTCATTTCCAGTACAGGACATTTCTGTAATGTGTCACAGATAATATGACAGGTTCATTCTAGAGTCCATAGGTTTCCAGGAGCCTTCTTTCCTTCATGGACATACCTGCTCACATACATGAATAGAAATTTTGCCAAAATTCCTTCTTTGCTTATGCCAAAACATATTCTGTATTTAAACACGTTGTTGCTCTAATAGAAAAAATGAACGTTTTGCATGTAGAGATGATACATGTGAATTTGACTTTCTGAAGTGGCTTCATTGCATACAGAAATGTTCCTTGTTTTCTTTTTTTTTTAAAAAAGTTTTATGCATTTTAAGCTGTTCTTGAAGGTTTTGCTAATGTTCAGTATAGTTCTTCTGTTAATTTGGGTGATGGGGTGATTCATGGGCCAGTCCCTTAGTGTCAGTGGTAACCTGAATTTTTCTACCCATAAGATAACTCTATTACTGGTTACTGTCATTTCAAGGTTTCTGTAGAGAGGTTTGCATACAGACATAGAGTATTTTAACGTTTGCATTGTTTACTATGACTTTTTTATTCAATTACATTTTTCTGCGTGTGGTTTCTTTTCCTTGTGACTTTCTGTCGTGTTTGTTCAATGAAAACTAACTTCAAGCACTGCTGAATATCAGAAATCTCTCCCTTTCTTCATCTTAATTTTCTTTGTCTCATTGGCAGTCATGGTAAAACATCTGACAGCTCAGTCTGAAAAGCTCAGAAGTTGCTTAAACTTTTCACATGCACAAAAAAAAAACCAAAACAAAAAGAACTCCACTTTGTCAGTGCTTTTCCTGTGTCAAAATACAAGGAACATGAGGTGTTTTGTCTTAGCTTTGTCGGACAGATGGGTGAGTGTACCAGGCTCACATACAGACTGAGACAGTCAGTGATGTGGGTTTGGGCACATGGGCCTTCTCCTGACCATGTAATTCAGGGTCTGCCCTGTATAAAGGAGCTACGCTCATCATCAGGAAAAATCGACATCTCCTTGAGTTTGGCCTTAATGCAAGTCTTCCGTCCTGAAACCAGGACTTTGACAAAATATCTTGTACTTGCAAGATCTTCCTAACCTCATACAAGAAAAGGGAGTTGCACAGGTACCGTTTGTGAAGGTGCTGTGCAGGATTCCTTTGCCTGCTCTAGGGACTTTCCAGAGCATTGCTGGGTTGAGGCTTCTTGCAGTAAAACCTGGTACCAGCATTTTGCAAACTTCAGCATCAGTAGAGCTCTGATTTTAAAGAAATACTGTTTCTCCTTCACTAAGAAGAAAATAACATAGGAAACAGTTAATAACAAGTAAATAACATAGTGATTACAAGGTTTTCCATGAGTATCAGATTCAGGTACAGCCTTTTTCAGCTGATAAGAGCAAAAGAAATCTTCCTGAAATGATTAAAAAAGAGGAAAGTAAAAGCTACCAGTCCATTAAAAAAAAACACGTGGCTGAAAATCATTGCCAGTCATAAACAAAGCACGCGTGAAGTCTTTTCTCCAGATCAGATATTAATCTTTTCCTTGATAAAGGGTAGTGGGTTTCATTCTTTCAGCGCAAGAATGGCAGGATGGTTACCAGTTACCTCTAAATAGAAAACTGTTGTTCAAACAGTGGTGGAATACACTGGACTGACAAAGAGCCAGAAGCTTCAGTCAATCCATTGTGACCTGCATTTGAAACCAATTATACACACATACACACACACACACCAATTATATGTGGCTACGAAATTGCGTGAAATTGGTTTCATATGGGCCTTTAGATTCACTAGTCTTGCTCCCATATTGAGATAATAAGGATTTCTTTTTAGGGGCTGGTTTTTAATACTTGAGGCATTTCTCCAAGTGCATTGCTGTAAGTATATTTCTTGGAGAAATTGATGTTTGTGTAACTAGGCCTGTGCTAGACCTCCTTTTGGCAGCAGAGGACAACCAGACACTCCCAAAGCATAAAGATGCTTTAGAGAAGGGTGATTGATCGATTCTGTAGAACAAGCTGCCTGTATCTCGTGCACTTAAAGAAAGCCAGAGCAGTACTTGAGCTCTATGCTGCTGAATGCCTGGTATTTCTAATTGTGAAGAAAAGTATATATATCCATCTTTGTAATGATGGCTAACTAGTTTCAACCTTGGCATTGAGTTCTGGTAGGAAGGCTCCCTCTGTAGCTGAAGCAAAATCATGCCTTTGTTTCCAACATCTTCTGGAAGATGTTTTTCTGCCTGGAATCTGCGCTGTGGAGAGCAACTCCCAGGTGCTGAGTTTGTGTTGCCCCACAGTGTTCACAGACCTCCAGGATGTCGGTGGCTACAAGCTGGACCCTTTATTTCAGCACATATCGTGGGGGATTTGGGGTTAAACGAGCATATGACAGCTTTAGTGAAATTATTGGTGAAGTAGGAGTGATTTCTGCCAATCTTAATAGGAAGCAATGGTTGTTGAGATAAAATAGCGTTTGTAAGTTTGCTTTTTTTTTTAATTGGGCAGCTGTTTGCTTCATTTTGACAGCCCCTACTTAAAATATCTTTGCTAAGGGGCTGCTCCTGTTCCAGCAGGTGCCAAGAGCCAGCAGAATTCAACTGTCTAATGCTACTGAGATTATGAGATAATAAGTGTAACACCACTGCATCAGCATTAAAGTAGTAATTCTTTGATATTTGTATTAGAGTGATAATCCATGGGCCTGATACTGTATTGGGTGTCTTCTAGTCACTTCTGTCTTAAGCCAGTGGAAATGAGAGCCAAATGAAGCCCGACATGTAAATCAGAACAGGACCAGAACTGTCATTTGCCTGTGATGAACAGTTAAGCATTTTTCTCTGTTCCTCTGCATTTTTTAGTAGTCAGTAAATTTCAGAGTAATAACACTAAAGATGTCACATGTCACTCCATGGGAAGTAATCAGTTTGCTGTCGAAAGCAGGTTTCACCTCCTTCCAGCAATGTGCGGGGGTATGAAAATACATACGCTGCCAGCAGCTGGATGATACAGCTCCACCTTGCCATCCTCAGGCTTCTGAGATGACAAAATCCTGCTCCTATAGCTTTCAGCAGGAATAGTCACCCTCATTTTCAGTGCCCTGGATTACCAACACTACTTTAATTTCAGGTTCCTAGATAAAGATTTGGTTGCCTTTCATGAAGTACTTATATTTGGGAAATAAGGACCTGAAACAGCATTTCTAGCATTACTGTCTCTGCATTCTGTTAGCTTTCCCAGTTCACAGTATGTCTTAACAGTCTTTCTTTTCCTGCTGAACCAGGTGCTGTTATTTCATGACCAGAATTATGGAATTCATTATGAATACACCATTCCTGTAAACTATACTGCTGAAAACAGAAGCGAGCCAGAAAAGCAACAGGATTCTTTGTACATCTGGACGCACAGCGGATGGGAAGGGTGCAGCGTGCAGTGTGGAGGAGGTGAGGCCTTTAGGAAGCTTGGTGGGACTTGTACAGCGCCTGCAGACACCAGCCATTAGGGGTGCCTGCAGAAGGCGGTGTCGCCAAAACATGAAGGAAGCTGGCCGTGGTGATGTATGTTGCCATAATGAACCCAAACGAGAGCTCGTTCTCACCAGCTCTCCCAGCTATCATCTGCATCCCCACAGTTAATTTTCACCCAGCATTTTGGCAGGGACACTGCTTTGTCGGCTTGTTACTCTAGGCTGGAACTGCACCTGGCTTAGTGCTCCACGGATGGCTCAAGGCGCTGTGTGCAGCCTCATATCTCAAACCTCCGTCACATTCTTGGAGTAGAGTTTCCACAGGTGTTCAGACATGTTCGCTGAAAGACATTTCCTTCCCCGGGGATGAAATGGGAGCAGTGCTGCTGTGACAACTCCTGGAGGATTGCATCAGACCCTCTTAATGTGGGGTGGACTTTCTGGGAGTACATTAGCACATTGCAAATCACACTTTCCAGATGATCCCTGAAACAGATTTGTTGAAACCCTCGGGGGGATTCGATGCCTTTGAAGCCAGAGGCTGGTTTGTCAGCCACTGTCGGTTGAATTTTCAGTGCTGGAAGAAGTCGGGTTTTCCCTGAGGAACATGGATCTTTTCCATGCGTTCTGGACAGTTTTTCTTCACAAGTAGACCTGGTTATCTATCATATTTTATAACACAGGAAAAGAGCGCTCATCCTCTTGTTTGCAGGTTCACTGCCCTCAGTATACTGAAATCATGGATTTTTTTCTGTAAATAAAACTTATCTTAAAATGGACACTTTTACTCATCTTTTAAAACAATTTGTTAGAGCCATTAAGCCCTCACCTGAAAGAGTAGTAAATTTGTTTGTGGCTTTTCTGAACTGTGTTACAAGCCTGCCACATATCTGAATTATATCAGTACCTGGCAACATGACTTCCACCAGCAGTAGCTTGAATGGCAATTGATCTCATGTGCTTTGGTTGTCAGATGCTTTTATTACTTAGCCAACCTGGGAAGGGCCTCTTCCCTTTCTGCAGTTTGATCCTGAACCGCATCAATCAATTTAGCTGTCAATAACTTCCATATAGACTTGTACAAATCCTGTATTAACAGAATTTGAGTTATTTTAAATTATCTGCTGTAAATCATGAACAGAGTCAATCTGTTGCGAACTGAGGGTTACAAGAAGAGGAGCTGAGAAAACAAAATAATTAGCAGCAAGGCAAAGTCATATGGTGCAGGAATGGCATTTTCTTTGTCACGTCTGGTTACTGTCATGCTGCCTCATGACACCGTTTTCTGTCTGGCACACAGAGGAGAGCTGATCCTGGCGGGCCACGCTTCTGCTGTCTCAAGGAAATTGCTGATACCCAAGAATTAGTTTGTTTGAGAAAAGCTGACTACTCCTGAGATGTCTCTTACTAGCAAGGTTTTTTAAGCAGCATAACTGGAGGGAGAGGAAGATCAGAAATATTTTATTTTGGTGACTTAATTTCACCTCTTTGTGAAATACAAACAAACCCAGTTTGTCACTCTTGAAGCCTCGTTACTCCTTTTCAACCTGACTCCTCCTGTACTGGGAGCAGCAAGAGGCAGCTGTCCTGTCATTAGCAGTCACCGAGGGGCGGGTGGTTGTGTCTCCAGTTTACATAGCTGCAGCATCTGTCCTGGGTGATTACAGGGCACTGTAACATGTGAAGGAGGAACCAGAAATGAAAGCAAATTGTTTTCAAGATTGTTTTCCCATTAAGCACTAGAAGGAGAAAGCCCAATGTGTTGTTCTTGTGGAGCAGTCAATTTTACAGTTACTGGGGAGAGATTTGTAGCTTTTCTGAAGAAAAAAAGAAAACAAAAACACAAAACCAGAACAGTGCAAAGGTAAGACAAGTGGAAAATAAGATTGCTTACAGTGTTTGTAGGGCTGTGTAGATTGCATCTTGTAAAGATGGTAGGGAGACCTAGTTAATGAGTTGACACATTTTTGTTCTTAGCGACTAGTTTCCTGTTTTTCAGCGTAGTTTTTTATTTGATTTACAGGCGAACGGAAAACAATTGTGTCCTGTACTCGAATTATTAACAAGACCATGACACTGGTGAATGACAGTGACTGCCAGCGAGTGAATCGCCCCGAGCCCCAGGTCAGGAAATGTAACACACACCCCTGCCAGTCACGGTAAGGAGTTAAAATAATAAAAACCAATATCCTTTTCCTTCGCAAATCACCCATTTCACAAGTCTCCATCTGGTGAACATGGTGAAAATGTCTAAAAGCATTGGGACGCATTGTTAGCCACAGTAACCAGCTGTAATATTCATTTCCTTTTGTTGAGCAGATCAGATTTTCATTACCTCAGAGTCCATTTAATCTGTGACCAGTAAGTCCAGATTCCATGTGAGCTGCCTGCATGCATTGTCTGAGGATGGTTTTTTCTTTTCTTTTTGGCTGCCTCCTGGGAGACAGAGCAACTTGCAGCATAAAGCTAGACAAGATTGCAGTGACTGCATATCCGACCTTTTTTTTTTTAAAAAAAGCATCAGAGTAGGGCCTGATTAATTTTTGTAGCACACAGTGTTACATATAACCTCCTGAACAGCCCACAGCCTTTAAGCTTCCATAGCTTGTCTGCTGTGCTGCGTGCCTGATCTGTATGAGCAGATAGTTTAGAGTGGGAGTCTGCAGGCAAGGAGTGTCTTTTGTTTGTGTGAAGTTTGTTCAGTGTCTACCAACACCTGCATAGTTTTGGAAACATACCTGAACCTTGCTGAAGTCAACAAATGACAATGAAACACATTTTAGATGCTTTCCTCAGTAAGAATGGTTTTCTGCATCAGTAGGAGTAATTAAAGCTGTAATAGTCGTAAGTTCTAAAAATAATAAAAAGCTTTTCATTTGGCAAGCACTTTTAGATGACTTAATTTTGTTGTGCGTTGTATAAAAAATGGAGTTTCTGTCCAAACTGACAAAACACAGAAAAGCAAATTAATTCGTTCTGTTTGTTTGCTAGCAAAAATGTTCACTCTTGGTCTGAAGCAATTTTTAGTCCACTTTTGATAGCAGTTAGAACACAGATTTAGGATAAAGCTCAGGAATATCTACAAAAGCCGGTTCAAAGCAACTTGATAGCTGTTGCATCTTGTACAGTCATAGAAGCCAGGGAAAAGTACCTACAAAGCTCATCCTGCTGGCAGAAACAGTAGGGGAAATGAGAAGCAGCACATTTCCTTCTAATTGACTTGCGCTCTGATTAAAGTGCCCTGAAGCAGGGAAACGTAGTGTCAGGTAATCCATCAATAAGGATGTTTTTTTTTCAGATCTCGTTTTGTGTCTGCAATGCCTATTACAGCTGTACAATATTGTGGCCATGCTGCTTTCAGCAGTTCTGAAAGGTGTAATGAGATAGCCTGTGTGCTTCTAGGTCTGTAAGGAGAGCCAGACTCTCAGTGACTTCAAGGAAACAATATTTCCACAAGGAAGTTTCCTAAATGCAGATTCAGCAATGCTGGCATTTCTGTCGTGTCATTTTCTCTGAAAGGCAGAAACAAGGAGCATCTGCTTGTGTTTCTGCCCTAGCACCAAGTATTTCTTTTAGACCTTTTGTAAAGACCTTGGGAAGAGACTGGAGTGAGTCAAGGTGATACAGAGGGGTTCAGGTGGTAGAGATGAAGAAAAGCAGCTTACAAAGCTTGGGAGGAAGTGAGAGGCTTTTGTCTCTATTAGCTGAATGCGACATAAAGAGGCCTTGCACGTCAAAGTCTTGTAGAGCCTTAAGACCCGCAGTGCTGTTTCTCAATGGGATCTCTGTGATACTGAGCCCTTGGTGAACTCTCCTCCTTGTTGCACATTTTCCTCGTGGTATTGCTGCCTCTCCAGGGCAGCAACAGTGGGTTAGGTTGAATCACACAAAATCTCCTGAGAAAGAGCCAGTCCGTTCCCATGTGCAGATTGTGTTCTTTTGTGGATTCAGATTCAGCCCTTAATGTCGTTCCAATGCTGTACTCCCTTCTTCTTTATGGAGTTATCGCGCAATTTATAGCCACACTTTAGCCCACTTCTCCTCAGGAGCAATTAGCACCAGCGCAGTGACACTCTCATTGGTACATTTTTTGTTGGAGCAATGACAGCAGACACCAAATGTGCTTAATGCCCAGAAAGGCCACAAAATCCTTGCTGATGATCTGACAGACCACACTCCCTCACTCCCTCCGTGTAGACCACACTTTCACACTTAACATGCTTTTGACTGGAAACATTTTTCAGAAGCACATTCTCCGTGCCTCTGTAGAATTTAAATTTCCACTTGCGTTTGCCCACCCAGATATTAGAAATGCATGCTTAGCATATTCTCTGACCAAGAACATCTTAAAGAAACCATTCTCTTCCACCATGTCAATGCTTTTTTTATAAGCCCTGAATTTGTTTTAGGGTTTCAAGTAAAATTACTGTAGCATCTTGTTACAATAAGGTCTTTTCTTGCTTCCACTCGGACCCAGCCCTTTACCTGAGCAGAAGAAAGAATAATGCTTTCCTTTCTGTAGTAGGTCTGCTCTGTTTTGTGTATTATTATCTAGATTTACACTTCTGCTCAAAATGTAAGGGAATCATCTTACAGAGAATTTGTCTCCAGGGAAAGGTCTGATGTCCAGAGCACAAGACTTGGTCATAGGACACTCATTCTCTGTTGCTCTTTTGGCTACGCTGTGTGACTTACATTCATTATCCTACACTGTCCATTTGCTTCCTCTCTCGATCTGTGTGTAATGTGGATTGCAAACTCTTTGGGATGGAGTGAGATCATGTTGTATAAATGGAGGAGGAGGTTATTGCTGTTGAGATTGTAATGAAAATGAAAAACAATAACCTACATTACATATAAAGTGATCTGGAGAGAAAAAAAGGTACGATATTAATAACAGTGTCTTTCTTCCAGCATGATCCCAAAGTGCTTTGCAAATTATACATCCCTTTGAACTTCTGCCACCTCTTGGGAGAGCCAAATAATGTGGGGCAGGGGACAGTAGTTTCATGAGGCCAAGGAGAAGATTAGAGCTCTGCAACTGCATCCCAGCATCCGAAAAAAACAAAGCAGGATTGGAAAAAAGGATTGGATACACTGACATGTTTTAAAATTAAACGTCAGACTACAGAATTTTCTTAAGGGTTTTGTTGAAACTGGCAAAAATGAAAGAATCTTTCATTCTTTATTATTGTTACTCTTTCACCTTTTAAAAAAATGCCTCTTTTTCTTCCTATTTTATTTTTTATGTTCCTTGACCCTCTTTTTCCATTAAATTCTTTACAGCTTCCTTTCCTGTCCCAACTGCACCCTATTAGCACCTCTTTATTCTAATCCTTTGCCTAGCTCTTTAGATATTTTTTACAAAACCCTGCTGTAACCAGATGGAATCTGGATTCTTGCATGCGGTGCGTATGGGTTGTTTCCAGCACACTGAACACCAACCCAAATATATAGGCAAACCCAGCACTCATGTTGGCACCAGACTCAGAAATCACAGATCACATCAGCTGTTATTACTGAAAACATAGGTCGGCCAGTGGCCACACACTTCAACATGCATGGTTGGGTCTATGAATATGAAACTGCTCCCCTCTAATGCAGGAAGAGAACCAAAAACACATGAAATTTCCCAACTGTTAGACTTCTTGTGGCCTGCATGCAAACACTGTTAGTTTTCCTCCTCTTTGCTGTAACAGATTTTAATAGAGTTGAAGTTCTTTCAGGGACCTGTTGAATATGTGCTGTTCCTACACAGATGCTTAACAACAGCATGAACAGCCAGAAATCCCTGCCATCATCTGCAGAAAACCACAGGAGACCTGAGCCCTTATTTTCACTGCTCAGGACTTGAAAGCACCTCTGAGTCAAATAGTTAGTTTTCTGCTACTACCATGTCATACACTAGTTTCCATAAGCCAATTTTGCTCCACAGTTTATTATTTCCCTCGCTGGAAGGCTTTTCTGTGACCTTGGTGTTCATGTGGGTCAGGATCTTTTATTTGCGGTCTTAATTATTCGCTGTCCTTTTTCAGCTACTTGTTCTTGCATCAGCACTGTTTATTTGCTTATGTAGTTTTCTCCCGCCCTAGCTTTTTTCTGTATGCTTAGTGGCTTACGATAAAACAAACCAATTTATCTCCTTCTGTCATTTTGCTGGGGTAAATCCATTACTTTTAACTGCTTCTTGGATGAGAAACTGTCCGTGGAGTCTCACTTCCCTTCTGTGCTACTGCTCTAATTTAAATTATTTAAATGCATCGTTTCAGGGCATAGGTGACCAGAATTGTGTTGGAAAATCTCATCCTCGGTTTCATCTAGCCCTTACACAGTTGCATTCGTACTTCCTGCCTTCATTGGCAGCAACTCTCCTGACGCATTCTTTGCTTTTTTCATGGCTGTATCACATTTGTGGCTTAGAGTCATTCTGGATGTTTTCCTCTTCATTTGTTTCAACATATGAATCTTACTTTAACATGGACATGCTTGTTATTAGTCCCTAAGCACACAACCTTGCACTGTGTACTATTAATTTTCAACATAGCTTTTTTATTACAGTACTCAAGGTTGGTCAGTTCTTCTTGTTATGGTATACTAATGCTCCTTTGCATTGACAATGCTTCCAGACTTTGTATTGTCAACAGTTTCACCAGTTTTTCAACAGTTTTCTTCTTTTCGTGCCAAGGTCATCAAAAGCAAGACAGGTCTTTCAAGAAGTCCCCTGGTAACTAATCTAAATTTCCTTCATACCTGATACTACCTTTAAAGCACTACACTGTGGCCAGCTCTCACCTTCCATGCACATTGATATCCATGCTTTCCAGCATATGACCAGTTTCTCCAACTTACATAAACATTTCTAATACAACAAAAGGAGTTCTTCACTGGTAACTAAATAGATTAAATCTACCACATTTCCGCTCTCTGGAAAAGCAGTTATTTTAATCAAAGAAATACACTCAATTAGTTTTGCCTGGTCTGCCTGGAGGAAGCCTATGTTGCATTTTTCCTGTTTTCCATTTACCACTATGTCATTGATTATTGTTTCCCTCTAAATCCATTCTAAAAACCGGCATGCTACTGACGTGAGGCCTGTCATTACATGGATCACTTCTTCCTTTCCTTCTTTCCTTCTTTCCCTCTTTCCTTCTTTCCTTCTTTCCTATTGCCACTTTTCCATCTGTGGGCAGGAATCCAACACCGCTTTCCAAGGGCTCACACACTGCAGTGATGCCTGCTGGGGAGAAAATTAAGCCAGTTGCAAGGGTCAGCCAAGACCCCAGCTGGCTCAGCACCTTGTAGGCTTGCCCAAAAGGCTAGTGACTGCTCGAAGCATGGGTGCCTTCGTGTGCGATGGTTGATGGTGCCTGCCGCTTGGTCCCTGGTCTGGTTTAAGCTCATGGTGCTTGCCTGTAAGATTCTTATTGTCTGAGAGCCTGCCTCTCCCTTTAGACTCCATCATAAACCCATGATGATACGCAAGAATGCAGTCCTACAGAGCAAACACTGTCCTCATGGATGATGATGGTCAGTAACAAAGTGAAAATCATTTTGCGTGCTATGACCTGGGCTGTATTCAGATCAGCCTGCCTGCCTGCCATGTTTGATCAAGTCTCCTTGATTCCAGGCTTTTTGCACCATATTTATTTGTATTATCATCACACATAGATGAGGAGCAGAACAGTTTTGATTTTATTTTGTGGGGTCTTGCAAAAAAACAGAATTTGGGGGAGCTATCTGATGGGAAACTCCTGGAGAAAGCTGGCATTCTACTTGCAGGACTGTATGGAAATTATACTAAACTGGAGGGACTTATGGGGAGTACCTGTTAAGAGAAGGGACTAAGCTGGACACTTTGTATTTAATTATTACAAATTCATATGTTCTTTCATTAGTGTGTTCAGACTCTTTTGGAACTGGTACAAATTTTTATCATCCATAAGGTCCAGTGGCAAGGAGTTCAAGACCTTACCTATGCCTTGTGCTAAGACACATCTCCTTTTGTGTGTTCTGAATTTGGTTACATGAAAAAAAAAAAAAAAAAAAGAAAGAAAGAACAGCTATGGGGATGGTTTCAAATCATTTTAGCCTGGAAATCTGGCATAAATAGTAATGTTAGCACCCTCTGATCCAAGGAGGCACCACGTAAGAGCTCATTTTGAAGCACTTCCCAAAACTGGAGTTGGGATCTCCAGAATCAGTTTGAGCTTAATGAATTTGCCAGGACTGCGCTGGACACGGTGCGAGACACGGTGGCTGCCGGCGGCTGAGCGAGCAGGCAATGCTGCGCCCTGGTGGCTGCTCTTCGGGGAAACCCGCCTGGGCTGGAAACCCGCAGGTCTCCGGCAGGTCTTGCAGAAGAAGCCAAATGCTGTAGACCAGAAAGCCTCGTATAAACTGGGCACCCTTGTGAGTAGCTGCTGTGGGTATCTGCTGTCCTACCGTGGGCACGTCCCGCTATCAACCAGCCACTAGAAGGAGACAAAATCATGCACGTTCCAGGTTGTAGGCAGCTCATCGAGTACAGCAACAGGCAGTCAGGAGTTAATTAGCTACTGAAAGGCCTAAAGATGTTTCCAAGCAAATCCAGCAACCCAACTCAATGAGGCAATTCTGGAAAAGAAGTAAGAGAAAAGGCTTGGGAACAAGCAGAGGATAAAATTAGGAGGGCTTGTTGGCTACTGGTAAATGCATTTACATCAAATAATTTGAGATGACTGGCTGGAGCAGAAGTTCATTTGGCATTGGTTTTCACATGGAGTCATGAGACAGGTTTCTTAGCTTTGGTGTAAACACCCAGGCTGGCTTACATCACGGTTTTTCCCGTTACAATGTTTGACTCAACAGCCTTATGTTTGAACATCGCATTGTTTTAAAATGTTAAATGATCTGTGCTTCTTTGGTTTGAGGTTCTTGAGGCCAAGCATAGTCTTTACCCACAAAGAAGGATTAGCAGGATAATCTAGCAAAATATTTAATTATGAGTGAAATTCACCCCTACTGCTGCCTGCGGTAATGCTCTGCACGCTGCTTATATCCTGCAGTGCGAGCTGAGGAGAACACACTGCCTTCCTCGAGTGGCAGAGAACGGAGCTGGCCATCAGCTGCCCCATCACAGGTACACCAAGCATGGAGCAGGACAGGGGTAACTCACTGCAAAAGGGCTCGGAGGGTGCTGGTTTAGTGTAGCAAGGCAGCTGCAAGCAAGAAGGACACCTACTCACACCAGTGCCACGCTGAGTCCTTGTAATCGGAGTGATCTGCTCAGTTGGAGGGAGGAGGGAGGAAGAACACAAAGTCTTTGGCATAAAAAAAAACTTCCCAAGGTGCACGTAAATTATAAAACAGTGTCCATGGTCCTGTGATCGTGTAATTGGTGGGAAATTAAAAAAAATAAAGCTGTCAAAATGATAATCACCAAAGAAAAAAAAGAAAACTGTGTGAGTGAAAGTTGGCAAGTCTGCTAGCAGAATGACTACTGTACTGGAAAATTACTGAGCACTGTTTATAAAGGCAGTCAGACAGGAATGTTAGTCTTGGAGTCCTACTTTCAACATCAGCAGCTGTATTATTCTACTAGATTCCTTGTACTTTTTTCAAAAAAAAAAAAAAAAAAAAAACAACCTTCTAGTGACTGGGTGTGGCACAACCTGTTCCCAAAAATCCAAATTCACCTGGTTATTTTGACCCCAGAATAGCAGAGATGTAGCAGAGAGCTTCAGAAGTGCATGGGGAGAGAAAGATACAATAGCACAGTGTGCGTGTTTCATGGAAATCGTAAGTCCACTTGTAAACAGTGTTTTCTTGCCTCTACATATTGAAGCATGAACTTAGTTTGATAGCTGTAAGGAAAAAATATCTGGCTATCAGTTCCATGTGACTAATTCTCAGAAATCTTTCCCAGTTCTGCTCGCTACAATTATCCAATGTGAAATCCTAGCACCAGTGAAGTTAGTTGGAGTTTGCATAACTTCAGTGGAGCCACAGTTTCACCAAGGTGCCTTAGAAAACCGAGAGCAACTTCAACATGCTCTTGCGTCACAAACTGGTGCTAAAGACAACCAGCTCTAACTCGAGATGGAGTTATCCTCACCTAGACAGTAATTCAGTGGTGTGTGTTAAACCAAAAGGTGCATAATAAAATCTGTTACAATGCTGAAAGTGTACTGCTTTAGATTAGTTTCTCACAAGTGCTTTTTCAGATTAGCATCAGTGTTTAGTATCACATTTCCTCTGATAGTTTATTGAGCAGTAGTGCAAGCTCTTAACTAGTCGTAGCAATCAAAAAGCAGGTTTATTAAATATAGAAAAATGAGTGTTATTGCAACTATATCTTTGGTCACATCAATTCTGTTACTACAAAAACAGGGAAATGAATTTCAGTGTAGCATTAGAGAGGGAACAGAAGTAACGGAAGCCCTGTAGAGAGCTCAGGCATTGGTCTTCTACACAGCTCAAGACAGAAATAACTAAGAGAAATTTAATGGGCTGTGATATTTATCCTACAACATGCAATGTCTTTATGTTATAAGAGAATAGAAATCTCTGAAAAGTGACCTCATATCTTTTGATTTCACTCCTCCACCCCATCCTTCAGCCTTGACCCATTTTATCTTCACAGTATGTTTTCCCAAATCTCTAGCTACAATTTCATTTCTAGCTACAGTTCATTTGCAGATATTTATCTCCCCTAGGTTCATGTATGTAGTGCGATAGATGCTAGTTGTTGTTTGGTTTTTTTTTCCATAGAAAATGGGGGAGTCTTCAGCAAGTAGGTAGAGTGAATAATTCAAGGTTAATGACTAATCCAGAGCATAGAAAGATCAAATGATGAACTGAACCTCCAAGAGATATTTCAAGTTTGCTCCAGGGGGATGCCAGATGATTGTTGCCAAAGAAGATTAGAAGAAGAACTCCAATTCCTGAACAGAGATACTGAGAGGTCAGAGGTTGAGGAAGACTCAGAAGATAAAGATTTAAAACAGCCCTCTCAGATTGCATGTCCTGCCCATCCCAGCCTTTTGAGGCTATGGATAAACACCCTTCTGGGCATTTTTTAGCTAGAAAGACAGACACAGACTGGGTTAAAAAAAACCTGTGCTTAAAAGCTCATCACTTTCTTCCTAAATCTAACCACCAGCAGGGATCATCTAGCTCTTGAATCTTCTGCAGAGGTAAGATTACAAAAAATAATGCAGTGGATAAAGCCATCCCTAGGATTGTGAGAAAGATGAATGTGTTTGTCACATAAATCACTCCTTGTTGGAAAGAGGACGGGCTCTTCTGTACTCCGTGTAGAGCAATCACATGGTCCAACAGAATATGGGTTATATCCGGGGAGGGAAAAACTAAATGGAAAAGAACTGTGGTGTCAAGCAACCCCTAAGATCATTTTACCAGCTTAAAGCATAGCTGGAAGCCAAATGGTCTATATGATACACACCTGGCTTAGTGTACAAGAGTTAATTGCCTTAGTTAATAATACAGAGCTGGCTTTGTGTTGTATGTTACAATAGTGGAATTATTTTTGACATTGTCATAAGAAAAATACTTCAGCTTTTTACAAATGAAAAATAAGTCTCATTCTTAAACTCATCCAGGTGTGTTCAAAAGGTGTAATGACAGTGTAGAGAGGAAAATGTCTGTAGTGTAATTTAATAGTAACCATAATGCGGTATTATTTGTGCATCACATTTTTCTTGCCAGTTAGTATATTACTTGTGGATAGTAATTTTGCTAATAGCTTGCTGAGCATTCTTTTACCAAATGTGAAATGGGCAGGAATTTCCGTATTTAATCACTTCATCCATAAATCCTTTGTCTTTCCTCTTGATAGTGAACGATGATGTTGAAATACAGTCATAGTGATTTTTTCTCTTTCAGGCGCTAAAATAATATTTTCAGCTGCCTATGGAGGGGGCTTTGGGAGAACTGTGGGGGAAGATCAGGGCCCTGCGAGTATTGCACATAGGATTCGCGTTTCCTTGTTTGCCAGATCTTTTTATGAACTATTGAACCAAGCAGAGATTTCACTGAGATGATGAAGTTTGACAGTAAAGCAATCGTCCCCTTGATACTTTTGAAAATATCCTACCTCAATGACATTAGCATTCTTCAAACATTTAATCTGGTTTTTGTCTCTCAGACCTGAATCTAACTCCCCACCTCAAAATAGCCTTTAATTGCAAAATGTTTGGATTCCTGGTTAGCAGCAGTTGTCCCAGGTAGGTCAGGGTGCTCTGTGAGGTTTCAGAGATCCCTTACAGTACACTCCCACCTTCTTTGCAACCATTGGTGGACTAAGGCTTGGCTCAGGGAGAGATGTAGGGGATCTGTAGCTGAGGCTGGCCACAGGGAAGTCACTGTGACAAAAATGCTGAACGTGATTTGATCTTCACTGCAGACTAGATCTGAAATAACCTGAGCAACAGCTTTCTGTTGATTATCTGGGTTTTGGCTCATGCTCTGTGCAGTCATTCTTCTCACGATGATATTCACTCTTTCTGTGCCAGTTACCTAGTCACACTCTGTCCTATCTGTGCTAGAGCAGAACTACCTAGAGATGACTGACCAGGGTAAAAGAAAAAAAAGAATTTTCCTTCCTGAAAGGAAAGTCATAACCTGACTTCTTAGGGCATCTTGGAAATAGTTGGCACGCAGTGTGCTGCCCATCCTAAATGGAAGTACACAGACAGCCTCTGCCAAGAATGCCTTTTTATCTTTCTTCTTTGCTTTCAGTCCCTTTCCCTATTTCTTCTGCCAGTAGCCGTAGATCACAGTGAGAGTATGGTGCTGCAGTGAATATTAGTTCAGCGGAGCCTGTACAGAAACCCTTCCTGGCCCAGTGACTCACGTTCAGCTCATAGAGCAAAGTCACTTTTCCCCCTTCATGCCCCTGTTGAGCGGTTCCTTCACCCGGGTAGATAGCTGCTTCCACATTTGCTCTGACAGGGCACGGCCCAGCTATTAATTTTCATGAGCACTGATTTCTGCACTTGAAGGCTATTTTTGTCAGTCTCTCAGTCCCAGCATTTGATTACCCCACTGGCATTTTCCCATACCATAAGCAAAATACCAAGCACTCAGCCGCAGAGATGCGCCAAAACTACTGTCTAGAGAAACATGTTTGGTGTCCTGCCAGCTGTTTTAGCCAGCAGAAATTCACAGATGTGTCAACTGCTTTAATGCAAAGAAACGTTTGAGTGTGGCCCTCTTCCACAAAACGCAGGTGGCCAGCCTGCCCGGTCCCGTTCAGCCCAAACCAGCTGGCTTCTGCCTTCACTGCCAACGCAGCCATCGGTGCTGTCACACCAGTCCGCAGTCAAAGCAGTTGGCAAATGAATTCCTGACAATTGCACCAAATGAGGATGTTTCTGCAAGTTGTGGTGAACTGATTTGTCTGCATTCGGGACTGGCAAAATGAGAAATAATTGTCTGATTTTTGTATGAGAAGTTAGTGGCAACTTCCGAAGAAGTGTGGCTGTACGGTTGGCATGTGTGATGTTCTGCCTGGACTAGTGGAACCTACGGCAAAACAGAATAATATTTCTAAGCAGACTTCTGGTTTTGAGAAGTCTTCTTTAGGTCACTTAACATAACATGCAACCTGGGATTGGGTGACAAGTAAGAGATTCATGGTGTAAGGGTACTAATCTAGGTGACAGCCCTAAATAACAGTCCAGAAGGTCAATTACCTCGTGATGATAGCCTTCCGGAGCACAGTGCCTGCGCGGTTATTGTTCCAGTCGTTCACATCATCCAGGAATGCCTGTAATTACAGAGAACATGTTCCTCACTGACAGATTACAGGAAGCATGAAGATGGATGCTGCTTGTCTTTAGGAAATAATCGTCCCTCCCTACATACTTCCTAACACAGATTCTTTTAAAATATTGTATCCACTGCCACGTAGGCCAGCTATAACCACAGCGGTAGTTCCGGTGCTTACTGGGCTCATTATGGAGCCTTTCAGTGAGCCTTACACTGAGCTAGAAGACAACAGAGAGAAATTGCCTCATTTTCCTTGCATGTCCAGAGCAGGGACTGCCTTACAAGTGCATCCTTTACACTGGAGGAACCCAAACACCTCACAGCATTGTGCTGAGTGTTTGCCAAAGAGTCTTTAAAGAGAAAACAAAGCAAACAAACACACTAAAATATGCCCATGTAGTTTTTCTGAGCACATTTGATCAAAGGGGAAGCCAATGGCAACTGAAATGTGCTTACAAAGTAAATGAGTCCCAAAGGCTCAGAGAAATGATCCAGATCGTTTTCTAGCACATCCCTGTGAGCTATGACGGTGTTGAATCAACATTGCAGGTTCCTTTCTAGTGGGCAAATTCTGTATTGTTAAGTATTTCTTGAGCCTTGGCAGATAAATGCAATTCAGTTTTGCTAAGAATGGACATAGCCAGTTAGTCCCCATTTTTAAGGCCCTTGATGCCATCAATTTCAAACAGATAAGATTCCAGTGAAACATCCTGGAAAGCCCAGAACTGTGAAAAGGGAAATATGACCACAAATCTAGAAAGAGTTGCCAATTTCTTGCTGTTTTTAAGTGAAGCATAATGTTTTACCCCTCCTTATCTTTTTTTAACATTCCTTCTCTGTCTCCTTCCCAGGTGGGTGACTGGCCATTGGAGTCCCTGCTCTGCCACTTGTGAGAAAGGTATCCAGCACCGGGAGGTGACTTGTGTCTACCAGTTGCAGAATGGCACCTACGTTAACACGAGAGACCTCTACTGCCTGGGGAACAAACCAGCAACAGTACAGAGCTGTGAAGGACGGGACTGCCTCTCTATCTGGGAAGCATCAGAGTGGTCAAAGGTAGGAGGAACTTGATTCAAGAAAGGATCCAGACAGCACACAGCTCTGGATACGCTGGCCCTAATCTAGCTAAAAGCTAAACATGTTCTCACAGTCAGCATACACAGCGCCTGTTAGTACTGGGGCACTCAGCATGATTGTGTTTTGTTGAGATGATCAGTTGGGAGCTGAGGTTTGTATCCCATACCAGATGAGCTATTAAGGCAGGTTTTCGATATCATGCTATAGTAACTGTATCTTTCCATCTGAAAACTCTGACCACCGAGGAAAAACATTTCACTGACCTGAGGCCAGAAGTGTAGTAACCCACCAGGTCTTCTGGCTCAGTTTAAGTGCAGTTTGAAACAAATACCAGATTTATCAAATATCTGCATGTTACAGAGAATGGACGGTCTTTGGGCCTTGTCCAGCCCTCTTTTATGCAATTCCTGGAACATGAAAAAGCTGGTTATACTTTGTTTAAAGGTGCCTCTCCACAGAGTTGCAGAGAGTTACGAAATTATTCTCAGATACTATAAACGCATTTCAGAGACGAATAAGGTGTCTAGACAGCCTGCATTTTGTTTAGCAACAGAATAAACTGGGAGTGTGCCTACAGTTCATGTCCAGGACTCAGCTAATGTAGGGGAACTTTGTCTGTACCTTGTGAGTAACAGTCCTAATAGATTTTCCATGTTAGTTTTGATATCATATCTGTTAGGCTCATCTGAATGACAAAAAGATAATTTCAGTCTTGGTGCAGTGCTTATAGCTCTGCCAGTCTCATTCCAGACTGGCTGTGTTACGGGACTGTCCAGCAACAGCCATTTCTGTGGGAAGGGTATTTCCTTGTTTTTCATCTCTGTTTTGAAACAGTGAGCTCCTGTTTAAAGCATTGTCAAAGAACTTTCGCAAAATATTATTGTTAGAAAAGTGCTTAAAAGTCACAGAAGCACAGGATACAAGGGATCTGGCACTGAGGAACAGTGTCTCTTAACAAAAACACAGTGTGATTGCATTGTCCACCTTTTGAACAGAAAATCTTTGTTTGGCAAGTGAGGTAGTTAACTGAGAGCAGTGTTTCCTTTCAGTGGGGCATTGTACCTGTTCACTAATGCATGAGATGCTTTTACTTTCTGAGTCCTTTCATTTCAAAAGATGTGGAGAAATGCACCAAAGTTTTAATAATTTCTCTGATAGGTCTTTTATGCGTTACAGAAATAACCCTTTCAGATTATGCCCACTTTATTCCTCATAGCTAAACCAGCTGAGCTCCAGCAATACTTATAGCTGAGACTGGTCTTCTCATGGTGCAGCTCCTACCTGTTTTACATGGTGAATTTTGTTGTCAGAGTGTTTGTGGTCTTTTAACAATCACAGTTGCTTCTATGTTCTTTTTATTAATTGGAGTAAGGCAAGTTACAGAATAATTTTTCCAGAGTGGAAATATTCCGTATCTGTGACTACTTAACTAATTTGCAAATACATAGTATTTTTAGATTAAAAAACAAAAACACTTATTTACTTTGATACTGTTGTTGGGACAGTAATTGGTCACTTGTGATTTTAAATCTTCTCCAGACACATTTGTGCTATTATGCAGCACAGCTGACTCTAGGACAGGTTTGATGCTCTGCCAGTTTGAACACATCTCATACCTAGAACCTCCTTCAGTGGAAATCACTTTAATCCTTAACGTTTTAGTCTGATGTTGTGAGTAAACATCACAGTGATATCATTTTATAAATCAATTTTCTTATGTGTGTTACTGAATTTTGGTTATACAACAAAAAACGGTTGAGCACATTAATGTCTGGTCCCCAATCAAAAAAGTGTGTTCTCAAAGCAAATTCCAATACAATTCTCAGTGTGGAAAAAATTAAATTCCGTTTTTATTGCCAAACACTTGAGATTGTTTTGGAGAAAGTACCACGCAGTCCATTTTTAATGACAGAAATAGAGATCATCACAAAAAGGTAAATGTTTCTATTGTTAGTGGAAAAAAAAAATGGATTTCCTTAAAATAAAGGAGCTGCAAAGTTGTGATGCTCCTTTACAAAACCTTGTGGGATCAGACATTTGTTAATAAAGACCTAATGATCTAAGCTGGACACTCAGGGACTGCATATATTATTTAGTAGACTATCCTGTTTTTTAAATCTCTGTAAAATCTATACATTAAAAACCTTTTCATGACAACAGGACTTCAGGAAAAAAAAAAAACCTTAAAGGGGGTGATTTATATGCCACAATAGAAGATCTGTTAGAAACCTATTGCAAATGCTGTTTTGTCTAGGAAAGTATATGCAATACTAATCTGTGAATGACTTAAAAGCTTGTGGGAAGAACAAACAGTTGGTGTTTTTCCCAGACTCAGTTGTAAAACCCACCTAGAGATTTCTCATACTGTGAAAAATACTCCTACTTCAGCTTGATTTACTTCAAGTAAATAGACCCATTTGAAAGTTTTCACATATTGTGCTTTGTAGTTTGAGATGAACGAGTGCAACCCGGAGGAGGACTGAGGAAAACGATCTGTAATTTTGGAAAGTTTACACAACTTGGGGCAAATTCATGGCTTTAAGGTACCATTTAGGGAGCTCCAGTGTCGGATCTCTGGCAAGTCTTGCACTTTGAGGAGTCCAGCAAAGTAGTTTCTGGAATTCTGCAAAGCCTGGAAGAATTCATCCCGGTATCTAGCACAGCCGTACAACTGTGCTTGTTACAAAGATGTTACATCCGTAAGGCGGTCATGCCATGAGCGGCACATAGTAAATTAAGTGGAAGGTTTCCCAGATTTTCAAGAAGTCACTTTGTAGTGCTCTGAAGTATTTAAAGGCATGTCTGTTTGCTTGCCAGCTCATAAACGCTTGTCATTCATGTCCTTAACAAGGCCAGCAGGTCAGAGCTGCCTGGATTGTATTTTTAAGACGATTAGACAGGCATGCTGAGATTTGTCCATTTGATGTAATTTATATCAAGCTGACGCTTGTTTCCAGCATAGACCCCCTGGATGGAGAAGCTTCTTGGATTATGTTCAAAAGACCTCACAGAATATCTCATATCTTCACTATTTATTCGGTGTCAAATCAACTGTCTTTTCCATGCTGATCCCCTAAAGGGGAGAACTCGACATGCTAGAGAAGGTTAGTTTTTATCTCAGTTGGTACGTAGATCATTTTTCCACCCACCTGTCCCCAGTGGCTTTTCAAGAAAATTTCTCACTCTTAACCACTGCAGTGGCATGAAAATGAAGAGCAGAGAGACTGGCTGTGCTGCTATATGGATGGCTCTGACAGCATCAGCAAATCTGTTACCCTGTTGCTGAGCAAATCTGTTACCCTGTTGCTGAACGGGTTATTTAAAACAGGAGTTTCAGCTGGCAATGTCCTTTCCCCACCTAGTCCAGGCAATGAAGTCAAGACAAATTCTCCAGTTAAACAGAATTTAGTGACAATGGTTGGCAGAACTAACAAATGGGTGACCAGATATCCCCACCTTTTAGAAGCTACCTCCGTAGCGCCCGAGCACAAATATATTTGCAGACATTTTTTTGTTCACTTGCATGAATATTTGTTACAGTGCCCAAATGCTTGAATCAGGTCTTCCTCCAGCAACTGCTGCTAGCAGCTCTAGTAGCCTGCTGCTTTCTCAGAGGACTTCAAGCAGTCCCTGCATATGCTTTTGAGAAAACCCTTTTCCACCTCTGCTGATGACTGTGTCTAACTTACTGGTCGGGTGTGGAAGCTGATGCCAACATTGTGGCTCACTGAATAGTGTCTCTGCTGAGCTATCCGCTGCGTGCACTTGAAGTTCTGTGAAATCAACATCGTGATGAAGAGATGGCAAAACAAAGAGTGAAGGTCCGTGTACATGTTCACATGAGAACACGTGAGAACTGTGGCTTCACCACCGTGCATACAAACAGTTCTGCACAGCTGTTTTTGTATCAGTGATGGCATTCTACAGTGAGTTAAAAATGTGATTTTCACCTTCATTTTAATCCTGTGATAAAGGGATATTGCAGTTCTGTTATGAATGATGAGCTCTTAAACACAAGATCTAGTGATTTTTCCTCTGTAACACCAATTCTAGCACGATGCTAACTGATGTTAAAGAAGGTTGATTTTCAGAATTGCCATTTTTTAAAAGTAAAATATTTCACAAGCAGATACCATACTTTTCAAATGACTCGTATGTTTGAAAGGGGGTATAATTATTGGGGAAAAATCTTACAGGTAATCAGTTTTTCTTCATGTACATAAAACTACCTTTTCATTTTAACTATGTTACCAAAAAAAAAAAGTTTTTATGTCTAGGCATTGTGCAACAGAAAACAAATGGCTGTTGTTTTGCAGTGTTCAGCAGACTGTGGCAAAGGGATCCAGAAAAGAACAGTGACGTGCACAAATTCTCAAGGAAAGTGTGATGCAGCCACCAGGCCAAGAGACGAGGAGGAATGTGAGGATCACACCGGCTGTTACGAATGGAAAACAGGCGATTGGTCTAAGGTAACAGTGAACACGACGTGGTATTTTCTTTCTAAATGCAAAGATGTTCAAAGTGCTATGCTTCTGTGTGCAGTCTGTTTTGCAATTCAAATATTTGAAAGGGAAGGATTTTACTCATTTTGATTAGAGTTTTTTTCTGGGCTTTAAACTTTCCCTTCCTGCCATATGTGACCCAAACACCGCAACACGTGCTTGTGGATATGACCCAGCGAGTTCTAGCTAAGTGTATTACAAACAGGATAGAAACTAGTATTAATTGACAGCTTAACCATCCAAAGGCTAAAACCACACAGCCTGCGCATAAAAAAAGGAAGATTCTCACCACAGGCCAAAACTCATCCATCAACTGAGTTCTTAGTGTTGAAAGGCTACTTTATAAGCGATGCTGAAACCACTTTCCATATTTCAAAAAACAAACTCTGAAGTGAGCTGGCTAACAGGTTGAGTGCTACAAGAAGGAGTTCATTAGCAGTATCTTCCAGGACTGCAGGGAGCGAAGGAGGTCTCTTGTGCCCAGCTTGGGCAAGCTAAAAATAAAATAGCAGAAGTTTGATTTCCTTCAGTATATATATGTGTTAAATATTTGCACTTTGAATGAGAAACCTAGTCCCTGAGAAAAGGAGAAATCTCAGAAGGAGGGGCTGTGGTGAGAGTGCTGTCTCCCTCAAAGCATCAATACACAGCTGAGAAGAGTTGAGTTGATACAGTTGATAAGAGTTTTCTTATACCACAGACGATAAATCTGAGGGTCTGGGTCTGGGAGAACTGTTGTTAAACTGAATACTACTGGGGGGAAGTGTGAGGAAGCCTTCGCAGACTCGCACAGAGACAAAGGCTGATATAGAGCACGCACAGCTGAAATCTGTTTGCCCTCCTTGTGCCGGTCCTGCATGCAGAGTCTGATGGTAGATACCATTTTATTACCACAGATGCAAAACCAGAGCTGTGCAGCTGAATCGTGTGCTATTCTGAGACCTACACAGCACAGTCCAGGCCCAGACTTATTCCAACTGCCCGAAATGAAAGTAGGCCATCGATTTAAAGGCAGAGCCAAAACCATCAGTCCCTTCCTCGGGGCTGGATTTTACCTTCACTTAGGCCTGTCTGAACTTAGTTTCTCCAGTGACATCAGTGGAATTAATTCCTGCATGCAGTGGATTAAAGCAGAGCAGAGTCTGCTCTGTATTTGCATTCTAATCTTAAAGTAACAGGTAGTTTTACTTGGACAGGAGCAGTGTAAGAAACTCACCCTTTGCCAGCGTTGTTCATAAAGCATCCTTTACATTACTGACTCATGTTTGCATAAAGAAATGAAATTTCCCAGGAATATTATATTCCAGCTTGGTTTTATCTTATCTTTGTAACTGTACTGTTCTTTAAACAGAAAGCCTACTTTGTGTTTTGGAATGTACGGCATGCACAGAAACCACTGGGATACAGTAGTTGCGTTTTGCTGTCCAAAAACCCAAACACCAGCAAGCAAAATCCAGTGAAGCAGAGGCCCATGATGGGCAAATTGGCTTATCTGCAATTGCATTTTTTTTGCATTAAGATAGGGAGTTACAAATATTTATAGATGCAGCGTGTCATAGATGCACGAATTGAATGGTATCAGTGCTGGAGAACGCATTAAGAACCTGCCACATGCAAAAGATCTGTATTTATGCTGAGCCAGGAATTTGTATCACAGATTGTTTAGAGTATTGAACATTATTTTATTCATAACCTGGCGTGCAGAATCCGCACAAGCTAGCCAAGACAAACAGTTCCTGTATGTTAACAGGTGAAATAACATTATTTATTTATTTGTGGAATTTTAAAAGATTTTGGCAGGAAAATTGACCCGGATTCTCTTTATAGGGAGAAATATGAAATAGCTGTGTATTCACTGATTACATGGGTTGAAAGTTCGGTG
The DNA here is from genome assembly GCF_040182565.1 of Anser cygnoides. Classification (NCBI taxonomy): domain Eukaryota; kingdom Metazoa; phylum Chordata; class Aves; order Anseriformes; family Anatidae; genus Anser; species Anser cygnoides. Next base: position 3,903,663 of record NC_089883.1, read on the forward strand.
TTGTGCGAGTGGTTCCCATCTGATAAAGAAGTTGGCTCGCTGCTAGAAAGGCTGCAATCATACCTCGGTCACAGTAAATAGTGGTGTTGATGGATTTTATGTCTGCATACGAGCAGTGCAGGATCAATGCAAACTCACTTGTTATTTGCAGTTCTTAACTCAGGATCAGGATCTTCTCCGTGCAGAAAGGTGAAAAAGCTTATGCACTGTTTCTGTGGCCTGTTTCTACCCGCAGCTTGTGCTAACTCTGCTTTGCAGGAATTTCACCTTGTGCAAGTCCAGTAGATGTTTTTGGACTTAGATTTGGTTTATAATGATCATTAAAAATTCTAGACATCCTGGTTAATTTTGGCTGAAGACTTTCACACAATTAGTTTCTTACTCTCTGAGTAAAGAGGTAAACAAAAAACACTGTTAGACTGGTAGAAAAGGGTGTGGGTAGATACAGTTCTTCTAAAAATGTTTATTGCCCCAGAAACCCAGATAGCTGAAATATCTGATGTAGAGCACCAGGTAGGATTTTCATTATCAGGATCCAGAAGCTTTAATGCAGGGCTAAGGCCTAGGGGGAGAACCTTTACGGCTATTAGCAATTCCTTTTTGGGGTTGTCTGGCTTAAACAGTTCATCCATTAAGGAGAAATAAAGTCTCTGGCAGTTAGATTACAGTGAATTCTTTAAAATTCTCAGAACAAGCAGCTACTTTTTGCAATTAGTGTGTTGTGCATTTGCTTCTTATTGTTAGGAATCATCAGGGAAGCAAGATTTAATGATCAGTAGTAATTATCACAGATTAAAATAAGGCTTTGATGCTTTTTGTGCAAACAGCTTGCATGGTGACTTGGCCTCCAACCCTAAATTTCACCAAAGCAAGATCATTTGAAGACATCAGAAAATCATATAAGGAGGCGAAACCTCATTAAAACTTGAAGTTCAGATACAACTTGTCAATAGAACAGGCTCTCTGAGGGGTAATGGCAGGCTGTTGTTTTTATATTAGGATGAAGAGTATGTATAGAATACATAGATTCTGCATAAGAAGAGTTGCCTAAAGCTCACAGTCCTATACAAAAAACCCCTCACTGGGAACATACAAGAACTCCTATGGCTGACAGTGATGGGTATGGTTATTCTATGTAGGATCTTAGATCCTGTTACATTCAGAAGGTACAGGGGTATAATAATTATTATTAATTATTATTTTTGGCATTAGTAAAATCTCCAAGTCTGTGACACAAGTTATGGCTTTGTGCACTCAGGCCCTGGATCTGCTTCTGTAAAGGGGAGGTGAGGGAGGGATGGAAGCAAGGGCACGTTGATCTGTAAGCTGCACCTACAGAGATTCACCAGCCAAAACCTCATCCTCTGGCCATAGTGATGGCTCTGTAGCCATTGCCTGTCCACACTCTGAAGAAGAGAATTTTTGTTCCTTTTTCTCTCGAGATTGTTTGTGAAAGGTCCTTACTGTGTTCCATAACTGAGGAAAGGATTTGGAGTGGAGCAGATTTAGCAAGCAGTCTGGGTTGTGATATTTGTGTATTCCCAATGCATTTGCAGCTTATTTCAAGCGTGCTACAAGGAGCCAATATATCTAGTTCCATTTGCAAACACATAGGGCCAAGTCTGTAAAATTATTTTAAATGTCCTTGAAGTTACGTTTGTTAGTTCAAAACCTGAGATTAACGAATTGTCCACTCTAATTCGGAAGGCAGAATATTGTTCTGTTACTAGTGACCACGATAACCTCTGTTACCAGTTTGTGCTGTTAAACTTTCAGCTTCTTTGCACTACTGCAACTTCTCTCTTAAATCTCTTATCTTAAAGGGATATACTTATTATTTTTAGCAGCATTAGTATGATGAGCAACATAACTAAAATGTTCCTGGTCTGGGAGTCTTCACGCCTAGTAGAAAGGTAGATCGCACAGTGGGAGACCCACTGAAGGTGTTAGCCTGAAATTATTTTTTTACTGTTGCCTGGGTTCTTCAGAATTGCAGTTCATTATATCATCCTTTATATATGATGCAATATACAAATGGGAGTCCAAGACATCTCCCATTCAGTCTTTTCTTCCAAAAGGAAATTCCACATCCAGTTTGTATGCACTTAAAGAAATAAACACCGCATACACTTTCTGCTTTGCAATAGTTCTTCCGTGTTTGAAATCCGAGCTGTTAAATGTTCTAGCACTGGAAACATTTTTACATTTTTGCTGTAATTGTGCTAGTCGAAAGAACAAATGTAGGTTGCCCACTTTCTCAACACTTGCTTCAGAGTCCCAGGCTGCTGAAAATATGCCTCTTGATGCATTAGCAGGACAGTAGTTCATTCCTTCACAATGAATTGATTTTGCTGACAAACTGTGTCGAGTGTTCCATTCCTGTACAGAATGCAGGCAGCTAGTGAGCAGAACATGTCTGTGTGTATGCGGCTCGCCGGAAAGCTTAGCAGGATGCACAGTCTGAGTCTGAACTGCTCGTGTGCTCCAGGCTGCACTTGAAGGGATCAGGACTGACTGCATCGAAGTCTGCCGTGACTCCTGGAGTCGAAAACATGTGTCCTAAATGATGTGGGAGCGCATTACTGGCTTGCTGCAGGGAGCTGCCTGCTAGATGTGCTGGCTAGCTATGGTAGTGACAAGGAACTGTTGTGCTTGAGGATGAACAGCACTGGGGAGTGCTTTGTAGCTACCCAGGCTTCCCCATTCTGTCCTCAGCGCTCTCCCCTTCTGCTCTACTGATAATGAAGCAGGGAAATCACTCAGGTGCACATATACAGGCCAAGGCTGTACTTCTTCAGTTCCTTTTCACTGGTTGGCTTATGGACTCTTCTAGGGTATAATCGAAGAGGCAAGATTCTATAGCAGGAGCACTCCTCCAGAAGACTTTTATGGATTTTTCTTCATTTCCAGTTTTACTTAGTTGTTACACTCAACATACTCTACTTCTGTCTTGTGACTGAAGTATTGTATTTCAAGCCAATAGCACAAAATGGTTCAGGGTTTCCCATTTCACTTTTGGCTATTCTCTTTTTAAGTGGTATTATATCAAGGAAGGCAAAATTACAAGCAAGGTGCTCTGACTCCATCGTTAGTGCTGATCTTCACAAGGGTGCTTTTCCAGTTTTGTGGGTAGAAGTTTAAACATGCAAATTCTGTCCCTCAGGCAACAATTTAGCTCATTAACCTATTGTATTACATAGCGCAATGAAAAGGTTTTTAGAAGGCAAAAGACACATAGAAACCTTGTAATATATTGGCTCTGCCATATTTTTTCTTCACTGTTACATTTGATGCTCTGTAACTACTAAAGCCTACGTTACTCTCGGGGAACCCCATGTGAACCCAGTGTAACTGTCCTTCTTTCTTCCCTCCAGTCCATTGGCCACAAGCCAAAGGTCTCACTCAGCACTTCGGGCCTGATGTCATTCTGCCTTACATTAGTATAAATGCGGGTTCATTCAGCCACCTAAGTCACTTCAGGTTTTTTCCAGTGCCGTTCAGATCAGAATCTGACCTGCTGGACTGTGCAAGATCTTTGGGTCTTGTGTAGGAACCATCGCAGATTCATGTTTTTCGGTGAAAACAGAAATAAATATATGACATCTCAAACTGGGCTTCCACTTCAGCAAAGGAAAGTAGTGGAGAGCAAAGCTTTTTCTACCACTTTACATTTTTTATAACCACCTGGCACAACTTTTCACTGAATTCAGAGATTGTACACTCCAGAATCTGCAAAGGACTAAGAATGATCAGCTTGGCAAAGTGTGATGCTAAAGAATATTCTTGTTGCCAAATCGTGTCAATAATGATAAAACACATCTGAAAAATTACCTATAGCCACCTGCCCTCCCTGCACATCGCTAGTTGCCAATTTCTTTACGGTGTTTTGTTGAGCCTATGAAATACTGGCTAGGGGTTCTCATCCCAGGAGAATATTAACAATAGGGAGAAAAAAAAATGTAATTTCCTATAAGAAAAATACTGGGTTTGTGCCAGACATTGAGGTGTTTCATACTGAAGATCAGCAGTCATTCATCACAGTGGGTGGTAACAAGGCTTTTGTAATTGCAAATTAATTGTTTTGGCAGGAAGGCAGTGGGTTGCACTCTCAGAGAGATAAAACCCCTAACTGTACAGCACACAGAGAAGCACGCTTTTTTCAAAAAATACTCTACAATCTTCCAGTGCCAGGAAGGCATGTTTTCCAAGTTCCAAATGTTTGGGAACATCAACAAAATCCTCTATATGCCTCACTTTTAACGATTAACTCACATTACATGATAAGGAGAGCAAATCAAGGACAGCTGTGGTTGGAGAGGTGTATTCAAAACTGTTGCAAACATAGCAGCAAATCGTCCTTTGTTCTAACACTCATTACAAATTCATGGCTTGACCCGCCATCTGTTTATGATAAACCACGGACAACTTGTTAATTCTTCATAAAGGTCATCTCCTTCTACCTTGGAGAAAATAACTTTTCTTGTTGAACTGAGAGAAAACTCTGCAGGAGGGATGGTGGCTTAAAACTGCAGTCGCACGCCGCAGCTGACAGACCTTTTCCTGCCTCTTACTTGCGTTGGCTTTAGCGAACAGCTTTCTGATTTATGGCTGCTCATGTGCATTCAGCACCACAGCTAGAAACTGACGTTGGAAAATCATCCACAGGTCTCACTGGTGCAAATCAGTTGTTCTCCAGAGAGTGATACAGCCGGGTATGAGAGGAGAGGACCCAGCAGGCTTCTGTATTTTAACTTTTCACATCTGTGGTTGTAGGCATGGCCAGGAGCCAGGCCATCAGTGTGTCCTAAACCTACCTACTGCCCCAGTGGGCTGCTCTAAGTTGCACTGCTGGTTCCTATCCCCTGAGTTGTTTTTTTCCTCTGGCCCATGGTCACTGATGTGCAAATCACAGGCACTTTTACCAACTGTACTGCTTTAGTGTGGACAAACTAAGAAATACATTTTCCGTACCTGCAGTGCAAATACACACTGGAGGAAAGAAAGGACAGCTAATACAAGTTCAGCTTACCTACAGGCCTCTGTATGGCCATGGGACCATCACTTAATGAATTTATGCTGCTGAGTCCTAGCCATCAGACAGGTCGGTGCCTTGCTTGAGATAGTTGTTACGCACCATTTACCATCATAGTAAGACGAGCAGCTCCTGGGAGTAATTTTATCCCCTCTCCTTGGTAACGGCTGCATTACCCTTTGAAGCAATCTCTCTCCGCTCACTGATTGCAAAGAGAACCTAAACAGAGCTAGTTCAGAAAGATGAATCTTACCCTTTTTGCTCTCTGATTTTCCATTCTCCACCTGTGAAAAGTCTTCTGCTATGGTCAGAGGTGTAAAAATGGCATATTGGCACTAAAACAAGTTTGAAGCTCTCTCTAGACCTTGTGATAGCTGTCAGCCCCGGTTAATGCAGCTATCGACACAAACCTAGGCATGGAAAGTGAAGGGAGAACCAAGTCTTGATCATGCCTTTGAGGCCATGACTGTGTCTTGTTTGCACAACAGTTTGCACAGCTCATCTCTGCTGGAGTTTCTGGGAACAGCCGTAGTAGAAATCATTTTGATGGTTCCTTAGAAAGGAGAGTGCTGCAAAAAGGCCGTATTCATCAGTGTTTTGTTTGAAGTGGAGCACATTCTGTTACACTGTTATTGTCTCATGTTCCAATACAGCCTTCAGTGATCCTATTAATTGGAAGAATAACTTTCCTTTTTTGATACTTTTTATTTAAAAGCCTCATTCATTAAGTGCATTTTTGTGATGGAGAATTAAAGCCTCCCACCAAGATCAGTGGATTTGAAATGGAATGTCATCGCGATTATTTCACTCCTTTTAATGTGAAAAAGAAGAAAGCACGCAGGACAAGCCTGTTCAAATATTGGCATTCGTTTTCTCTGAATTACTCTGAGATGTTACAGTGTTTAGGATGATGTCTTTAAAAAGATGAAAAGTGGGTAATTCACTATTTAATGTTTGTACTACTCAACTGGAGAGGTTTTTATCCATTGAATCCTTACAACATGCAGTATGTGTCCCTAGTAGGGACTGCTGTAATTTTGCAGTCTTTCCAAAAGCCTAGGGAGATTTATAATGACCACTGAGGCATTAAGGTGACAACTTTCAAGAATATCTTTAAAGAGTAATTATTACCAACCTGCTGGTGATCCCTGGGTTGACGATGCAAAGTGATGAAACACAGCGTTCATCGTCTGTTTCAGAGCTGAGTAGCTCCCTGTCCAGGCAACACTCAGGCAGAACTGACATGATGGAGATGAACAGCCTCTTGCTGAAATCAAATAATCCTAATGGGGTCTTTAATTACTTTTATTTTTTAATAAATTGCATTCAGGTAGCATTGATCATTAAGTGATGAGTAATTAAAATGTGTTCAGTGGAGCCTCAGTTCCCGAGATACTCTTTCAGGATACCATCTGTGACAGCAGTCAGTGTGGGACTGTAGTTCATGTAGCCCATAAAAACATTGTTCAGCATTGGCGTGAGTACATATGCTGTGGAAGTAGGGTAAATTCTTCAGCAGTCAGCCTGAGTTGAATTATGTGATTCCACGGTTACATAGTTATAGTTTTCCATTACTATCTAGCTTGAAGTTAGCTTAATTATGTTTTTTACATAAGGCATTTTTCAGCATCATTTTCACGAAGTTTTATGGATGGAGTAAGCTATGGAGGGTTTCTGCTTGTACCTGCCACAGATCAAAACACTGCACACAAGCTACAATTCGGCACCCTGTAGGCAATACTGTATCATTTCATATCTTTGCTGTTATTACTTGCGCTCATTCTTGAAATCCAGTTTTTAGGTAGTCCTTTGTGGAGCCAGGAGTTGGATGCAGTGATCCTTGTGGGTCCCTTCCAACTCTGGATAAACTGTGATTCTGTGACGTGAATTCTGTCCGATTGCTGTGATGAATTAAATGCCATTTCCTCATTAGCATCCACCTGGGCTGCATTGCACAAGTACTTAGGGGCACTGTCAATACCCAGAATATTCATGCATTCAGCTCTTAATCTCTGAACTCTCTGTGCACAATGGAACTTTTCAGAATAGCAAAGTCAAGCTTAATTAAGCAGTGAGAGATGCTGGTCAGGTCTTGTTCCTTAGGGTCATGCAGTTTGAAAGCACAGCTGTAGGCAGTTTGCAAAGATTGCTTCTCTCTTCTCCTTCTAAGATACTGTCACATCAGCCATGAGCATTTTCTGCTATAATTTATTGTTTCTTCCCATTCTGAGTCAGAAGGGTATGCATTTTTTCTTGGTTAAGTTAAACAAATCAGTCATTTCACAAAAGTTTCCAAATGAAGGATTGTTGTAAGCAAGACCAGATATGTTCTCTTTACAGATCTGGGGTTTAAAAAGAAGAAAAAAAAAAAGGGAAGGAAAGAATAGGGAAGCTTGAAAAACAGCTTACAGTTTGCTTTGGGCTAATTAGATGTTATCGGCGAAAAGACAGAAATCTCTTTCTTTAGCATGATGCCATGGTGAAAGTTGAACTGGTGTTTATGAAAGTGTATTGCATGCTGCTTTTCAGCTAAAACTCCAGAGTTTAAATTAGTAATACTCATAAAAAGCCTGATGGTAAGGTGTGTAGAGCACTGACTCTCTGAGCACACACATGTATATCATTAAAGTCTCAGGAACAGAGAAATTCCAGGACATTTGTCATTCATCTCAGATGCTGTGTTAGAATGTTATTAATAGGAACTTGCCTTGCTTTCTTTCTGACTTTCATAGAGGCAAGAAATAAAGACCCCTGGGGGAAAAACTCTGCCCTATCCTAACGCCTTGAAATACTTGAACTCTGAAGTCAGTAAAGCCTGACTGTATCTCTGAATATTGAAGCTTTAGCCATAGTGTTATCCTTGGCTTCAGCAACCTTCAGCAAATTGGGGACAAACTAGTATCTGTAAACTTCAGATGCCTGCAGACTGATGAATAGAGAAAAAAAATCTTGCCTTCAGCTTAGTTATGGGTGTTATCTTGAACTCTCTCTCCCTACAACAGATCAGCCTTATATTGTAGTGCATTCAGGATTGGCTGAAGGGATGCTATGACCTTCTGCTGGAAGAAGCAAGTCTCTTACAGAAGAGACGAACATCTCTTAGAGGTTACAGAAATGAGAGTTTTAAAGGTGACGTGTGGTTTGAGTGCATCCCTGTCAGGTCAGCAGCCCTCAGCTAAGGCACAAGCAATGCTTCGTTATTCCATTCAGCCCCGAACAGATACATCCCGCCCGTCCTCTGCCATGGTAAATCTGTTCTTTTTTCTGTCCCCATTCAGCCTCAACACGGGGATTGTTTGGACTGCTCCCTCTTACACATTCCTACAGCTGCCCAAAGGCAGGCCTGCCCTGGCTTAATTCATTCTTATTCCTCTCTCTGTCTCTGGCTATCTTTTGTACATCAGGAGTTGATGAACTCCCTGACAGATCTCAGCATTTACTGTAAATTCATTCTGGTTTAATACCTAATATTCTCCTGAGGCATTTGCTTTCAAAGCAATTAGACATCTGTCCTCACCTTTGGTAGATTTCAGGCTTTCATACCAGTATCCTAAGGTGGAAATAGCATTCCAGCTGAAAAATCATAGCTTGGTCTTAAGGTTGGAGTTTTTCTGTGAGTAAATCTTCTTTAAGCTGATGAATGCAGCTGCTGCCTTGATAATTTGTGAGTTTATTTCCTTCTGGATATCCCCACTGGCTTACATGTTACTGCCAAGGAATGTGAATGGAGGCATTTTTGTATTCCTTTTGCCTTCTCAAGTAGTGCTTAAACTGGGAGTTAAAAGGGCTCTCATTAGGTTCATTTTTCGTAACTGGTCGTTAACCCCCTCTTTCTTACAGTGTTGAACAAGCCTTTGATTTTTGCTTCTGGGTCAATTTCTCATTTACAATGGCTCTATTGTCAGTTCAGTGTGTTGTGGCTAAACTATGTGAATTTTGCGTATGCGTTTTTCTGATAGCGATATCACTGGCAATGCCTGGTGGAAGGGAAGAAAACACTTCTTTGTTTGACACCAGAGTCGCTATTCAACCATTTCCTCGAGTCCCTGGTTTTCCAGTGCAGGCAAGATGCTTGCAGATTTTCTCTCGGCGCTTGCCTAGCAGCCCAGGAGGCAGGCAGAGATCCACGCCGCGCCGCACGTGGTTCCAGAACTGATCTCCACATTCGCAGATCACCTCCCTCCATTGTGGCATCAAAACATGTGCGTATTTTGAGAGCCACATAAATGCTTATAAAAGCTTTTCTGATTTTCAGAACATTTTCGTTAATAGCAGTATTACAACTCAAGTCAGTGTCCATCAACAGCGTTTGAAACACGATTGGTACAGTTTCACCGTGCAGCCCTGGAGCCTCCCAGCCTCCTACAGAGTGGAACTGAACCAGCTAAAGATGGATGAGGTGCTGGGCTGCGGGGGTACTTTCAGCACCAGCCCACATTCTGCCCCAGGTGTCATGCTCTCGCTGGCAGCTGCTGGCTGCCTGGAAGTTCCCCTGTTTGCAGAAAGACTGCAGCAGCTTTCCCGACTCAAGCTCCTTATACCAGTGTCCAAGCCCAAGCGTCCTGTATCAGAGGGCACAGAGTGAATCCAGCCCTGAAAATTTTTCCATGGATATACTAAATTGTTCCATAAATATTTGGGAAAAGAGAGACTGAAGCGATGCATTTAGCTGTCCAGAATAGGAGGAAAGGTATTTATGGGAATTTGCTGTTCAGTTGGAGTTTGATTTTTATGCCTCTTTTAATGATGTCCTCTCTTCATCGTGCAGCATGAGTAACAATTCCCCCTTTGTATGTATTTTGTATCTATTCCTATTTCCTATTGAAATTCCTAGGAAAGAGACTATCCAAGTACAGAGTTGAAAATTTCATCTTAAAATAAGCCAGATGTCCAACCTTCCTTTAGCTGCCAAGCCCAAAAGAGTTCAAGAAAGATGTTAAAATCCGTCTTCCTGGCTGTGAAAAACTAATTGCATAGCATAGGTGATGATCCCAGTCTCCCAGGAGAAGGAATAAAACTACTTCGGGCAAAAACTCTGCTGTTATTTGTCTAAGGATTGGAGTTGGCAGTGTCTGTGGAAAAAGTTTCATTGCTTGCCCTCCTTGCTGGTTAACAAATGCAGAGACAGGAACACAGTCAAAGGTAGGTGAGCATTTGTATATCAGTATCTGAAAACCTTATTCACCTTATGAGAAAAATGTTTCTTTCTCTCTCTTATTTTCTTTTCTTTTTTTTTTTGGTGGGGGGGGGTTAAGAGTATTTGTAAGCGCAGGGAGCGCCTAAAAGCCAGAGACAAAGGTCTCAGCCTCACTAAATTACAATCCTGTGAAGGAGCCCCATGGTTATTTTATGCCTATGTGATAACAGCTATTCTGTACGTAAAATGGATGTGCAATTCACTCCCCTTGAAAGAGTTTTGTGAGAATTAAGACCAGTAAGGCACTCTGGAGACTACAGGTGCCGTTGAAATCCTGAGGATAAGAGGTTGAGTTTGACCAGTGAAGTGGAAGGGACTAATAGCTGCATTTAATCAGGATAAAAATTATTAATTTTAAACCTAAATGTAGTGGCTGTGACTGATTGTCTTCCAGACTGGTAGAAATCACTGAGGATGCACAGTGCTGGGGAACAGCAGAGGGGCACCCACGACTAATGCAATGCCTCCATCTCATCCCAGGAGCACACGTTATGAAGGGGGGTTAAATACGGGACTTTAATGACTGCAGTTTGGAATATCTCACAGGAGGATATACAAGAAAGGGCTCGTTCTACATGGTCCTAAACACCATAACAATTGCTGAGGTATTAGTAGGCAGTCACCAAAACGTCATGTAAATTCAACATCTGAACATTTAAGCGCAAAAAAATCTGCTGCAAACTCCTGTGTTGACACTAAACTTGAAATAAGAAGTATGTGAAGGAAAAAAAAAAAAACAACTACTTATTAAATAAAAAAGAAGTTTGAAAACACATATAAACTTTTAATTTAGCATGACTGCTACCTTCAGAATACAATAGTAAGGTCTTGGAGGGGAAGGATAGCTGGAAACAGAGGTAAGTGGCTTAGTGGCAAAGCCTAGAAGGGATCTGAGCCAGAGTTTGTTCAGAATGGAGACATTCAGTCCTGGAGAAATGGCATTTGGGGACAGAACAGGAACAAAGAGCAGGTGGACACATTTTCTCTCAACAAAAGCAAATACCAATTTGGTGAGTAAAACAAATACAGAAAAACTGCTTAATAAGCAGTCATTAATGTGACTGATGGAAGACGAAAATTAGGTAGAGTCTATGTTACTTTTGTCAACAGGCTTCTCTGATCCTACAGTTCCTCCTACCCAGAAATGAAGAGTGCACATCATATAAATGTATTTCTGCACTGAGCTGTCTGAAGCAGGGCTCCACTGGCTCTATTTTACCGTTCTGTTCATCTGAGCCCATTCTGCGTCAGGCCTTGCTGTGGTGCACAAAGGAAGAAGCTCCCTGTGCTGCAGCCCAGAACAAAGCCATGCTTCTTGTATCAGATGGTCTTTGAGAAGCAGCAGGGATTTCTTATGATACTTCTAAAAGAAAGTGATAGGTGGGAGAGGTGCAGGGCTACATGCATCCGTGTGTTCTTCTGTCCCTGGGTGCTAGTCTTAAAATCATCCACACTGCGTACGCATCGTTCATACTTGAACTTCAGTCCGGCCCCGATGTTGCTTATCTTTTGAGCCTCTGAGATGTCCACCATGCCATTTTTAAGAAACACTGCTCAGAGGTGATAGTATTTACTGCACTGACCTTTTTCAGAAACAGCAGAGGACAGAAAACATGATCATTTTGACACCATCCTAATTAGATTTCCTGACGTTTCCCCCACCTCCTCTTCCCCATCATTTGCTTGTGTGTGGCTCTAGCAGAAATAGGAATCTTACCAAAGTCCTGCAACCCATTGTTTCTTTATTTTAAATACAAGGTTCTTTTATTAACTCCAGCTGGTGCACCTCACTGTGTTCACTGCGTTTGTTTTATTAAAATTGAACTGCGTGCAAGTAGGACATTGTAAATCACAAGTGACTGGGCCAGAGGAAGAGGGAGGGAGAGGTAGGGACTCCAATTGTATGACAACAAAGAGAGCATATAAACAGGCTGGGCCTCTTGACTAATAGAAGCCAAAACTCATGGAGTACAATTTGCAATTGCTCCCGGGAGGACAGGCAAGTGCCAGACGGTTAGCGGGGATGGATGAGTGAGTACTTGAATACCTGATGTGTTCTCCCATGTACTGGAACGGAGCTTCTCTAGAGGTCTGGGCATGCTGTAGGAGCTGCCTGCCTCTGCTGTAATCCTTGGTTTTATCCCATATCAGTACCTGGCAGTGGTCATCCTGTCTGGGGAAGAAGCCTTGTTAGACGTCCAAGTCTTGGGGAGGGCTTTTAAACCAAGGCAACCAGCTCCACTGGGTCCCTCGTGGATAGGGAAGTGGAAGCTGCTTGTGCAGTATTAGGCAGTAGACATTTTCCAGCTCTGCGTCCTTGTGGCTGGTGGAGGGAATTGCATTTCTGCCTTCTTGAGCCTCATGGGTATCCAGACAGACAGCCAGTGTCAGTGGGCTCAGGGTGAAATGAGCCCAGACAGAACGACAACAGCTCCCTTAGCTGTTCTTCTGCGCACAGCGCTCTCTGGAGCTGCAAAATCATCATGGACAAATGCAACAAAAGCTGTATGAAGATTCCCTGGCTGACAAGTTTGCTCTGTGTTGAGTCCTCAGCACCATACTTAGCTGCCAGCCCGCTGCACGCTTCAGTTTTGGCACTTATTTTCACGGTGTTCACGTACATGTGATTTTGAAGCTACTCTGCTTCGACCATGTCTCAGTCCCTTCTCTCCTCCAGTGCTCCTCAACCTGTGGGAAGGGCCTCCAGTCGCGTGTGGTGCAGTGCATGCACAAAGTCACCGGGCGCCACGGCAGCGAGTGTCCCATCCTGTCCAAGCCGGCGGCCTACAGGCAGTGCCACCAGGAGGTCTGCAATGAGAAGATTAATGTCAACACAATTACCTCGCCCAGACTTGGTGAGTGAGGGGTGTTGGGGTGAAGGACCAGACAAAAAGCCCAGGGTCCCAGCGTGCCTGGTGTTAAAAATAGTAATAAAAATGAAAAATGAGGCTTCAGAGGATTACCTGGGGCCAGAATTTTGGAGAGGGCCACCCAGCCAGACCCTCGACTAGTGTGGATAGGTCCTCTCTTAGCCATTAATCCCTGTCTCAGAGCTCAGCAGCGGCTAGACCTGAGGGACCAGCAGGAGCAGACAAGTGGTGGGGGATTGACTGATCACAGAGCTGAGGGAGCTGACAGACTTACCTTTCTCAGTCCCAGACAGATCTCACCCTGCTTGCTCTGTGGTGGATGTGAAGTGTGGTGCGTTACTCATCTGTGCCCCAAGGAAAGTACATGACCTTGACAAGCAGAGCATGGCTGGCTTTGTTGGTTTTTTTCCCCCTTTCATTTGTTGCCACAAGAATGTGGTTTGATGATTTAATTTACCCTGGGAGGCAAGAAAGCATCCAGCCTCCTTCTGTGAACTCTGATTTTCTGCCACTGTCCTTCCCCTCAGCCTCCCTGCATCCCCCGCGTACCTGGGCGAGCTGAGTGTGCGGTGACAGGCCCTCTGTTCCCAGGAACACCTTAACTCTGTGTTTAAGAAACGGCTCTAGTTAAGAATGCTTCTGTCAATACAAAACTGGGGGAATCCATAATTTTCCATGTCATATTTGTTTAGTTTATAAGGGGATAATTTTTTTCTCCTCAGATTTCAGCCATTTGTGTTCAGCCGCGGCTCCAGGAACCGATTTGGTTTCTTTACATTTCACACATCATCACCAGTAAAATGAAGCTAAACTAAGCCATCAGTTACTCTGACACAGCCTCATCCATGCTTCCTGTTGCTTTCAGGACAAGAGGCTGGGTTGTAAACAATGCTGCTAAGGTCTCACTAGGCAGAACAGCTTCCAGTCCACAGCCTCTTTTAGCCTAAGAAGCCTCTAGCACACAAGAAAAGGCAGAGTTGCTAAATAATAGGGAAGCATTCCTAATCACACTTTCCGAGGTTAAGTAACACTTAAACTAGGACTGGACTTGAGGCTTGCTTCTGAACTGAAATTTGTTTTCCCAAAGTTTAACATCTGTTTTTTTAAAAGAGTATGGGAAATTTTATTCTTGCAAACGCAGTCATACTGAGGCGCTTTTAAGCTCTTTTGTTTAAGAACATCTGAGAGTACTTCCCAGATATTTTAGCACTATGAGCATAGTGGAGGGAAAACATTTCATTTGAGAAATAAGCCTTTGATACACTGATGAGACAAGAAATCCATCCTAATTCACATTTTAGGGCAAAGCAATAAAAAGCTCACGTGTTTAGAAGACTGAGGAGGCTCAAGTCTCTGCTGAAAGTAATCTGCAAGTAATTTGGGATGCTTTTGTTTCTGAACCAGGCTTGGAATCACCAGGGCCAGAAACAATGATATTTGATATTAGCAGAAAGATACATCATTGAATGTTTTACTCTTCCTATATACAAGCAGGTTCCATTGGATTATTTTTAATTTCTAGATTTTGTAGTAGAAACCTCCCAGAAAAATTTATACAGAAAAAATGCAGTAGACTACAAAACTTATGTTGCCTTGTCCGCATTCCAGAATGTTTTTCATCCCAGGTAATGTTGTCAGAAATATCTAAGACTGGAGTTCACCTTGCCTGGCTTTCATGTTTCGTGTCCAGTGTCCTTCAGTGAAGACACGTTTAGAGGGGATTTATTCTGTCCCCATGGCACCTGAACTATGTTACTTCTAAGGCGTGCTTATGTCTTCACAACCTATAAGGGTTCTTGGACCTCTAACATATTGGAGTCCTACCTTATTTGTGGCTCAGTGCCCTTCTATTATGTAAAGATTCTTACGGTGTATCTCAGACATTCTTGCAAGATGTCTAACTTACTCAGCTACATCATGTTTCTGAAAACTGCCTGGCTGGAAGCAGGAAAGCAGAGGGTACTGCAGATCTAACCCCCTCAAAGATCCCCTTCGCTGCTGGCAGACTCAGAAGTAGCTCTGTCCTCCCTGCATTTAAGATGGTCAATTTTTTTTTCTCACTTTTTTTTATTTAAATTGGTTTCATGTTTCTTTTTTCTCAGACAGTGCAACTTCATTACATCAGATTCTATTGAACTTTTACTACTTGTCCAGTTAAATGAAGCTTCAGTGATATGCATTCCCACCAGATCTACTGCCGTGGTTTTCTGGTGTTTGGCACTGAGACTCACAGCTAAATTCAGGATAATAATGGCCTTTCTTGGTTTCATCTGGCAGAGATGAGAAATGATGGACTTGAGATGCTGCTGGGTCAGCACCTTTTGATGTTCTCTAATTAGTCCATTTTTCCCAACCTTAAAGGCAACAAGATTTATTTAGAAGATTTTCCAGTCATCACAACATTCATAAGACTGCTACATGCAGTTTATAAATCAAGTAGCATTAAGTTGACTGCATTCACTGGATTTATGCACTGTTATCATGTGCAGTTTTTACTCTTGTCACTTATTCATAAAACCACTTGTGACACTTTAATGATAGTGACAACAGATTCAGCAATGGTATCTTCACAGTACTTTCGCCCTGCACAAACATTTTGTCAATCTGAGTGGGTTTCTGCCATCCAGCCCCCTCCCAGTAGCTAATTGTTGTCCATCCGTATTTTACTACTCTAAGAATTATTTTTTGCTACCTATCAGTTTAGCTTTATATCCATTAAATGAGGTTTGCTTTTGCTCCTCTGCAAAAATATTTTCCACTGAGAGGATGATGGCCTCTCCTGAAAGTGTGCCTTAGCAAAGCACTGTCTGGAAGCACACAGCTTCCCATTGACTGTTGGGAGGTGCTCTTGTGCTTAAATCTAAGCTGAGGCTTTAGGCATTTCGTTCACGTAGGTCTCCTTGTCACTGTGACAGAATAGGTACAATGTGAGGAGCTCTGTGCTCGCGCAGTCACAGCCAGCTTCAGACTTGCAACAAGCACTTCCAAGAGCTCTCTATCCATTGCCTGTGATCTCAGTAGAAAGAACATCATCCGGTCTCCAGTGTTGACAGACTGAGATTTCTTCTTTCGTATGCAGAGATTTTGATCGCTCCTGCAATGCTGTTGTCTAGCTAATCTGCTAGTTTTTCCTTTCTTTTCTTGTCCAAAGCTGCTCTCACGTACAAGTGCACAGGCGACCAGTGGACAGTGTACTGCAGGGTGATCCGGGAGAAGAACCTGTGCCAAGACATGCGGTGGTATCAGCGCTGTTGCCAGACTTGCAGAGACTTTTATGCAAACAAGATGCAGCAGAAGAGTTAATGAACCTGTGCTACTTCTTAGGGTATTACAGCTATTTGTATGTAAGTCACGGACTAGTAGGTCTGAGTACTGGAACTTCATGAGTTTGCTACAATGTGGTGGATTCCAAAGCATACCTAATAAGACTTGAAACTAATTCTACAGACTGGATACCAAAGTAATCCACTCATCCACCTTAAAAAAATTAAAAATAAACATAAAAAGCACACACAAAAACAAAACAAAACAAAAGCAGAAAAGAGTCATCTCAAGGAGCCAATCATTTTATCATATCTTGACATCTTTACCTTTTTCATTAATGCTTTTTACTTTAATATATTAAATCACCAGCCACTGGATGGCTTGCTACCATTAAAGAAAAGGACAAGAGTTGCAAGGTTGACTAAGGTTATGGGTGCCTCCATGGAGGAAGGCCTCTGGCAAAATAAATCAGCAAAGGTAGAGACATTACTTACTCTTTTAATCTTGGCTTTCATCTGATGTTTTTAATTCCCAACAGTTATCCCACTGTGGAGGGGACTTGGAGGGGCACGCAGAAATTAAATGCTTAATTTAAAGAGGGGATTTGCTGTAAAAAGCTTGTGAAAACTGATAGCAGAAGATGGACATCTCTGAAATTCCCACAGAAAGCTCAGTACAGTTATATCCAACATTCCAAGTCATATTTTTTAGAGCAACTAAGGACTGCTCTTCTTTCCAATTCTAAAAACCAATCCTCTCTCTTTTCCCCAAAATAATATAGTTTCTTTTTTGAAGCCTAATTTATGAGCTTAATGAAATGGAAGCTTATTAACAGCAGTAGGTAGTAATTTTTACGCAAAAACCGTACACAGCAAGGTGGAAAAAGCCAGGAATCATTTCGTCCAGCAGAGCTTAGTGGGGGATCGCTTGGTCTAATCTCTCTCCAGTTTTTAGAAAGCAATCAGATAATGAGACAATGTTTTTCTGTTTGGTTTTTTTTTTTTAAGAGGACCATGAAACTGGATAGCATTGGTACAGAAACAGGCCTTGGAACAACCTTTGAAGGATGGACTGGAGAGCAGAACAGGTGTTTCCTGTCTCTTGGCTCTTGTATACAGCTGAGATTATGTAGCATTTTGAGTCAAAAGTGCTATAAGCGATACAAGACATTCAAGATGAAACCTTGAGTTTGTTGAAGCCCTAAGGCCAAGAATTCTATTGCCTTCAGTAAGGGTTAGAGTTTTGCTCACTGTATTTTAATGCTTTCTGCCTTAATTTTGTGGTGCTGTCAGGTTTGGTGCTGTTGGATTGGTGCTATCAGAGCACTTCAAAAGTGCTGCATGTATGATATTCTCTTCCATGTGTCTGCACTTTAAACCAAACTCCTCTCTGGTATGCGAGACTTGAAACGGGAGCTCTACCCAGGGCAGAGTTTGTCCCCTCTGTTAGCCCTACAGACCAATGTCTCTCTATCATATCTTGCTCCAGCACGTATCGTTTCCCTTGCCAGGCTCTAAGGCCAGTTGTGCAGTGGTTAAGTTACAGCTTGCTCTTCACAATACGAACAGAGCCTTTTGGATGAATTGCAGCTTTGTACTCGCTCTAGAACTGTGTGTTACTGTTTTATTCCTCGGAGATGAGTGCAGAACTAAGCCCAGCTATTACCCCAGCCCCTGGGCCGCTCGGAATTGCAGCTCACACCTGTCCTCAAGTTGTCTTTGTTGCTGTTGTCTCCTTTCAATGCAAGGAGGGATAAAGACTCTTAGTACCTAACGTATCTTTAAAGCAACTTCTTCTTCCTTATTTCAATATGCAGAATCTCACTGGAATAACTCATTAGCGTTTTATCAACAGCTAAATTTTTCAAGCACGGGGAACTAATATTCATCAACAGACTAATACTGCGTGGGCTTCACATTCGCATCTGTGCTTATGAGCGCGACTGAGCACGTGTGCAAACAAGGGTTTGCCTGTATGCACAAAGCCACGTTTGCACACAATTTTTTCCCAAATGCCTGTCACAAACAGATCTGCTTTCCTGTTCCCCAGATGATTTTCTCTATTAGGGAAATGATTCTAACTTGTTTTTGTTAATACTGGATGTTCTTTTGGCATCTGATTGTCAGGATCAGACCTCCTTCTTCTGTTCTTCCCACCCTGGAGCCCAAGTGCAGAGGTTGTGTAACTACTTAGCAAGCAAGCAATGGAAAATGTTGTGAGAGGGGTGACATGGAAGGTTTTTGCAATACCACAATGGTGTTGGGTTAGGCAAATTTATAGGTAGATGTACTGCTAATGAGAAAGTTCCAAGAGAGCAGACAAAGCCCAGAAAAGCTAATTTATATTGATATTTTATAGCAGTAGTTTCCCTTCTTGCCTGCTGTCATAAGCTGCGGTAACACAGCCCTGCTGCACAGCGGGACGGTGACTGTCCTTCCTGCCTCCCCATCGCCACAGGCACCTCACAGCATCGTGGCTGAGCTGGCTCTCTCACATCCTTCATTTGGTTTGGAGTTTTTCTTTTAATGGGCAACATTTGCCCGTGAATTGGCCTGACTTGATGAAATGCCACCCCCTCACTGATCTTTTTTTGGCATTGCTAACATTTACGTTGGCCTGTTGAAGGATTTGCCGCTGGGCTTCTCTGTTTTCTTGGAATAATAGTTTGTGCATTTGTTATTAATGGGAATCAAAGGTGTTTGAATTAATTTTTAAATATCAGGGGTTATTTTTCCTTCTGGTGCTGATCTGTCACCCTGTCTAGGCAGTAGGTGAGCTCCTAGAAAGGTGCATAGATGAGGAAGGATTTTAATTATTTTTTTCCACAAATAATTCATGGTGGCTACGTAGACTTGAGGCCTGTCCCAGTACACTTGGTCCTGGATTTTAAAGGACATTTGGTCCCAAGTTCTGGGTCCTACCTAAGGAAACGTGAACTTAGAAGGAATTCTTCTGAATATCTGAGCACTGAAAACCACCTCACTTGCTCTCACAGTCCACAGATTAGTGTGCATCAACCTTTTTTTAATAATCAGAAACCAACTTTGATTAAAAACTGATGGCACAACACAGCTCCATTTTATTACAATCTCTTGCTTTATCTGGTGACAACCCTCCCATTTTATAATAACCAGAAAAATCAAGAAAAAAGGGTTCAATTCTGTTCGATACTCATGCACTTCTGTTTTGTATCATTTTATAGGAGCTTTACTATGAATTTACAGCTATGCTCTGCCCTCAGTTACTCCATCCTGGTGAAAGGAAAGCTGTTTGTTTCGGTGTATCTATGACAATACATTTTTTTTTAGTTGTTGTTCGTAAAAGATTGACACTCTTTAGATTACAGTGGTGGTATTTCCATATTGTAAACAATACTCTGTACTGTTACTAAAGTACTGTACATTTCTAGTTGCACAATTGTGTTATTGAGTGTAGATTCTCACTATCTCATGTATGGTGCTAATTTTGTTGGTGG